>NC_090408.1:25880901-26482920 GCF_036365525.1 Heterodontus francisci | reverse complement strand
TACCAGAGATGGGAAACGATGTTTTGCAGTTCATGCTGAAAACGAGGAACATTATCTGACATACATTGAACCCAAGGGACAGCAATTCTGCTATTCAGTGCTACTTGATTTATTGTTCCTTCCGAATGCTGCTTCAAAAACTGTGGCAACTTTATTCTGCTGAATCAATTACTCAAGATGATTTTTCCCCACTGAGCTACAGCTTAAAATAGCTGTCTGAGCAATGAACAAAAACTCCATGCAGAAAAAAAGGTCTCGATTCAATACATGCCAAAATCTAAAACTCACTAGTTTGCTTTTGCAATCAGCATTTAACAAAAATTAGATTCTTGATTTAACAATGCAATTTCTAGAGTTGCTTTACAACCCTAAATTTGAAATTTAGGATTACTCTATTTAAGACACATCTATTGTGGTCAGATAACTTGTGGCTTAGTCTAACATTCTTATTAATGAAATTTCTACAGAACTTAGAAAATAAAAATCTAAACCAAAAGATCATTTAGCAACACTCGAAACAGGCTTCAACTACAACAGGCCCGATCAGTGTCTACACACCTCCAGTTGCCGCAAGTATTTGTAGATGTCTTTCATATATTGACTGCACAGCTGAGGATTATCACCATCTTCAGCATCAATATCTTCCACCTCCAATAAGGTTCCAGAAAAAGCTTGACACAAGTCTTCCTCTTTCATAGACACATCCTCAGTCATAGACACATCCATAGGTGTTGGAGAGAGGGGGGCCTTTAAGAAAGATGGGACATTGTGAAAAGCAAAGCTTTGCATTCAAAGCGAACATAAAAAATAATTTGTAATGCTTACCTGGGGAATGGGTTCCTGAACCATCGGCTTTACCACCTGAAGTGTTGGCTTCAACTGAGCCACTGGTTTTATAATTTGTTTCGGCAAAACTTTTCCTTTTGGTTTGGATGCTGCTGGTTTAGAAATTTTATTGGCCATCTCTTTTTTCTGCAGAAAGATAGAAATTTGTTAATTTCTTCCTGACAAATTGGTCAACAAGATGTTCAATTTAAGGACTGCCGTTACCTGCTCTGCTCGAGTCACAACTCGATTTGCCAAGTCTCCTAAAGCAGGCCTTCGGGTGGCTGCAGTCACCTTGGCTGATGGCTTAACTGGTTCCATATTTTCCAAGTTTCGAAGAGCCTAACGAGAGAAGTTAAAGAAGTTTAATGTATTGGTGCTTTATGAACACACGCATAATCTAGTAGAGAAAGAGATTCAACTTAGGATATGCATCATTCAGAATAGGAAATTGGCTCAGGGAACTCTCTCAGCCTCTTCCCCCCCCCCCCACCACCCCTTTGCAATCTGGCATTCAGATCAATGGGTAGAGGGTAGAAATACTCCTAGATCATTTCGAATTGCACTTTCAAACTTCCAACTTGATAGCCTTCGGCCCTCCATTCACAATACTTCTGTTGCTGATCATTTCCTCAACTGCTCCCTCACTTCCCATGCCCTTGGCCCCAGCAAAATCTTTACCATCTTAAAAATTCTCCCATACTTTCCCTTCCCCACATCCCATCTTGGCACCCTACCTCAATTTTAAGGGTTACAGGCTTGAGCATATTGGTGTCCAAATGGTTTAGCCAAAATATCTGGCAGGAACACTTGAATACCACCAGGTCCCCCTCTACCAAAACTACTCTAGTATTCTCCTAGAAAGCTAAAGAATAAACACCATGCTCTTCTCAACTATCTCCTTAAGTAACTGATTGTTTCAATTTTCAAACAATTCCTTGAACTAAGATGGGCCTCACCTACTCCCAATCTTCCTTCTCTTCTTGCCCAGGTCACAGTTAAGGGTGGAACTAAGCAAGGGTGGAACTAAGCAAGGGTGGAACTAAGCAAGGGTGGAACTAAGCAAGGGTGGAACTAAGCAAGGGTGGAACTAAGCAAGGGTGGAACTACTGCAGGAAGGTGCCATCGTCAACCACAAAAGGTTTTTAGAATTTAAGGGATAATGCATCACAGTAAGATGGTATAATTTGCAAATGTTGGTTAGGGCTATTTTGGTGCTGTGGCAGGAAAGAAATCAGATTGGAGAATTCAAAGATCAGGGAAAGCTGGGTGCAAATGAGCACTAGAGCACCAAGGACAACTAGATAAGGATAGGACGCCAGGGTGGGTTTCCTAGAGATATTTGGTAGTGAACGAGGGGCTGACTTTTCTTTGCTCTCCAGGATGACCCTGATGTTGTGGGAGGCTTTGGTGCTCGAGCAAGAGGCCCAACAGTACTTGATGTGGTGCAGCCAGATCTTGATGGTTGGCAGCCCAATATGCTCAGGTCTGCAATTGTTGGGTTTTAGGGATAATGATGGACACCATACTAGGGCTGAGAAAGGATTCCTGCTGGGGACAAAGAAATTAAAGTTGAGGGAGTGTTTGAGCAATTTGATGGCTGTGGAGTATTATGATAAATGGAGTGCCAAATGCAGTTCCAAGTGGTGGGGGTGGGGAAGAGAGAAAGGAGACACCCCCTTCTCCCCCAGCAAGAGATGCAAGAGGAAGTGG
The DNA here is from genome assembly GCF_036365525.1 of Heterodontus francisci. Classification (NCBI taxonomy): domain Eukaryota; kingdom Metazoa; phylum Chordata; class Chondrichthyes; order Heterodontiformes; family Heterodontidae; genus Heterodontus; species Heterodontus francisci. Next base: position 26,480,382 of record NC_090408.1, on the reverse strand, counting down.
GGTTGGTGAGAAATACAAGGTGGTCAGAAATGGCCTTGTCTGCAGTACCAACTATTGGAAATGGTGAGGAAAGTGGTAGTGAACATAGCTAGCAGAATCAATACAGAGGGAGAGGTTTAAGCAAGACTAGAGGGCAGTGAATTTGGGGGGGGGGGGGGGGGGGGGGGGGAAGGGGGTGGAGTTCCAACACAGGAAAGCCATGATTAAAAAGGTTGGAGGAGTCAGTGTAGAGGCTGAGACAGGTAAGGGGAGAGGCTGGAGAAATCCAAGTTAAGGTTTAAGAGGTAGGACAAGACGTGGGATTATAATAAAGATCACACTGCCACCAGGCTTGTTTGGCCAGGGTAGGTGGTGTGGGAAGAACCAGGTGGAGGTGCTTCAGTAAAGAAACAAGGAGCAAGTGAGCCCAAGAGGACAATGCAGTCATTCACAACAAAGCGAGGAACACCAAGGGCCTTTGACTCAGCATTCATTTTTTGATTCAACAACTGAAATACTTAAGGACATCTTCCTACACACCATAAAGTCGCGTGGTGTTCTGTTCCAATTCAATGAACCACTAGTACAAAAGCACAACCTGAAGTGCAGAGAAAGAGATTGCCAGGAAATTGAGGTCAACGTGTCACCCATAGTTTGGGCGCCTCGAGAACTTGAAGATTAAATTTACCGTCAAACACAAGGAATGGGAGCTATTGAAGCGTTTCGCACACTTAATCATGGGAAATATTTAGATATTAAAGATCCAGAAAGTGAGCGAATTTAGTATCCAGCTGGAGCCCAAATACAAAAAAAAAATACTACAATTCGCCCAAGAGCTACAGACGGCAGCAAACTGGCTTTGTAAAGCGGCCACGTTTCCACTGCAACTTAGGGGAGACACGGGGGAAGTTGACCAGGGAGAATTCAGGCTCTCTTAGACTGGACACTCAGCCTCGCCCCGTGTGTGTGCGTTGGCTTTTCACAATGCGACAAGCAGCAGCAACTCACTGCAAATAACTTACATTCCGGCGGGTGAGAGCCATTGCCGGCAGCACTGGGGACTTTGGCCGGGCTTGGTGGAGGGAGCCGGGTCCGGTCACACTCTCACTGGGCAGACGGTCACTCTCTGTGGGGGTTGCCGGTGCTGGTAACCCGAGCCGGTTCCGGGGAATCTCCGAGGCTCCGCTTCGCTCCCTGCCAATCTTTCAAATACTGTTCCTCTCCCTCTCATTGGCCGGAACCCTGTACGATGCACTCTCCTTATTGGCTGTTGGCCGGCGCTCTGGAATGCGTTGCTATGGGGACGCCTCGTTCGGAATCAGAACCTTTAAATTAAAACTTTCCCTCGAAGTCAGAATTGTCACAATGTCATGGAATTTGTGGCAGCGCCTGCCTGAATGAATGAGAGCTTCACATCCTGAACAGACATCTGCATCACATCTGGAGTTATTGCTAAGGATGGCCCAGCATTTATTGACACATTCTTTCTGCATATCCTAAAACTTGAAGCAGTTAACTCTGACTGGTGGGTGGGTTTCAGTGTCACTCAGTTCACCATCACCTCCCCTTCCCCCCACCTCACACCATAAACGTCCCCAAGAAAGACTTGCATCTATATAGCACCTTTCATAACCATAGGGCATCATAAACACTTTACAGCCAACGAAATTCTTCTGAAGTGCAGTCACTGTTGTAATGTAGGAAACGCAGCAACCAATTTGCAAGGTCCCACAAACAGCAATGTGATAATACCCAGTTAATCTGTTTTTTGTGATGTTGATTGAAGGATAATTATTGGCCAGGATGCCCGGGATAACTCCCCTGCTCCTCTTCGAAATAATGCCTTGAGATCTTTTACATCCAACTGAGAAGGCAGATAGGGCCTCGGTTTAAACTCTCATCCTCTGACAGTGCAGCACTCCCTCAGTACTGCACTGCAGCATCAGCCTTGATTTTTGTGCTCAAGTCCTGGAGTGGGAATTGAACTCATAACCTTGTGATAAAAACAAGAAATGCTGGAACCACTCAGCTGGTCTGGCAGCATCTGTGTAAAGAGAAGCAGAGTTAACGTTTCGGGTCAGTGACCCTTCTTCGGAACTGACAAATATTAGAAAAGTCACAGGTTATAAGCAAGTGAGGTGGGGGTGGGGCAAGAGATAACAAAGGAGAAGGTGTAGATTGGACAAGGCCACATAGCTGACCAAAAGGTCATGGAGCAAAGGCAAACAATATGTTAATGGTGTGTTGAAAGACAAAGCATTAGTACAGATTAGGTGTTAACGGACTGAATATTGAACAGCAGCAAGTGCAAACCTGAAAAAAAAACAGTGGGTAAGCAAACTGAACAAACTAAGATGAAATGAAATAAATGCAAAATAAAAGGATTGTAAAAAATGAAAAAATAAAAAATAACTAAAAATGAAAGTAAAATGGGGGGCTGTCATGCTCTGAAATTATTGAACTCAATGTTCAGTCCGGCAGGCTGTAGTGTGCCTAATCAGTATCGGTACCGTGGTGCAGTGGTTAGCACCGCAGCCTCACAGCTCCAGCAACCCGGGTTCAATTCTGGGTACTGCCTGTGTGGAGTTTGCAAGTTCTCCCTGTGTCTGCGTGGGTTTTCGCCGGGTACTCCGGTTTCCTCCCACCACCAAAGACTTGCAGGTTGATAGGTAAATTGGCCTTTATAAATTGCCCCAAGTATAGGTAGGTGGTAGGGGAATTTAGGGACAGGTGGGGATGTGGTAGGAATATGGGATTAGTGTAGGATTAGTATAAATGGGTGGTTGATAGCCGGCACAGACTCGGTGGGTTGAAGGGCCTGTTTCAGTGCTGTATCTCTAAATATAAAAAATATAAAATGTGGAAAATTGCCCAGGTAGGTCCTGTAGACCATAAGCAGGACAAATCCAACATGGCCAATTACCGCCCCATCAGTCAACTCTCAATCATCAGTAAAGTGATGGAAGGTGTCGTTGACATCAAGTGGCACTTGCTCAGCAATAACCTGCTCAGTGACGCTCAGTTTAGGTTCCACCAGGGCCACTCAGCTCTTGATCTCATTACAGCCTGGTTCAAACATGTACAAAAGAGATGGACTCGAGAGGTGAGGTGAGAGTGACTGCCCTTGACATCAAGGCAGCATTTGACCGACTGTGGCATTAAGGAGCCCTAGTAAAACTGGTGTCAATGGAAATCAGGGAGAAAACTCTCATCGTTCCTTCACTGTCACTGGGTCAAAATCCTGGAACTCCCTTCCTAACAGCACTGTGCGTGTACCTACACCCCAAGGACTGCAGCTCATCATCACCTTCTCAAAGGCAATTAGGGATGAGCAATAAATGCTGGCCTAGCCAGCGACGCCTGTATCCCATGAGCGAATAAAAATGGCCAGGCAGCATCTGTGGAGAGAGAAAAACAGAGCCAATGACCCATGTCCAGTGTTCTGCTGAAGGGTCATTGACCTGGGGCATTGTTTCTCACCACGGATTGTGTCTGACCTGTTGACTGTTTCCAGTATTTTCTGTTTCTGTTGTGGGTTCTCTCCTTATTTCTCTATCAGCAATAATAAGTTAGTCTTTGTCTGGATAGCTTTGCTATAGTCTGTCTTTTGCTGTAGTGCAGATAAAGTGTAGTAAATCATATGCTACCTTAATTACTCAATTCTGGATAATCCCTGAGCTACCTTTATTGAGTCAACTACCCCTCCTAGTTTGCTTTCATTTGTGACTTTGATCAGTTTGCATTGAGCTTTTGAGTTCATGTCAATAAACTGAGGTCCTGTCTGTATATTTCAGTGAATTCACTATTCAAAGAAGAGCAGCATGACCTCCCATTGTCACGGCCAACAAAGCTTCCTCAATCATTATCAACTTAAATACGCAGACTATTTATCTAATGGCTGTTGTCAAATACTACATGAACAACATTCACTGCACTCCAAAAGCAATTCACCGTGTAAAGCGCTTTGAGATGTTTTGATACGAAAGGCACTGCAAAAATGCAATTATTATAAACCTGCCATTCCTTTTGAAAGGATGACAAGATTGCTTAATCTGTATCATTTTACAGTCTTTTCCTGCACTGTATGCGAGAGAAAAAAAAAGGGACAGAGAAAGTGTGTGCATGAGACAAAAGGGAGAGGCAGATATCGAGAGGAAGATATCAGTCTGGTCAGCCGTTTATGTTATGTGCCAAAAGACAAGTAGAAATTATCTTATATCTTTTTATGTACTTAATATAAATACTGGTTCACACAATCAGCTTTGTACCATGAAGCCCCTTTATATTGAAGAATTGCTTAAGGAAGCAGCTGTATGACTCAGAACCCAAGTGCTGCAGAAAATATCTTTTTTCTGTTGCAGGGTAGCTTCTCATCAGCTGGCTTTGGTTTAAAACGACTGTGCATACTCATACAAAAGCAGAAGATGACATCAAGTCCCTCTACACTTCCATCCCCCACCAGGATAGTCTGAGGGCTCTCTGCTTCTTCCTTGAACAGAGGCCTAAGTTGTCTCCATCCACCACCTCCCTCCTCCACCTGGCTGAACTCGTTCTCACATCGAACAACTTCTCCGTTAACGCCACGCTCTCTCCCTCTCTCTATGTAATGTCCTCATTGCTAATCATTGTTTATGCCATGATATCATTATGAGGCAAGGCGAGAAGGAAGGCCCCAAGAACCACCTCAGTTGGTGTTATTCCACACCACACTCTAGCCATTTAACCAACTGAGATATCTAACCCCCTAACTCCATTCACTTGCTCCAAATTAAAGTTATTGATTAGGGTACTTGCATGGGTCCGAGCCATGCCTGACTTTTTGAGGGATACGTGGAACATTCCTTATTCTAGACCTATTCAGGCCCCCTCCTTCACCTCTTTTTCAGATACATTGATGACTGTATTGGTGGCATTTCCGGCTCTTGTCCTGAACTGGAAAATTTCATCAACTTTACTTACAATTTCCACCCTTCTCTCACTTCACATGTTCCATCTCAACTCTTCCCTTCCTCGACTTCTCTGTCTCCATTTCGGGGCATACACTATCAGCGAATATTCACTATAGGCCCACGGATTCCCGTTACCTTGACTACACTTCCTCACACCCTGCTTCCTGTAGGGACTGCATTCCATTCTCCCCGTTTCTCCGTCACCAGCACATCTGTTCTGATGATTCAACCTTCCATACCAGCGCTTCTGAAATGTCTTCCTTTTTTCCTAAACTGAGGATTACCCCACTGTGGTTGACAGGGCCCTTAACCATGTCCATTCCATTTCCCACACCTGCTCTCACCCCTTTCCCTTCATCCTACAACCATGATAGGGTTCTCCTTGTCCTCAACTTCCACCCCACCAGCCTGTAGTCAACGGATCATCCTCCAGCATTTCCACCACCTCCAGCATGATGCCACCCTTAAACACATCTTCCCTTCTCCTTCCCTGTCAGCATTCTGAAGGGACCGTTTCTTCCACGACACCCTGGTTCACTCCTCAATCACCCCCAACACCCCTTCCCCTTCTCACGGCACCTTTCCATGCAAGTGCAGGAGATGCAACACTTGCCCTTTTACCTCCTCCCTTCTCAGATATGCCATTAATGTCTCTTTGGACCCAAACACACTTTTCAGGTGAATCAGCAATTTCTTTCTTTCAATTTAGTATACTGCATTCGCTGCTGACAATGTGGTCTGCTCTACATTAGGGAGACCAAATGAAGTTTAGGTGACTGCTATGCGAAATACCTTAGTTCAATCTGCAAGCGTGGCCTGGAGCTTGAGGCTCTGTGTAACTTTTTTTATTCATTCATGGGATGTGGGTATTGGTGGCTATGACAGCATTTATTGCCCATCCCTAATTGTCCTTGAGAAGGTGGTGATGAGCTGCCTTCTTGAACCATTGCAGGCCATGTGAAGTAGGTACACCCACAGTGCTGTTAGGAAGGGGGTTCCAGGATTTCGACCCAGTGACAATGAAGGAATGGCGATATAGTTCCAAGTCAGGATGGTGTGTGACTTGGAGGGGAACTTGCAGGTGGTGGCGTTGCCAAGCAATTTTAATTCTCCACCTTGCTCCCACGCTGACCTCTGTCCTCGGCCTCCTGCAGCGTTTGAACGAAACTCAACACAAGCTGGAGGAACAGCACCTTATCGTTCGATTAGACACTTTACAGCCTTCTGAACTCAACACTGAGTTCAACAATTTCAATCTGCAATCACTGCCCTCATTCTATTTACTTTTTCTTTGCAGATTTTGGTTTTACTGTTTTGTTTTCCCTCTTTCTTTGCTTTTAGGCAGCAGCTGTCCATCCTTCTGCCATTCATATCTCCTTGAGACACATCTTTTGTTTCTTTATTTGTCCTATTACCACTCCCTTTGACCTTGCACCACCAAACATTTTGTTATTTAATCTCTCCTGTCTTCCCCTTAGCACATACCTTTCCTTTTGTTCTTTTCCCCACTCCCTCCTTTCAGCTGCTTAAAACCGATTACATTTCTAACCTTTCCCAGATCTGATGAAAGTTCATCAACCTGAAACTTTAACTCTGTTTCCGTCTCCACAGATGCTGCCTGACATGCTGAACATTTCCAGCATTTTCTGTTTTTATGTGCATGCTCATGCGATTGGATTGTCATATGCTGCCCAATATCAGGGCAGATCCTTGAATGCCAGTGAGTACAAAACCAGTTTGCCAGGCTGTGCAGACAGACTGAACAAACCAGTGGCCAAACACCATAGCTACTTTTGACAGCTCACTGGTACTTTGCATGTATTGCCACTAGGGACAGTGCTGCTACTAGAGATTACATGGACACCACCTCTGACTAATCTACATGTATATGGCCAGTACCTACAACAGTGCCACCTCATTTAAATACACAATTTGGCAGCAAAGGCGACATGCCTTTACAAACTCAGACAGCAGATGGAGTGGAGTGAATCTTAAGGGCTCTCTGTTATTTTTGAGTTAATTATGCAATGTCTTAAGGTAACTGTGGTGCTTCTGCCCTCAAAGTGAGTGTGGGTTAGAAATCAGATTACAGTACAGATTGTCAAACCTGTACTCCCAAGCAGTATAGCTCCCTGCTGAAATGTCGGATTGGTGAATTTACTTTGCTGATGCTGGTGCAAAATGAAGCCGGGGCTGTGAAAATAACACTTAGTGTTGCATAAAGTGTTATTTTGCAGATATGTTCTAGTAAATTTCCCAGTGTTTATATCAGAACCTTCATTCTTTTGTATAAGGAGCTCCTCCAATGGCTCAGCTGGTTAAGCCAGTAAGCAGCCGAGATATGCCGACCAGGGAAGTCCCAAACTTAATTCACACCCTCTGCTGAAGTAGCTGACCTCAGTCTGGATACTACAATTCAGTGGCCTGGAATATAGAGAGGGAAAAATCAGCCAAGGTTTCTGCTTCTTATTCTCATCAGTGATCCCATTTCATCATCAACTTGCATTTATATAGCACCTTTAACATAGTAAAACATCCCCAGGAGCAAGATCATACAAAGATCAAATGAGGACAGAGTGTTGCCGTCGTTACCTTCTATAAAAGGGCTGTTTTTATTGATTGGTTACAACTAATTTTTCCTTATGTTGATTGGTGACTGTGACGTTGTCACGGTAACATTTCTTCATTCGTGCTCATTCTCTGCAGCACATGGTCTTTTTTGGAACAGCTGGTAAATTGAATTTGCAGCATGACCATATATGGAAAATAAACAATGCAGCAAGAAATCATCAGCCAGCTATCCCAAGGACAGAACAATGCACCTCCTGCTTATAATATCTGATTAGCCATATCTGGAAAATTAATCAAATGTAGAATCTTCATATTTTTTATTAATCTGTTCATCTATTTTTCAGAAATTCCACAGCATTAGTTCACAGAAAAGCAACAAGCTTTGATTTTTTTCAAATATTTAATTAGCTTCAGTGTATTAAGTGCAATGTTTGCATTTTTAGAAAACAAAATTACCACGAAAGACATTTAGCTTGTGAAGAAATGTTTTCTCCAGAAGTACAACCTTTAATAATTTGCTATCATGTGTTGGGAACGTTAACCCAGTGTTAGGAAGTACAGCCTTATTTGGTGTAGTTCTTAATGCAAATGTTCCAATATAAGAAAAATGTACAGAATCAGCCTATATTGACCAGGTGAGGAAGGGGTCTCAGGCCCCCCCCCCCCCCCCCCCCCCCGCTCTGGTTTGGCCATAACAGGGTTTATCTTTTAAAACATAGTGATTTTTGCTTACCACCTCAATGAGCCATTGCTCACTGTTCCTCAAATTACAATTGTAAATGAACCAGACAGGTTTTGAGTTTAAAGAAGAAAAATGTGAGTTTATTAACCTGATCACTGTAACCCAGTTAAAATTACTAAAATATGCGACGTATCCACACTCAGATGCATACAAGAGGCACAGACACATACAAATAGATAGAGGGGGAAGAAAGAGTTGAGAGGTTGAAGTAGAGTTGGTAATAAGTGGAACACAAAGACTGTCCTTAAGATAATGTCCTTGATTTGAAGTTAAAGTCTTGGAGCCCTCGCTGGTGGCCACATGCACAATATCAGGCTTGCTTCTCTGGTACCAGAAGGTGAGAGAGAGGTTTTGTCAGTCGTTAGTGGTCATCTGCAAAGTTCTGCAGTCTTGAAGTTTAAAAGCTGCCACTGTGGTTTCCCTTGCTGGAGAGGGGGAGAGAGAGACTTTTCTCTGCCAGTCCAGGTGGTCTTTTTCTTCCACTGAGGCACAATTCAAAAAGCCTCAGCCTTATCCCAGCAGGTAGGTCATGTGACCATCTCTGTTTGAAACCAATTTCAGTCTTTCAGACATACTCGGTGGGCCATGGAGTTTGGTTCTTACAAAGTCAAAGGGGCGTCAATGTCTTGTGATTACCCCCATTGGCAAAACCAATCTTGCTAACTGAATCCAGCAGCACTTCTATTGTTCCAGCTAGACTGCTTAATTTCCTTGTCTCTCAGCCAGCCCTGGTCTTCTCAGAATGTAAATGTGCGACCATTTTCCTTTTTAACTGCTCAGGTCTGCTTTTTAACAAGTTATTTGCAATGTCCAGTAAAAGTTTCAAGCAGTGTTCCATGACAAAAATTAATATGTTTCCATTTGGCAGGTATGATTTCCATCACAGGCTTGGAGGGGAACTTGCAGGTGATGATGTTCCTGTGCGTCTCTGCCCTTGTCCTCCTAGGTGGTGGCGCTCATGGGCTTGGAAAGTGTTGTCAAACGAGGCTTGGTAAATTACTGCAGTGCATCTTTCAGATGGTACACTCTGCTGCCACTGTGCATCGTTGGTAGAGGGAGTGAATCTTTAAGGTGGTGGGTATGGTGCCAATCAAGCAGGCTGCTTTGTCCTGGACAGTGTCGAGCTTCTTGTGTTGTCGGAACTGCACTCATCCAGGCACATAGAGAGTATTTCATCACACTCCTGACTTGTGCCTTGTAGACAGGCTTTGGGGAGTCAGGAGGTGCGTTATGCGCCGCAGAATTCCCAGTTTCTGACCTGCTTTTGTAGCCACAGTATTTCTATGGCTGGTCCAGTTAAGATTATGGTCAATGCTAACCCCCGATGTTGGTGGGGGATTCAGCGATGATAATACCGTTGAATGTCAAGGGAAGACGATTAGCCTCTCTCTTGTTGGAGATGATCATTGTCGGCCACTTGTATGGTGCAAATGTTACTTACTACTTGTCAGCCCAAGCCTGAATGTGTCCAAGTCTTGCTGCATGTGGACATGGACCACTTCAGTATCTGAGGAGTCACGAATGGTACTGAACACGGTGCAATCAGCGAACATCCCCACTTCTGACCTTATGATGGAGGGAAGGTCATTGATGAAGCAGCTGAAACTGGTTGGGCCTAGGACCCTAGCCCTGAGAAAATCCTGCAGCTGAGATGTTTGACTTCCCCAACCACAACTATTTTCATTTCTGTGAGGTATGACCAACCAGTGGAGAGTTTTTCCCAATTCCCATCAACTTCAATTATGCTAGAGCTGCTTGATACACTTGGTCAAATGTTATCTTGATGTCAAGGGCAGTCACTCTCACCTCTATTTCCACACATGTATTATCCAAATAAATAAAATGTACATTTATATAGCACTTCTCAACATCAGGACATCCAAAAGCAAGTTACAAGTAGTACTACTGAAGTGCAATTACTGTTGTAATGTAGGAATTGCATTTGGATGGTTCCTTTCATGGCATCCCAACATGTTTCACATCCAGTCAAGTACTTTTGAAGTGCAGTCACTGTTGGGACATAGGGCAACAGGGCAACTAATTTGTGCATAACAAGGTGCCACAGCCAGCAGTTAGATAAATAACCAGATCTGTTTAATGATACTGGCTAAGGGATAAATATTGGCTCAACACCTAGCAAACTCACCTGCTCTTCTTTGATTTGTGTCATAGGGATCTTTTAGAACCACCTAAGGCAGATGGGGCCTCCAACACAGCATATCTGGCAACACTGAAGTGTCAGTGGATTGTGTGTTCAAGTGCTGGAGTCCATGTCTTCTGGTTCAAAGGGGAGAGTGCTACTATTGAGCCAAGGCTCCTGTAGAGCCAAGAGACTACTGCCCATCAGTCCTGGAGGAGGGGCTGTGAGAGCTAAACCATTCAATCTGGGGCGGGGCTGATGGCTTCTCTGAAAGGGAGAAAAATTCTTCCAGATTCTCACTGAAAAAAAAGGGGTTCAAGATATACCTCAACCACACCATTTGAGTGATCCTACTGCACTGATCGTGCTGCTCTAACAGAGACTGTTAATTTAGAACCAAATTGGAGATCTGGGATGACACTCATTTCATATACAGCCAGCAGAGAGAAACTTTTATCCTACTTGGGCAACTTGGATTCAAATCCAGGTTCCAATGCAAAAGAGCCAATATATTAACTCATTGTATCAATCTAGTCTCCCTAACGTTTCAAATACTGTAATATTAAAATAAATGGCATTCAGATTGCTATAATAAATGCTTACACAATAGAAATGTTCTTAATCTTTTTGATAGTTGGTCTCCTTCTCTGCCGTTGTGACGCTACAAATCCTTTTAACTAATTGAGTGTCCAAAGACAATAATAACTTAAAGCAGTACCTTATGGCAGCACCCCACACTCACTTTCACATTTTATAATTGTAAGCCTTGGCAACCTGAGTCAGAAGGTTGCAAGTTTAAGCCCCATTCCATAAGTTCTGAGCTCCAAGAATTTGAGCACATAATCTAGACTTGACAATTCAGTACAACACATTCGGAGTGCTACACTGTTGAAGATGCTGTCTTTTGGATGAGATGTTAAAATGAGGTCCTATCTTCCCTCCTTTGTGACCATGAAAGATCCCATGGCACTATTTGAAGAATAGCAGGATAGTTCTCCCTGATGTCCTGGGCACTTTTTATCCCTCAATCAACATCACTAAAAACAGATTATCTGGTCATTACCTCGTTTATGCTTGTGGGTTCTTGTGTGCAAACTGACATTATAACAGTTACTATATGTCATAAGTATAAAGTACTGAGACATCCTGAAGTCATGAACAGTGCTATATAAATGCAAGTTATTTCTTTCTTTACTCACTCATACCATTATCATTGCAGCTTGGAAGCTGGATTAATGAGAACAAGTGGTTATTTTGAGATGTACATCATGCTGTTACTACTTATTAAATTGGGAAAGATTAACGCAAAGTAACTTGTACTTCCGCACAAAATAATTTAATTGAGCAAAGTTCAAGACATATTTTATTCACCAGATAGGGAAGCTTTCTGACCCCATGTACAGTAGTCAGATTTTTTTGGGTCTGGGTGTGTATGACATGCATGACTTCATGGTGGAACAGCATTGTAACCAAAGTTAGCAAAATGCAACACTCAAATCAGTGCGTACTTGCTCCACTTTGTTTACCTAAGCGAAAAAAACGTTGGGTATAGGTTGGCAACTGCAAAAGGACAGGAACCCCAATTGTGCAGACTGGGGGCGGCACAGTGGTTAGCACCGCAGCCTCACAGCTCCAGGGACCCGGGTTCAATTCTGGGTACTGCCTGTGTGGAGTTTGCAAGTTCTCCCTGTGTCTGCGTGGGTTTTCTCCGGGTGCTCCGGTTTCCTCCCACATGCCAAAGACTTGCAGGTTGATAGGTAAATTGGCCATTATAAATTGCCCCTAGTATAGGTAGGTGGTAGGGAAATATAGGGACAGGTGGGGATGTGATAGGAATATGGGATTAATGTAGGATTAGTATAAATGGGTGGTTGATGGTCGGCACAGACTCGGTGGGCCGAAGGGCCTGTTTCAGTGCTGTATCTCTAAATAATAAATAGATACTTTTGAGAGTTTAACTGACTAAAGTATTGCAGCTTATCCTTCCTACCCATTAAGGCACTGACTTGCAAGTTTGCACTCTGTACAGTGATCTTGTAAGTTTAAATTTCACTTTTGCTAAATGTTTAACATTTAAATGCAGTAAGTTTAAATTGATAAAAAATTCTCATAAAAATGTAATAACATTTAAATTAGAATAAATGGCTCGCTTAAGAACATCCATGCCAATATGAAAAAAAATTATTTTTTCCTCCTTCAAAATACTTTTCTTTCTTATTCATCCAAGAACATATCAGAAATTGTATTTCAAGATTTTTCTTTTCTTCACAGACACCTTTAAAACAAGTATAAAATAAAATTGATTATACTCAGTCCATGCTAAAAATTAAAATATAGCTCAAGACTTGTCATGTGAAAATGGCAATATTTTAGTAAACAAAACATCTAGTACTTCTGATGGATAAAAGCTACATCTGTATTAGAAAGGTACCACACAATTTAATAGCCAATAATCCAATGTATAGATAATCAAAATGGTACTTGAATAGGAAGGCACAGTACAGGGAAAAAAAAAGCTGTGGGTCGTCAAACAGGTTTGCTACAGCTTGTGTTTAAGATGACTTGTTGGTGCTTGAACAGAGAAGCCAACATTATCCCAACTACAACAACGTATTCGCTTTATGTTTGAGATTGAGAGAGAAAATGAACCATGGGTTTAAATGACAACCCGAAAACAGTAGTTGTCATGTGCATTTCAACAATCAGGCAAAATGTTTACCATACACACTTTTTCAGGGATGCAAATTTTGATAATCATCTAGTAGCGTCAGTTTTCTTCTTTGTGACAAGCAAGAAAAAGAATTTTTTTTCAAGAATAGCATGCAAAACCTCAGTACAAAACTTTGTAGAAAGTGGAAGGTCACTCTCATTGGAAATGGAACAATATTGACCCCCTCAATTTTCTTTCCTCCTCCTGAAGATAGTGACTGTTGCTGGGATATTGTTTGAGACACAGGGAGCCCTCCTACACGGGCATTTAAAAAAAACAAGTGAACGCTGTGAATGTTAGTGGGCTATTTTACCATGGAGAGAACTGAGCTCAATCCACATGTGTGCACTTTCCAGAAAAGGCCACTGGATCAATTACAATACAAAGTACTTGATAGTTTTCTCCCATTTTCTAGTCCAAGAAAATGTAGCCAACTGCAGTAGCTCAATCGCTGACCTTGGTAAGATTAACTCAATACAAATCAGGAATCAAACCCAGTTCTGACGAAAGGTCACTAACCTGAAAAGTTAACTCAGTTTCTCTTTTTCTACTGATGCTGCTAGACCTGCACTTTGTTTTTATTCCAGAATCATTTGGTCTGTGTGACTTTCTGTTACACATGGTGATGGGGATCAGTTGAAAAAAACCGTATGGAAAACACACCAATCTTTGAATTGCCACTCTTCCTGAAACATTTCCTTTTGTGCTTTTTTCAGAGAACCTGGGACCTTTCTGGTTTGTATGGCACAGTACAACAGTAGGCTTTTGAGGGCGCTTTATGAAGGTTCCTTCTTTACCACTTACAATGGTGCATCCACAAACACTTAAGTACAGTTAAGGAAAAGGATTAAAAGGACTATGGTTACATCGTCAGGCATTGGATTGTGTTTATTTGGAGAAGTTTGGAATCCAGTGCAATGAGACACAGAGTTCCCACATAGTCGCTTGCAGAGTGAAAGGCTTGAGCTCTTCAGCATGTGATCCAAGACTTTCATATCAGCTAAAATATGTACTGCTAAAGGAGTGTTACTAAATCCAGATCCAATGACTGGTCTGGATTTGATAACCATACGTGCGGCTAAACATACCTTTTAATTTGATTACAAAATAATAATTATAATAATAATTTCTTAATATTGTAGCTATAGGTTCACTTTAAGAGCACAGGGTCTTTAACTGAGGAAATCTGTAAGAAACTAGTTTCTCTGTCTTGCTCAGTAGATGAAAGTGAAGCAACACTGACCTAACAAAGTTTAAGCATGCCTCCTGGTAGAAGACTACTTAGCACCATTGATAGCATCCACAAAAAAGGTTTGCCAGCTGTACTTCATGCCTACCTAAGGGCAAAATTAGTATCTAAGTTGGGTTAAACTGACACTACAGCATTCTGATGACTAGTTTAATTTTTAGGGAATTGATAATAAAACACAGCAATTGAGATTTTGCTTGCCTGTGTGCTGATTCATTTCATGGCATTTTACATATTTTGGCTTTTACTAGGTGTAGCACTAATTAAATCATTATGCCTTGAAATTACATTAATATGAATGCTTAATCCATCACTTCAAAATCCCATTGCCCATTATCTTAATGGAGTTGTTTATTTTAAATAGCTGAATATCTTTAATAAAATTGTGCACAAAAGTACTTCATGTTAGACCTTCATATTCTAATATTCACGTGGCATAATTTCAATACCTATAGGTTTTGTTGTTCTCCTTATCCAGCTATTTGACCTTTTAAAATGGCAGATGTCTGATTACGTACTACAAAGGCCTAATGTTGAGCAGGTTTTTGATGCTCCTGCAAAAAACAAATTTCCACCATCCTTTTCCTCCTTTATCCATTAATAAGTTTAGATCAGAAGTAAAACAGAATGTAATCAGAACAATTATCAGTGTGAATATCAACAAAACTCGTGATATATTTGATACAAGCGGAATTGGAGAAACATTTTAATTAAGAGGAAAAACAGCCAGCATGGAGTTAACTATCTTTATTAACTTTAAAACTAAGACCCCCTGAAAAATGCATCCAGGGACCTTTACAAATCTGTGAATGCATGGATACCTGCCATTGGTACTGCATTCCAACACTTCACCTGAATCTTTAACAGCCATAATTCTGCAATCTGCCTTCAAAATACATTACCTAGACGTGTTTATTGATGACTTCATTCAGAACCTTGTTCTACAATCTGACTAGCTCACCATTACAAATCATCAGATGTGCAAGTATACGCAATACAGCTAATTTAGATAACATTAGTGTTAGAGCTGTTTAATGGCAGTCAAACAGCTAAAATAGTAAAGGGAAAACCAAAATAAATCAAAAACAAAGTGAAAAAAATGAAATAAAAATTTGTGAACCCATTAGTCTTGTAGAATTGACATTCTTAAAAATTACATCTACCACTGTGCCAAAGAAGAATGGATTTTTATTAAAAACCTAAACAGTTTATATGGTTGGATATATACTCCTTTCAATGGCAACTGGTTGGGATGGGATCCCATTGATTGGTTTGTTGCTGTCTGACGATGAGTTTCTACAATACAGCAGCTGTTTTCCTAATCACGGAATGTCTTGATATTCCTCCTTAATGAACAGATCACAATCTATATACACAATCTAATATAAATGTTTAAATTAAAGTCCAGGGTTAGTGACTGATGACATATTCTATTCCAGTAAAGCAAGGCATCATGAAAATGACTTTGTTTCTATCTAGAGCAGCTAATCTTGCCTGCAAGTCTGAGGACATAAAGCCCGTTATGTGCAAAGAAATGCAATCCAAGGAACCATGCAAAATAAAATGACTTGGAAAAACATAAAAAGCCACATAAAAAAGCTTCATAAATACATTAAAATTTAAACTCTATACTGAAATATCATTGTAGGCCTAGCATAAATTGTACTATGTGGCGTAGCCGCACTCTAGGTTCAATGCTTTTGAATCTGCGCAGGTTATTCATGCCATCTTTGGTTGACTGCAGTACTGAGAAGAGTTACTGAATAAGATGTCAACTATCTGCAGACAGCTGAGCCTCAATGTCCACTCTGCAGATGGGGCATTTCTTATTGGTAGTCAGCCACTGGTCCACACACACTTGATGGAAGAGGTGCATGCAGGGAAGGCGTCTGTATGAAGGGAGGAAGAAAAAAAAAGCATTGAGAGTTTTATTTAGATATAAATATGTACATCTTTGTCTAGAAGGGAGTTTCAGCATTAGCATTATCTTTCAGTGTCAGTTAAATCTGCACTTAAATCATTTCTTCTCCACTTAACACAGCATGTAAATAAATGCTCGATTGGTGAAGACTGAATTACATAAGCAGATCCAGTGATAATCCAGAAATCACACTTCTAACTATATTTATTCAGCTTCCTCCATTGTTATGAATTTAAGAATCCTAACAATTTCCCAAAATAAGGCTCATCAGCATTTCATGCAAAAAATGGCAATTTTTGATGGTTTGATTTTTGATAAGGGATATGGATAGCAAGAGTCGTCTTGTGATAAAAAAAAAATACAATTTGATAGGGATGATAAATAGAAAAAGCACATTATTTCAAGAGGGTATGTATTATTTTTGTCCACGAATTTGAGACTTTAATAATGGCTTTAACAGCAAAAGCAGACAAAAACAAACAAGTTAAGCTCCAACATAGCTGTATTTCAGCTACCACAGCAGACAAATTGCTTTACAGCAGGACAATCATATGCATGAAGATTACAGGTTGATAGCTAGTTTATTAGGTACTTAATAATACCATATAAAATTTTCTTTACAGTTAAAAATGGAAGAATGTGTTTATTGACATCTGCGACATGGAGTACTATCCAAGATCCAATTTAAACACAGCAGGTTTTTAAACTAGAAAGAGAACTCTTCAATTTATTGCCCTTTGCATCACCAAGTTTGACAGTTAATTAAGATTTTTTAGTATTCAATCATTTTTGTAAGGAATCAAATAAGCGTATGAAAAAACTTTAGACTTTGAAATGTTTGCTTGCATTCAGCCAAACAACGGAGAATATTTATTTTCAAAACCATCTTACCTAACATCTTCTCCTTCTTCTAGGATAGACAGACAGATGGTACATTTCTCCTCAGTATCATCCTCTATTCCATCCTCTTCTTCCTGTTTGTACTGCAGTTTCCTCTGTAAGTCAGTTATCGCCTTGTTACCACAAATTCAAGTTTGTCAGGTGGTTCAACCATAGAGATCACAAAAAGCATTTGCAGTAATAATTTCAACTCATTTCTTATTAAAAATAATTTCTCAGTTGTTAAAAAAACATATAAATGATCTTTTAAATAATATAAATTGGAAATTAATATTGAAGTAATAAGGAACTGTTTGTACCTTTTTATATTTGTGTGGGTATGTGCATCGCTCAATTGTACTCTGTGAGGCACCTCGATTAACATTACCCAGTCGTTCTTCTAAATGCAGCAAATCCTGTGAATGAGAAATACGTTGACATACACATTTTTGCTTTAACATACTCACACACCTTTTTAGATAAAAGAGCAAGATTTATCACCACTTTAATTTCAAAGTTACATTTCCTGGTACCTACCTCATAGGTAGCTCTGAGGCCTGGAAACCTTCCTTCCAACCTTGAGGAAATGTAACGGATGTGAGGGTAGCCTGCCATGTCTGGTGGCACTGCCTATGCAAGAAAAATATATTTTAGCTTAACAGCCTAAAATTATATTACAAACTCCCATCTAAGGTCAAGTCTGCAAAGATATTGTCCTTCAACTAAAACATTGTGTACACAACTTCCTGAGGTCACGTTTTTGTGTCAACATTTTACATTAAAAGCGTCCATATAAACATTTCAAAGGGAAATTTTATACGTAAACAATTGTGTTACTTCGATAGAGAGGGACACTTTAGGGGCACTCAATATGGCTTACAAAGTTGATTGCATTTTTTGAAGAAGTCACCAAGATGGTGAATGAGGGAAACCCCATCGACACTGTCCAGTTAGGCTTCCAAAAAGCTTTTGACCAGGTACCACACAAGAGGCTTCTCGACAAGATCGAAGGGACTGGTATTAACAGGAATATAATGAGTTGGATAGAATACTGGCTCGAAGAATGTAAGGCGGCGGCAGTTATAGATGGATTTGGATATGTTCAGAGTTTGATCACCGCAGGGACTGGTGCTGGGACCGTTGCTCTTTACGGTTTTTACTAATGACCTAGATGTAGGTGTTGGGGGCATGATCTGCAAATTTGCAGATGATACAAAGATTTGTACAAGTGTCAGGACTGCAGACGATGCTTGACTGCTTCAGATGGATCTTGATGCATTGGGGATTTGTTACTGAAAAATGATGTCTCACTTGGACAAGTGCAGCCTTTTGCATGTAGACAGGGTCATCACTAAACACCAATACACCCTTCAGCGAAAAGCATTAAAGCAGGTGGAGGAAGAATGAAACCTGCCCATTCTAGAGCATAAATCTTGAAAGGTTCATGAGTAAGAACATGAAGCGATAGCTACAGCCAATTATGTTGGGATATATTTATAGGATAATGGAATAAAAGACAATGCATATTATTTTGTCCTTATGCAAGATCTTCGTCAGACCTCAGTTAGAATACAGTGCCCAGTTTGGTCTCATATATGGTGGGTGATATTGAGACTTTGGGAAGGGTGCAGGATGGCCACTAGACCAATTTCCAGTTTAAAGCATCTTAGTTATCAAGATAGGCCATAAGATCTGGGACTTTATACTTTAGAGATGCATAGACTTAGAGGTGATCTGATCGAGGTTGCTAAGATGATGAAAGGATTTTGTGTTCGAGTTCACAGCTTGTTCCAATTAGAGATTAGGGAGGTCCAATTTTAAGTTGTACAAGACCAGGTTTAGCTTAGATGTCAGTAGGTAGTTCTTTTTCTAGAGAACAGTGGACCTTGAAAAGGCTCCTCTAGTGGACACCAATTCACTGAATTTCTTGAAGCGAGTCAGACCTGTTTCTGGTTGGGGTGGAAATCACTTCATACAAAAGTTAATTTAGAGATACAGCACTGAAACAGGCCCTTCGGCCCACCGAGTCTGTGCCGACCAACAACCACCCATTTTATACTAACCCTACAATAATCCCATATTCCCTACCTACACTAGGGGCAATTTATAATGGCCAATTTACCTATCACCTGCAAGTCTTTTGGCTGTGGGAGGAAACTGGAGCACCCGGCGAAAACCCACGCAGACACAGGGAGAACTTGCAAACTCCACACAGGCAGTACCCAGAATCGAACCCGGGTCCCTGGAGCTGTGAGGCTGCATAGAATCATCAGGGCTAGAATTATCTCCTGAACTAGCTTTGATTGCCTTGGAGAGGGGGGGGGGGGGGGGGGGGCGGGGGTGGTCAGGAGAGGAATTTCATTGATATTTGGCCCTAAACTGGCCTGGGTTTTTAATCTGGTTTTTCACCACTCCCAGGAGGTCACATGGGGTTTTTGGGTTGGATGGAGTGTGTAAACAATTGTGTGGGATAGGCTGGATGGACCAGAGGGGTTTTTTCTCAGACTGTCAGTGTTCATATATATATATATATATATATATAAAAAAACTCGCATTCACCAAATGACTGTGGGAGCTTTAATATATTAAACGTCTTATGTCCAGTGCACACTAATAAATGTGTCACAATTTTGTCACACTGAGCAACATCTCTCAGGAACTCAATTGTGCAATCCATCTGTTCTGGTCAAGGTTCGAAACTCCCAGTCCTCTAAAGTACCAATTTCAAGGTCTTTACCCTAATTTTCAAATTCCTCCACAGCCTTTGCTTTTCCTACTTGAATGATTTCCTCCATTCTGTACCTTCCGTTTCTCACCAAGTCTGCCTTACTGCTTGGGCTCCATTCCTTCCACTCCATCAGCTGTGGCCAATCCTTCAGTTAATATGCCTATGCTTTCTAAAACTCTCTCCCTAAATCACTCAATCTCACTATATCTCCCATTTCTTTCAAAAGGCTCAAAAAAAAACTTCTTGTCCTGCCTTCAAATTTCTCCTGCCCTATTTTCCTGATCATTAAGGGCCCCGAGAAATTTTCATACATGAAAATTGCTAGAGAAATTTAAGCAGTTCATGTGCCATTTTTGCCAGATCAATTTTGTGGCATGTCCTGATAAATACAGTTGAATAGCTGCATTAATAACATTACAATTGCAAAACTGCCCATGAAAATGTAGTGTAGTGTGGAAAAAGATTTAAAATATACTAAAAACGTTTAATTATTTTGAACTTTCTTAAACAGAAGGGTTCACATCTAAAACAATAACTAGTTTGTTCTCTCCACAGTTGCTGACTGCCCTGATGTGTTTTGCCAGCATTTTCTGTTTTTGTTTCGCCTGTAATAATATTCATTTTGTAGCTCCCAAGCAGCTTAAGGTCACTTAATTAGTCAAGTAATGGCCAGGATGTTAATCCAACTATGGGGAGTAGAAACTATAGGATATGAAGCAGAACACTGTAACCATACAGTTCATTTCTCTGACATGGCCAGATTTCAAATGTCTGATTTACAGATGGTGTTAGAACAAAATTAGTAGTAACCTATATGTGTAATCTATCTTGAGTTTTTAAATCAGAAACAAACATTAAACTACACTTCAAGCTCTGAAAAAAATGAGCATTATCTGCTTCTGTAGTTTGTGTTGATTATATATAACTTAACTTCTTGCTTAGTTCTGGCCTTTTATGAACAAATAATATCCCAAAGAGTTCAGCTGTTTCCATTTTCAGCTCAGTGGGTGAACTCATTCTTACTAGTCATCTTAATTTCATCAGCTTCTTTTCCTGAAAGATTAGCAAGGTTTTACTAGCAATAGAATAATTTTCAAATAATATTTAACTTCCCCTTTTGGATGGTAAATAGCACACATCAACACCCAATCAATATAACCTTTTTCTTTTTATAACTGTCATTAAATGTCTGCATAAAATACTTCCATTAAGCCATTTGACTATTGAGTGCGAAATTTAGTTCTGGCTTTTATATGTATTATAAGTTCAACTGGGCAATCTAGAAATGTACAACATGTTCAGTCAGGATTCTAAATTAAAACTGATGCATTCAAAAGCAACTCATCATATAGCAACGTAGTAAATTTCTGTTTACTAGCCATCCCTGCTGCTCGAGACTGAACTAAATTATTCGCAAACTCGGCATCCTACTGGACCCTGAGCTGTGCTTCCAACCCCATATCTGCTCCATCACCAAGAATGGCCACTTCCACCTCAGCCATATTGCCTGTCTCCACCCTAGCCTCAGCCCATCGGCTACTGAAACCTCATCCATGCATTTGTTACCTCAGGCAACTATTCCAATGCACACTTGGCTGGCCTCCCACATTCTACCCTCCTTAAACTTCAGCTCATCCAAAACTCTACTGCCTGTATCTGAACTCTCACCATGTCCTGTTCACCCATCACCGCTGTGCCTACTGACCTCCATCAGTTCGTGCTTCCGGCAACATCTCAAATTTAAAATTCTCCTCGTGTTCAAATCTCTCCATGGCCTCACCCTTCCTTACCTCTGCAATTTCCTTTAGTCCCAGAACTCTCAGACATCTTTACGCTCCACCAATTCTGGCCTCTTGAGCATCACCAATTTTCATCACCCACCATTGGCAGCTGTGCTTTCAGCTGCCTAAGCCTCAAGTTCTGGAATTCCTTTCCTAAACATATGTCTCCCTCTCCTCCTCTAATATGCTCCTTAAAACCTACCTCTTTGACCAAGATTTGGTCACCTGTCTTAACATCACTGTGGCTTGGTATCAAATTTTTTTGTTTGATAGAATTCTTGGAAGAGCCTTGGGACATTTTACTAGCTAAAGGCACTATATATAATGCAAGCTGTTGTAATTCTGATGCCAATTAATAAAGCAAAATTACTCCACTGACATCGGAGTCAAGATGGAGGTAGCAGCTGAAGTATGTCTTGCAGCATGTCTGAACTATTCATTTATTTGGGAGTCCAGATCAGTCTGGAAGCATCCAATCGGTATGTCAAAGTAGCTACTGCAAGCTAAGTTATTCGAGTGATTCTGGGGAAAGCAGAAATCTGAAACGAAGGTTTTATGTGCAAAAAGAAATGTCTTGTCAAATGGATGACATTTCCTAACATATAGAAGATAGACAGCTAAATTCTTCAAAAAATTATGGTACAAATTGGGGAAGAGTTTTAAATTCAAAGTACACACCAGCCTTTATTTACCTCTTTAAGCTGGTACAGTGTTTTTTTCTTGATACTGTGGTCTACTAATAGGCTTTACATCTGTTTTTCAGCACAGAGGCCTGCAGTTGAAGCAGCAGTGCACAACTCCCTCTCCTTCTATTCCCCTCCCAAATTAAAAGAGGTGAGAAACTATAGCAACACCACCATACAATACAGCAAGCCTAACACATTTTTGACAATACCATTTGTAAATAATTTACAATGCAAACTACATACATAAAAACATGTACCAGAAACTAGAATTAAACCACATCAAAGTCTCAGGTGGCCAAACTAGATTCAATCAAGTCGAGTGGATTTAAAGCTTATGACAAAGATCTTTTAAATATGTTGAAGAAGTGACCATTTGAAAAGGCAATTGTCATAAACATGATTTCTGATCACATTTAGGGCCAATTAATTGTGAAATATTATCCACTCTTTGCTCACCATAAATGGCAGTGCTCCAATTGGGAAGTGGTGAAGTCGAGGAGGTGGAGGTGGGTGGTAATGAGCCAAGTGAGGGGGAAGGTGACTTGGTGGATACGGTGCTGCAGTTACCCCTGGGTCAATGCCCAGATCCCTGCAATAGTTAAAAAAAAGTTTATTAATTCTTCACTTAAGTGTTAAACCTGCACTACTTTGTTATTTTGTAGCTATGAATAATGAACTAAGTGTTACTTATAGTCGTTTAGTAGTACAGAACTCGAGTATTGCTGAAAATAGAAATGTGTTGTCGAAGCTTCTCGTCTTGCAGTCATCAGGACAAACCACAAGAATAACCAATGTAAGGGAAAACAACAACTTATACTGCATGAGAACAGAGTGTTGATGGTTGGCAAGTGAACTCTGATTGGTAGAGGCATTGCCATGGAGAATGAAACAGTTTACGGTGACTGACAGTTAACTGCCAAGCTTCGTTTGATATTTAAACCAGCCAGCTTGACTCTGATTGATCAAGGCATTGCCCTGAGGAATGAACCAGCGAATGGCTGTCACTTATTTTGTTCAGCTGAAACAGGTGCAATGTTTGTACATATTCTGTCTGCAAAGAACAGGACCCTGTGTATTAATATGTGTAGGTTCCAGTACGCGCAAATGCGCCACACTGCAAGCCCTAGTGACAATCTTATATCGGTTGTCAGCGGAATTCTTAGTACACTGTGGATTATTTAGCAAATGTTGCCCAATCGTGGAATCACATCTAATGTTGGACACTGTGTTTTGAGTTTTACAAGCATGGGCTGGTTGGGTACAGCTCGTACATTGCCCGTTGTGAACAGCGGAAGGGACATGTTGTTTGATATGATCCACCAGTCTTTGGGATGTATGGCATACATATCTAGCATCACACTGGCACTGAAATTCATACATCACTTTACTCATTTGTGAGATAGGCAGGATGTCTTTTTGGCTTGACGGCAGCATCCAGTTGGGGGCGAACACCACACATGTTCTCGCTGTATATGGTGCAAACTTATTGAATGGGCCTAAGGCCATCTTTTTCAGCCCTGAGAACTGCCCAGTCTACCTCAAATATTCCTGGAAGGGTAATGTATCCCAAAAATTTGAGCAACAGGTAAAGCTAGCTGTTTCACGCTGCGACTATGCAGTAGCAACAGGCAATGTACCGGCTGTACCCAACCAGCCTGTGCTTGCAAAACTCAAAACAGTGTCCAACATGTAATTCCGCGATTGGACAACATTTGCTAAATAATCCTCAGTGTGCTAAGAATTCCACTGACAACCAATTTAAGATCGTCAGTAGGGCTCGCAGTGTGGCGTATTTGCGCGTACTGGAAGCTACATATATTAATACACAGGGCCCTGTTCTTTGCAGACAGAAAGAATATGTACAAACATTGCACCTGTTTCAGCTAAACAAAATAAGTGACATCCATTCGCTGGTTCATTCCTCAGGGCAATGCCTTGACCAGGGTTAAGCTGCCTGGTTTAAATTTCAAATGAAGCTTGGCAGTTAACTGTCAGTCACCATAAACTGGTGCATTCTTCATGGCAACGCCTCTACCAGAATTCATTTGCCAACTAATCAACACTCTCTTCTCATGCAGTATAAGTAGCTGTTTTCCCTTACATTGGTTATTCTTGCGGTTTGTCCTGATGACTGCAAGACAAAAAGCTTTGACAACATGTCGCTATTTTCAGCAATACTAAAGTGTTACATATTATTTAGAAAAAGCAACCAATAACGAGCAGAAAGAACCCATGGATAACGAGGAAAATCACTTGTCCGGGATGACTAGTCCAATTTGTTTTATGTAAACTCCAGTATCAATGGCCTTGAACAAGGCTAATAAATCAAAATGACATGCAGAACAAATTATTTGCTGTTAAAATAACCAATAAGCAATTTGTAACAATTCTTTGACCATGAAATTTTTTCATAGTCATTGAAGTCCAAAACTTCATTTTAGCTGGGCAATACGATTCAAGAGCGTTTTCAATGCTGCTGTGCATCAGAAGCTACAACCAGCAGAGAAGATATTTATAATACAAACAGAAAAGGTTGGCAATATGCAATAGACTGTTAACATTTGAAAACCCAGATTAACATTTTGGGTTGAGATCCCTTTCTTCATCTCTCTACAAGATGTTCAGCGAATTCAATCATTATTATTTACCAATTTCTAAATTCACTCAGAAGTTTATTGGCATCACAGAGTAAACGTTAGTTAATAAATTAAAATGAAACCACACCATAGCATAGGAATAAAATCTTGGGCTCTGCAACCGTAGAAACTTAGCAGCTTAGAAACTAGAGCATAAAATGGCTACAGGCAAAAATTAAACAGGAAGATTCTCTACTGACCAGGTTGGCCTCTCCGGTGGTTGTCGAGGATGTGATGACATTGTCTGAGGAACATGAATATGATGTCCATGACCATAGTTAGGATGCATACGATGTGGATGTGGTGGAGGTCGCTCATGTGCTCGACTGGAAAAGAAATATAAAAAGTTAATACACGCAAAATTATGTAGTAACAACTCAAATTATACATGCCATCAAAAATGCCAGATGAGTAGAGGTTACAAACTATAAACTTCAAAATTAGGACTGAGACACATTTTGTTTTCTGCAGGATTAAATGGGATATCTAAATACTTTAGGTTATTAACCAAAAATCACCATCTCGGCAAATTTGATCTTTAAATTCCTTTTGCTAACATGTTCGCTAAATTTGCAGTTTTGGGTTGATGGGCTTAAAATTGAATTTAACATTCAGTCACTGCACTGGATGAAATTTAGCAGGAGTGGAAGCCCCCTTCATATTATTATTCACACTTACATTATGCATTCAAGATTCTAGCCTTTTTGAGCATGTCAGGAAAGAAACAGTATAACTATGGAATGCCTGTGAACATAAAAGCTTTTTAATGTACCTAATGTACTAACCAGTTTTAATCCATAACAAAATAAGCTTTTTCTTGATATCTCTGTGAGCTTTACCTAAAAGTTTAAACAGCAAGAGAACCATCACCTGCCAGAAATTATGCTGACCATCAAAACATTCCAGCTGAGATTTATCTTTAGCAGATGTTTGGTGGGATGGGCTTTTCCATTCACCATGGTACAGTTGACACTGAGCCTGGTGAATTTCCTGCGATCAAATTAATTGATAATTTTAGTAGGCTTCCGTTGGCCATGCTTCAAACATGTCAATGGCGTGAGGGAAGGGCAGGAAATGGCTGCTGCATCTGCAGGAGTGCAGACAGCCTTAGAGAATGACATATTGGTGCCTTCTAAAATATTATTGAAATCTACCACTGTTAAAGTCTTCATCTGTTGTCCTTGCATCAGATTAAGTGAATTTTGTAGCCATCTAAATTTTTCCGTATGATATGCAGCATTTAACTACTGCTGTACCGCTACTGTATACAGATATTCCCAATGTCCAGTGAAATACTGGCAGTTATAATGGACATATAACACACCATTAACTCATTTGGGATTCTTCAAAATATGGTGGTTTAGATTTTTCAATGGGAAAAATCTCCAGCAGGACATTTAGTCACTGAGTCTTCAAGGAAATAATAGAAAGTGTCCAATTTCATCATACCTGCTGTCAAATGTCTACGTTTTGAATTAGTAAGTCTCCAAGTAACAGCACATGGAATGAAACTGTTTCATGCAAAATGTGGAGACCAGAAAGACATACAAAAACACTTTGAAAGACACAAACTGGGAGACTACACAAGTGGCAATATTAACTGCGTATATAATAAAATAAAAGCAAAATACTGCGGATGCTGGAAATTGGAAATAAAAACAGAAAGTGTTGGAAAAACTCAGCAGGTCTGGCAGCATCTGTGGAGAAAGAAGCAGAGTTAACTTTTCAGGTCAGTGACCCTTCTTCAGAACTGGCAGATATAAGAAATGTAAAAGATTTTAAGCAAGTAAAGCGGGGGTGGGGCAAGCTCGAGGAACAGCATCTCATTTACCGATTAGGCATGCTACAGCCTGCCAGACTGAACATTGAGTTCAATAATTTCAGAGCGTGACGGGGCCCCCATTTTACTTTTATCTTTAGTTATTTTTTCTTTCATTTTTTGTGTTTATTTTATTTTCGTTTGTTCAGTTTGTTTCTACTGTGCCTACCCACTGTTCTTTTTTTCATGTTTGTACTTGTGGCTGTTCAGTTTTCAGTCCATTAACACTCTATCTGTACGAATGCTTTGTCTTTCAGCACACCATTAAACATATTGTTTGCCTTTGCTCCATGACCTTCTGGTCAGCTATTCTGTGACCTTGTCCTATCTACACCTTCTCCTTTGTTATCTCTTGCCCCACCCCCACCTCACTTGCTTATAACCTTTTATATTTCTTATATCTGCGGGTTCTGAAGGGTCATTGACCTGAAACGCTAACTCCGCTTCTCTCTCCACAGATGCTGCCAGACCTGCTGAGTTTTTCCAGCACTTTTTTTTTTATTAACTGCGTATATTTTCGTTTTAGACAGGTCACAAGTATGAAACTAAGATAATCCAACTTTTAATTTTTCAAGGAACATATGGGAATTTACAAGTCTCTGGCACTTAAAGTAACTGTCCAAATATGCTGGCACAGTTAAGAACAAAAATTGTTGGTACCACCATAGAGTCACGGCATTTCACTTACGTTGGATGTTGCATCATTCTTCTTCGCTGTGCCTCCATTCTTTGAAGCATTTCATGGTGATGCAGTCTTTGAGAGGAAGGCGGTGGAGCAGGGATATGGTGTGGCATTGTTGCTGCTGCTGCAGGAAGATGATGCGGAGGTGGTGGAGGTGGTGGTGGTACAGTATGAGCTGAAGGATGAGGGGGAATCTGTGGGTGGAAAGGGTGCACTGGGTGTGGAATAGCATACTCTGGTTGGGGAGGGGGTTGTGGTGGAGGGGGAGGATTTCCATGTGCATGTGGGCATGTGGTAGCTTGGTGGTGCAGTGGTCTTGGCAATGGGGCATCTGGAAGGAAACAGTAAATAAAATCAAAATTAGCAGCTAAGCTGAAGTACCGTGCAGTATCAAAAATTTCATGGGAAAAGGAAATTATTAATAATACATACAAACTAAGATTTAAAAAAAAAACAATTGCTGTTATGTTCCACAATTTTCACTCATTATCCCTCCCTCTCAAAGTTGTTGCTCCCATGGATTCTGGCAATTCTGATATCTTACCATTCATCTGGCCATTTATCATGCATTAGCCTACAAAATGAGTATTCACAGTCTACACAACCATTGAATGCATCATAGCCAATCAGATTTGCACCTCCTGTTTTTGTGCTCATCAAGGTCAGGGATGTTCATGTTGGGGAATGGAACTCCTCGATTTCAGGCACCCAATGTCATTCTCTAACAACATCTTGTATAGCACAGCCAGGGCAAAGAAAAACTCCCACTATTCAACCAGAAGGGCCACCCCCTACTGCACCAGTGTGACAATGTTTCTATTTCTTAGAGAAGTCACAGCATGGTTCCTGTCAGAAAGATTCCCAATGAATGATATAGAAGGGTGATTTTGTGATGTAGGTTCACGGTCACTAGGAACTCGAATGAGATTGCCCAAAGTTATTTTGCATGGGATCCTTCTAGTTGGATTCGAATCCAGGTCCCATAGGTGTAAGACCAGTGTCTAACCCACTACATTACTTAGTCGCTCTCCACCCTCACCAGAATTCAATATGCAAACATTCTGGATCACTAGACAGCAGTTAAAAACAGAAACTATAGGGACACTAAAGCTAATTATGGCATCCCCACAGATCTGACTGAAAACAGTTAATTCATCACGAAGCTTTAACTTTTCTGCATACAGTCTAACATGAGAGCTCCATGAGGCTCAGTAAACTAAAGGTTCCAGGGTTCAAATGCAGCAACTAGGATCTTTAGTATTAAATAGAAAAAAAATCTAAAAATAGTAGAGATTTTGCTCTTGTACTATAGCAATGATAATAGCACAGTCACTTGACACTGTGTAGTGGCAAACGGATTGGAGCTTGCAATCTTTCAGGTGCAGAGCTCTCAATCTTTGTCATACTGTTGTGGAGTGCCATGTGGAGAAAAAGTGCTTCTCCTTGCTAAGTAAAAGAAAATACACATTAAAAAAAAAATCAGTTTATTCTGCAGTGGATTTGAAAAATTTTGATATCAGGTGCAACTCTTAAGAGGCAACAAAAGTGAAGAAACAAGATAGGATTGTAACCAGATTAACCATCACCACGCTGTCGACAATCACCATCTCTTAAGCACAGAATATCATTGATAAAGATCTAAAGAGAAAGAACAAACTCTTAAGGTTTGCTTCTCAAAACTAGTTTATTCCCTGAACACCAGACTAACTTGAATGATTACTTACAGACCTTGTAAGTAGCTTAAAATTGATTGTAATTAGGACAGAAAAATTCACTTTACTGCCTAAAAAATAGTACAAAAATGCTAATTGCAAACAGCTAGGTAGTAACAAATTTAAGACTCAAAGCAGATTTAGACATTTACCATCCTTATGTTCAGTTTTAAAATCAAACATTGAGTAATTTTCCTCTGCGGTAATATAACCAGAAAGATGAACAGTGGGGGACGAGGAAAGGCATTTTACATTTAGTTGACATTTTCCTTATGTCACCTTCTATTTTTTGGGCCACTTCTAGAAAATTTTGGATTTCATACATAATTCCCCCCTGTCCCCCCACCCCCACAATTTTCTCTCCTCCTCTTTTAAAGGCTGTGGCTGAAGGTTGAGTATAGTTCCACTGGTGCTGATCACTTTCTGGTACAATGGTCAAGAATTATCACACATCAGCCTAGATAAAACTATCTGGCTGTTTAAACTTGGGACATCACAATTGATCCCATTCTTACCTTTATCATAAATTACAAAGGAGAGAGGGATCCATGTCAGTGATTGCATTACTAGCAGCAAAGAAGACATTACAATGTCATTCATGGAGCATTTCATTTCCTGATTTTTAAAAACAAAACCATCTCTGTGGCTAGCATGAAGCATTGTGATTGGATCTACATTGAGCCTTCCCTAATTGCCCTTCGGCTAAGTGGGAATTTATAATGAAGGATCTGAAGTATCAGACCAAAATAACTGCATCATTTTAGTACTTAGCCTTTGGAAATTTGGTTCTTTTTTTTTATTCATTCATGGGATGTGGACGTCACTGGCTAGGCCAGCATTTATTGCCCATCCCTAATTGCCCTCGAGAAGGTGGTGGTGAGCTGCTTTCTTGAACCGCTGCAGTCCATGCGGGATAGGTAGACCCACAGAGCTGTTAGGAAGGGAGTTCCAGGATTTTGACCAAGTGTTGATGGGCAACCACTTAAATTTGTAAATTAAATATTTACAATGTCTGTACTGGACTTAGTAATGCAGACACTGTAAACACAGGAATTCAATTAAAAAGTCTGCAGAACTGTTTCCCAACCTCGAGCGCAGCCAAGTTTTGTGTTTTTGGGTGTCTTGCAAAGCATCTGCTAAGAAGAATGCAATAGTGAGATGGATTGACTTGGCGTCTAACTCTCCCTCACAGCACAACTTAACAACTCACTGTATAACAAGTTGCAGCGGAGGAAAAAATAGTAGAGTTTATTTAATCAAATATAAATACTGTAACTAAAAATATCTATAACATCCTTATCTAACCCATCAGTTTCAGGAATAGTAAATGAAATTATTCACATTAGATGTACAACCATTATTATGTTTACCACATTCATGGATAAAATGCTATTTTCTGACAGAACATTAGATGGTATGTCAGATAGCAACTTAAAGTGATGGCCACTACCACAAATAGCAAAATATTACAAAAATCTGAAAAACAAGGCTTACAGGTAGGATGCATATAATGTCGGCAGGAAGCAAGTGGTGGCTGTGGTTGACCTTGAACCTGTCCTACCACCCCGGAAGTATATCCTTCGACAGCTACAGGCTGGCTTGTTCCAGCAGCTGCTTGCGCTCCATATACTGCAGTGCGTGAGGAAGACCCAGGACAACAGGGATCAAATGCAGAAGTACCATGGAAACTCCCGCTTCCATGGTTCCTAACACCACCACTGCTTAAATCAACAGGCAGCGTCTGCTTAAAAAAAAAATCACAATGACAGTAATATGTAGATCATTGCAGATAGGTCAAATTATAAAACACATTGTCCATAATTTCATTGATTATGTATGCTCACTTTCAGTCATTTATGATTTAGAATTTCTACCAAGCATGACTTCATGTATGGCACAATAATAATAACTGATTACATTCTGCTTTCCAAATTCAAATTGAAACTAAAAATGATTAACAGACAGAAAGTTATAACTTAAACAGACAGTCTATCTTTGATTTGGGAAATATCAATACAACCTGCACTGGTTCAGCAAATGAATTACATACTTCTTAAAAGCAAGCAGCACCATTCTTATATTGAAAGACATAGTCTGAAAGGATTCAGCTCTCAGTCACTACTGCATTAAAAGACCATAATACAATAGCAAAAATGTTAGCTTTTAGTTACTTTTCTCTCAAATGCTTCTTAAAATTTGTATCAACCCACATCGTTCTAAGTATTAATTTTATTCCACATTATGGTCTGTTGAAGCTTATTTGCAACCATTGCTCAGTTGACTGATCACCACAAACCTTTTCAGTATTACGCCTTTCCTTATGTTTTTAAATCGGCTCTAGCCTTTCTTCGATTCTTTTATTTAAGTTTATAAAATTCTTTGCCATTTTCTTGTCACCGACCAAATTATCTTCAAATGAACCTCTTCAATCTTTTTTGCTTCCCCTCTACGTTTTCTACATTCCACATGATTTTCTTCTGTATTAGCCAGAGTTTTGTCATATGCCTCCAAGTCTCATTTAAAATTTTTTATTTTTCCAAGAAACTCCAGCCTTTGTTGCATCCACTTTACTTCTTGTGGGAGCACTTCACACTGAAAATACTTCACTCGGCTTTCCTACTGTTTTACAGTGCTAAATTATCAGTCTAATGTTCTAATGTCTGCTCATCTGACATCCAATACTGAATGAGTAGAAATTTCGTCCAATTAAATACTGGGAAGACTGAAGCCATTGTTTTCGACCACGCTCCAAACTCTATTCCCTATCTACCAACGCCATTCCTCTCCCTTGCAGCAGTCTGAGATTAAGCCAGTCTGTTCGCAACCTAGGTTTCACATTTGACCTCGAGATGAGCTTCTGACCTCATACTCATGCCATCACCAAGACCGCCTATTTCCACCACCTTAAAATTATCCAACTTTGCCCCGTCTCAGCTCATCATTTTTCAAAATTCTCTCGATCCTGGAACAGTTCCAATGGATTGGAGGGTAGCTAATGTAACCCCACTATTTAAAAAAGGAGGCAGAGAGACAACAGGGAATTATAGACCGGTTACCCTGACATCAGTAGTGAGAAAATGCTAGAGGCCATTATAAAAGATGTAATAGAGCACTTGGAAAACAATTACATGATCGGACAAAGTCAACATGGATTTACAAAAGGGAAATCATGCTTGACAAATGTACTCGAGTTTTTTGAGGATGTAACTAGTAGAATAGATAAGGGAGAACGAGTGGATGTGGTGTATTTAGACTTTCAGAAGGCTTTCAATACGGACCCACATAAGAGATTAGCGTGCAAAATTAAAGCACATGGGATTAGGGGTAAGGTACTGACATGGATAGAGAACTGGTTGGCAGACAAAAAACAAAGAGTAGGAATAAACGGGTCTTTTTTCCAAGTGGCAGGCAGTGACTAACGGGGTACCGCGGAGATCAGTGCTAAGACTCCAGCTATTCACAATATATGTTAATTATATAGATGAAGGAATTAAATGTAATATATCCAAGTTGGCAGACGACAAAAAGCTGGGTGCGAGTGTGAGGAGGATGCAGAGAAGCTCCAGTGTGATTTGGACAGGTTGAATGAGTGGGCGAATACATGACAGATGCAATATAATGTGGATAAATGTGAGGTTATCCACATGGGTGGCAAAAACAGAAAGGCAGATTATCTGAACGATGTTAGATTGGCTCTAGTATTGGCCTTTATAGCCACTCCAGGCGCTGCTCCACAAACCACTGACCACCTCCTGGCGCTTACCCATTGTCTCCCAAGACAAGGAGGCCAAAGAAGAAGAAAGAAGAGAAGATAGATTGGGAAAGGGGAAGGTGTAGCGAGACCTGAGTGTCCTTGTGCACCAGTCGCTGAAAGCAAGCATGCAGGTGCAACAGGCAGTTAAGGCGGCAAATGGTATGTTGGCCTACATAGCGAGAGGATTCGAGTACAGGAGCAAGGATGTCTTGCTGCAATTATACAAGGCCTTGGTGAGACCACATCTGGAGCATTGTGTGCAGTTTTGGTCTCATCTGAGGAAAGATGTTCTTGCTATGGAGGGAGTGCAGCAAAGGTTCACCAGACTGATTCCTGGGATGGCAGGACTGACGTACGGAGAGAGATTGGGTTGATTAGGCTTGTATTCGCTAGAGTTTAGAAGAATGAGAGGGGATCTCATAGAAACCTACTAAATTCTAACAGGACTGAACAGACTGGATGCAGAAAGGATGTTCCCAATGGCGGGCAGTCCAGGACGAGGGGTCATAGTCCAAGGATAAGGGGTAAGCCATTTAGGACTGAGATAAGAAGGGGTTTCTTCACCCAGAGAGTGGTGAACCTGCGGAATTCTCTACCACAGAAAGCAGATGAGACCAAATCATTAAATATATTCAAGAATGAGTTAGATACAGTTCTTAGGGCTAAAGGAATCAAGGGATACAGGGAGAACAAGGTACTGAGTTTGGACGATCAGCCACGATCGTACTGAATGGCGTTGCAGGCTCAAAGGGCTGAACGGCCTACTCCTGCTCCTATTTTCTATGTTTCTAACTGCTGCTGAAACCCTCCTTTGTGCCTTTGCTACCCCTAGACTTGATTATTCCAACACACTGTTGAAAAGGATGTTTCCCCTTGTGGGGGAGACTAAAACTAGGGGGCACAGTTGAAAAATAAGGGGTCTCCCATTTAAGACAGAGGTGAGGGGAAATTTTTTCTCTGAAGGTCATGAGTCTGTGGAACTCTCTTCCCCAAAGAGCACTGGAGGCAGATCCTTGAATGTTTTAAGGCAGAGGTAGACAAATTCTTGAGAAACAAGGGAGTCAAATAGTATTGGAGGTAGGCAGGAAAGTGGAGTTGAGTCCACAAACGGATCAGCCATGATCTTATAGAATGGGGCAGCAAGTCCAAGGGGCCAAATAGCCTACTCTTGCTCCTAGTTCATATGTACTCCAGGCTCTCGCACATTCTACTCTCCGTAAACTTGAGGTAATCCAAAACTCTGCTGCCCAAGTCTTAATTCACACCAAGTCCTTTTCCCCCATCACCCCTGTGCTCGCTGACTTATACTGGCTCTTGGTCAAGCAACACCTTGATTTTAAAATTCTCATCCTTGTTTTCAGATCCCTCCATGGCCTCAACCCTCCCTATGTCAGTATTCTCCTCCATCCCCAAAACCCTTGAAGATATCGGGGCTCATCTAATTCTGGCCTCTTGTGCATCCCTGATTTTAATGGCTCTAGCATCAGTGAGCATGCCTTCAGCTGCCTAGGCCCCATGCTCTGGAACATCCTCCCTACGCCTCTCAGCCTTGCTTTCCTCCTTTAATATGCTGCTTAAAACCCACCGCTTTGACCAAGTTTTTGGTCATCTGACCTAATATCTCCTTTTGTGGCTTTGTGTCATACTTTGTTTTATAATGCTCCTGTAAATAACCTTGGGTCACTTTATTACATTAAAGGCTTTATATAAATAAGTTATTGTCACTATGGATTTCATTATTATAATGTTCACATTTGTTGCATGAAACTGTCAGAAATGTGCAAAAGTTCAAATGTATGTCAATTTAGGTTTTTAAACCTATTGACATTTTAATTGCAAAACAGTCTTAAGCCTTTGCTTCTCAAAATAGTGTATTGTGCAATACCAGAATTATTTGAATAATGACATATGGAAGTGCTAAGTAGCTTAAAATTGGCTGAATTTAGAACAGAATAATGCACTTAATTAAACACTAAAATTCTAGTTGCAAAGAACTATGTTGTAGCAAACCTATAAATCAAAGCACATTTAGACATTTGCCATTTTAAGAATCAGTTTTTAATCAAACATTCTCGACTTTTTCCTGTAGGAAATGGATGTACATCAAAGCACAATTTATAGGCCTCAAGTAGTTATTAAACTCCATTATAAAACACAACTTGAATGATGTATTATATTCTTAAAGCATCAGAATAATGTTCCTGTTTAGCAAGCGCAAATACTCACTATCCGTGCCCTTCCCCAGTTTTTTTTTTTGAGTGAAAGAATACAAACCTGATCGTGATATTGGCCACCTGCATTTCCGTTAGCTCCACAAGGTGCTGGCACTACAGCAGGTCTCTCCAAAGGACAGTTCGATTCAGGAAACGAAGGCATTGATGGTGGCACTGTAGAGTGGGCACCAGGGTGGTGCTGAAACTGGTGGTTATGTTGCTGAAGACAGCTTGGATGAGGATGTCCTAATGAGTTGTGTCCTTGCAAAGATCCCCCACATGGTGAATGCTGAGGACAGCAGGATGGGAGTCTTGGCATTGCCCCAGGACCAGCTTCTGGCACTGCGCTTGACCCAACTCTCCGTGCATCATCTTTGAGGAAAAGTAACAAAGATCAAACTTTTGTCTGGGAAATTTCAGGCACTCTTACATTACAAAGTGGTTCTCAAAGCAGTGTTCAAATGGAGACCTATGACAACTTTACATCACCTTCCATTATTTACTTATATTTCTGCCACTTATCCATATCATGACCAGAGGTCAAAAAGTACTACTGTTTAAAAGGGGGACAAATCTGGTTAACCGTACAGGCTAATGTAAATGTTGAGCCAGCAGGATCAATAGGTTGCTGAATCATTTACATTAAAAAAAAACTACCGCAGCATTCATCAATGTAAAAGAATACGCAAAAAAATGGTCAATTAGCAATAAAAATGTCACTAAATACAAATTTTAAAATTTGTCATTTCCAATTACATTGTACGCCAATATTTCTACATCTGTTTGCTTCAAGCAGGGGTCTTTAGCGAGAAAATGAGCTAGCTTAGATTAACCCAGTGTGCTGAAAGAATCAAACCTAGAGTTTTTATTGGTCTGTATGGATTATCATTCAACACTGTATTTACCAGGCGATCAGAGTCCTGCAGATTTTTCTATGTGCATCTTAACATTCTATGTTACAATAACAGACACACCTGACTGTATGGTTGAAAAGAATAAATTCAACTTCTTCTATAGTATAGCACTACAGTAGTATAATGCCCCACCCATGCCCCTGCAGACTCAAGTGTAAAGCATTTTGGTAATCTCACCCACTGCAAACTGTGAAAAAAATTGCATTATTGATGTACATTTAGCTTTACCTCACTTAAATATCCTTCACTTCATATGCCTACATCCACTCCCACCACCCCCATGGATTTGATCCACTCTCAAGCAGTAATTTTCTCCAATCATATGCCTCAGCATGCACCCTCGCGAGTCCTGTATGCACTTCTTCCATTGCACCATAAGCAGCAAATCCTTCAGCAACAACTTCGCTGCTTATTGTTCTTCATAAACTTCTTTGTCATGCCTATCTTCAAAGGTTTCCGCAAAATATACCTTTTCAGCCATTCACCGTTACTTATTTTCCTCTTCTATCCCCCTGGCTTCCTTGTGAAGTGTCTTGGCATGAAAGGTTTGATAAAAATGCAAGTTATTTTCGCTGTACTAATTACAGCAACCACACTGTATTACAAATATGTCTCTTTCTCTTATTCTAGAATCTATGGAAAATTCCCACTTGTCTGTTGAATTTAACAGGCTACCTCCACGACTTTCAGAGGTGAATAAATTAGTGGGGGAGGGGGAGAGAGGGAGGTTCTGCAGTGAACTGTTCTGGGGTTAGTCAGGAAAATGGAAATGGAATGTGTGGAGTATCATTTGAACACTTTAGAATGGAGCTACGACTGCAATTTATTTAATAGACAAGGTCTGGGGATTTGAATCTCAACTGGCCAATACTTTTTTTTTAGGCCGAAAGGCCTACTTGTTCTATTTCAACTTAGTAGGAGCTCTGTCTATTTTGATACCAAGGGTAAAGATGTCTGCAAACAAATGGAAAAGCAACAAGCCATATTTTGGATGGCAGGCAGCATCTTGAAATCAGAACAAGGCACACAGACAGAGTTTCACGAGAGGATCTGCCACATCGCCATCAATATAATATTTCCAAAGACACATAGAACTGCACCTCAGGTGTATTCAAGCCCTTTACAACATTCTGCAGTTCTCGCACTGAAAGTAAACCATTCTAGACTTGCCGAATTGTCTCAATAATTTCTTACGTTTTGGGTGAATTTTTATTTTCATCAAAGTGAAGGTCATCAATCCATAGGAACAAAAACCTTCTTATTTCTGACACTCGATGTTAGCAATCAGCACTCCCAAGCCAGAAACAAAGTAAATCTTCCTCTTCTCTGCCCCAAGACGGAAAAAAACTCCCCAACTGCCCTGTCATGAATTTCTCTCCAGTTAATTATCTCAACAAATCACTCCTGGTATGTCTCGTTACCTGGATACTCAATACCAGTGCTATTTCTCCAGTACTTTGGAGCTTTTAAGAGATAGAAATTAAGGCCTATTCCTTTATCTCAAGGTACTGGACAATCAGACACAGTGAATTCATGTTTGCACTGACAAAGTTAAGTGCCAACAATGTCTAGCCCTCTAGGGGAATTGGTAGGCAAGATATTCATGGAGTATCTGAATCTAAGGTATCTCTAGCTTCAGACCCCTAGCCTGACATAATTAGCTCCACTTTTCCCAGTTCAGGGGAGACTCCACTAACCCTAGTACAATTGTCAACACTCACATCTTCCTTATGTCATCTTTCTCTCCACCTATACTTCATTTGGGACTTTAGGGAGAGGTACACAAAAAGAAGAAGTTTAAGCCAGTCAGAGAACAATTTCCTTCCCACTCTACAAGCAAAGAATCCTGGTTGCAAGACAGAGAGTTGCATTTATATAGTGCCTTTCACAGCCTCTGGATGTCCCAAAGTACCTTACAGCCAATGAGGTACTTCTGAAGTGTCGTCACTATGTTAATGTAGGAAACACAGCAGCTAATTTGGGCCCACAAATGGAAATGACCAAATAATCTGTTTGAGATGTTAATAAAGGGATAAATATTGGTCAGGACACAGAGCAGAATCCCCCTGCTCCTCTTCAAAATAGTGCCATTCAATCTTTTACATTCACTCGAGCGCGCAGATGGGGCCTTGGTTTAACATCTCATCCCAAACACGACACCGCCGACAGTGCAACACTTCCTCAGTACTGGACTGGAGCGTCAGTCTATGTTTTTGAGCTCAAGCCTTTTGGGGTGGGACCTGAACCCGCATCCTTCTGACTCAGAGGTGAATGTGCTAGCAACTGAGCCACAACTGACACATAGGTCATCAAAGCATTTCTTTTGCTGAAAACCTGTACTACTCATTAAACAGGCTTACCAATTAATCAAATAAAGAGAGAGATCAGAAAAGCACTGTAATTTAAATCTGGGAGGGATTTACACGTTAAAGTGGCCTTGGGTAACAAAAAATGACTGGGATGTGTGTCTTGGATACGTGATTGTACAATTTGGCTTCAAGTCACACAAACTTAGGTACATACCCACTGTTGGAGGACCTGCTGTACCAATGGTTGTAGGAACTCCTGAAGACTCTGTCACAGAGGCAGGCTGGGTGGTAGAAGGACCTGGAGTCATACTTAAGATCTGGCCTGAGGTAGGTACATTTCTGACTGGTTGTGATCTAGCAGCAGAGGTAGTTGGCACCACTGTGGGTTCTGTGGTCAAAGTACAAACAGATGAAATAAAACTCTCATTGTTTCTTGCATTTTAAAATGGAAGCATGGTTGAGCAAGTGAGCGAATCCCAGACTTAACTGATAAGTTTGGATGTTAGCAACTGCTTCTGGCAGTTAGGAATTTTAATTAGCCATCTGAAAAATAACCATGGAAAGGACACATTGACCTAGATTTTGTGGTCAGTGGCAAAGCGAAAGGCACTCAACACTGCCCTCAAAGAAAACTGCCCACAAAAATCTAATAATCTCTGTAGCATGGATTTCATCTTTCCCGATGTTAACTTGAATCTGGGGCCAAGTCAAGGGGATTGTCAGGCTTCCAGCATCAGGGATGTAATCAACCAGGGTAAGTAGCCAATCACACTGAAGAATTCTCAGACCACAAACCAGGAAGTAAAATACATGACCATCCTTCACGTTTTATAAACTTTACAGAAAGCAAAATAAAGATTGGGATGTACACATTAGAAGCTGAAATATTGAACTATAAAACAAATTAACAAATATTTAAAAACTATGGATTTTTTGTAACAGGATATAAATGAAATTAGTCAAAAATAAAATTAGTTTTCCAGGCCTAGTGGGGTTCTTAAAAAAAAGTTACATCTCACCAACAGGGTGTAACTTTTAGACGGGTATTTAACAGAGATATTACAGCATAAGGGGAGCAACTTCTGGATTATCGTGTATAACTGCGCATCTGTGAATTCTAGAAGTGGCTGGCAGTTTCAGAGGAGTTAATGATGGTGAAGCTCGACAGTTTTGAGGTCATTACTACCACAAAATCTGGGTTTTTGCTAACGCAAAATGTCTGGTGAGTTGGAGACTGATTAGAATGGGGGCTTAAAGACAGCATTTTATCTACGAGCCTTAATGGTATGGAAGGTTTGAAGCTCCACACCACAGTTACTTCTCTGAACAACTATTCATGGCTTATTACATCAAGATGCATACAGAAGCTACAATATTGCCCTGTATCTGCTTTATATATTCTAGTATTCAATTCAAGCCTCATCACATATTGTACAAGCAGGACATCATTGTCAGTCATAGAAAAAAGGGAAAATCAAAATTAGAAAAATTAAAATGTTATTCTACATCTGCGCACTTTAAAGGACACATGCACATGCTGAAATGTATTCCAAGGCATAGACACAATTCAGTGTCAAGCTGACACCGATAAAGCGATTTGACCTTGGTTCTCACAGTTTGATATCATTTCAACCAGTGGTTATTACTACCTTGTAACACATTCAAGACTGTAAACAAGACATGTTTACCTGTTGTACTAGTTATGAAAGAAAATGCAGTTACTATATTCACACTTCTTTTGATAGTTTCTGATGAGTCCGGCCCAGGAAATTTTCATTTGAAATATTTTGATTTCTGCTTTTGATTTTTCATAATTTTATATTTAGAAACTTTTCAACTTTTTGCATGATTACATTCATGCTAATTTCAATGGTTATTACAGAAAAGGGAAAACATACAACATACTCATTCTAAATATTATCCATACTAAAAATCAGATATTCAAATATGTACTGAGTCGGTTTTCTTCATATTTAGCCGAAAACAAATGAAAAGAAAAAGAAAATACAAGGCACAACACAACCCTTTGATGCAAATACATTTCTGTCAATGACTGCTTTGATGTAATTCTAGGCAAGCTGGTTCTGCCTCATCCCAGGTCCATTGAAATGACAGCTCATCATTTCTATTAAGGTCCATTTACAGCTGAGGTAGAAGGAGAGCAGCAGGCTATTCTGGTGTAAGAGATGTTATGTGAGTTGAGATCGTGTTTGAGGATATGCTAGCAAATTTAGACAAATTATTTCACTGTTCTCACTTCCTGATTCCTCCCCAGCCATGCAGATCTTGCGTGCAAGGATTCGGGACAGCCCTTGTTTCTAGAAGACTAACATTTCTATTTATGCTAGCAATCAGAAGGGTTGAAGGAGTAACTCAACGAAGACTCTCCATTTGATTTGATCTCTCTCCTCACAGGCAAGTACATTGCTTCCACTCAGTATTGTCCCACAGCAACAAAATTAAGATTGGAAGCCTTCTTGGGAGAGAAACTGAAGCTGCATATCAATTCTCAGTCATGCCACATAATGATGCTCTATTGTGATGTGCTAGTTTGGTCCAATTTTAAATCAGAAATTCTATCTACAGCTGCAGCAATTAAAAAATACCACACTGTTAAATAATGAAATAGAAATTGGCACCAATTTCATACAAGAGTGCTTTCACTTAAAAAAAAAAGTTGATTGTATTCAGTTTTACTAGAAAAATGTCAGTTACATGGGCAGCCACAAAGTAGCTGACTTGTACCTGGATTCGGTACACAGAGAGTTCCAGATCTTAACCTTGCTGCCTTGGTGGGCTACTGAACATTTTTTCAACGTGAGAGACGGTGGGGTCAGAAGTGGGTGGCCAATTATCTCTAACAGATCATGCATTTCCAACATCCAGTTACAGAGCAGCCCTAGGGAGGCCTGGAACCAGGTCTCCAACCCTGTCTGCTCAATTAGGGAAAGTGCAGTACAAAAGGTTTAAGGAAAAAAAAGCAACGTGATTCAATGCAATGCTTCAATACACAAGTCGCAATGTTTTTGCAAAGCTGCAAAGAGAAACATGGGCAGTATGGGACAAATTACTTTATCATTGAAATTTTGACAGAGCAAATATAAATATGACCTTATTTAAGCCAAGATTACCAAATGTGGACTCTTCGCAAGAATCCTTCAGACAGAAGATTTCCTACAAGTAGTTTTGGAAGCCACGCAAAACGTAGTCATGTTGTGAGAAGAAAATAGAAAGATTCCAAAAACCAAAACAGGCTCTGACGCAAGTTCAGTGGTTCTGAAAATACATTTTTGCTTCGGAGCTTATGCTATATTCTCGAATATACATTTTTAAGTAATTGCGTGGAACAGGAGTAACTTTAGTACAGTGTTAAAGTGGTTAAGGTAGTAGGTCAATCAATGGAAATGTCTGGCTCCTCCAAAATGAATTAATTGCTTGATGCTAGGCAGTGATTTTATAGCAAACT
Organism: Heterodontus francisci; assembly: GCF_036365525.1. Taxonomy (NCBI): domain Eukaryota; kingdom Metazoa; phylum Chordata; class Chondrichthyes; order Heterodontiformes; family Heterodontidae; genus Heterodontus; species Heterodontus francisci. The sequence continues at coordinate 26,438,542 of NC_090408.1, read as the reverse complement.
TCAGTTATCACCTGCCGAATATGAAAAAGAACAGAGTCTGAGAGTATATCCATCATCAAGGTCACTGAGGATCAGAGAGAACGTTCAAAAGGTTATCCCAACTCAACTTCATGTTGCTTCCTTTTAGCTCTTTAGTGTTTTTAGCACATTACATGAATGGGCAGAAAATCAATTAAGTTTGCTTAAACTTCAAGACAGGAATTGTTTCCATACATCAATTCTTCCAAAATCATGAATGGGATTGTGAATGATTCCATGTGCACCCAATGTGAAATTGCCCCAGTGTTTGTCAATTAAAACCTGGTTATGTGTTGAATTGGAGATAAATTAGTACTCAAGTCAGGCACAAAGCAACAAAATAAAAGTCTCCAGTCTGCCTATTCTGTTGCTGAAAATAAGCAATTTTAAACAATTGGTTTATTTTTTGCTTCTCATACAGAAACTTGAAGTCAATCATTAAGCCTCAAGAGCTCTTACCAACTGAAGTGAAGACACAAGGCTCATAGAATATAAATAATACTCCATTCTCTGTTGTTACAGTGCTAATACAGAAAATTCTTATTCTACAAAAACAATCTGACATTGCACAAATTTAGTTCAATCTATGACAGGCATTTAGACTGGTCCTGAGGAACTACAACTTCAATCCTCTATGAAACTGTACTTCACAACAGGCAAATGTGAAAATACACTCTAGAACTTTCATAATCCTTACATTGCATCACAAAGCTCAAAGTCAATGTTTTGTTGAATAACATTCTGGCTTGGTATTCTGACCAAAATACTAAATGATTTGAATAAAGCAAAAGCCTTTTTTAAACTCATGAGATAATATAACAAAGCACACTGGTTACATTTTCTCACTCATTTCTTTTCAATCGTAACTTCCAACAGTTTAGTTTTTCATTTGTCTGGAAATCTACCACAGACTGTCTTGTATACAGGAAGGCTAATAATAAGCAATTTATTTATTTAATTTATTTATGAGATACAGCACTGAAACAGGCCCTTCAGCCCACCGAGTCTGTGCCAACCAACAACCACCCAGTTATACTAATCCTACATTAACCCCATATTCTCTAGCACATCCCCACCATTCTCCTACCACCTACCTACACTGGGGGCAATTCACAATGGCCAATTTACTTATAAACCTGCAAGTCTTTGGCTGTGGGAGGAAACCGGAGCACCCGGTGAAAACCCACGCAGACACAGGGAGAACTTGCAAACTCCGCACAGACAGTATCCAGAACTGAAACCGGGTCGCTGGAGCTGTGAGGCTGCAGTGCGAACCACTGCGCCCCCCTTAGCTTGCAAAGACAGCAATAGAGTTTGCATTCTTGCTTCTTTTGACAAATGTTCATGGTAATAAATGGATGAAGAAGCAAATAAAAACAAATATAAATGCTAAAGTAGCATTGCAAATAGTATTTCTCTCTCTATTCCATTTTTAGAACTTTTGCTAGCAGTGGTCATCTCTGGACTCCTGCCCTAATTTGCTCACGGTCACTGATGAATGTTATGTATGTTTGCATGAAGGGACTAATGATTCCAATGTTATTATTTAAATCAGTTGATAACTGATTACTGAGAAATAATAGTTAATCTATGACAAATTTCCATATTTGCAAGCAAAGATATTTCATTGGCAGAAGCCAATGATATTGATATTTCAAGCACAGTCCATTATTTCTTAGAATTAAGGATAGAGGTTTAGCTCTCAGACCATCAGGAACAATGCAAATTTCAATACAAGACTGCTAACTCATTCAATTATACACTAACAAAATTACATCCTTGGTATTCGCTCATTTTTAAAACAGAGATTCAGCATATGTATGTTGCAACGTATATATTAAACAAAGAAACATGCATTACCTGGTGCGTAATCATATGCTCAGGGCACCACACAATAAATTACTTTTTGAAGTGTTGCCATGTTGTATAGTAAACATGGCAGTCAATTTGTGCAAAGTAAAATCTCATAAACCGAAAATTAGATTAATGTTCTATGTGGTGTTGATTGAGGGAGAAATGTTGGCTAATACACAGGGAGAACACTCTTCCAATACAGCTATGTGTTTTTCTTTTTACATCCAGCTGAACAAGGAAGATAGGGCTTTTGAGTTTAACATCTCATCTGAAAGACAGCACCCTTGAACAATGCAACACTCTCCCTGTACTGCACTGGAGCATCAGCCCAGATTATGCGCTCAAATTCTGGCGTGAGGCTTGAAGTCATGACCTCTGATTCAAACAATGGTTCGCTACCAACTCAGCCTAGCTGACCATATTAATTAGTCAATTGTGATGGAGTCTGCTGTTTGCGAGACCAGTGGAGGATTGTCTGCAAGCTGTTGTATGAACAGATGACTTGTCGAATGTTCTGTTGGGTGCATTAACTCTGGTTTCAAAGCTTGTTTTTTTTGAGAGTCCTTAACTTAAAAGCAAAACTAAAAACTTCAGGGTTTTGGGGAGACAGAACTGGTTCAGCCAGATAGAGACAGAGTCTTCTGAGCAGAGTCATCTCCACATTTCAAGATTGCAGATATCAAGCAGGCTGCAGGCAGTGCGCGCTGGCAGGCTGCAGAGTGTGGAAGCTGAATCTGGGAGCTAGCCTTTGGCAAATCCAAGCTGCTGCATATGTTTTGGTCATTTCAAGAAATACTGGTGGATCCACACTATCAAGACCGTTGTGAGCAGGGCTGAGGAGGTTTGAAAGTCAGTGTGCTGTTTTTGCTGGAGACCGTACACCTGGAGCTTTGGATTGCAGGTGAACCGCTGTCGGATGAAAATCGGTGACTGCATCTTGGAAGATCTGGAGATCTACCCAAGGAACTTCAGAACTTGGAAGGACTTTGTGGCTGTAATTGGAACTATATATGCTGAGTGGACTGCCCAGTAAATCCATGAGATCTACCTTTGTTGTATTTGATGATATATATTTTCCAAATTGCATACTAACTGACTGCGATTTGTCTGTTAATTCATGTTTTATTTGTGTTGATTTTGGTTTGATTGTTAGTGTAAAAGTTACAAAGTGAAATCTTGTCCATTTGGTTTTTTTTTTAAAATGCGGGTCAGTCAGTAAATTTGGTTCTTTTGGTTGGTTGATCTCCATGGGAATCATTACTGCTTAGAGGAAAAGCTTAATTCCATTTCAGGATGATGGCTTGTTAACGCTTTATTAGAAGTAGGCATGTACTAATATCAGCATGAAGAAACTAGAATTAACTACTTTAGAACAACTCCCATGCAACATGTTACTGAGACAAATGGGCCAATCAAGTCCCAGGTGATATCTCAGGTCTGTGTTGAGTTAGTTCATCTCAGCCAAGGGCTGCAGTGAGGCGGTGACAATTGATTTTAGCACATCTGGACAAAGTTACTGAAAATTCAGTCAGGATTCCAAATCCTGGTCATTATGTAATGACCACTGACAGAACTGAACATACCATCATTGGTTTGAATCTTGTAATCTCAAAAGGAGGTTTACTAGATTGATAACTTGAATGAGAGGGTTGTCTTATGAGGAAAGGTTGGACAAACTGGGCTTGTTTTCACTGGGGTTTAGAAGAGTGAGGGGAGACTTGACTGAAGTACATAAGATCCTGAACGGTCTTGACAAGGTGAAAGTGGAAAGGACGTTTCCTCTGGTGGGTGAGTCCAGAACCAGGGAGCACTGTTTGAAAATTAGGGGTCGCCCTTTTAGGACAGAGACGAGGAAACATTTTTTCTCTCTCAGGAGGGTTGTGCGACTTTGGAATTCTCTGCCTCAGAAGGTGGTGGAGGCGGGGTCATTGAATATTCTCAAGACGGAGGTAGATAGATTCTTGTTAGGCAAGGGAATCAAAGATTATCGGGGGTAGATGGGAGTGTGGAATTAGAGTTAGAAACAGATCAGCCATGATCTTACTAAATGGCGGAGCAGGCTCATGGGCTGAATGGCCTCCTTCTGCTCCTAATCCGTATGGTTGTATGGTATGGTAACCCTATCTTCAGCCTTGGTGAAGAGGCAACTTCAGGAGAGTTCAGGTAACAGTGGAAAACTAGGGGAAAAAAAGTAGGTACCTGTTATCCAGTCTAGCTTGTAATTTTCAATGCTTCAGGAAACAGCTGCACTTTACGGTCAGAATTTATTTTCCAGGAATATACAGGTCACCTATTGTGTGAGCTATTTTAACTAATCCAAGGAGCTTGGAGCACTGATGAGGCAACAACTGGTTTAAGAGTCAACTTATACATCTATTATGGAACAAATTTAATCATGATGATAATTAGGAGCACAGAGACTTGGACAGATTATATCAGGGTATCTACTGGCAAGTTATGGAATTCCCATTGCCTTTTTACTTGCAGCCCAATCCTGGATAAGCAAGAGCTGGCTAACGATGTACCTTATATGCTGAAATTCAAGTGCAGAATTCCAGGCAATGACATGCAGCAATACGTGGTGGGGGAAAAGACAATTTGATGGTGACTGAAGAGGGTTAGACTTCATTCATTTCTACTTTAATTCACTAAAGCAAATAATAATTGTCTATGGCTCACAAATTCACAATGTGTACTGTAAGTTTAAATATCTTCCAATCAGACTGCAAAACCGTTTTCACCAAATTTGAGAAACAAAACACACTTACCATCTTCATCCACAGTAAGGTCTACCACCTCTGCTGTGCTTTGTCTCAACGGCTGGATAACTGTCGATATTCTGTTCCGACTCCGCTGTTCCTGAGGTCTGTTCTGTGAGCTCGCGCTTTGGCCCCAGTGTACCCTTGAGTGGCCGAGAAGTGTGGTGTAGGACCTGGAAGGAAATCAATTGAGAAATGTTAACTCAACTAATAATTATTTCTGAATAGGGAAACTGAGTTTAGTCATTAGGAACTGTGAATTTCAACTCTGAGAAAACAAATAATCGTCATCAAGAAAGTTAACATTTTCTATAACTGGATGTTGGGAGATGGAAGTTCTAGTTTAGCATGGGTGCAAACCACATTTAGCAAATACTGGCAGTTAGTTTTAGAAATGGCTCCAGTTAATGCAATGTCAGTGCTTAATTGGTCAGCAAAAGAATGGTGTTATAACTTGGTGGGATAGTGTGGAAGAGGTAAAGAAGGAATGCTCTATCAAAAGACTAATAGGTATGTAGAAGTTATTGATTTGTTGAATAAGACTGAATTCCAAACCAAAAATGGTTAAAAGTTTTTGTCATCCCACACTCATGAATCCCTATTTCAGCCCCTGAAGGACACCCCAAAAAACCTGTTAATTTCGGGCTAAAGGATGCAGCATTCTGCAATTGACTTGACTTTTATATAGAATTTGGACGTTGGTATCCTATTACTGTAATTACCAGAACTAACCGGTGCCAAACCCCCTGAGCTTTCAAAGTCTCAAAATTAATATTTGCATTGAAATTGAAGGTTCAACTCATTCTCGGTCTCAAAAATTAGTTTTCATTTCTCTCGGACTAAGATACCCTATCAATGCCTCAAAAATACCTCATGCTTCTGCCTATTAAGTAGTTTATGCAAGGCCTCAGTGCTAATGAGATTGGATAGAGGATGATAATGGGATTAATCCCCACAATCTCAGGCTGTCAAGAATTAGGTATTTGTAAAAGAGCTAAAATTGCACAGCAGGCTACTTTCTATTTAAGGATATTCATGCCTTCATCCAAAATTATTACTGAACAAAATGTACAAAAGAGAATCACACACACTAGATCTAATTTGCAACCATGAAATAAGAAACAATTTCAAACTAGGGAGAGAAGAGTAGAGACAGGGAAGTTATTTTCATTGGAAGGAATATTCTAGAGCATCAATAAAAAAGTTCAAGTTGGAGAAAGCAGATAGTAAACTACCCTTTCCCCCTACTTTGCACTCTTCATTATACTAAGACTTGCATGCTACCTACCTAGTGCCATGCATTTGGTACCAAGATTATAGCACGGTTCTTCTAATTTTTTTTTTCAGCTGCACTTCCTTCAACATTGCAGACACAATCAGGCTAGCATGATTGATACGGTGTTGTTCAGTCCCACTTGCTCATGTCAACAGAGAAATATAGCAGCAATTCCAGATTTCTGTAGTCTGAGGTGCCTATCAGGCTAGGCAGGATTGAGTGCAAGATCCTTCAATTGCCCAATAGCAAGATTTCATCTGAAGCCCTCAATTAGTATCAGGAAGGCAATTAAAAAAAAAATCTTATTCTCTCCTCAGTCTAATCTAACAATTTTCTATGTTGATATATCTGTCCTATGGTTTTTTGATTGTTCTGTTGCCAATCAACAGGCAATGAGTCTGTCAAAGTACACTCAGTTTTCATTTCACAATTTAATAAACTCAATTTACCATTAATTTGTTGTTGCCGGAAACAAAGAACCTGCATTCTTCAAAAATTATCATTGGCAATTCTTTCATAAATATTCCTCTCTTCCTTGAAAGGTTGTTTACCACAATGTGTTCACCACAATGTGTTCAGCAACTGGCAGGGAAAGACAGGCTTATCTGCAAGCCCCTCCACAGTGGTCATCAATGGTGTTCTTCAAGTAGACAGCAGGGTGTGCAAACTGAGCATGGCAAGTTGCAGAAAGTGAGCATGTTCATTTACTCAGAGATAATGTCCTACGTTTGTACATGGATCTCCCTGTAAGAGCTTAACCCTGAACTACTGAAGCTAGATTCAACATGAAGCTCTAAAACATTAATTTACAAAGCAATGGAGCAATTTCCTGTGTTGTTTCTAAAGGCTTCAAATGCCGAAATTATTCATCCAATGCAAAACTAAATTTAGAAATGTGTGGAAAAATCAGATTCCAAACAGAAATCCTGTGATAAGTACGAACTGTCAACGTTCAGTGAATGAATCATTTTGGAGTCACGATTATCTTCGGAAAAACTATGAGTGTCTTCACCTTTGTTGGAAATGAAGTGCCTCTGTGTTTTGTTAAATATAATTTGAGGATTCATTTTTGAAAGATTGAAGAAATGTTAAACTCTGGGGTTTTCAAAGGGGGTCATGTAAAGGCCACTTTGAAAAAACAGTCCCTGTAAATGTTTTTAAAAGGGGCACTGAGAGGTCTTGAGGAAAACAGGCCTTTCTTGTAAACCGCTTGACTTCCTGGAACTTGCTGCCAGGGGAGGTGGTGGAAGCAGATACGATAGCGACGTTTAAGAGACATCTTGGCAAATACATGAATAGGAAGGGAATAGAGGGATATGGGCCCCGGAAGTGCAGAAGGTTTTAGTTTAGGCAGGCATCAAGATCGGCGCAGGCTTGGAGGGCCGAATGGCCTGTTCCTGTGCTGTACTATTCTTTGTTCCAGCAACAAGAAGTCTGCCTGGGAAACCACCTGACTTCCAGCTCAATGAACAACAGAGAACTTTGGACACCTGGAGAAGTTGTTTACAAAGAAGTGACAGGTCAAAATTGATGGAGGTCAAAAGGTTGATCTCCTGTTGTCAGTTTTACTTGTGAACTGTTTTGAGTTAGGATTGAACTGTATAAAAAGGGAGAGAAGAGAATTCCCAAGGAAGACGACCACAACCCAGCTCAGATTTCCAGCACCTCTTCAAAAGACCATGAGAAGTAGAGGCCTGCTACCCGACCTGAACCCGACAGGACCTGGGTTCGGTTCGGTTCCATCTTCCAGGGCCGGCTTTCGGGCTCGAGTCGGGTCGAGTCGAGGTCGAGTCGGGTCAGGCCGGACACACACAGTAAGTGCTCTTAAAAATACTTACCTGAGCTGGGAGTCTGGGATGAAACTGAGTCTACACAGTGAGTGACTGACATCAAAAAGACGTCATGATGCATGCGCTGCAGCTTCTTGCAGGTTCGGTGTCAGGAAGGTAAGTAAAGGGATGGTCAGGTCAGGTCGAGTAGCGGTGGGTTCGGGTCGGGGGCAAAATTGGAAGGACTCAGGCTGGGTCGGGCTCGGGTCCGCTGTAGTTTGGTCGGGTTTGGGTAGGGTTGTTTCCCCCCCAACCTAAAACAGGCCTCTACTGAGAAGTGCACTGTGTCAACTCATTTTGTCTCCTGTCGTTGAAGAAAAGCCTGCTAAATTAATTCTCATGATGTCTGAAAAGAACTGTTGGAAAAGATCCCAGTGACCCATCTACGTGTACTCGGAGGCCAGACCGAATGCCAATTTTGCAACACAATATATCTCATCTGCTGTTTCTTCAAGAATGAGCAAGTATTGAGCCAAAATGTTTTTCTGTCTGTAATAGAGCTCTAAAAACAAAAATCCTTTCCCCCCAGTTAACTGGTATATGTGCGTGTGAGGTGAAGGGCGAAGATAAGAAGGGAACTTTAGTATTTCTATCTGTGTTTTTATGCTTTACTCTATTACTGGTTAAGACTTTTTTTTTTAATATAATGAACTAATAATTTTGTTGTTTATTAAACAAACCTGGTTGGTGTGTTTTATTCTGGGATAAAAATAGAGTATGATTGACCATATTGGTAAGTGGGAAAAAATGTAAATATATGTTGTGACCTGTGGAGAAGCAGAACTAAAACAGTGCACTCCTCCCGCCTCGGTCGTAACAAAACAAATTAGTCTTTAATACAGATGCGTTGATCAGGAAACACCCAGAAATGTCTGTTTCAATGACAATTATCAATGTGGCAGAGGTACTGGCTAGGAGGCCAGCAATAATTGATTGACATGACAGAAAAATTGGGGAGAACATGATTTGTTGACTGCTCAGTCCTTAGCTAAGCTGTTCCACCACAGAAACCATTGCATCTATCCTGTTATAAAAACAAGAAATGCTGGAAATACTCAGCAGGTCTGGTAGCATCTGTGGAGAGAGAAGCAGAGTTAACGTTTCAGGTCAGTGACCCTTCACTGACCTGAAATGTTAACTCTGCTTCTCTCTCCACAGATGCTGACAGACCTGCTGAGTATTTCCAGCATTTCTTGTTTTTATTTCAGATTTCCAGCATCTGCAGTATTTCGCTTTTATTTGAGCATCTATCCTGTTATCACTTCTAAACCAACTTTGTCTTGAATTATTTAATGGGAGGTGGGTATTGCTGGCAAGACCAGCATTTTTGCTGCCTATCCCTAATTGCCCTTGATAACGGAGTGGCTTGCCAGGCCATTTCAGAGGGCAGTTAAGAGTCAACCACATTGCTATGGTTCTGGAGTCACATGTTGGCTAGGCCAGGTAAGGATGGCAGATTTGCTTCCCTAAAAGGACATTAATGAAGCAGATGGGTTTTCAAAGACAATTGATGCTAGTTTCATTACTGATTCAGATTAAAAAAAATTAATTGAATTTAAATTCCACCAGCTGCCATGGTGGGATTTGAACCAGTGTCCCCAAGGCATTAACCTGGGCCTCTATTACTAGTTCAGTGACATTACTGCTTCACCACCACCTCCCTGACTTACAAACCTGTACACCAGGGGTGTCCAACGTTTTGTGTGGAGCACCACACTACAATTTTTGTCCAACATAGGGGGCCGGTGAGCAAATTTCGAAAAGAAAAAGACATCAAAATGCTCTTACTATTAACAAAAACAATGAATACGCATTTTTGTGAAGCAGCTTTAAATGAGAAGACTAATTTATTGACTTACATTCTAGTTACCATATTGAAGACTAATTTAGTGACATATCTAGCATTATTTTTGCTTGCATAAGCAGTCAATCGCTGCTCGCACACTTAATGTAGTGATGAGGAGTATACTGTATAGATATCCATCTTGATCTCTCTCCCCCTTCTCCTTGCGCTCTTGTCTTTGTCTCATGCATCCCCTCCGTCTCTCGCCCCCGCCTCTCCCTTCCTCGGCTGTCTGTTGCCCTCTCTCCCTTCCCGTCTCTTCCCTTCTCCCTTCTCTCCCCCACTACACCGCCCCCCCCCACCCCCATCTCTCCCTTCCCCTCAACTCAACCCGTCCCCTCCACTCTCTCTGTCTGCTCTGCTCCCCGCAACCGGATAGTTACCATGCCTGTTTTATTTAAGTTGGGGCAAGTGGAGGCGGGAACCTGCTCAGTGTGCAGGATACAGATTCGCACAAAAGCAACAGGGGCGGGCGGCCAAGCCCAGGGTGCCTGCACCGCATTCCACCAATCAGTGCTAACCCAACCCAGGCAGCCAGCCAGTCACAGAGAGTAACCAGAGATAGGGGTCCCCTGCCTGCTGGACACAGGTCCTGCCTACCCCCTCCCTCCGCCTGACGTACAGGGAGCAGTCAATCTGGGCCTAGCCACGGGAAGATTGGCAGGCTGGATGGAAACCTTCGTTGGGCAGGGTTATATGGCCTACGGGCTAGAACCCTGCTCTACACAATCCAACTGGTCCAAAACATAACTGCCCACACCAGACCACATTAAGTCCTGCTTATTCATCACCTCCTAGTACCTCAATGTATTAATTTAAAATCTCCCTCATCTTCAAATTCCTCCATGACAAGACTTAACCCCATCTCTGCAACTTTTTCCAGCCTTACATTCCATTCTGCATCATTGGTGGTCAGGATCTAGCCTTTTGTGTAATTCCTCTTTTTGCTCTGCTATTAGTGGCAGAACCTTCAGCCCTATTGATCCAACTCTCTGGACACCTTCATAAACACCTCTGTCTTTCCTCTCAACATCTTCAAAAATGTTCGCAAAATCCATCTTTTTGATCAAGAGATGGTCCCCCATCGCAACACATACAGACGAAGTGGGGAAAAACTATAGATGGAGTTCAATGTGGGGAAGGGTGAGATTATTCACTGTGGGTTAGAGAAGGACATGGCAAGTGTGGAAGGGCAAAGAGATTTAGATGTCAATGTATACAACTTACTAAAAACTAGTGCACATATACAAAAAGTAATAGTAAAGCTAATAGAATATTGGCCTTTATCTGAAAGGAGTTGGAATACAAAAGTGAGGAAGCTATGCTTCAGGTGTCGACAGCCTTGGTCAGACTCCATCCAGAATACTGTGTTCAATTTTGGGCAACAAACTTCAGGAATGATATACTGGCCAGGGAAGGGTTACAGTGCAGATTCAGAATAATTATCTCAAGGTTTAAAGCATTACATTTGGAGGACAGATTAAATAAACTTGCCTTGTATTTCCTTGGGTCCAGAACATTTGGGGTGATTGAATCAAGATGCTTAAAATTATAAATTGGTTTTGACAGAGTAGATACAGAGAAACTATTTCCTCGGATGGGGGAATCCAGAACAAGGGGGAATAATCTGAAAATTAAATTGAGGCCATTTAGGACTGAAATCAGGAAGGACCTTTTCCACACAAGGGACAATGGAAATCTGGAACTCAATCCCTCAAAAGGTTATGCATGCTGATTCAATTGACATTTTCAAGATTGAGATCAACAGATTTTTTTTTAGGTCAGGATTTCATGGGACATGGAACAAAGACAGATAAATGGACAGAATTGAGGTGCAGATGAGCCTTACTCTAAATGAATGGTATAACAGGCTCAGGGGCTAATGGCCAACTCCTGTTTCTAATTTCGAGTTGCCAAAAAAAAAGACAGATGGGACCTTTGTACATTGCATCAAAAGGATAACACCTCTGACAATGCAACTGTCTCTCAGTACTGAATTACAGTGTCAGTCCAAGTTATGTTCTGAAGTCAAGCTGTCACATATCAAATAAAATCAGCACATTTGAATGCTAAATATATTTCAGCACAAGTACAGTAAAAACTGAATGTGAACAGATCCGATGACAGCTCTCTAGAGTTGGAACTTATTTTTATTAGTCTCTCTGAAGAGCTCATCGTAACAAGCCCAAACTCCACTTTAACGTGCAGACATTAAACATATACTGCTTTTTTGCAGATAGAGATGATCAACAAAGGTGGAACCTGAAACTATTTTCTTTAGAAAACAGAATTTGCACTTGCCAAAAAATTTATTACCAATTTAATGATTACGAACTCAAAGTAGCCTCAGGCCATGCACCTCCTGCAGTGGAGAGAATAGGACAGGGAGTGCCCAGTATTGAGGAGCCTGGCCTCAGTACAATTCAGTGCTGTTGGTTGCTCCAAACGTTGGGACGACTGCTTCTTTTCAATTTTAAGCTGTTTAACACATTTAGGAGATTGTTGAGAGGAGAGCGTGGGTGCTCATTCGTAATATATGTTTATGGAAGTCAGAAGCTATGCATCCATCTTGGCAACATAAAATCTGGCTTAGAAATCGCTGCTTCACAAATTGTTTGTCAGTTAAGTGGACTGCAGCATTTGTGTATATATTGCCATCATACTGAACTGTTAATAAAGACCTCCAATATTTGGCAATTCTTGCACTTACTCTTTCAAATTCCCTCCAATCAAAATACACATTCTTCTGAACTGTGCAACACCATTCAAATACAGCCATTTTTAATGTTGAAATAATTTACATGAACAAATTCAGAATAGAAAGGAGTGTACTTCTCAGCACGATGCACGTGATCTCAGCTATACTTTAAATAATCTATTAACTGAAAAATCTGTGGTGACAAATTCACTTGCAACTGCCAATACTTTCTTCCTCAAAAAGTTAAAAACTTAGTTCCCACTCTAATATATATACACACACACATGTATGATGCTGCACTAATCGCTCATGTGGAAGCTCAGCTACAAAGACTCACGAACTGTCTCTACCATGCCTGTAACTTGCTCTCCTGGACTATAAGCATCAAGAACACCGTGGTCATGGGACAAAGTGTTGCATCTCCAACCCTGATCACACTAACACCCCACTGGAAGTGGTTAGCAAATTTTGCTACCCTTTGGGTCCACTTAATCTGTCCCTTGATGTGGAGCTCGATACACGCATAGGGAAAGCAGCTACCAGCTTTGGCCAACTTGCAAAACGCACGTGGGATAACATCAAGGTGACCCTTAGGACCAAGCTGATGGTTTATAAGGTCTGTGTTCTCTGCACTTTGCTGTATGGCTGTGAAACACAAGTGACTTACAGCTACCAGGAAAAGCTCAATAATTTCCATCTTTGCTGTCTGCTGCGCATTATGGGTATATCCTGGCAGGACAAAATCACAAACGTGGCAGTCCTCTCAAAGGCAGAGCTCCCAAGCTTGTTGGCACTAATGAAATAGAGGCAGCTTCAGTGGATTGGATACGTCCGCAGGATGGAAGACGGTCACATACCCAAGGACCTTCTGTATGGTGAGGTAGTCGGGGCCAGACGACCAGTGGGGCACCCAAAGCTCCGCTTCAAGGATGCTTGCAAGAGTGAGATGAAAGTCCAAAATGTCAACTATCGCACCTGGGAGTCACTAACTGGTGAAAGATGGAAATGGCAACACATACTGTAGACTGGTGTGCATGACCACGATGACCAGTTGCTACAGCAGCTTGGCAACAGGCACCAATGTCAAAAACAACAACTCAGCGTCACTTGGCAGCTTCACGTGCAGCACTTGTGGCAGAAACTGGATTTCAAAGATTGGCCTTCACAGCCATCAGCAAAGGTGCACCAAGAGAAGACATCCACCTAAATGAATTGTTTGCTGCATGTCCCTCATCTTTCATAGATGGCAAAGCAGCACACACACAGACCAAACACAGTTACAAGCTCTTAGCATCTCAGAGCCTCCTTCCCTTTGTTTCAAAAGTAGTCCTTGAACCATCCAAGTTCCAGACACCTCTTAATGCTCACAGCAGAAGGCAACAAAACACAATACGTAACTCAACACTTACCGGCACAGTGGCGCAGTGGTTAGCACCGCAGCCTCACAGCTCCAGCGACCCAGGTTCAATTCTGGGTACCGCCTGTGTGGAGTTTGCAAGTTCTCCCTGTGTCTGCATGGGTTTTCTCCGGGTGCTCCGGTCTCCTCCCACAAGCCAAAAGACTTGCAGGTTGGTAGGTAAATTGGCCATTATAAATTGCCCCGAGTATAGGTAGGTGGTAGGGAAATATAGGGACAGGTGGGGATGTGGTAGGAATATGGGATTAGTGTAGGATTAGCATAAATGGGTGGTTGATGGTCGGCACAGACTCGGTGGGCCTGTTTCAGTGCTGTATCTCTAAACTTCAGCTCCCAGACTCTTCCTGAACTTTCCCTTTCATGCTCACCTGGCTGGGGAAAGTCTCTTTCCACTCCAGTTACTCCCCTTCCCGGGATGATTATCTTTGAAGGAAATGTTCTCTGGGATCAGGGCACACATCAGCCTGTGGCTGACATACCTGCCCTCGATATACAAGATCAAATTTGCAAAGACAATTTCAGGGATGAGAGGCTTTAGTTACAAGTCACCACAGAAATTAGGGCTCCTTTAATTAGAACAAAGAATGTTAAGAGAACCAACAGATGTGTTCAAAATTTAGTTATAGCTGATTTGCATCATCAGAAACTATTTCCACACAGTTAAATCGGTAGTTAGAAGGCATAAACTTAAGATCACCAAATTAATGAAGGGAAAAGTCAAGAGTTTTTAAAGAAATTATGCAAGGGGCTGTAGGGCCAAGGAATGTTCTAACAGAGCACTGGAGGAAGTAGAATCCATAGCAGTTTTTAAAATGGAAGTGAACAAATAAAGAATAAAATTAATAGGTTTTGGGGAAAGGTACTAAGTGCACAACTCATTCAGAAGGATAATGGGCCAAATAACCTCTTCCTGCACTTTAACATTCAATGATTCTGCAGCCTGCTTTCTCCATTTTCACAAGCATATACTGTACTCACTAAAATGAGAACAGAAAGTGCCGGAAATACTCAGTAGGCCTGGCAGCATCTGTGTAGAGAGAAAAAGAGTTTTCAGGTCTGTGACTCTGTCAGTTCTGATGAAGGGTCGCAGACCTGAAACATTAATTCTGTTTCTCTCTACACAGATGTTGCCAGACCTGAGTATTTCCGGCACTTTCTGTTCTCATTTCAGAGTTTCAGCATCCGTAGTATTTTGCTCTTATTACTGTACTCACTAAATATGGGCTAATCTTTCGCAACTAAGCCACGCATTCAGAAATATCTTGCTCATTGCACTGAAAACATATTCAGCCTTTCTTCCGCTTCCATTTCTTCAATGAATGATCACATATAAAGTTTTCTGTTTTCCTGACCTTCAGTGTGGAAAAAATAGATGCAGCATCAACAAGGGTAGAAGTAAAAATGTAACCATACCCAAGGCATCCATCATAATTCTCACCCACCTCAAATTCCAGTAACATCTTGAAAGACATTGATTAAATCAGTCAGCTCTAATTTGTAAAGGGAAGGTTGTGTCTCACTAACACGATTGAACTTTTTCATGTCGTCTATATGGATTTTAGCAAGGTTTTTGATAAGGTCTCACATGGCAGAATGGTTAAGAAAGTAAAAGCCCATGGGATCCAAGACAAAGTGGAAAGTTGGATCCAAAATCCACAGATTCCTGAAGGTGGTTAGACGGGTAAATAAGGTGGTCAAGAAAGTATATGGGATGCTTGCCTTTATTTGTCAAGGCACAGAATATAAAAGCAGGGGAGGTTATGCTGGAACTGTATAGAACACTGGCTAGGCCACAGCTGGAGTATTGTGTGCAGTTCTGTTCACCGCACTATAGGAAAGATGTGATTGCACTTGAAAGGGTACAAAGATTTAAGAACATGTGGCCCTGGATAGGCAAGGGTTGTTTTCTTTGAAACAGGGGAGACCTAATTGAAATGTATAAAGTTATGGAGGGGTCTAGATAGAGTGGATAAGAAGGCCCTATTCTCCCTGGTTGAGATGTCCATAACCGGGGCACAGATTTAGGGTAAGAGGTAGGAAGTTTTGCGAGGATTCAACAGGAATTGTTTATACCCAGAGGATGGTGGGGATCTGGAACTCATTGCCTGAAAGGATGGTAGAGGCAGAAACCCTCATAACATTTAAAAAGTGCTCGAAATGCCATAACCTGCAAGGCTATAAACTAAGTGCCTGAAAGTGGGATTAGGCTGGATGGGATGGCTCCTCATTGGCGGGCGCTGACATGGGCCCAATGGCCTCCTTCCAAGCTGTAAATTTCTATGATTTCTTGCATACATAACATGCCAAATGAAAACTTTCACAAATCCCAATAAAGTCCATCTTTATTTGACTTGATCAGATCCTTAGCATCAAGTATTTTAACAATTGCAATATTCAGAT
This sequence comes from Heterodontus francisci, assembly GCF_036365525.1. Classification (NCBI taxonomy): domain Eukaryota; kingdom Metazoa; phylum Chordata; class Chondrichthyes; order Heterodontiformes; family Heterodontidae; genus Heterodontus; species Heterodontus francisci. The sequence goes on along the minus strand of NC_090408.1, from coordinate 26,422,448 downwards.
TTAATTTGCAGACACTGTAAAATAACTTTTTCTCCCTTCAATTTTAACCTTTGATCATCTAATCTTAGGCATTAATACTTAAACTGCACCACAAATCTTGCTTACGGTGTTGGAAATTTCTATTGTTACTCTATTTTAACCTTTAATGGTTATTTTCTTCCATATTCCCCCAAAGGTACAGCCTTGTCTGGAGTACTGTTTTCCAGGTACTGGCAGTCCTCCGATACTTCTGTGTGTGTGTGCTTAGACAGTGAGGGCATTTAACTGTGAAGAACAACTTAGCCATGCCTCTCTCTGGCCTCATGAGACATTTGCACAGCAAGCTTTTTAGCAGTGATCACAGGATAATCATTTCTGGGGACTGGACGGTGGGGGGTGGGGGTGGGGTGGCTGCAGTGGTGGAGGGCCTACCATTGGCCTTTCCTAATCCAGATGACAAAGGGGCCAACAGTGGTGCCCTAGCTGTTGCGTTGGCTGAGATTATCCAACAGCACAGACCAGGAATCAAATCTTTTAGGCTGCAAATAAAACCAAACATTTTCATCAATTATTCCTTACAATACATAATGAGGTGCATCTAAGTGAAGCAAAATTTGGCTTAATTTAGGAACAAAAGTCCACACTACCACAATGGTTTCAGGTTGACACAAAAATTGTTTTTATGGTAGCACTATAAACATAATTGCATTCCAATATCTTGAACTGCATCAAAATTATAGTACAAAAATAATTTAATATCATGTATGTCAAAGTAATATTGGACAGAATTTCCCCGGCCCCACGGAGACGGGGTTGGAGGTGGGGATGCAGAGGAAAATAGGAGGAACCGCATTGGGATGGCTCACGACGTGTTTCTGCCTCCAGGGAAGTTTCCCTGGGTGGGACGGAATGTAGATCAGCTGCCCACTTAAAGCCCCAATTAGGGGCGATTTTGTTCCTGGTGAAGCAGTACTCCGCCGCGTGGAAAGGTCGCCAGATCAACAGAAGCACCAGGCTGCGGGTAATGGGGGAATGGGAAGCCACCAGACCTGGAGGCTCCATGCCCCATTGATGGGGCCACAAAAGGAAAGGCCACCTCGCAGCCCCTACGACCCCCTCGAGGGCTTTTCCCTCCATTCCGCTGGGCTTTCGGTCTGCCCTGTTCTAAGTTAGTAATTTAATTTTAAGCCTCCGAGGACACCTTCATGTTGAGGCACCCTTGCAGTCACTGACCTGCCTCAGCAGTGTCCACCTCAGTCACTTTTGCTTCAATTACCAAATACTTGAAATCTGGGCCCTCACGTTCTCGACCCTTTCATGAGTGGGAACAGTTTCTCTCTATCGACTCTGTCCAGACCCCTCATGATTTTGAATACCTCTATCAAATCATCTCAGCCTTCTCTTCTCCAAGGAAAACAGTCTTAACTTCTCCAAACTAATTTCATAACTGAAATTTCTCATCCCTGGAACCATTCTCGTGAATCTTTTCTGTACGCTCTCCAATGCGGCGCCCAGAATTGGAAGCGATACTCCAGCTGAGACTGAACTAGTGTCTTGTACAAGTTCAACATAACTTCCTTGCTCTTGTACTCTATGCCCCTATTAATAAAGCCTGTAAATACTGAATGCTTTATTAACTGCTCTCTCAACCTGTCCCGCCACCTTCAATGACTTATGCACATATACACCTAGGTCCCTCTGCTCCTGCACCCCCTTTAGAATTGTACCCTTTTTCTGTATTGTCTCTCCATGTTCTTCCTATCAAAATGAATCACTTCATATTTCTCTGCATTGAACTTGATCTGCCACCTGTCTGCCCATTCCACCAATTTGTCTATGTCCTTTTCAAGTTCAACATCATCCTCCTCACAGTTCACAATTAGGAGGCTGATTCTTGGAATCTTGTAATGCTGGTCGCACTGCTGGCAAGTGCAGGCTAAATCCTGTCCATGGTGCCTTTAAAAGTACAACTTAATTAATCCTACAAGAAACTTCTGAAGGTTGGACAGAAACAGGAAATTGCATCACTTACATTATAATTGTTCTAAAAAGCTTCAAATATAGTAGAAGGATGCAATTACTGATTATATTTACAGTACTTTACTGCAGCAAGTATATAAAATGTAAAGATTACTTGAAAATTTGTAAACAATAGAAATCATCATACAATGCAATGTTCAGTGAGTACTGTACATTTGTGTCTGTGCAATTATGTAAAATTCCTCAAACCTTCAGTTCGAGTGCGTTAGCTTGATAAATATGCTACAGAGGGAAAAAAAGATAACATATCATGATTTGTAACTTGGTTTTATGCTGGCTGATCAAATCAAATGTATTTTCTGTATCATGTTGAGCTGAGTTTTAAGTTATTCAGACCCGTATGCTACATAAGTATGTTATATTCCGGAAAACCAGTAAGTGAAGGATGGGACTGGAGCCCATCTTTACATAAACAACTCTACAAATAAATATAAGTGTATTTGTTGCACGACCAAAAAAGGAAAGAAGGTACCAGCCCTTCGTTTTGCAAGCTGGAACGTCAGAATTATGTGTCCTGGCCTGTCGGAAGACCTTACACAAATCAACGATTCTCGGAAGACCGCCATCATTAACAATGAGATCAGTAGACTCAATGTGGACATTGCAGCACTTCAGGAGACACGCCTCCCTGCGAGCGGATCTCTAACAGAGCAAGACTATACCTTCTTCTGGCAGGGTAAGGATCCTGAAGAACCAAGACAGCATGGAGTGGGCTTCGCCATCAGAAACTCTTTGCTCAGCATGATAGAGCCACCTTCAAATGGCTCGGAACGCATACTGTCCATCCGTCTGTTCACCGCCTCTGGTCTAGTACACCTACTCAGCATCTATGCTCCCCACCTGATGCTAAAGACCACTTCTACGAGGAACTCCATAATATCATTAGTAGCATTCCCAATACTGAACATTTGTTCCTGCTGGGGGACTTTAACGCCAGGGTTGGGGCCAACCATGACTCATGGCCCTCCTGCCTTGGGCGCTATGGCACTGGTAGGATGAATGAGAATGGTCAGAGACTGCTTGAGTTATGTACCTATCATAACCTCTGCATCACCAACTCGTTCTTTCACACTAAACCCTGTCTCAAGGTTTCTTGGAGGCACCCAAGATCACGCCGTTGGCACCAGCTGGACCTCAGTCACAAGGCGAGCCTCCTTAAACAGCGTTCAAACCACACGCAGCTTCCACAGTCTGTATTGCGACACCGACCACTCCCTGGTGTGCAGCAAGGTTAGCCTCAAACCAAAGAACTGCATCACTCCAAGCAGAAGGGCCACCCGCGCATCAACACTAGCAGAATTTCTCATCCACAGATGTTACGTAAGTTTCGAAATTCACTCGAAAAAGCCCTTCAAAACACTCCCACAGGGGATGCAGAGACGCCATCTATGACTCTGCAATGACCACCTATGGCAAACGTGTGAAGCGGAATGCAGACTGGTTTCAATCTCACATTGAAGAGCTGGAACCTGTCATAGCTGCTAAGCGCATCGCACTGCTGAACTACAAGAAAGCCCCCAGTGAGTTAACATCCGTAGCACTTAAAGCAGCCAGAAGCAATACACAAAAAACAGCCAGGCGCTGCGCAAATGACTACTGGCAACGCCTATGCAGTCATATTCAGCTGGCCTCAGACACCGGAAACATCAGAGGAATGTATGATGGCATTAAGAGGGCTTTTGGGCCAACCATCATGAAGATTGTGTCCCGATTTAGATTTGAGGGGGGCACTCACTGACCAACGCAAGCAAATGGACCGCTGGGTGGAACACTACCTAGAACTGTATTCCAGGGAAAATGTCGTCACTGTGACCGCCCTCAATGCAGCCCAGTCTCAGCCAGTCATGGATGAGCTGGACGTACAGCCAACAAAATCGGAACTCTGATGCCACTGATTCGCTAGCCAGCGGAAAAGCCCCTGGGAAGGACGGCATTACCCCTGAAATAATCAAGAGTGCCAAGCCTGCTATACTCTCAGCACTACATGAACTGCTTTGCCTGTGCTGGGACGAGGGAGCAGTACCACAGGACATGCGCGATGCCAATATCATCACCCTCTATAAGAACAAGGGTGACCTCGGTGACTGCAACAACTACCGTGGAATCTCCCTGCTCAGCATAGTGGGGAAGGTCTTCGCTCAAGTCGCTTTAAACAGGCTCCAGAAGCTGGCTGAGCGTGTCTACCCTGAGGCACAGTGTGGCTTTCGAGCAGAGAGATCCACCATTGATATGCTGTTCTCCCTTCGACAGCTACAGGAGAAATGCTGTGAACAGATGCCCCTCTACATTGCTTTCATTGATCTAACCAAAGCCTTTGACCTCGTCAGTAGACGTGGTCTCTTCAGACTACTAGAAAAGATTGGATGCCCATCAAAGCTACTAAGTATCACCACCTCATTCCATGACAATATGAAAGACAATAATTCAGCATAGCGGCGCCTCATCAGACCCCTTTTCCTATCCTGAGTGGCGTGAAACAGGGCTGTGTTCTCGCACCTACACTGTTTGGGATCTTCTCCCTGCTGCTCTCTCATGCGTTCAAATCTTAAGGATTTTTCCTCCACACAAGATCAGGTGGCAGGTTGTTCAACCTTGCCCGTCTAAGAGCGAAGACCAAAGTACGGAAAGTCCTCATCAGAGAACTCCTCTTTGCTGGCGATGCTGCATTAACATCTCACACAGAACAGTGTCTGCAGAGACTCATCGACATGTTTGCGGCTGCCTGCACCGAATTTGGCCTAACCATCAGCCTCAAGAAAACAAACATCATGGGACAGGACATCACAAATGCCCCATCCATAAATATAGGCGACCACACTCTGGAAGTGGTTCAAGAGTTCACCTACCTAGGCTCAACTATCATCAGTAACCTGTCTCTCGATGCAGAAATCAACAAGCGCATGGGAAAGGCTTCCACTGCTGTGTCCAGACTGGCCAAGAGAGTGTGGGAAAATGGCGCACTGACACGGAACACAAAAGTCCGAGTGTATCAAGCCTGTGTCCTCAGTACCTTGCTCTACGGCAGAGAGGCCTGGACAATGTACGTCAGCCAAGAGCGACGTCTCAATTCATTCCATCTTCGCTGCCTCCGGAGAATCCTTGGCATCAGGTGGCAGGACCGTATCTCCAACACTGAAGTCCTCGAGGTGGCCAACATCCCCAGAATATGCACCCTACTAAGCCAGCAGCGCCTGAGATGACTTGGCTATGTGAGCCGCATGGAAGATGGCAGGATCCCCAAGGGCACATTGTACAGTGAGCTCGTCACTGGTATCAGTCCCACTGGCCGTCCTGGTCTCCTCTTTAAAGATGTCTGCAAACGCGACAGGAAGTCCTGTGACATTGATCACAAGTCGTGGGAGTCAGTTGCCAGCGATTGCCAGAGCTGGCGGGCAACCATAAAGGCGGGGCTAAAGCGTGGCGAGTCAAAGAGACTTAGTAGTTGGCAGGAAAAAAAGTCAGAAGCGCAAGGAGAGAGCCAACTGCGTAACAGCCCTGTCAACCAATTTTATCTGCAGCACCTGTGGAAGAGTTTGCCACTCTAGAATTGGCCTTTATAGCCACTCCAGGCGCTGCTTCACAAACCACTGATCACCTCCAGGCGCTTACCCATTGTCTCTCGAGAGGAGGGAGAGGGTGAGTTACACATTTCAAGCATACATCTAGTTTCAGTCTGTGTCTATTTATAGGGATTCAAGTGAATCACCGGTTAATGCCCACCACCTGTATATAATTAAATACAATTAACGCAGTAAGTTGGTATCTGCCACACTTGTAGGTGTTTTGTTTGATAAAGAGTAGACTTCAGAAATTAACTAATGTTCGGAGGTATCTTATCTCACATTTTCATATACACTGACAGCTTTGTTCTGTAGTTGACGTTTCTGCTAGTCAGGCCTGTTCAGATCACTGGATCCATATCCTTCTGTTATCGCAAATGTCTGAAGGACTCACTTCAAAGCTTTAAACCAGTACTGGTCTTGTTTAAAAATTTTTTAAACAAGTTGTGTAGCCATTTCCAAAACAGGAATTGGAGGTTAATTGTTCAGACAAATACAATTGGAAAATAATGTAAGCTCCTTAATCTTGGAACAAGTCAAATCAGGGGTATTGCCTCCAAAAACAGGTCAAATGATCAAAATCAGTTACACATTTTTGATTGCTAGCTCCCACCTATTTCGCAAGTCTCTGCAGTTTGCTTAGCTTGTAAATTCACAGATGCTCCAATAATTGTCATTTGTATTATTCCAGTTATGCTAATTTTATATTTCGGGATTAATGGTATGCCTTCTTGGGCACAAACCCACTGCAGAAGTGCAACAAAAAAAAATGAGCAAATATACATCAGCACATTATTATTCAAGCTACCTAGAAGAACAAGGAGTTTGACCTGTAGCAGAAAAGCAGCTGTTGTGAAGCTCTGACAAAAATGGCAGCCTTTTCAAGTTAGAAACAAATTTGAGCTGCCTACCAATCATTCATATTTTTAATGAATGAAACAGCTGCCGATTGCATCAATTCTATGCAATTAAAATATGCATAAAGCTGTAGAAAACCAGTAATATTCTGTTCATGTGTTTGACTATGCATGTGTGGAACTTAGCCTTTACAATATCACATTGATGTGAATGCTCAGTGAAAGAGCATTATGAAAACAAAGCCAAATAATGAATTTTTCAGTAATGTATATAAAGTACTGCATTTAAGTAATTTTTCTCCTCTTCTTCAAAATGCATCTGGAGATGAGCAAGGGATGACATTGAATGCAGAACTAACTGCGCATTGATAATGATGCCTGAAAACATTAACTATATACAGCCTTCATTTATAACAAACTACAGGTTATATTGTTTTGAGGAGCTTTCATTTCTATACAGATTTTTGAAATGCATTGCATCATAGATTACTGGAGAGCAAGAGAGGAAAAAAGTGTTAAGACTTCAAAAGTGGAAATTACTGTCAAGGCAGGACAACTGGACTTTTCACCAATGCAATCTGTATTCTGAGAGTTAAGATGTTACTACTGTTTTTGTTCATATAATGAAATATTTTACTCGATAAGCAGTTACTGAATAAGGCACATGGCGTTGCACAAACATGCTGCATTATGGAATCACACATCATGTGTGAAATTCCCAATCTCAGCTGTGCCATCAGGTAGAAAGTACTGACTGGTGACCTGGAAGGGCAGGACAGGAGATTGCAAGCCCCAGATTGATTCTGATAATTGTTTCAAGAACGTGAGCAGATATTTTCCCTGCTAATAATTTAATAAGACACTGCTTTAATCAAGCAAATCACCATGGTAGCACTAATATGAACAGGCTACATACCATTCTGATTAGTATGATAAAACTGTAGAAATCATAACAAAACAAATTATTTTGCTTTAATTAAAATGTGGAACTATCAGTCATGTGGTTACAGGTTAAAACCACAGTAATACCCATAATTCAGCAACAGCAGACAATGGTAGTCTGACATTGGTAGCATACAGCAAGTTCTTTTGAGATTGGATTAATTTATACTGGCAGAGACCCTCAAAGCATTTGCAGTGAAATTATCTTTATTACAATTGTACTTCTTTAAATCTCCATTGCGTGCCATCCCCATCCTGTACATCCCTCTCATATCCACATCCTATCCCTTTTTCTTTGAAATCCCATCCCAAATTTCTTCCCTCCCATCCCACACATTGCAGGTCATCCAGCCCCCTTTCCCATGCCATTCCTTACCCCCCCCATCCTCATACCTTTCCCCCACAAATCCCCCACAGGCCTCGTCACTCCTATGCCTTCGCCCCGGTTCCCTCACTCCCATATCTTTCCCCCACCCCCTCCTGTCATCAAGAGCCCAGTAACTGAGGCCAGGGAACGACGAGAGCCAGGGGCCGGAGCCCAGTAAGTGAGGCCAGAGAGTGGTGGGGGCGGGGTCCAGTAAGCAAGGCTGGGGAGTGGTGAGGGCCGGGACCAGTCACCATGGCACATATGCCAGGCTCCGCCCATCGAATCAACCCACCAACCAATCAGAAAATACGGAGACAGACAGAAATTATTGTTATAGATTATAGGAGAGAAATGCTACTCGTGCATCAAACCTATGTAGAAGCCCAACTTGGGAGTGTGCAGTGGAGACAGCGGAAACATGAGTGGTATAACAGTTTAATTCCTAAATACCTGTGTCCTTCATGTTGATAAGCCCAACAGTTGTTTTGACCGAAGAAAGACTTGCATCAATATCATGCTTTTCACAAGTGGACGTCTCAAACTGCTTTACAGAGAATGAAGTACTTTTGAAGTGTAGTCACTGTTGCAATGAAGGAAACACGGCAGCCAATTTGCACACAGCAAGCTCCCAGAAACAGCAATGTGATAATGACCAGATAATATGTTTTCTTTTCCTGATGTTGAATGAGGGATAAAAATTGGCCAGGACACCAGGGATAATTCCCCAGCTCTTCTTTGAAATAGTGCCATTGGATGTTTTATGTCCACCTGAGGGGGCAGATGGGGCTTCGGTTTAACATCCCATACGAAAAATGACATCTCCGACAGTGCAGCTCTCGCTCAGCACGGCACTGGAATGTCAGCCTTGATTTTTGTGCTAAAGTCTTGGAGAATCTTGGAGAATGCTAAGAGACTAGCAAAATGCAAACTGACATTTATTTCTGTGAATATACATTTGGACATTTGCAGAATTTTGCAAATGAAGTTCACATCTCATCATCATGACCAAATGTTTGATCCTTCTTTCATTCTAATCATTATTCTGGAATGTAAAAAGCAAGATTCTGGAAAGCTGGAAGTACATATCCAACTACTTTAACCGATGTACTGGAATTCACCTTCAAATGCCAAAAACCAAACAGTGGTTGCACCAACAGATACAACAGGACATGGACTCTATTCGGAATGCCACAAATGTATCTGCTGCAAGTCTTACTCATCTCAGTTTACATATGGATGTTTAAAGAGCAAAAGTACAAAATCAACACTGCTACATCCATTCAGCTTGACAAAGCAATTTTTTTTTTTTTAAACCTACCCTAAATTTAAAAAAAATTAGCTCACCGTGTAAAAACAGAACATCGTGCCTTGCAAAAATGCCAATATTACGTGTTGCTGTATCTACAGGTAGTTATTATGTTGCCCCGAGGCTTCCTGCTGCTATGGCAAGTTTGCAGCCCTCTATACAGATCTATCAGCTTTCCCATGAGGAAATCAGAATCTCTTGCCCTTGAGTACGCTGGTAAATCCAAGCTTTACACTGATCGGCAACTTTCACAGGCATGATTAAAGCTAAAGACTTTAGTGGTGTGAAGGGTAAGCCTTCCTTTTTCTTTCATTCACCATTAAGGAAAGCGAAGGGAGGAAAAAGACTTCGGAGATAAAGAGCGCGAGGGAGACGGGGTTGAGGGTGGGGAGAGAAAGAATAAAAAAAGCAAAAAAGAAAACAAGGAAATGATAACAGAAAAAAGTAAAGACAAATGGGACAGAAAAAGAGAAAAGGACTGGAGAGAAAGAGAATGAAAATGCTCATAAAAATATACATTTTTGGTTTATACTTCATGAAATATTATTCGTTTTTTCTCAATCACTAAATATTTACCTTTCTGACAAACAGCTTATATATTACTCAATGGACCTCCATCTTGATTTGAAACCTTTAACCTTAGCTCAATGACAGCACTCTGTGAATCAAAAGATTGTGGGTTCAAGGCCTATTCCAAGACTTGAGGACATCTTATTACCAGTGGATCTGGAACAAATTTTAAATGAGACCTCTTTATTCTTCCTGCTATCTCAACTTCTCTTTTGTATGTGGGCAAGTGTGTTTTGTCTTCATGGCTAAGTTTAACTACAGAAAGACAAAAAGCACTCTACACAGCCTGTGTAACATGCAGATCTGTGGTTTAGGCCTCGACTTGCAGACTAATTTTCTTTGTAACCTAATTGTCGTCATCAAGCATATTTATCCTACTTGAACCAAACTGTATGGGTGGGGCAAGAAATAGAAACAAGCTTAAGCCAACTGACACTTTTGTGGTAGGTTGCATACGTGACGCTTTTAATTCATCACCTTATTTGCTTCCACCATCACTTCCCTTCAGTTCTTGCTCAAAATATTCTCTCCAAACACAACCGAAGTTTGGTAGAACACAATCCCAAACTATATTAAATGAACGCTTTTCACAGTTGAAGTGGACATAGGAAAAAGATTACACATGCCCATCATTACACTTTACTGAAATCCATGTGACAATACTTTCTGCTCCTCACAAATTTTGTAGGCTTTTGTAAAATAAATTTGTTTCATTTAAAATATGTTACAAATCAAATTATACACCTACCAGTTTGTCCCTGACTGTAAGCCCTTTCTTGTGCTGCAATATGCATGAAACTATGAAGATTCACCATGTCAACATCAGTTCATACCCAAAGTTGACAAATTAAGTTTAAAAATGTTAAAAAGATCTGTTTCTACTTTCAAAACTGCAGTAGAAAGAGTCAAAATTAAGAATAATGGTCTATGAAAAATAATCCATTCTTGCCAGAACTAAATTGCATGATCAACACATGGTTTCTCTTCCAATAACACCATTTTTCTTGATAGCTGCAAGACTCCCACAAAAAGACAAAAAAGTATTAATTATTTAACCCCACGCTAAGATTTTTTCAGCATACTTACTTTTTGTGAAGTTTTCTTTCCAAGTTTGGAGTACTTGTTGTTGACATTTTTATGCATATCATTTCAATCATGCCGGCAGATTTTGTGAATGCCAGAGAACAGATTAAGAATAGTAACATTAACAGTCTCAGACAGAAGATCTTCAGTCCATCTGGTGACCCATCAACAGTATTCCCTTGATGATCTGATAACCCTGAATTCTGTTTGTTGACAGGAAGCTATCTAGTTCCTTCCTGAAACCTATTAAGGTTTCGTGCTCCACCACCCATGCTGATAAACTTACCAACATGTTACTTAAAAAAAAGTTCCTCCCAAACTTCCTATTTTCTCTTTAATTTGTCAATATAATCTTTTTTATATCCACCTATGGGGTCAGATGAGGCCTCAGTTTAACATCTCATTTGAAAGACAGCACCTTCATCTGTGCAGCACTCCCTCAGCACTGCACTGAAATATCAGCCTTGAACATGTGCTGGAGTATGCCTTGAACCCACATCAATCTGACTGAAAGGCAAGTATGCTACCACTGAGCCAAAGCTGACACCTTAAACATCATAGTTTAAATGTTTCAAAAAGGAACAATTGTATGCAAGACCTTTTCATTGTTAAGATGTAATAAATGCTGATTTGGATTGTGACTCAAGTGTTACTATAACTCGTATTCCAGATGTTTTATTATTCTGGACTATAGTTTTGAAGGTAAGTGACAAAGAAATTTCAAAACTGCTCAATGATAACTAAAGGTAGGGAGTCCTACTTTTCAAGTAATTATTTTGCACTCACAAAAATGCTTGATGTAAATTATATCAAAAGTTAACCATTTCTTCAGAAACCATGTGGAGATCTGTGCAAAAATATCACAATAAAGAACATTTAATTGCATTTTTCCCAAGATCATTTCCATTCTGACAGAAATAAAAGTTATTAATGCATGAAGTTGTCTCTTTCTGAAATGTCAAATCCAAGTACACATTCCATTCATAGACAGTATTATCGCTGACATACCATTGCACCTCGTCACTATAAGCTGTATTTAAAGGATTACTACAGGATACAATTACTTAGATAAGGTCTTGAAGGAATCTGGGAATATTCCTTTGAGCAGTTTTGTAAATCAACATTCAAAAGGTCAGTGAGTTTTCATCTGCTACAAATTTAAAGATATTGAAATTCTCACCTGCAATTGTCCCCAACAGTGACGATCTCCACTTCACTGTCCGTTGAGGTAACATTGATTTCTTCATTGGCAGTAACCTGGGGAGCTGAGGTGGCCTCAATCACCACAACATCCTCATCAATATTTCCTGGAAGCAGCACAAAATTTAAAGTCAGCAACAATTTAACATGTACAACAAAATATGTGGTCTTGACATTTCAGTTACACCCAATGTGACCTACATACACAAAAGCATCAGAGACAAGAATGCCGCAGGTGGTGTATGGTTGTTACATAGTTAATCTTAAAATGTACTGTGCTGATCTCATACGTACCAACAATCCTTCAGAAAAAAAAGTTTTTTTTAAAAACTGCATCAGCGTTCCACCCAGTGGAACATTTTCCTGAGTAAAATTCAAACATTCATTGATTTATGAAATTGAGCTTCTGTACCATAAATATAAGTTACTGTTTGGACTGCATTTACAAAAACAAATTGGTGATTCAAATGCATAGCCTGGTGTTGATGCATAGCCACTTACTCCACTGTTGCCTTAAATGAGTTTGGAGCAAGGCCACCTATGACTAATAGAAAACTCTTGCTTTCTGGAAGTCTGAAATAAAAACAGAAAATTATGGAATACCTGCAGTACCTCAAAAAAGACATGCTAATATTTCAAGAAGGATCACAACTCAAAATGTTAATCTGCCATTTACTTTTCAGATGCTGACAAACCTGCTGTTTATTTCCACCATTTTCTATAATCATATCAATGGCAGTATTCTGCAAATGCCAGAAGTAGGCACAAGCACAAGAGGACAAAAGTTTACCTTTCAACATTTATTTTTAGATATTTTAAGTTGCAGATATTGGTTTCACTAACATTTGGTTAGTGCACTTATAATGCACTCTGTGTCAGGGTCCTTGTCAATCTCAACAGCAAAATTCAATTCTGGTGAGAACACAACAGATGCAGTACTGAAGCCGTTTAAAAAAAATTCTGATGAAAGGTCTCTGACCTGAAACGTTAACTCTGCTTCTCCCTCCACAGATGCTGCCAGACCTGAATATTTCCAGCATTGTGTGTTTTTATTTTAGATTTCCAGCATCTGCAGTATTTGGCTATTATTAAAAAAATTTCTACTTGTTTTTGTTTTACAAGTATGGGAATGTGGGTACAGCCTAGAGGATAAGATGCAACAATAAAATGTCTGTAAACGATAGTTCTGTGTTCAGTATATTGCATTTATCTCCTTCACTCAGGCTTCTATATTTCACAAGTATCTCGGAGTTTTGAGTTTATAACCTTAATAAAAATATACATTTATGAAGCAAAGAACAAATAGGGAGTGAAAGTGCTGACAAATTATGTGAATCAAATTTTATGCATCACCTCTGAAATATGTTGCTGACTTCAATTCCCTTCTTGCTAACAATTAGTCAAAATGCCAAGCATAATAATCATTAAAATAAATCTTTGGTGAGCTACAATTAACACAAGGGGAGTTAAAATACCACAAGCAGTTTGAGAATTAGAAATCAATTGAAGAACATCTCTATCTATAAAAGTGACCAACATGGTCATTAAAAACCCAACTAGTTTACTAATATCTTTTAAGGACATATACGACTTAAATATGGTTGGCTCTTAATTGCCCTCTGAAGTTCCCAAGCAAGCCAATTGCACCAAAAGGCTAAACAGCATTGAGGGAGCAATTTCACTACATGGAAGGCACACCACCATCTTGTCAGTGCAACTAGGAATGGGAAATAAATGCTGGCCATGCCAGTAACACCCACATCCTAAAAATGAAAAGGAAGAGAACAGATTCATAAGCGGTGTTACCAGTACAAATAGACAGCTATATTCATCTCCCAAATCTCTGGCACTCTTGTTGCTGGTTTCTACCTCATTTTTTTCCTCATCTAATGTACAAAATATGCACACACTTTCTCCAAGGTGTTGCAAGTCATTTGTAGTAGTTAAGCTAGAAACTTGGCTGAGACTGACTCAGCATATACTGGAAATCTGAATTTGAACGTGAAGTGTTCTGGTCTGTTTGATTCAGTTACACATGCTCATTTATCAACTGAGCTAGGAAAAGAGCTTTTAAGTGGAAATTTCTGATGTTACATTTAAGTGGGTGAAGAAAGGTTACTGCAGTCTTCAAAATGGTCAAGTAATAATCACAAATTATAATTTAACTGGGAATGCAATTACAAATAAAAAGCCACACAATTAAAATTACAACAGCGGTTCTCATTCTACGCGCTCTCATTTTCTGTAATCAAGAAAAATCACTACAGCCAAAGCATCCAAAAGGGAATTAAAATACTATCAGTATACAGCTAAAATAAATGCTGTATGCAGCTGCACTGAAATGAGTTTCCAAAACAAATATGAACAGAATGAGCCGATTTCACTACATCACATTAGATTCTCCTTAGAAAAAGTGAGAGTTATAGGCTGTCCTCAAGATTGCCATCATCCACACAAGTGAATTATTATATTTTAATGAATAATTATCCAGTTAATCACTGGTTAGTCAGATCAGCTAAATATTAAGGCTGTGTTTTAGAAGCCAGAAATTTCTGAATTACTTTTCAAGGTGAAGCTGAAACAACAGCACAGATTAGGCAACATGAACCCATTCCATTTGTATCAAAATTTCAACTAACTTTCTTCACATTGCTGAAAATCTGCAACATCTTCAGACATCCAGTTTACATAATGCAACGTAGAAATTCACTGCTTTTGTTTTAGGACAGTTGATTTTCACTTCAAACCTGGCAATTTCTTTAAAACAAATAAAATTGCATTCATATAGCACCGGTTATATCTTCAAGATGTTCCAAAACATTTCACAGGCAATTAAGTGCCTCTGAAGTGTAGTGAATATTGTAACGTAGGCAAACGTGGCAGCCAAAAAACTGCAGGTAGTCAGATAATCAGATTATCAGTTTGAATGTATTGGTTGAGGGAGTAACATTGGCAAAGACACAGAACTCTCTTACTCTTCTTGGACTAGTGCTATGGGAAGTTTTAGATCCAGCTCATCAGACAAGTCTGGATTTAAAGTTTTATCTGAAAGCCAGCACCTGTGACAGTGCAGCACTCCCTCAGTACTGTACTGAAATGTCAACTAGAGGAGTGCTGGGACCAAACTAGGCTGAGGGTGTCAGAAAAATGTTCAATTTTAGCAAAAATAATCATCGCCAATGCAAAACAAATCAGTGAGAAACGTTACTGGTGTAAATTCCAAAACAGTGACCAGGCCACCAAAATTGCTTCTAAAACTGCAATGATGTGGTATGGGGTCAGAAAGTATCCTCAACAGACGTCTGAAATAATGTGAAAAGCAGCAATCAGTTGATTTACACCACCAATACAATTAACGGCTTAGCTGAACAATAATTGAAATAAATGGTTTGTGGGCACACAGAAGCAGACCAGCATGAGATACAAGACCATACAGCTGACAGAATAAAATCAGCAAAGATTACAAAGATTCTGTTGAACTTTGTCTTTTTCGCTGTTGCAAAAATTGGGTTTAAGGTGGAGCAAAGTGGTGAACTGTTGGCATCTCTGGGACTGAGGGTATTGTGTGATCAGACCTGATATGAAAACTGTGTGTCACAGACTGATAATAAGCTTGGTCTATTGAAAAACTTTCCAGAAATACTACTACTTAAATTGTTTGATGTAAACAGCAAATGGGGTTTTGCAATCAGTTTATTTTCAGGTTTTTGCATTAGCAAAAGAAACAAAAATGAAGGTCAGTTGTATGAAAATTAAAGACAGCATTTATCCTGAATCCTATATTTTTCACATTTTAATTCAACTTAAATACTCAAATACTATTATATTGATATTCTGTTCAACAGCTTGCATAGAACATGATTGCATTACATGTTGATGAGGCTCATTGTGGGCAATATGTCAGTCTGTCTTTATGCTGTTGCTCATTTCTTTATTTGTTCGTTCAATTTGAAATAAATATTTTATTCAATAGAAAAAAAGTATTTCAGTGATTACTTTCTGGCTCCCAGATTGAAAAAGCTGTGAACCATTACTTGTAAATGAGAGAAAATTTTACAGTAATATAGAGTTGATAAATATGATGCACAATGTGATATTGAACAGGCAGGAGTTTTTTTTTTTTAATTATGCACACACTACAAGTATAAAATATTTTAAAATTTGCCAGTTAATGAAATGCAGTGTATTTCAATCATATTTGCAAGTGAGGATTTGTTGGCTGCAGATGCTGCGTGCAGGCCTGGAGAAATGCAGCATCAGTTGATGCAAGCTTTACAAGCAAAACAAGTTTTTCAGCAGATGAATTCTAATTTAAAGCTGGTTACTAGTTATTATACAAAGCAAAACATTTACCTCTTGAACTCTGAGCATGAAGAATAGTGAATTGCAAAGTACTTACAGCACAGAAACAGGCCCATTCCAAAGTTAATGCTCCACATGAGCTTCCTCCAGCCTCATCTCAGTCCATCAAAATATCCTTCTATTCCTTTCTCTTGCATATCAAGCTGCCCCTTAAATGCATCTATGCTGGTGGTCTAAACTACTCCCTGTAGTAGCGGGTTCCACATTCGAACTAATCTCGGAGTAAAGAAGTTTTTCCCGAATTCCCTACTGAATTTGTGACTATCTTACATTTATAGCCCCTTGTTGTCCTTGTCCTGCCAGCAAGTAAATTTTATGAATATTTTAAGAAAATTTAACTATAAAGGGACTTGGTGAAAATGAACACAAGAATTAGCACAAAAAGATAGATAGCTCAGTTCGGTAACAGATGAAAGAAACGAGCTGCAAGTAAAGCTTCATTTTTCACATGTTGGGTTGCATTTTGTCCAAGTACAAATGGTCACTTGGTGAAATGAAAATATAATCTTTTGGAAACAGAGCCCCACAGGAAGTGGCTCAGTTCTGCATATGATAAAGTCAATGGCTTTGCATGTAGTACACATAGCAGAAGCAGCAATATCTCATTCCAGCAATAAGTTCAGGTACTGGAATGCCCTCATCAGTTAATGCATTTTCTAGCTGTGAAAGCTTCTAAAAAGTTCCCAGTGCCAACTTAAGTTCATCTTGTCGACACAAATATTTAGAAAACAAATGGATAAAAGACAGATCTCATTGGCAAATTTCCTTAAAGACTGAAAATCCCCAGATGGTTCTCCAAATCAGTAATCCAATGTTAAGTATCTGAGCTAACTTTATTTATGAATTTCATAAAATCATAGAAACTTACAGCACATAAGGAGACCACTTGGCTCATTGTGCCTGTGTTGGGTCTTCGAAAGAGCAGTTGTGCTTAGTTCCACCCTTCTGCTTTTTGTCTATAACCCTTTACATTCCTCACCCAGAAGTACCCGCCCAACTCCCTTTTAAAACTACTGATGGAATCAGCATCCACCACCTTCACAGGCAGAGTGTTTCAGATCCCAACAACTGAGTGAAAACATTTCTCTTCATCTCCCCTGTAGATCTTTTGTCAATGATTTTAAATCTATGACTTCTGGTTATTGACCCACTTGACAGGGGGTATAGTTGTCTCTGTCTACTCTAGTAAAACCTCTCATCATCTTGAAAACCCATGTTAGGTCAGCTCTTAACCTTCTCTGTTCCAGAACAGTCCTAACTTTTTCCAACCTCTCCTCAATACTGAATTCCCTGATCACTGGTAACGTCCTGGTAAATCTCCTGGTATCCTTTCGAAGGCCTTTAGATCTTCCCTGAAGTGTGGTGCCCGGAATTGATCACAATACTCCAGCTGAGGTTCAAACAATGATTTATAAAGATCTAGCATGATCTGTTTAAAAAAATTTTTTTAATGTCTCTGTCTCGATTTATAAACCCAAGAACCCCATGTGCTTTGTTAACCACATTATCAACTTGCCCTACCACCTTTAAGGGTTTGTGTATATGCACAAGGTCTCTATACTCATTTACACGAAGCAAAATCATGCCATTTATAGTATACTGCCTATCTGTAATAAGTGCATTACTTGACACTGATCTCCTTCTGCTTTGCTCATTTAACCATTCTGGCTATGTCATCCTTAAAGCTACAATTATCCTCATCTACTATTTTGTATCATCTGATAACTTTATAATGCTGCTCCTTACACTCCAGACTAGGTCACTTATAAAGATTGAAAAGAGTAATGGACCCAAAACTGACCCTTGGGAAACACCACTGCAAACCACCTCCCAATATCAAAAACATTCATTCACCACCACTCTCTCCCACTGAGATGATTCCATATCCGTACCGCCACTTTCCCCTTAATTCCATGGGCTCCCATCTTCTTAACAAGCCTGTCTCGTGACAATTAGTTGAATGGAGCCTTTAAAACTCAAACGGCCTATTTGCTCATTTGACTTGTTTAAATTCTGTGGGTATGGAGGTATAGAGGGGGTGCTTTTAAGTTCGGTTGCCAAATTTATGTGCTAATGATGAAGAACACCTTCCATGGCAGCAGAACATAACACCCCTTTTTTTCAGATTTCCAGCATCCGCAGTATTTTGCTTTTATTATAACTCGACTTTTGCCTCCTATGTTTAGAAACTGCAGTTGGAATTTTAGTACTTAATTGATTCATCTCATTCCTCAATCTACTACTTTAATGAAGGCCAAAAATCATTTAGTTTATTTAAATGAGTAAATGCCCCCATTAAAACAGCATATGAACACTTTAAATGTCTACAGATATTGCAATATAGCAATTTTTGAGCTATAATGTCAGTATTGAGCATCTCCCAGATGTTCCAACCTCAGAAAAAGGTCAAATTACTCTGGTGATCAATTTTTTTTTTATTTGTTCATCGGATGTGGGCATCGCTGGCTAGGACAGCATTTATTGCTCATCCCGACTTGCCCTCGAGAAGGTGAGCCGTCTTCCTGAACCACTGCAATCCATGTGTGGTAGATATGCCCACAGTGCTGTTCGGAAGGGCGCTCCAAGATTTTGACATTGCGACAGTGAAGGAACAGCGATATAGTTCCAGGTCAGGATGGTGTGTGGCTTGTAAGGTAACTTGCAGGTGGTGTTCCCATGCATCTGCAACCCTTGCCCTTCTAGGTGGTAGAAGTCGCAGGTTTGGAAGGTGCTGTCTAAGGAGCTTTGGTGCATTGCTGCAGTGCATCTTGTAGATGCACCAGTGGTGGAGAGTGTGAATGTCTGTGGATGGGGTGCCGATCAAGTGGGCTACTTTGCCCTGTATGGTGTCGAGCTTTTTTGAGTGTTGTTGGAGCTGCACTTATCCAGGCAAGTAGAGAGTATTCCACCACATGCCTGACTCGAGCCTTGCTGATGGTGGACAGGCATTTGGGAGTCGGGAGGTGAGTTACTGGCCACAGGATTCCTAGCCTCTGACCTGTTCTTGTAGCCACAGCATTTATATGGCTACTCCAGTTCAGTTTCTGGTCAATGGTAACCCTCAGGATGTTGATAGTGAGGCATTCTGTGATTGTAATGCCATTGAATGTCAAGGGGAGATGGTTAATTCTCACTTGTTGGAGATGGTCATTGTCTGGCACTTGTGTGCCCGAATGTTACTTGCCACTTATCAGCCCAAGACTGGATCTTGTCCAGGTCTTGTTGCATTCCTACATGGACTGCTTCAGTATCTGAGGAGTCACAAATAGGGCTGAACATTGTGCAATCAGCAGCGAACATCTCCACCTGCCCTTATGACTGAAGGAAGGTCATTGATGAAGCAATTGAAGATGGTTGGGCCGAGGCCACTACCCTACAATGATGTCCTGGAGCTGAGACGATTGAACTCCAATAACCACAACCATCTTCCTTTGTGCAAGGTACAACTCCAACCAACTGAGAGTTTTCCCCGATTCCCATCGACTCCGGCTTTGCGAGGGCTCCTTGATGCCACACTCGGTCAAATGCTGCCTTGATGTCCTTGATTACCTCTCGAGTTAGCTCTTTTTTCCATGTTTGAACCATGCCTGTAATGAGGTCAGGAGCTGAGTGGACCTGTAGCCCAAGCCCAAGCTCTTGCAATCAGCCTTAGAAGTTCAGACAACTGTCCTACTTGCTCCCAATGCGGTCTGTTTCACAATGGAAAGACCAAAATGCAGATTGAGCAATCGCTTTGCGGAACACCTCTGTTCAGTCTGCAAGTGTGACCGAGCTTCTGGTTGGCTGTCATTTTAATTCTCCACCTTGCTCTAACGTTGACCTCTCTCTCATTGGCCTCCTGCAGTGTTCCAATGAAGTGCAACATAAACTGGAGGAACATCCTTCGATTATGAACTTTACAGCCTTCCGGACTCACTGAGTTTAACAATTTCAGATTACCTCTGACCCCATTTTGTTTCCTTTTTCTTTGCAAGTTTTGATTTTATTGTCTTGTTTTTCTCTTTCTTTGCTTTTGGTTGGCAGCTGTTAATCCTTCTGCCGTTCTCACCTCCCCTAGACACATCTTTTGTTTTTTCACTTGTCCCATTAGCACTCCCTTTGGCCTTGCACCAACCCTTTTGTTATTTAATCTTTCCTGTCTGCTGTCCTCTCACAGACCTTCCCTTTTATTCTTTTTCCCCACCCTCCCCATTTTTACTTGGTTAAAAACTGGTTACATTTTTAACTTTTCCCAGGTCTGACGAAACTTCAACTGTTTCTCTCCACAGATGATCCCTGACCTGAATATTTCCAGCATTTTCGGTTTTCAGAATAAAAAAAATTCTGTGGGCATGGAGGCTTAGAAAGGGGTGATTTAAGTTCTGTTGCCTAATTAGTGGATAAATCCAGAAGAACACCAAGATCTATTAGTATCAGTATCCTGAGATTTGCAGTCCATGAGGTCCAAAGGCTGGACACTCTTGTCTTGCTACACCCATGTGATTTCTCGATTTCCCATGCCAAGCATCCTCATCACCTTCCAGTGATTCTGTCAATTTGAAATATTGGTAGGTAGCTTTGTTCTGCAGGTGTAGTCAAACCTTACAATCTTCCCTCCCTCTATCTAGGCTGGATAAGTTTCCAGATGCAATGTAAGTAAATACAAAATTACCACACAGTTAATATGACTGCATCAATAAATATGCTATCAGTTGGCAATACAGAAGAGCTCCAAAAACTCTGTTCTTCACCTTTACTCATGAAAAGTTGCTCTATAGTGTGCTTTGATCAATCCCATTGGATTTAATATATGTACAGTTGGAATTGTGAACAGTTGACACTCAAAGTAACCATATTGTAGGCGATCCTCCAAACAAGCAAATGCTATACAATACTTGCCTGCATTTATGAAAAGTTAATAGCATTCAAATTCAGTCTCTAAAGTATGATGTATCTAAATCTTCTCCAATTACTGAAATATAAAAATATTTTATTTTTAAACTTACACAACTCGACTAAAATAGAAACCACAAAATAAAAAACAAGAAATTTTTCAGAAATTGGATTTGAAAAGTCACCAGTTCTCATCTTACTATTTTCAATTTTGTTCACAAATTACAATGGATAAACTTTTAGCCTTTCACTAATGCTTTTCAGCCCTGATTGAAAGAAGAAATGCCACAATAGCATCTAAAATCCACTACATCATATCAAACAATCCTGTATTCCGACCATCTGGATAAACAGAGCAAGTGAAAAGCTGGAACTGTACTTGCCACTAACTAGAAGAATGGCACAGCTGGTGCATACAAATTGTAGAATACAAATTATCAGTTTCTGCTATTCAATAATATGAAATTTCAGTGACAAGAACTAATGGCAGCTCTTTTCAGTCATTAGAAATAACAAAGGTGATTGGACAAAAATGGTCATTATACAGCAGGTTAGACATATTATGGTGCAGAGCTTTATCATTCAGCCAATAATATTACGATGATATAAAATAGAGTCATAGAGAGATACAGCACTGAAACAGGCCCTTCGGTCCACCAAGTCTGTGCCGACCATCAACCACCCATTTGTACTAATCCTACATTAATCCCATATTCCCTACCACATCCCCACAATTCTCCTACCACGTCCCTATACTTGGGGCAATTTACAATGGCCAATTTACTTATCAACCTGCAAGTCTTTGGCTGTGGGAGGAAACTGGAGCAACCGGCAGAAACCCATGTGGTCACAGGGAGAACTTCAAACTCCACACAGGTAGTACCCAGAACCGAACACAGGTCGCTGGAGCGGTGAGACTACGGTGCTAACCACTGCAACGGCCTAAAATATCTAACATAACGGGCCATTCAGCCCAACTAGTCTGTGCTGGTGTTCTAAGTGCCAATACAAAGCCAGATAAGCAGTGTTGCCTTCAAGTCTTGCATCGAAGCACATTCCGAGCATCGGGCTCGAGGCCAACTATATTGCCCATCACTACCACGCCCAATATCCGTTAACTCTACCCAGACCCCAAGATCATGGATACAGCCTGAAACCTTGCAAGTTGTGGATGGATCCTTGTCACATGATACAGTGCATTTACCCATTGACTCACTGGGAGAGACTGAGCAATTTCCATGTAAAAATGATTAAGTCAACTTTGCCCGAGCCCACCCATTTCAGTGAGTATGTACAACAGGATCAGTGGCAGACAACAGACTGTTTGTCATGTCTTTCATGATTAGAACAGAGGTTTGAAAAATATATGTTGAAGGCCGACTATTCTTTTCCAGAATAAATAGGATATATTTTCCCATTTGAAGTTGACATGCCAGATAGCACTGGCCAGATTTCCTTACCCAAGATAATGATGCTAGATAGCCAGAGTGTATTGGCAATTTTAAAATGAGTGGAAGGAAATTTCAGCAAAAAAATGTGACAAGATTCTTTACACAATCTCCCAGTTCCCATCTTGAAACATAAGACATCTCCTGTAGTTTAGGTAGCATGGTTGCATCCTGTCTCTGCAAATCCCAGTCATTGATTAACAGTCTGAGATAATTCTTGCAAATACAATTTCTTCCCTTCCTGAAGTCTTGAGGTTGGAAAAAAAATAGAAGCAACACTGTAAAAGTTGGTTTTAGTCTCGGTCTTGAGTTTACACTTGCTATTGAAGCTTTCTGGATGGCAACCTTCCTGGAAGGAGTAAAAGTGGAGGAAAGAAAAGTTTCTATTCCAGAACAGATGTGTGATGAGCCAAAAGATCTGCTTACAAATTGGTCCTAAACCAGTCTCTCACAACAAAGCATTTCAGAAAGGCTTTCCCTTGATAAATCATATTGCCTCTCAAACTACTGTACCTATATTGCAAGGTAGCAACATGGATCAACAGACTCAAAATAATATTGTTGCTAAATATATTGGGTAATATTGCACTTTATAACAGCTCAACATCAAACCAATCTTAAGGCATGCAGATCTCAGGTTAATCATACTGGGTCTCTTTATAACACGATAATATTGCAGAGGAATATTTTGGCAGATGCACCAAACCCTATGGGAGTGGCCATAGGAAAAATGTTAAGCAACTTGCTTTTGTGCTTGGAACTTCCAAGTTGGAAGCATTTACATTGGTACCAGTTTAAAGCTTTCTGTCATACTATCAAACGCAATTATGCAAGGCACAGATACAGGCAGCAAACCACAAGTCAAACGAGATTAGAGGACTCAAGAATTTTTGCTTTAGTCCTGTAAAGAATAAGCATCTCCATAATTTTTAAGTTGCATTAATTAATGCACAAGACTGAACAGGAAAACTTATTTGAACTTGGAAGAGAAAAACAAAATGGCTAAGAATGTAAACCAATTTCCAACATTTATCAGAATGTGAAGAACATGAGGGCAAAACAGAAGTATTGCTACTTAAAAATGCCAATTGCTGAAGCTATGCAGTGTTGAAAATCCTCAAATGGAAATGGCGCCAACAACGGATGACTACAAAATACAGTAAACAGCTAGCACACACCTTTGTGTGATTACCATGTAATGTTTCTACATACTCAAACTATTTACTGTACACAATAGTGCAACTGTGGTTTATATCACTCTTTAAATTAGTGGCACAATTCACCAGCTTTTTAGAGTCTGATAGTTTGCAATTGGTTTTCTACAAAAATTAAATTATGCAATAATTTGCATTAAGGTTTGTGCATAGCAAAGAAAAATGAGAATTTAGTACGCAAATGAATTACATCATTTGAATTAAGTGACCTTGAATTATCTGTAAATGTTAAACAGCAAATACTGTTCTGATGAAAGGTCATTGATCTGAAAAATTAACACTGTTTCTCTCCACAGACGCTGCCAGACCTGCTGAGTATTTCCAGAATTTTGTTTTGTTTCAAATTTCCAGCATCTGCAGTATTTTCCTTTTGTACTTGAATTAACTGTACATATGAATTAGGAGCAGGAGCAGGAGCAGACCACGTCGCCCCTTGAGCCTGCTCCGCCGTTCAATAAGTTCACAGCTGAACTGATTTAAAGCCTGGTACCTGACCCGAAATCGTGCAAACCCGATTAAGTGTCAGGTTCGGGTTGGGTCAGGTCTGTATTTGGCGTCCAGCATTTGGGCTCAGGTCGGGTTGGGCTGGACTGTACTGTTTTGTTTTGTATTATTTTTGTTTTGGTCTATGATCTTTTCCTGTTTCAAAAATATTTGTTATTTCAGGTCGGGTCGGGCATTTAAAAAATTGAAGGACTTGGGTCCGGGTCGGGTTTTAATTTTTACCCGAGCCAGGCTTTAAACTGATTACTCCACATTCTCACCTACCCCAGATAACCTTTCACCCACTTGCTCATCAAGAATCTATCTACCTCTGCCATAAAAATATTTAAAGACTCTGCTTCCACCGCCTTTTGAGGAAGAGTGTTGCAAAGACGACCCTCAGAAAAAACATTTCTCCTCATTGGTCTTAAATGGGCAACCCCTTATTTTTAAACAGTGAACCCCAGTTCCAGATTCTCCCACAAGGGGAAATATCCTTTCCACATCCACCCAGTCAAGACCCCTCAGAATCTTATATATTTCAGTCAAGTCGCCTCTTACCCTTCTAAATTCCAACGGATACAAGCCTAGCCTGTCCAATCTTTCTTCCTAAGATAGCCCACCCATTCCAGGTATTAGTCTAGTAAACCTTCTCTGTACTGCTTCCAATGCATTTACATCCTTCCTTAAATAAGGAGAGCAATACTTACACAGTACCCCAGATGTGGTCTCACCAATGCCCTGTATAACAGAAGCATAACGTCCCTACTTTTGTGTTTAATTCTCTCATGATAAACGATAACATTCTATTAGCTTTCCTAATTACATGCTGTACCTGCATACTAACCTTTTGCGATTCATACATTAGGACACCCAGATCCCTCTGCATCCCAGAGCTCTGCAATCTCTCACCATTTAGATAATATGCTTCTTTTTTATTCTTCCTGCCAAAGTGGACAATTTCACATTTTTCCACATTATACTCCATTTGCCAGGTCTTTGCCCACTCACAACCTAGCTATATCCCTTTTTAGTCTCATGTTCTCTTCACAACCTACTTTCCTACCTATCTTTGTATCAGCAAATTTAGCAACCATACCTTCGGTCCCTTCATCAAAGTCATTTATATAAATTGCAAAAAGTTGAGGCCTCAGCACAGATCCCTGTGGCACACCACTTGTCATATCTTGCAGCCAGAAAATGACCCATTTATGCCTACTCTGTTTCATGTTTATTTATTTATTTAGAGATACAGCACTGAAACAGGCCCTTCAGCCCACCAAGTCTGTGCCGACCATCAACCACCCATTTATACTAATCCTACATTAATCCCATATTCCTACTCCATCCCCACCTTTCCTCAATTCCCCTACCACCTACCTATACTAGGGCCAATTTACCTATCAACCTGCAAATCTTTGGCTGTACGAAGAAACCGGAGCACCCAGCAAAAACCCACACGGTCACAGGAAGAACTTGAAAACTCCGCACAGTACCCAGAATTGAACCCGGGTCGCAGGAGCTGTGAGGCTGCGGTGCTAACCACTGCGCCGTCCTGTTAGCTACCCAATCTTCTATCCGTGCCAATATGTTACCCCCTACACCATGAGCTTTTATTTTCCCACAATAAGCTTTGATGTGGCACCTTATCAAATGTCTTCTGGAAATCTAAGAACAATACATTCACCAGTTCCCCTTTTTCCACAGGACATGTAATGTCCTTAAAGAAATCCAATAAATTGGTTAAACATGGTTTCACGTTCACAAAACCATGTTGACTCTGCCTGATTACCTTGAATTTTTCTAAGTGCCCTGCTAGATTGTCTTTACTGTCTTCTAACATTTTTCCTATGACAGATGTTAAGCTACCTGGCTTGTAGTTTCCTGCTTTCAGTCTCCCTCCCTTTTGAATAAAGCAGTTACATTTGGCTATTTTCCAATCCAATGGAACCTTCCCCGAATCTAGGGAATTTTGGTAAGTTGAAACCAACACATCAACTATCTCACTAGCACTTCTTTTGGGACCCTAGGAGGAAGCCCATCAGGACCCAGGGACTTGTCAGCCTGCAGCTCCAACAATTTACTCAATACCATTTCCCTGGTGATTGCAATTTTCTGGAGTTCCTCCTTCCTTTCCATTTCCTGATTTACAGCTATTTCTGGGATGTTACTGTATCCTCTACAGTGAAGAACGATGCAAATACCTGTTCAATTCATCTGCCATCTCCTTATTATCCATCATCAATTCCCCAGACTCACTTTCTATAGGACCACTTACTTTGTTAACTCTTTTTTAAACAGCTATAGAAACACTTACTATCTGTTTTTGTTTTTCTAGCTATCCTTCTCTCGTACTCTAATTTTTCCCTCCTTATCAATCTTTTAGTCCTACTTTGCTGTTTCTTTTACATT
The DNA here is from genome assembly GCF_036365525.1 of Heterodontus francisci. NCBI lineage: Eukaryota > Metazoa > Chordata > Chondrichthyes > Heterodontiformes > Heterodontidae > Heterodontus > Heterodontus francisci. Next base: position 26,395,753 of record NC_090408.1, on the reverse strand, counting down.
CTGTCCAATCTTCTGACCTGCCACCATCTTTGTGCAATTATATTCTTTTTCTTTAAATTTGATACTATCTTTTACTTTTTTAGTTAACCACAGATAGTGGGTCCTCCCCTTGGAATTTTTCTTTCCTGTTGGGATGCATCTAGTCTGTGTATTCTGAAACATCCCCTTGAATGTCTGCCACTGTGTATTCTCAAATATCCCCATAAATGTCTGTCACTGCATCTCTATTGACCTATCCCTTAACCTAATTTGCCAGTTCGCTTTAGCTAGCTCTGCTTTCATGCACCCATAATTGCCCTTGTTTAAGTTTAAAATACTAGTCTTGGTTCCATTCTTCTCTCCCTCAAACTGAATATAAAATTCAATAATATGATCGCTGCTACCTAGGGGCGCCTTCACCGAGGTCATGAATTAATCCTATCTCGTTGCACAATACCAGGTCTAGTATAGCCTGCTCTCTGGTTGGCTCCAGAATGTGCTGTTCTGAGAAACTGTCCAGAAAACATTCTATGAACTCCTCATATTGGCTTTCTTTGCCCATCTGATTCTTCCAGTCTATGTGTAGATCAAAATCCCCCATTATCATCGCATCTTTCTGACCAGCTCCCATTATTTCCTCCTTTATACTCTGTCCTACCGTGTGGTTACTGTTAGGGGGTCTGTAAACCACTCTCGCGAGTGACTTCTTAGCTTTATCATTTCTCATCTCTACCCAAACCACTTCTACATCCTGGTGTCCTGAACTTAAGTCATGCCTTTCTACTGCGCCAATACCATCATTAATTAACAGAGCCAAACCGCCACCTTTTGCTAGCTTCCTGTCCTTCCAAAATGGCATGTACCCTTCAATATTCAGGTCCCGATCTATGTCATCCGGTTGCCATTTCTCTGTAATGGCTATCAGATCGTACTTAATTATTTCTATTTGCGCTATCGAGTTCATCTATTTTGTTCCAAATGCTACGTACAGAGCCTTTAGTTTTGTCCTTCTATTATTTTTTTTATAACATCCAGCCTTGACTACTTATTTACTCTTAGATTTGTACTCTTTATCCCTTCCTGTCACGGTCTGTTCATCATTTCCTACATTAATACCTTTCTCTCTTGCCTGTCTCTACTCTTTGATTTGCCACATCTTCCCAAATTTGATCCCTTTCCCCCACTATTTAGTTTAAAACCCTCTCTACTTCTTTAGTTATGTGGCTTGCTATAACCAGCCACAGCACAGTTCAGGTACAGACCAACGGTACAGCCCCCACTTTCCCCAGTACTGGTGTCAGTGCCCCACGAACCAGAACCCACTTCTACCACACCAGAATGAGCATCACATTTATTTTAACTTATTTGCCCTATGCCAATTTGCATATAACTCAAGACCAACCTTTTTGTGATTAACTGCTTCTGAGCTGTTTCATGACTTACAGTAATGCAGTGGACTGTTCAATATCTTGCATGAGCAGGAAGTTGTACATAATGAATTTTCACCATATGTACAAACTGACTATTTGGAGCTAAATCCCGTAGTTTTAATAGAGCACTTGAAAACACATTTAGTCTCATGTTGGAGAAGATCGACAGCAAGTTGACCTCTATGCCGTTTTAATTTTGAAAAGATACAATTGTGGCAACAGAAAAGTCCACATTTGTGGGTACATTTTAAAATGTCGACACTGGCAATACATCATCCTGTTGCACGTTTGTCATGGAAGATCTCACGCACTATACATCAACGGACACAAGAATATCAGGGTTTCAGATACATTAAGGGAAAAACAAATAGAGGAATTCAGGTACATTATGCAACTCCAGACAATTCAGTATTGCAAGTAAATTTCAGATTCAATAAATTAGCATGCAAATGCTAAATACAAACAAATACTTTTGGAATATCAGCTACAGCACAAATTTGTTTATATGCTATGGGGCTCTCAAATGTGTCAACAAGCTGAAAGTGTGCATGTCATCCTTTCCACAGAATGAGATAACCTTGTAACCCAAATCTACACAAGTCATGCCCCTTGTGGAAGCACTAGTTGCTGCTGATGCTTGTTTATTCCTTCCCTTTTGGGACAAAGGACAGAGTTTGACAGACTACAGAGCTTTACTGTACCCATCTCATGAGAACTTAGAAGTTGGAACTATAAATAATCCTGGTGGTAATACTGAGCAAGGTAAAACCAAGAAGATTCGATAGCAACAAAATTGTCTGGTAAATCTCTGTCAAATAATCAGCCAATTCAGCGGTTTCTGTAGACACTGCAATTTTGCTACAATGCATTGTATCTAGCTAATAAGCTATCAGATGGTGCACTCTTACTAATGCAAAACATGTCAAGAGGATCAAATTGAAATGCTGAAAATAGCCAGCCATTAAAAAAACTGAAAATCTTTATAGAAAATAAAGAGGTTTCAAATGATCATTAGGTAAATATATATAACACTGGAAGAACAGATAGGTATTCTTGAAGAAGCAATCGCAATTTCAATAAATCGGAATAGATCAAGGGATGGGGTGGGAGGTGATGGTGGACAGGAGAAAGAAAGAAACCATATCATGGTCATAACCCTGGTGTATTAAAAGAGGCATTGTTGCTGGTATAATTACTGGCACTAAAATAACAAATTAAGCCACACCAGCAAAAGGTTTAAGTGCACTGAATCCCTTCTCAAACTCCTCACTACAAATGTTGACTCTTGGGGTACAGGTTCAAGGATGCCAGCAGGCATCCGGTCCTTGCCCAAGTGGTCATTTTTCATGTATGCACCTAGAAAATTAATGTCGGTAGGCTATTTGGCCATGGAGGACATAACAATAGTGCGGCACAGTGGTTAGCACCGCAGGCTCACAGCTCCAGGCACCTGGGTTCAATTCTGGGTACTGCCTGTGCGGAGTTTGCAAGTTCTCCGTGACCGCGTGGGTTTTCGCCGGGTGCTCCGGTTTCCTCCCACAGCCAAAGACTTGCAGGTGATAGGTAAATTGGCCATTGTAAAATTGCCCCTAGTGTAGGTAGGTGGTAGGGAATATGGGATTACTGTAGGGTTAGTATAAATGGGTGGTTCTTGGTCAGCACAGTCTCAGTGGGCCCTGAAGGGCCTGTTTCAGTGCTGTATCACTAAATAAATTTTAAAAAAAAACAGCTGAGCACAAGCCTATCCTCACATGCTAACCATACACTTCCCAGCAGTGGTCACTGGACAGTAATTAGGAGTAGCAGTTCTTCCTGACATTTCTCTGCACCTACCCCCTCACACTGAGATGAATTGCATAACTCAACAGGATCAGCTAATTGAACATCGATTTAGCATGGAGCCTCCAATCTATATGGCTCAGTATGACTATGGGTGGTACATGTACCCACTATTGCACTGTGGGTGTTTACAGTGCACAAATTGAGAAACATTATTTGAACCAAATTGTAGGTCACAAATTGCTGAGGCCAATAGAATGCCTAAGTGTCTCAGGATGAGAGATAGCACTAAGAAAGCACTGGCATAACCAAACATGGAGTTCTATATTCCACTGGAGACAAAGATCAGAGTGTTCATAAAATAAGGGAAATAGCTGAGAGTCTCAAAATTCACTAGATATAATGAGGAGCCATTCGAGGCAAATTTGTTCTTATTTGGGAGGTTTTAAAATAAATCAAGTACACATGGTTATTATCTGTTTGGAACTAACAAACTGAAGTGGAGGCCATCAGCAGATGCCAAGGAAACCACAAGCTTCAAACAATTAGGAGGAGTTAATTTTCAATTAGGGTTGCAGTTAGCAGTGTAGAAGTGGATTCTGTGTTCCAAAAAAAATGGAAAAGCTTCAAGATTGAACAGGAACAACCAGAGAATACATATTGGTAACCTGTCCCCCATTTCTATACTATATGCGTACTGAGTAGCATCTTAATGTTCCATTGTTATGGTTGGACACATTTACAATATTACTCTGTTTGGATACAATTTACTAGCTAAATCGAGCAACACCTTCACACAGTTTGAGAAAAATCAAAAATCAGATTAGAATAATTGAATGTATTATGGTTTATAAACATTACAATTAATAATGAAATACAGCATTAAGGAGTGTTACAAGATTTTAGTACAAAAAAAAACTTAAGACGTTTGTGTGTTTTTAAAAAAATGGAAAAAGGATTTTCAGTAGACTTGGACACATGCAAATAGCTGGAATTTTTGGATGTTGACTTTGTATGCAAAAATAAGGGAAACAAGCAGTTTCAAGGAAACAAAGGGGTTTGACCTCCCTTCGAGTGACTGAGGACACTGTGTCTGCACGTGAACATGATCAGGAAGGTTTTTTTTCCCCCCACTGGATTTAAAAGAAAAGTGAGTTGGACAAAGAGCGGGCATTTGAAATCTTTGCTTTGACCTTCCTGGAGCAGGAGAGGAAGACCCAGAAAAGTGTTAACTCTCTGTGTAAAGGAGTCCTACATCTCTTGACATGAAACCCTGCATTTGAAAGGTGGCACATTCCTATTGCCCCCAGTCTCTGAAGAATTCCTGCATCCAGAATGATTCCTGTTGCCTCCTGTGTTTTGGGAGATCCTGAAATCTCAAGAAAGCTTCTACCGTTAGACTGCTGCTTTAAAAAGTCAAGCAGACTGGTTGCTACACCCTTTGCTGAAAGACCTGTGTGACGCCTGCTGCAGACAAATTGCCTTGAATGCCTACCCATTAAAGACTGTTCATCAACCTTGCCTGGAGAGGCTTCGAGTGGCATCCAACTATTCAACTCTGGGACACCTCACTGTACTGAAAAAATCCTACCAGAACGGGATTCCTAAGAAACAACTGTAAACCAAAAAGCCTTTTTCCCCAGTTAATCTTTTTTTGAAGGTGTGTGTGCACGAGGGCAAAAAAACAAAGGAGTTTTTCCATATATATAGATTTATCTCGTTAGTAGTCAAGACCTATTAATTCTTTTCTAATAAATAATGTTGTTGTTGTTTCAAGAAACCTGGCTTGGTGTGCTTTATTCTGGGGGACAAATAAAGTGTTTAATTCGACTATTCTTCAGTAGGTGGGAAACTTAATTTTAATATGCTATTACCTGTGGAGCAGTGGGGCTGAATTAACTGTGCATTACTCCCGCCTTGGTTGTAACAATAGTTAATACATGTCTTCCATTTCCATCACAAAATCCACAAAATACTAGCACAGTTTTCTGAAAATTAACTTTATTTAAAAATGTGTAACAGAACCATCACATTGGGAGGGTTCTAGAATTCCATTACCCTTTATGTGAAGAGGTGTGTTCTGACATGGCCCTGGAACTGCCTACCTCTATAGAATTTTAACAATTTCTAGCCCCTTGTATTCCAGTCCCCTTAAGATAAAGACCAATATTTCAATAGCTGTTACAGTAATATTTTTTGTACCTGTCCACTAGCTTTTAATGATTTCTGTACATGGGCCCCTAAAATCTCTCTGCTCCTCCACATTTCCTAGTTTCTCACCATTTAGAAAATACTCATTTTTTTTTCTTAGGTCCAAAGTGGATGACCTTGCACTTCCCCACAATAAACTCCATTTGCCAGTTTTGGTTCTCTCTCACCACTTAATCACTACCTCCAAATAAAGACCCAGACGTCGACTCAAATGTTTTCCTGGTCCAAGCACAAAATCCTGATATGCTTTGGAACCTGCAGTGAAGAATTGATGGGAACTAAATAGGCCAAGCACTGGGACAGGAGTCGAATGCTCACACGGCCTTGGGCCCAAAGTCAAGGGAGATCCACTAGTCATTTGTAAGATTAACTTTACTTCTACAACTCAAATGAACTGGCTTTAAGTAGCTGATCTAATAGCTTGGGAACCTGGGGGAGAGGGGTGGGGGTTACAAGACAAGTTATAATGTCTGACAAACAAAAGCGATTAATACCTTAAGGAAACTCAGTGACTAGGATTATTTTGTGAAATGTTATTTCCGAGTAAGCAATCTTATTTTAGATGCCAAACTAGCAATTAGTTTAATACTTTTTTGTTTTTTAACCTAAATTATTATAAGCTTTGTCGACTGCCAACAACTATGAGACATTATGTGCTAGCCAGTAATTCTGCAAGGCTCCCAGCTGTTACTCACATAACTGGTATGGTACCCATTTTACTCTGTAATGAGTCACACAACCCATCTGTTAAAATGTGAACAGACCATAGCAATAACAGATCCAGAAGCATCAACAGGATTTTCATTAAAGCTCGTGACAGCTGCAGCAATGTGCAGAAATTGCTGGTCCTCTGTAATTTGTACTGAAATTATTTATTTGCCCTTTGGCTCTTTGACACAAAAGATGACTTCAAAAAGTACCTGGAAATGTACTCAAATACATAAAACTTTTCCTCTGACATAAAGTAATATGCTTTATAGAATATAATAAAAACATTGAATAGATATTCATCTGACAGGCTGCACAAAAAATGAACTTGATAGCAGAAGTCTATGATGGAATAAAACTACAAGAATAAAATTAGTAACTGAGTCTATGTGCTGAAAATTTTAAAAGGTGATGAGTGAATTATTACAATACAGATCTCATTCATATCTGGCGCTGCAAGTTTATTTGGGAGTATCATTTTAACCACATTCTATTCTTCAGCATGATTAAAGGAAAATGGAAAACCAGAGGAATGAAATTTCTTAAAAGATTGATTTTTAAATAACTGAAAATGTTAAGTGATCTGAATCTTCAAATCATCTTAATAAAAGGAAAACATTACAAATTAGACTTGCCTGGACAGAAAAAAACTATTCATGGCATCACAATGCAACATTTGCTAAATAGTGGACTAACTGGTTAGGTAGGAATCAAATTCTTTGAAACTCTCTGCACATTAATTTGTGAAAACAATTCTAAATACTTAAATGCAAAAAACATGCAAATGAATCCCTTGCAGGCTGACTAAACCATTAATTTATGCTAAAATGATCACAGGCCATTAGTGAAGTTAGTGATTTCACAGATTAACGTGAAACAGTCATTGATGCCTAATTATACACCACAGACAATTAACATTAAGAATGTGACACAGTGGATAAGAGACAACAAAGCCGTTACTGCAGCGTTCTTGAAAAAACAAAGTCAAGAAATATCATTTCATGTTGCATTTCTTTTAGGTTAAAAATAAACATCAATTAAGGCTGGACCACTGGTTCACCAGTCAGATCTCATCAGTGGAATGAATGCTGGGTTTTCAATAAGGCTGCGTTTGCTGATAATGCAACCACTAGGTAGCACAGTACTTGCACATGCACAAATGCAGCCTCTTCCACTGGAGTGTCAATGTCTGCGATGTTCAGGCAGCTGCCAGGATTAAAGATGGTGCTGCTCAATTTATCACAGGAAATGCTTATGGTTCGATCGTTCTAGCAAACTAACCTTACATCAAGTTGGATTTGGTATAGGATACTAACTGTAATTCTCAGATCTATTTAACATTCCAGTGATCCCATTAGATACAAAAGGAATTTAATAATTGAATTACCATGTTCTGATACTTTTGGGAGATAGTGAATTGGCATCCTGATCGACGGAATAGAAAATTGGGCAGAGTATAAAACGTGCTGCCAATTTGTTATCCATATTTTAATATGGCTGACCAGGACGGATTCCACCAGAACGCTACTACAAGCTTACACCCCACTGGCTGCTCTCCCCCCTTGGTAACTCGCTTTCTCTCCTTCCTCCCTCCTCCCCACCGGCCGCTTCTCCCCCTCAGCCGCTCACTCCAGACCTCGCTGCTTCCCCTCACTCCCTTGCCTGATTGTTCCCCACTCCTTGCTTTGCGTCACCCTGCTCTCCGGCCGTTCGTTCCCCACTTCCCCCGACTCCGCCCCCCCCCCCACCCCACCCACTAGTAATAGGCTGCGCCGCTTCCCTCCTCTCGGCCACTTGCTCCCATGTTTGAATGTTTTCCATGCACCACCCGAAGGAGCAAGGTAGGACGTAAGGGGCGACAAGGCGACGTAGGAGCGAGTGGCCGAGAGGAGGGAAGTGGCGCGACCTACTGCTAGCGGCTGGGGGGGGGGGGGAGCAGGGCGGGGAAGCGGAGAGCGAGCGGCTGGAGTGTGGAGTGCTGGGGGGAGTGGGGAAGCGGGAGCGAGCGGCTGGCGAGGAGCGGGGAACATTCGGCCAGGGGAGTGGGGGTGGGGAGCAGCAAGGTCTGGAGCGAGTTGCCGGGGGGGGGGCGGGGAAAGAGCGGCTAGTGGGGCGGGAGCGAGTAACGGGGATCGAGCTTCAGTCTCAGAGTCTCCCATTCAGCTGCTCCCTCCAGCACAGCGGGCGGCTGGATACCAGATAACGATTTATCACACATGCGCGAAGATGGACCAGGCGCGGATACGCAATGACATTGGCGCTGTTCGATATCATCCCGTGCATGCTCCACTTAGTCCTGGCAAGATGTAGGCTGTGCATGTGTGCATCTTGGAGTGCTCTGGTAATGTCAGGCGGCCACTGCGTTGTCATGAGTAACTGTTGCAATAATGCACCTGAATAATTTCAACATGTTTGGTGGGGATCTCTCTCACATTTTAGGAAAGCACACTTTCAGGTGCGACCAACTGACAGTATTTCACTATCAATTGCAATGTAATGGTATCCCAGTTAAAAAGCAAGTCAAATGGTTTGTCAGGCACTCGAAACAAATTCACAAAATGATTTGCAACATGGAACCAGTCCAAATGGCACATTAAATAATATTCTTCGTTTCCCTCCCACCTATCCCCAAAGCGTTAACTTGTTGTAAAATAAATCCAGGGGAACCGACAGCCTTCTAGTACCTCACACGTCGCCCATTTTCCCAAGAGTGGCCTAGACAGCAAGGGAATCCGGCTATTTGATTAGACCAGGCATCAAAGTTGAGCCTGATCTTCTCCTTTCCATGTGGGATTTAGGAGCAGATACCTAGCTGATTCTTTTCTTCCTACCTCAAACTACCTAGCTCAGCAGGGACTAAGATTGAACTCACACCTTCCTGCTCTCTATGGCTTAGTACCTTACTGGTGATATATTTACCCATTAAGTCATGCGGGTGGGACACATTTTTTAATACAACCATCACCACATCAATTTTATTGATTAATTGGGCACCCATCAGTCTTAGGGATTAAGGGCAGGATTTATTCTCCCCCAGGTGTCATGTTCTGTGTCAGAGTGGGGGGGGGGGGGGGGGGCGGCGTGGTGGGGGCTTGAAGATACCTCCAGGAGAGGGCTGCCACGCACCCCAATGCAGTGAGGGCCTGGCCCGCTATTACCAGCAGCGGCGAGGCCTCATGGCGGCCCCCACCTCCAACCACTGCTTGGCAACGGAAACCCAATTTTAATATTCGAATAAATTAAAATTAATAAATTAATGACACGCACGTCACTGCCTGATGTCCCGCTGCAGGCACTCCTGCACCTTCAGATCCTTGTCAAATTAACGTCATGAGTGCAGGAGGAAGGGTTGCTGTAGAAAGTTTGTGCACTTTGGTGCGGGTGGGGGGGGAAGCGGGGAAAAGGTCAGATCGTAAAAGCTAAGTGTTTTGGGGGAGGGGAGCCAAATAATTAATTTGTTATTGGGTGGGGGGGGCGCGCGGATGTTGGAGAGGGGCAAAAGAAATGCATTTTTTTAAAAATTTGAATTCACTTTCTCTTTTCCTTTAAAATATTTAAAGTATCTGGTAGAGCTGCCAGCCCTTTAAAAATGGTGTCAGCGCCTGCGCACAGGCAGCTGACGCCATTGCCAGGGATGGACAGACCGCTCCCTCCATGTGATGGGGAAGGCAACCCGCCTGGCTAATTAAATGAGCCGCCGAATGGAAGATTACAGCAGCTCTGACGCCTGCCGCCGAAATCGACAGCGAGCATATAAAATTCAGCCCTTAGTAAAACATTTTAATTTTTTAAAATCTATTTTAATTTCAGAGTTCAATAACATTCCCCTTGTTTGTACCATATTACAGACTACATTGTAAGGCATTTGCAGTTTATAGAATTGTTACAACACAGGAGGCCATTCAGCCCATGTTAACAATGCTGGTTCTTTGGCAGAGCTGTTCAATTGGTTTCACTCCCCTGTTCTTTTTCCACAGCTCTGCAAATTTTTTCAAGTATTTATCTAATTCCTTTTTGAAAGTCACTACTGAAATCGGTTTCCAACCTCCCCCCACCTTTCAGGAAGAGCATTCCAGATCACAATAAATCACGGTGTAAAAATTTTTTTCTCTCTGGTTCTTTTGCCAATTGCTTTAAATCTGTGTCCTCCGGTTACCAAACCCTCTGCCACTGGAAACAGTTTCTCCTTATTTACACTATCAAAACCGCTCATGATTTTGAACACCTCTACGAAATCCAGATTTAAACTTCTCTGCTTTGAGGTGAGCAATCCTAGCATCTCCAGTCTCTTCATACAACTTAAGTCCCTCATCCCTGGTTCCTGTAAATCTCTTGTGCACCTTCTGCGGTCTGACATCCTTCCCAAAACATGGTGTCCAAAATTGAACACAATACTCCAGCTAAGGCCTAACCAGAGTTTTATAAAGTCACAGCACTCTTGTACACTATATCCTTGTATAAAAAAGTCAAGGGTCCCATATGCTTTTTTTTTTTACAAAAAAACAAGCTTAACCTGCCCTGCCACGAAGATATGTGTACATACACTCCAGCTGTCTCTATTCCTGAACCCCTTTTAAAATTGTACCTTTTACTTTATATTGCCTCTCCTCATTCTTACTAGCAAAATCTATCACTTCATACACCTCTGCCGTAAATTGTGTCTGTTATGTGTCTACCCATTTCACCAGTCTATGCCTTCCTTTAGCCTGTTAATATTTTCCTCATTTGTTTACAACATTTCCAAGTTTCATGTCATCCACAGACTTTGAAATTCTGCCAGATCAATAACTTTTATCAAAAAGATCAGTGGTCCTAATGACCCCAGTAAACCACAACTGTACACTTCCCTCCAGTCTGAAAAGCAACTGTTCACCACTAATCTCTGCTTTCTGTGCCTTTGCCAATTTTGTATCCACGCTGCCACTGTCACTTTCATCAAATCTGTTTTAATTTTGCGAACAAGTCTATTATGTGGCACTTTCCAAATTACTTTTCAAAGTCCATACACACATCAACCTCACTACTCTCATCAACCCTCTTCATTACTTCAAAGAACTCAAGTTAGCTAAACACGATTTGCCTTTAACAAATCTGTTCTGACTTCCATTTATTTGCCCATACTTAACCAAATGCCAATTATTTTGTTGCAGATTATTGTTTCTAAAAGTTTCCCCGCCACCCATATTAGGCTGACTGGCTTCAACCTTGATGCTCAGCTGCAAGAAATTTTGACTCACCCACAAGCTGATGTTGGAAAGACAATCCAACAGCATGGCAACAGTTGCGGGATCAAGAGTGGTACAGTGGGGTATCATACAGTATATGTGAAAGTTGACCCCATGCTAAGGAACAACATAAAAAATGATGACCAGGATGACATTTTGTAGCACACTGAAATGACTGTGCAGTCACGGAAAGGAAAGCATTACTCGAAATGAGGTAGCAGACAGGTTAAATTTGGAACCGTCACAAAGAGCAATTTCATGCAGTAGGCTACAGGTATGAAACAGTGGAGAAGGATGGTATGATTGTCCAAGTCAAAAGCCACAGAAAGGTTGAAGTCAACAAGATGCAATAATGCACCATTATAGGGACCAGGGCTGTTTTAGTCCTGTGGATGGGACAAAAGCTGGACTGAAAAGATTCAAAATGAGCAGTCAGAGAAAGCTGGACAGAGATGCACGGCAGCAACAAATTCCAGAACTTAGAGGAAAAGATGCTTAGAGATGGTTCTAAGGAAGGACAGATGGTTAAAGGAGGGCTTTTTAAGCAAAGGGGTGATCATATAGTTATAAGCAAGGTGCAAGTAACAATGCAAGTAAGCATTGGGATGAGTGGTTAGAAGCTGAGTCAGGAGGAAATCAGTGGGGCAGGAGGTTGATCTAATGGAACAGATGAATCTGGTGAAAGTTAGGGTGGACATCAGCAGATTATCCCTCAATGCTAAAAGCAAGAACTGAGAATTGCTTATGGGCTGCAGAAGACTGTTTTTCTGTTGGGATGAGACCAAGCAGACATAGGGCGAGATCTTGGGGTGGATGGTGATGCTTGTCATGGTCTCAGTACTATGACCAGAATGTGCAGTAAAATGAAACCTACCTACAGTTGCACTAGTGTTCATCTGTTAGTGCCAGTAGAATATCTGGAGGCAGTATAGGAGGGGATCTGATTTTGAATTGGCCCTTTTTTGCAGCAGGTAGAAGTCAAAGCACTTATCCTCCTTGACCATCCCAATTTAACTAACTGTTGGATACCCCAGGTTTTGCTTCTCTTCTATTGACTGTTTTCTGGGAAGACAACATGGTGGACGAAAAGAAAAGAACTTGCCCACGGGATACCTGTATTCTGGAAGAGTCAAAATTGAATTGACTGGCACTGTATTCTGAGGTGGTTTTCAGAGTGGTGTTGATAATGTCAGATCTGGATTTGCTGCGTTGAGGTGAAACTGGTTGACAAACGGATGCTAGGATATGATTTGATTTTTGTTCAGTAGCTTACTTTTTCAGTAATGCCTTTCTTGTACCATACCATGCCTTGAAGCTACTTACATTGAGTATCTCTGGAAGATCACGACTGCATCATAACAGGGAGAGTTGAGAGCCCAAGGCACTTTGAATGCAATGCACTCTACATTCTACCAAAGCATTCTGAAAATCTCTCATTAATAGGCATACCTGACTACTCCAATGCTCACCTGGCTGGCCTCCCATCTTCCAGCCTCCATAAACTGGAACTCAGTCTGCTGCCCGCATCCTAGCGCGCACCAAGTTCTGACTGGCCATAACCTCTTGCTTGCTGACCCACACTGGTTATAGGTCCAGCATGCCTCAATTTTAAAATTTACATCCTTTTGTTCAAATCACTGCATGGCCTCACTTCTTCCTATTTCTCAAACTTCCTCCAGTCCTACAATCCTTCAAGAAATCTGCATTCCTCCATTTCTGGCCCCTTGTGTATCCTCTTTTCCCTCACCCCATTATTGCTGACTACGTGCCCTCAGCTCTCCAAGCCCCAAGCTCTGGAATTCCCTCCCTAAACCTCGCCATCTCTTTACCCTCCTTTAAGATGTACCTGAAAGCCGACCTCGCTTTGGTCACCTGTCATGGTATCGCCTATGTGGCTCAATGTCACATTTTGTCTGATTATGCTCCTGTGAACCACCTTGGGATGCTTTGCTCCATTTAAGGCAAAATATAAATGCAAGCTTTTGATTAATACTACAAGTGGGAGCAACCCATACAAAAATATTCCAGTTTGCTGGTAAATTATTCAAAAAAACTGTTGAAATGTCACAATCAAATGCACAGATGTTTCTGTAAAATTAAATGGACTGGTTTTAAAATAATAGGTTTTGAACGGTAAATATACCTAAAAACTACTTCAACAGTGGAATGCGGATTTTTGCAGGTAATGAAACGTCCACTTTCCTGTCCATGAATAGTCACAAAAAAGGACTTGAACTTAGCAGCAAAACAGTCTTTTATACAAACATACGAACTGGGAGCAGGAGTAGGCTACTTGGCCCCTCGAGCGTGCACCGCCATTCAGTAAGATCATAGCAGAACTGATTGTAATCTCAACTCCACATTCCCACCTACCTCCAATAACCTTTCACCCCCTTGCTCATTAAAAATCTATCTACCTCTGCCTTAAAAACATTCAAAGACTCTGCTTCCACCATCTTGGGCTTAGGAAAAGGGGAAGAAAAATTGCCACGGTCTCCCAGTCATCATTATATAATGACCACTGTGGAAAAGTGTGCAATTATGTTTGGTGAGGACAAGATTATGCTTAGCTAGGACGCAGATACTCAGATCAGGCTCACAGAAGCATAATTACCAGAGAGCTGGTAATGCTCAGGGAATATAGCATGAATTATTGCCTTCAGGAAGGAAACAAACTTGGAAAGCAAAAGAAACAAGATCAGTTTCAAGTACAGACCCTCCATACCATTTCCTATTGTGCACTTATAGGATTTGAAAAATAAGTAGCACTGACAGTTAAGCGATGAAGAAGTTTACAGCGCAGATCACACTATTTAGGTGGCTGAAGAAAGATGCATAGCAGTGAGGGTGACCCATAGGGGAGGCAGTTATACATGAATGCTGCCACAGGGAGAAAGCCCGAAAAGTGTGGATTCTGGTCAAAGTCTGGAAACGGTCAACATATTCAGCCCCTTGGACATTTTATTGGGTATTGGCTTCATTTGTGCAATGACAGTACTGGGTTTCTGCCACTCCTGTATTTATATTAAAACACTGCTGGAGGTAGTATGAATTATACTGGATAATAGAATTAATCATATTATGGATGTGAATACATTTTATCAGTCAATCTGTTCTTGACACAGGAATATGACAAGATTATGTGCAAATCCTTGAGTGGTTCTGAATATCCTCCAAAATGCACTGTTATTGTATATATAATAAAAAGGGAACTTTGCTACACAATGAACATGAACTGAATTGCGTATGATACCATCCAACAAAACAGAATATCACAGTACCATCTCAAAGACACGGCCACATGACTTGCACTAGCATTACATGTTTTTCCATTACCAAGACTGCTTACTCCCATGACAATACCCACCTCTGCATCCACTTCAGCCTCTCTGCAGCTGAAACCTGCATTCATGCTTTTGGGCCTTCTAGACCAGATTTCTCACATGCTGGTCTCCCCATCTTTACACCCTTTGTAAATTCCAACACGTCCAAAACTCATCTGTCTGTTTCTTGTCCCACACCAAGTCCTACTTACCAATCACCCCTGTTCCCACTGGCCCACACTGCACCGCACAACACTGAATTTAAAATCTTCATTCTCAAATCATTGTGGTCTCACCTGAAAATATCCCCACAAACACCTTCAGCCATACATTGTCTCCCACATTCCTTTTGTATGTCCTCCTTCCATTTGTCTCACTATTGGTGGCACAGCCTTCACCCATTTTGACACTTGAACTTCCTCCGAACCTCTGTTTCCCTTTCTCTGTCAAGTTTTTGAAACCCAACTTTTGCAGTCATCCCACCTAAACTCTCCCCCATAGCTCTCAGCACATTCCTCTTAAGTAATTTTCTCCTCGCGTTGCAATCCACATTGGAGCATTTTTACTTTAAAAGTGATGCACAAATGCACATTGTTTTTGTGCTTACGATTCATGTACACGTTGTTATGCACAGATTGCATACCATTATTTTACCTCTGCACTTTCCTGCTACACCTCAAAGCTGGTTAATCTTTGCAGTAGCTCTTCCTATGGAATTCCATACAGAAAGGGAGAGGTTGTTGTCCACACATACCCCTATACGCTTCACTGATTACATCCACCAGGTTTGCTGATTGTGTTACTCATGCACCACGTGTTCTCATTTGATCATGCAACTAGTGGATATTAGGTCTTTCACTTGTTACGACCGAGGCGGGAGGAGTGCACTGTTCATTCTAGTTCAGCTTCTTCTTGGGTCACAACATATATTTAAATATTTTCCCACTTACCAATACGGCAATCATAGACTTTTTTTTTTAAAATCCCAGAACAAAACACACCAACCAGGTTTGTTTATCAAACAAAGTTAGCAGTTTATTATACAAGAAGTCTTAACCAGTAATGAAGAAATGCATAAAACACACAGATTGAAATATTAATGTTCCCTTTTTACCTTAGCCCCTCACACACATACACTGGTTAACTGGGGGGAAAAAAGGATTTTTGTTTTTAGAGCTCTATTACAGACTAAAGAATACTTGGTCTGAATACTTGCTCATTCTTGAAGAAACAGCAGATGAGATATGTTATGTTCAAAAACTGGCATACAGCCTGACCTCCAAGTACATATAGACAGGTCACTGGGATCTTTTAGAACAGTTTTCAGGCGACGTTGAGAATTGATTTAGCAGGCTTTTCTTCAAAGACAGGAGACGAGATGAGACTTATCAGGGTCTTTTAGAGAGGTGCTCGAAAGCTGAGCTGGGTTGTGGTCTTCTCTGCTCACCTTGGAAGTTCTCTCCCGTTTTATACAGTTCAATCCCATCTCAAAACAATTCAAAAGGGAAACCGACAACAGGTGGTCAACCTTTTGACCTCCATCAAATCTTGATCTGTCACTTCTTTGTAAACAACTTCTCCAAGCGTCCAAAGTTCTCTGTTGTTGAGCTAGAAGTCAGGTGTTTTCTCAAAGGCTTGTTGATGTTGCTGGAAGTCAGGTGGTTTCCCAGAAAAGCTCGTTTTCCTCATAAGACTGCTCAGTGCCCCTTTTAAAAAACATTTCCAGGGACTGTTTTTCAAAGTCAAGTGGCCTTTACATGACCCCTTTTGAAAACCCCAAAGTTTAATATTTCTTCAATCTTTCAAAAATGAATCCTCAAAACATATATTTAACAAAACAGAGGCACTTTTGTAACACACTGTATTGTCTAAATCGGACTACACATAATAAATTTTTTTTCAAGATTTGTCATTTGAACCCTGAGGCACAATTTACACGACAATGGTACAATTTCTGCCACTCTGCTTCAGAGTCAGGCCACTAATACAACAATGATTTACACAGATGTTACCACTGCAGTGCAAATTCTTCCTTCAACTGCACCTTCCAAGCCTGCAACCACTACCACCTAGAAGAACGTGGGCAGCAGACGAATGGGATCACCACCTGCAAGTTTCCCTCCAAGCCGCACACCATCCTGACTTGGAAATATATCGCTGTTCCTTCACTGTCACTGGGTCAAAATCCTGGAACTCCTTCCCTAAAAGCACTATGGGAGTATTTACATCATAAAGGCTGCAGTGATCCAGGAAGGCAGCTCACCACCACCTTCTAAAGGGCAATTTGGGCGGGTAATAAGTGTTGGCTATGCCAGTAACACCCACATCCCATGAACGAATATAAAAAAATGCACCAGGGAATCAGGTAGTGAATGTTCTAATTTGAATAGCTTAATTCCAATCAGGATGAAGCAGTGGTGTTGTAAAATCAGAGTGCTGAAACACTGAAAGGGTAAAAACTGGTGAGGGTGTAAACAACACAATTTCAAGAAATATCTAAATTAACAAAACATAAATACCTTTGAAGTAATGATTGAATACCAATACTGGATGCGGTTGTACAGTTGGTACTAAGTAATGAAAGATAGTTTGCAGTCCTGTTTTAATATACAAAGCTCTTCAGTTACTACATATGTATAACCTCACGTTCATCATTCAACTTCAGGAAAATAAATCTTAAAAGCTTTTACCTGAGGCAACTGTTGTACTATTTTGGTGGCTTTCATTCCTCGACACATAGAAATCCTCCTCCTCTTCAGTGGAAGAACTGGAGGAGGATTCGCTACTAAGGTCATTATCGCCTGAACTGCTGGAACTTTGCAACAAGGCGTACTTCCTGCGAGCAATCACTTCCCTTTTCTTCCTCTGCAATAAAATCCGTTCCTTCTGCTTTTGAGTCCGCTGAGAAGGATTGGGTTTTGTAAATTTCTTTCTCTGTTGAGGCCTTCGTAGACTGCTGTTCGGGAGACAAGGTCGCTTGATTAAGATCCCTGATATAGATTCCTGCTCAGACCGAGGCCACTTGTGCATTTTTGAATGAACTGTTCGACTTGTGCTACTCAATACAGCCTGGGAATGTCTCTCTGGAATCTCCCCCTCTTCTTCTGAAGTTACTGTGTCAGAGTCGCCAAAATGTAGACTCGATGAAGGTGATGAAACACAGTCACTAAAAGAAGAGTCATCTGCATGGTCTTGCGGCTGTACACGAGGCCTCAGACCAACATTACCCTGGCGATCTTTGAAATCAGAGTTTTGAGTTTCTGAGGGACCAGCCTGCTGGCTCTTGCGCTTTTTTCTGACAACGATCATTTTCTCCTGTTCTAGTCTGTTTCCATTCGCGTCCTTAATCCGCTTTCCAGAATCACAAATGTGAGAGTAGTCATTTCCAACCTTACTTGCAATCATTTCAACATCTGTACTAAAACTTTTTGTGTCCAGGATCGGCTCAGGGTTCATCAATGCCCCCTTTGAACTCTCCTGTCTTTTGGGTGCATCAGGTGTTATCTCAGTCTTCATATCCAGGTTGAATGTCTAGTTTAGAAGAATTACATCCAGAGGTCCATTAAGGGACTGGGTGGTCTTTAATTTGTACTAAGGTCTGAAAAATATAGGACAGAAGAAAAAAGTTATTCATGGTCTTATAAGACATATAAATACTCCATTATTTTTAATGCCATACATCTCTGATCTGAGGATGATGTTAGCTGACATCATTAACGAATCACTCTCCTCAAATTCCGTCCCTCTCTCCTTAAAATCTACTATCAAAAAACTCAACCCTTGACCCCTCCATCCATGCAAACTACTACCCCCCTCCAAACTCCCTTTCCTCTCTAAAGTCCATCAACATGTTGTTGCCTCTCAAATTCGTGCCCATCTTTCCCAGAACTCCATGTTTGAATCCTTCCAATCAAGTTTCCACCGTTGCCACAGTAGTGAAACGACCGTTGCCAAATCACAAATGACATCCTACGTGACTGTGACAAAGGCAAACTATCTCTCCTTATCCTTCTAGGCCTGTCTGCAGCTTTTACAAAATTGATCATGCCATCCTTTTACAATGCCTCTCCACTGTCATCCAGCCTGCTGGGACTGCCCGATCCTATTCTCACCTATCTAATCGCACTCTCAGAATTGCCACCCTTGGCTTTTCTACCCATTGCCATGTAGTTACATCGGGTGTCCCCCAAGGATCTATCCTTGGACTCCTCCTATATCTGTGTCTGCCCTTCTGCTGCTGAAACCATCATTCATGTCTTTGCTGCCTCCAGACTTGGCTATTCTAATGCACTCCTGGCCAACCTCCCACATTCTACCCTCCATAATCTTAAGGTCATCCAAGACTCTGTTGCCTGTGTCCTAGTTCGCACCAAATGTCGTTCAGCCGTTATCCGTTGCTCACTGACCCACACTGGCTCCTGGTTACACGCCTTGAGTTTAAAATTCTTATCCTCTTGTTTTCAAATCCCTCTATTGCCTGGCCCCTTCCTATTGCTGAAATCTCCTCCAGTTCAACAATCCTCAAATATCCGAGTTCCTATAACTGACTTCTTGAGAATCCCCAATTTTAATTGCTCTACTTTTGGTGGCCAGGCCTTCATTGCCTAGACCCTAGAATTCCCTTCCAAAATAGCTCTGCCTCGCTACCTTGCTTTCCTCCATTAAGAGACTCCTTAAAACCTACCACTTTGACCAAGCTTTTTGCCAACTACTTTAATAACTCATGTAGCTCAGTCATATTTTGTTTTACAACGCCTCTGTGAAGCGTCTTGGGACATATTATAAGGTGCTATATAAATACAATTGTTGTTGTTGAGGAGTTAATCTCCTCATAACAAAAATATAGAGGAACTAGAGAAGGTGCAAAAAAATGACTTAGAAGACCCGGGAGGTTTTAACAATCAGAATGACCAAACAGGCTAGAGTTCTCTTCTCTAGAAGACAGAAGGCTGAGGGGTGACCTAATAAAAATGATGTTTCCACTTGGGGAGAGTCAAAAACAAGGGATCATATCTATAAAATAGTCATCAATAAATCCAAAAAGGAATTCAGGAGAAACATTTTTACCCAGAGAGTGGTTAGAATATGGAACTTGCTACCACATGGTGTAGTTGAGGCGACTAGCATACATGCATTTAAGGGGAATCGAGACAAGGACATGAGGGAGAAAGGAATAGAAAGATATGCTGATAGGCTAGATGAAGTAGAAAGAGAGGAAGCTCATGTGGAACATATACACGTGCATAGAACAGTTAGGCAGAATGGTTGGTTTCTGTGCTGTAAATTCTATGCAATCTATTGATATCATTGCTCGCAAATTCTAAATCAACTACTAGATGGTTTAAAAGGTTTGAGAAAGTCATGGGTTCAAGTTCGACTCCAGAACTTAAATACACAATCAAGATTTGACGATGCCTCAGTTCTGCACAGAAGCGTCCCATTGTTGGGGCTGCTGTCATTCGAATGTGGTTGGGTGCAAAAGATGCTATGACATTACTTGAACAGAGCAGTTCCTCTGGTATCCTGGCCAACATTTATTACTCAAGCAACAGCAGCAAATAGATTATCTGATGGTTGTACACAAACTGGCTGCTGTGTGTGCTTACAAAACAAACAATTACACTTCAAAAAATAATTCATTAACTTTTTTTCTTTTTTCAATCTCTAATTTGATATGGCTTTGCCCAGACCAGAGTTCTACAATTGTTTGGCTCTCCTTTCCCAATTCCATATGTTTATAATCTGTATTTTTCTTCAATTCATTATATCTAGTTAAAAATTCCAAAATAAGTTTAAAAAGATTTAATCCTACTCTAAGTGTTGTAAACAGACACTAATATTATTGAATGGGGGGGGCTATTTTCACTGTCCCAACACAAATATCCTGTTTAACACATGGATTCACCTTAATGGTTTTTCAAGCCTTCCAACTTCCTTCCTGGATCTCAAGCAAGCACAGATCATCCCATGACGATCACTCTAATCTGCAACACTATTTCCTGCTTCCATCTGGTATCATATTTTCCTCTTTTTTCAAAATTATCCCTTTCAATGACTATCTGCTTTTCATCCATTTGTCTCAGCTTGGTTCTCAGCAGCCAAGAGGAAACATGGTGTGCACAGAAGACTGCAACATGGTGCAAATGCTGCAGATAGAAATCCTAATCTATGCCTCACCTGTCTCTGTGGTATCAAAATATCAGATCAATGATTAAAAAAAACACTGTTACATTTGTGAGAACAATCATGAAACGTGACAACGTGCAGTATAAAATGAATGATTACCATGGTTTACGAAAGTATAAAAACTGACCGTAGGCCAATAGACAGCGTGGTTCAAAATGATTCCAAAGTCCTCCTGGGCAAACTGATTTTTTAAACTAGTTTTTAAACTATTCCATAATCACTAGATTCATGCAGTTTCAAATTAATCATGCACTTGGAAGAAGAACATTTACATTTCTATAAAGGAAGGTAAAACACATTCAAAATACTTACTAAAACTCATCAATATAATGATACATATTTTCCTATGGAACATGTCACCTGATGTGCATAATATTGTATTATGCAGAAATTTGGAGAGGCACTTGTGCTGTTCCAGTCTTAACTGATAACTATACAGGGTTCTTACTAAGATTTTAGTAAAATGTCAAGGAATTTCCAGACTATGTCAGATGGAACCATACACCCAGCTGTACAATTATAGCTTCATTCTTTAAAATAGTTTGTGTCAGGAGAGTGTTTTGAGCAAGGGTGATGTACCAGTGGCAGCGATGACAGCAATTTGACATGAATTACAAATTTGGCTAAAAGCGTTTATTGGCTGAAGTGCATTTTTTCCTGTGGCGTATTATTGCCAATATGTTAAATACTTGATCTGATAATATAGCTATATTTTGGTAACCAACCATGTTGCAGGAAGATCAGTTTTTTTTTACTGGTAGGGACAAGGACTGCAATCTGTTGATGCAGGAAAAAATCAATTGTGTTCTCAAAACATTTTTTATTCCCTTCAATCACAAAACCATCAAATTCTGCTGAGTTATCAAAAGGGCGTTCAGATAGTAAATACCTATTGTTTTTCATTCAACAGAAGGCACATTAAATTAACTGACATCAATGGTCTTAGCGAATTGTTTTCTGATATGCCTCAGAAAAATAGGAACATAAACCAATATGCTTCTGCGTGATGCTCTCAATTAACTAAGGTGTCAGTGGCAGTACTCTCATCTCAGTCAAAAGGTTGTGGCTTCCAAGTCCCACTCTAAGGCGTTGAGCACAAAATCTAAACGGACACTTCAGTGCTGCACTGATGGTGTTGCCTTTCAAATGAGATATTAAACTAAGGCCTCATCTGCTTCCTCAAATGGATGCAAAAGATCACAATGCACTATTCTGCTGTGTAGGGGAGTTCTTTCCAGTGTCCTGGCCAATAGACTAGGCCAAGGGTCAGCAACCTGCGGCTCCCGGGCCACATGCAGCTCTTTAACAGCTCCCAACCTTTTCTAGTTGGATCGCATTATCATGAAAAAAGCCTAAAGAAAATTAAGTTAAGTAAGAGATGTGTTTTTATTGTCGGGATAAAAGACACTTTGCAGTTTCAAATAATTATTTTAATGAAAATTATTTTTTTTAAAAAATTCTTTCATGGGATGTGGGCATCACTGGCACGACCAGCATTTGTTGCCCATCCCCATGACAAGTGAGTGGCATGCTTGGCCATTTCACAGGGCAGTTTAGTGTCAATCACATTGTTGTGGGTCTGGAGTCATTTGTAGGCCAGATCAGGTAAAGGATGGCAGATTTCCTTCCCTAAAGGACATTAGTGAACCAGATAGGTTTTTATGGCAATCAATGATAGTTTCATTTGTAGGTGACACAAAACCTGGAAGTATTGTGAACTGTGAGGAGGGCAGTGATAGACTTCAAGAGGACATGGATAAACTGGTGGAACGTGGCAAATGAAATTTAATACAGAAAAGTGTGAAGTGATGTATTTTGTTTGGAAGAATGAGGGGAGGCAATATAAACTGAAGCGTGCAAGAACTGAAACTATATGTGCACATGTGGCAGGGGGAAATTGGAAAAAGTGGTTAAAAAAGCAAACGGGATCCTAGGTTTTATAAATACAAGTATGGAGTACAAGAGCAAGGTGGTTATGAAGAATCTTTATAAAACACTGTTCAGCCTCAACTGGAGTAGTGTGTTCAATTCTGGGCACCACACTTTAGGAAGGATGTGAAGGCATTGGAGAGGTTACAGAAAAAGTTTACGAGAATGGTTTCAGCGATTAGAGACTACTTATGTGGATAAATTGGAGAAGCTGGGGCTGTTCTCCTTGGAGAAGGTTAAGAGAAGCTTTGATAGAGGTGTTCAAAATCATGAGAGGTTTGAACAGAGTAGGTAGAGAGAAACTGTTCCCATTGGCAGAAGGGTCGAGAGCCTGAGGACACCGATTAAAAAGGTGACTGGCAAAAGAACCAAAGGTGACCAAAGGAAATTTTTTTTCACGCAGTGAGTAGTTAGGAAGTGGAGTGCACTGCATGAGAGTGTCATGGAGAAAGATTCAATCGTGGCTTTCATAAAGGGATTTGGATAATTACCTGCAGCGAAAAGAAATTGCAGGGCTACAGGGAAAGGACATGGGAGTGATACTGGCTGGGTGCTCTTGTAGAGACCGACATGGACACTGAATGACCTCCTTCTACGTTATAACCATTCTATGATTCTACAGAATGGAGTTGAGGTAGATGATCAGCCATTATCTTATTGAAGCGTGGAGCAGGCTCCAAAAGTCAAATGGCCTATTCCTGTTCCTATTCCTATTCCTTACATTCAACATTTATTCCTCAACCAACATCACTAAAACAGATGATCAGGCCATCAGCACCTGGCTGTCTGAGTCCGTGCTGCGCGTTTTCTACATTGCAATGCGAACTATACTTCAAAAGCATTCACTTGACTTTGAAGCGCTTTTGGGTGTCCTGAAGTCGTGAAATGGGTTATATAATTTCAAGTCTTTAAGTTTCCACCACCAGTCCTTCACCCTGGTGTTAATTAGTTCACAACACAACCCAAGTTTAAAATCTTTATTCTAATTGTACTGCTGAGTGCTTAAGTATCACATACCCAGCATTACACTTTCCTGAAATTCTAGCAACATTGGAAAATATAACATTACACCAAACTTTGGACTCATCGATTTCAGAATTTTTTTACCATTCCAGTAGATTGTTGTTTCTGCTGTCATGTTAATGCTAGGTGGAGACAGCATTCCTTGATTATTAAGACCAATATCAGGAAATGGATAGATTAGGTTTAATTGGTTGGGGTGGTGGGGGGAGGTGGTAAGAAAGAGAAGACATACTTTATTGCTGATCTATTATCTGATCAAAGCCAAAAGCATACCACTTAATGGTCCTTCCACATTCCAAACACAATTTTCAGCAGTCCTTGCTTGAGATTTAAGTCAATGTTGACAACAAAGAGAAAACTTATACAGATAAGTCAACTTACTGCAACTATATTATTGCAAGTCACCAGATACCACTTTGCAATAAATAAAATTAAAATTGTACTGCTCGCACAACCTTAACTGAATTCAGAAGAGCTTCCATTGCAACTTTGTCTACTGAAATACATGTTTCTATCTCCACTCACACATATAGACCTTCTATATGCGATTACAAAACAAGACTAAAAGAACTTCAACAAAGGTACAAATCTTACCATAATGTGAATATATTCAAGCACATCCTGTACATGGTTGACTCATGTCAACAATTCAAACTTGATTCAGGTTTCCACCTTGATGACTAACAGATGCCTCATTCTGCTGTTGACAACCCAACCTTACTGTGGGTATTTTATCACCTGGGTGCATATTCTCCTTGTACACACTTAAAGAGCCGGATCAGGAAGAAAGGGCTGCTTTTACTATTCCATAGTTTTAATTTGCATAGTGATCTTAAATAACAAGTTCCACAGCAATTTCAAAGTGCTTATATAGAACTCTACCATCAGAATATGACGGTGTTTGGTTTTGTTACTGGACGACTATTCCAGTAAACACAAATTATGCACTATGGAAGCTTGTGACTGATAGCTTTAAATAAAAAAAGATGGCATCAGCAGAAGTGGCCAGAAAGTTGTTCGATTGTTGTAAAAACCTAAAATGGTTCACTAATGCCTTTTAGGGAAGGAAACCTGCCATTCCTACTCAGTGTGGCCTAAAATGGACTGCAGTCTATGTAACGCCAATGTACATTGCTTTTAAAATGGAATGGCAAGAATTGTGAGGCACTTCATGTTTTTCTGTATCGAAGAAATCTGATCTCTATTGTACTTGCCAAAATGTGAAATTTTAACTGTTTTGAACTGGTTTGTAATGTATTTTTGCAAATTTTTATGAATAAAGTATATTTTTGGGAAAAAATGGACTGCAGTCCCACACCAATGTGGTTGACTCTTAACTCCCCTCCAAAACTAGCCTAGCAAGCCAGTCAGGGTAACCAGGAATGGGCAATAAATTCCCACAACCCCAAAATGCATTTTGAAAACTATATAAACAGGTAATTTTTAAATGAACATATGAGACGAACTAGTCTTGCAATTCAAGATATCCGTTTAATATCGAGGGCTTTCAAATTCAATATTAGTTAATATTTCTGCGACCAACTGAAAAACAGTAATTTATTCACTAGGTATATTGCCACCAGAATGAACAGGCACTGGTACCTTTTTTGCCCACTAAAATCAAAGTAGTACAAATACCAACTCATTTGTCACTCTTGTGTCGTCCATGTTTTCAATACAAAACTAATTATTTTTGCACAGAGACTATTTAAAGACCACACTTCATTTTTAAAAATTCAAATATATTAAAACAATGACTACACTTCAAAAGGTACTTCAGAGATTGTGAAGCACTTTGGGACATCCTGAGATTGTGAAAGACACTATATAAAACAGACTTGCACTTATATGGTGCCTTTCATTACCTCAGGATACCCAAAGCACTTTACAGCCAATGCAGTACTTTAAGTGCAGTCACTGTTGTAATATAGGAAATGCAGCAGCCAATTTGCAAACAGTAATGCGATAATGATTGGATAATCTGTTTTAATGCTGTTTATTGACTAATATTCATCCCTCAAGGTACCAGGGACAACTCCCCTGCCCGTCTTTGAAGTACTGTCATTGGATCTTTTGCATCCATCTTGTGCAGATGGGGTCTTGGTTTAACATCTCATCCGAAAGATGGCACCTCCAACAGTGAAGCACTCCCTCAGTATTTGTACTGAAGTATCAGCCTAGATTTTTTGCGGTCAAGTCTCTACAGTGGAACTTTCTGACTCAGAGGGAAGAGTGCTATCAACTGGGCCACAACTGACATGGCTGACCCAGAAGTGTGAACTGCGTGTGTTAAATGAGGGGTGAGTATTGGGGAATCAAAGATTTTGTAGCAGCATCAAAAGATAGTACAGATTACAAATTATTCCAAAGAAAATTGAACTGCCATGGTTGTAGGCCATTTGGGTGCTGTACCACAGAGTGAAAACATCACAGATTCACAATATCATGCCCCACAATACAGTGCCTTATCTCTATATTATTATTGAGACCCCCATGTGAGATTCAAAGACTTCAGCCTGCTTCTCCCCCCTCCAAAAAAATACATATATCTCAATTCTCTCATGTGCAGTTGTTTGACAGTCATGACTTGTACCTTGCTGGACCCACAATACCTAGCCACAGCCCATATGGGTCAATGAACAAGAAATCACATTGTTCAGCCTCCATAAAAGGCACAAAAAAAAAGTGACCTCTGTGGCAACATAGAGATTGATATGAGTGGAATTCTTCTTTTTTTCTTTCTTTTGGGCCTCCTTATCTCGAGAGACAATGGATACGCGCCTGGAGGTGGTCAGTGGTTTGTGAGTGGAATTGCTGTAGCAAAATTCCTACCGGGAATGAAGTACTCTGCAAAATGTACAGCACGAGAGCTACACATTTTTAGATACGAACAACAGCTAGCTAATCCATCTTCTCAGCTTAAGATAGATAGTGCAAGATATGGAAAGATTTAAAACTTGTTCCCAAGTTCTGAAAGTGGGAAAAAACTATTTTTAAATTATTCATCTAGTGACAAAGATATTTAGCCTTTATCATCATAGGTAATAACAGAAGAAGTAAACATACAAATAAAATGTGGGAATTAGAAGGAATCAGCCTCTGAACATGGGTCTACATTTAAAATGTTAATTTATCTTTTCCCCTTTTAGACGATGATATTCCAAAATTTTTGGTTTCTATCATCTTTTCCATACCCATCAGTCCCATTGAGAAATGTTAAAATTCTGAAAGCTCAAGTACACTTTTAGCACTTTATTCTAATACTACTAACAGTTAGAGAATTAATTGAGTTTTCAGACAAACAGATAGTTTATTTAAAAAGTTATTGAAAGCACACATGGGACAGCATTTACCTGGATACGATCCCAGTGTTCCACAATCCTTCCTGAAGCCAAACTCTAATATCTAAATGCATACATACACAAAGGAAATCTGGTTCTCCTGTTGAGAACTGCAGACTGTCAGAACCAAATCATTTCTGCACGCTCGCAAGTAAACTTATTTTCAAATGGAGCACTTCCCTAATTATAAATATCAACCTTAAGTGTACCTCCTGCAGTGTGATACTTGCAGCCATTGTATCCCTGTCACACCTCAAGGAGACTGCCAAATTAATTCATAGTGCAGACTTGCAACTGGATCTAGACTGCATTCAGGGATGTTACCAACTTAAGAAAAATATTTGGTTATTGTGACATTTGAAGCTCGATAGTCAAGAAGTAAAGAGAGTTGTGCACACTACACTCAGTTTACAGTCAACTGATGGATATCCCTTCCAATTTAATTTCCCTTCTCTCTGGGGAGATGCCCATTAGCTCACTGCCTATTGTAGTTGAAATTCTAAAATCAACAGAGCGGAGTTTGATCTTGCAAAGTGCCATCATTGAGACAATTAACAAAGATTTTCTATAGCAAGAGACAACTCAAAATAATACTATCAAGAACAGAAATAGTGTAAACAAACAGCAGATCCATCAGCATCTGAAAGGAGAAAAGACAGGGTCAATATTTTTACAGTAAATGCCCATTGTCAGAACTAGAAAATGGAAAATAATTCAGGCTCGTAATAGGACTGAACAAAACAAATTGGGGAAGGCGGGGGAGGGGGTGGGGAAGAGGGAGAAAGAGTGCGCAACAAACAGGTAGAAGTCAAGAATTCTGGTTGCTGATTCCCCAGAGAAGCTAAATGAATTGATTACCCACTGAAACTTTTCTTTCAAAAAAAAGGTGGATAATATAGTATATTTAGGTCTGTGAGGCAGCAAAAAGACATTAAAGAGAGGACAAAAAAAAAGCCAAGTAAAGTGATAAAAGACATGGGAAAGATGCACAAAAATACAAAAATATGGTGGGGTACGAGAATAAAAATCCGAGAGAAGTTGATGAAAGCACTCAGCAAATCCATCAGCACCTGAGAAAAGACAGGCTGACACCCAGGTGCAGACATCACCTTCCCACCAAACCAGAGCCAGTTCTGATGAATAGTAGTTTTCAATTTTGCTCTGTTCTTACAGTGGGTTTAAGATAATGGAAGGTACCTGTAGAAGCTGGGGGGAGGCCTGTGGGTTGTGAGACCCCATTCAGCAGCCAGCCTGTCTATAGGATTTGGGGTGACTTGGTGGTAGACCTACAGGAAGAAGGTCCTACATGCACTACTTGGTCTGATTAGCAAACGTCCAAGTGCTTCCTCTACAATTGTTGTGGGTGGCATTGAGATGCAGCAAAGCATGTCAGGAATTGTTGATAACAATTACAGCTCTTACAACAGTTCACCAAGACTCATTAGGTAGAATCTGTAATTTGTGCAGTGAAAGATTCTGAACTGGCTGGCTTTTGCTGCAGTCTGTGCTCACAAGGATCAGTCACAAATTTCTCTTTCCCATTCTCCCGAGCATGGGCATCTCAGATGATGCTCCCAGGTATTATGCAGATTCTTTTTTTAAAAATCTTTCCTTTACCGAGGTTTCACTATATAGCTAGTGGAGGGGTCCTTGCACTATGTGTCTGTATATTAGCATGCAATTATAAGCAGCCCACTGTTGGTAGCTAAGGACCAAATACATGTCAGAAATAAAGAATTGAACATTTATCTAGTACATCTCCAGTGAAAATGGATGTCACAGCGGGTGGAGGTAATAGAGACAGTCAAGTCTTTCTGGATGGATGAACTATGAAAGGCCAAATGACTCTCTTCATTTATCTTGCAATCTTGAGCATTATATAGATGATCAAATACTGGATAAGCACAACACTGCTGCATCCATATGGGAAAAGTCAACTTTTTGGACTCTCAGGGAATCAAGGGATATGGGGAGCAGGCGTGAAAGAGGAGTTGAAGCCCAAGATCAGCCTTGATCATATTGAATGGTGGAGCAGGCTTATGGTCTACTCCTATTATAAGAACACAAGGAAGACGGCCAGCCAAGAAAGATAACAAACGAAGCAAGGTTAAATAGATATTTTTGATTAATTTAATACGGGGGAAGGGAGGGGCCTTAGAAAGAAAGTTACGTAGTCTATGGAGGGAACTGGTTTAAACACAATGATCTTTTTTGTTCGATGCTTTATGTTCTACTATGAAGTGTGGCTTGAAAATATCACACAAAGCTTGCCTCAGCATCCTTGCTGTACTCACTAACACGAGAAACTCGCACAGGACTTTACTGGTAACGACAAAATACACTTTCATTGCTACAAAATGTGGTGCAATGCATCCCATGCATCTGTAGCAGAGCTGAAACTATTGTGTAGCTGCAACTACATAGCTTACTGCAACGAAAATGATAAATATAAATGGAATTACAGAATATATGCTGGGTTTCAAACTTTGAAGCATACATTACAAAGGATAAAAAAAAGGGGAGGATTTTAATCCAAAACACAGGCAACATGCTATGAGAAAGCAGATAGCAAATTCAAAGAGCCTACGTTATGCAAAGGTGATACTCTTAATGTGTTGAAGAGGTGGCATCTGGGTACTGGGTGTCCTGGGTCAGGCAGTTTTGCGGAATGCCTCCTCCCGACTGAATATAGGTCCTTTGCGAAATTACTTTAGACACTCAATTTAGTTCACAGTGGATACAGATCTACTGTACAGGACTGCACAATATTTCCCACTCACTCAGTGATACCACAGAACAGATTATTTGAGGTCGATAAGGATGGAAGAACTGGGGAAATGTGCATAAAATATGTCGACAGAGAGTTAGGTTGTATGTTAGAAAGTATTTCTTTCATTCAGAGTTATTGCCCTCTGAGATTGCCGTGAATCCATGCTGGGCAGTGTCTGAAAAATTTGATCTCAAGTTGCAGCTTTGGTTTTCCCTGCTTAGAGGTATACTGAAGAGGTATAATGTGAACGTCATATTGTACCTTACAAGTTACCCTCTGTGCAGCAAATATGGCCCTGCAACTTACATTTGAACAATCTTGTTGACACATAACCACTTTCATCTAATTTGGAACTCTGTGGTATTGAGACAGCCGGCCATTTCCGAATGGTGAACGTGTAAGAGTCTCCTAAAGAACCGTGGACTTCTTCAAATATCCTTCCTAAGCTTCCAGACTCTGCCATCCATGTTGGAGATTTTAATAGCTATCGCACCACTTGAGAATACAGAATCAGATCAAAGTGGAGTTGACTTTTGGACTAGGCCTCATCCATGACCTTCACCTCATCCACAGGGTACTTTTCATTCTACCAGATGAAGCAATACAACTTTCCAGACCTCAACTGGATCACAAGCATAGGCAACCATCCATTTCAAGTTAGAAGCAGTCTACAGAAAACAAACTTTTCACATGATCAACACTGTTGCATCCTTAGTAATGTTGGAGTAACCATACCTATTGTGAGCACCAATAAAAACCTTTGCTGTAACTATCAGAATTCAAGTTGTTCCAGCTTTACACAATTCATTGGCTGCTGCAACACTTTATCCCACACAACATTTCTCCTAAAGAAGCTTACAATATGGCTCACAAGAGCCATTTACAAAACTGCCACCGTCAATTCCAAGAGGTTGTTATAAAACCTACATGCCTTGCCTGGAGAAGGAGTGAACAGAACTCAAACAATATAAAGAAAGTGCGGATCCAAATATCGACATACCTCTTTTGTAAAATTGGACACAGTGCAGCAATACAGGAGCAGGCCACTAAACAGGTCAAAATGCAACCGGAAAGCCTGGGTGCTAATCAGAGAACTCCATACAACTCAGAACCTTCCACACAGTGCCAACGCTCTAAACAGCATTTCTAGCCACCTGATAATGGTGCAGAGGTGAATAAGGACAAAAGTTTTGAAAAGGTGAAGTAACAATACATCTGAAATTGATGACATCCAGCCTTTTACCACAGCTGAAATACAAAAAGCAATCAAAACAATGAAAAACCTGAGGAAAAACTAAGACATTGGCTTTCTATCAAATCATAAAGGAGAATGACAATTAATGTGGTGTAGAGCAACATTAATCGCTATGCCAAAACCTGAGAAAGATCATCATACGAATACACGAATTAGGAGCAGGAGCAAGAGTAGGTCACTCAACCCCTTGAGCCTGCTCCACTATTCAGTAAGTTCATGGCTGAACTGATTAACCCACATTTGCACTTACCCCCGATAACCTTCCACCCTCTTGCTTATCATGAACCTATCTACCTCTGCCTTAATAATATTCGGACTCTGCTCCATTGCCTTTTGAGGAACAGAATTTCACGACCCTCAGAGAAAGAATTTCTCCTCATCTGTCTTAAATGGACAACCCCTTATTTTAAAGGGTGACCCCTAGTTTGAGATTCTCCCATCATTGACTTATATCAAGTTAGTGCTCCAATATGCTAAGCCACATTTACAAATTACTTGAACATTTACCCTTCAAAGAACTGTCTTCACCATTAATGACACTGACTGTAGATCAAGCAGATTTCAGACCAAATTACATTATCTGGGATCAATTACTGACATTCACACCTACATCAAAAATAGCTTCAACACCAAGCAGAAGATAAGCGTAGTATTCCTAGATTTTATTACTGCATATGGCAAAATCTGGCACAGGCCCACTGTGCAAACTTGTCATTGATCCTACTGCAATGGGTTGTCATGGCTTTTAAACTTCTGCTGAAAGGCAAGTGGTTGCAATTTTTAAGCTGTACAAAAAGAACTCAAAGGTTCCAAAAAAGCAGACTACCTCAGGTCTAAGTTCTAGAACCAACACTTAGCAATTTTTCATAAATGACTTACCCAACCCCACTGACAGAAATTTTATTTACACAGAAGGCATCGGTCTGGCAGAACAGTTCCAGGACTTCCATCCCCTAGAAGAAGTCCTGAATGCTGACAAGAGAAAAACAGTCTACTATTGCAAAAGAGGACAGTTCCAGCTTTTTCTATCTAAACCAAAGGACAACAAACAGCTCAACACCTTCCTGAATTACATATAGAATTTACAGCACGTGTTTATGTTCATACAAGCCTTCTCCCACCTTACTTCAGTTAACCCTATCAGCATATTCCTCCACTCGTTACTCAGAGTACTTATTTAGCCTCCCCTTAAACGCATCTATGTTATTCACCTCAACCACTCAATGCGGCAGCAAGTTCTACACTCTGACCATTCTCTGGCTAAAGATGCTTCTCCTGAACTCACTACTGAATTTATTAGTGGCTATTTTATATTCATTTCTCTCAAGGAATACCTTACCAAGACCTCTCAAAATAATGACAGACAACTTGATCACCAAAGCAGCTGGTACAACCTAAGGTGCCAATGCACAGACAAGAAACAACTCTGCCCAGAGTATTGCTCCCCAATGTGGTTCAGCTCTTCTCACACAGGACACTTAGCTAAATGAAATCATGTGCATTATAACAAGTACTGTGAAACCAACCAACCTGGTCCAGCTATTAGTTCTGTCCAACAGTGGACCTCCTGACATCAGACGAAAGGTAGCACTACAGAATCTGCTCTTTACTGTGCAAAACAGATCACATTTAATCCTGTTTAAAACTGTGATTAATCCACGGAGAGTCTTAGCTCAACGCACCCCTTTTGGATAATACTTCTAAAGAACTTAGATGGCATCAACAGATGGCATCCTATGTGATAAGAAAAAGCTTCAAATATAACCAGTGACAGATCCAACAATCTGCATCACGGCTTCAACCTTCCACGACATCTGTGGGTGAAGCTCAACTGCTTCAGATGTGGAATGATCAGATTTGTAGTAAATGACTATAAATGGGGCCTTCATGACTCTCCTCTTTGCTGCGACCAGCTGGAAGATGCTCACCACCACTTTCTCAAGGGCATTTAGGGATGGACAATAAATGCTGGCCTTGCCAGTGATGCTCACATCCCATGAATGAATGTTTTAAAAATCACACTTGCAGACTGCAACCATCAGCAAGGGCTACCTGTTCCCTATTGGATGTGCACTCATTTCCAGTTATGAATCACTGTATGAAAGATGAAGAAAGTTACCTTAGTACAGCAATTAAAAAAAAATACTTCTTTATAGCAGCTCTGGCATTTTCTTCAAAGTCAAAATCTAAATGAAGTAGCACTGCATCAATGACGGGAGTATCAGAAAATGTCACATCTCAACAAAAACTGAACCAAGAGGAAATGGAAGAGATAAATGAGAAACTGATGTACAATAAATGAGAAGGGAGCATTCAATGGAATGCAAGGCAACCTGTCAGACACAATTTGCTTTTGGGCTTGTTGCTGCAGAAAGAACACATGATTCTTGTCCAAAGTAGCTAACCAAACGAAACTGCTGTGGATTCTTCATCCTTACAGTGTAGTGAAATGGCACCACCACCTTCTGCGAGTTTAACTCAACTGGTGATTCCAGATTAAACTGAAAGTCATTTTCTATTTCAACTTTTTTTTAATTTAAATAAGCAAATTGAGTTTAAACAAAATAATATTCCTGCTACCCTAAAGAGCTGCAGTTTTTAATGCAGGCAGGGTAGAGCAGATTTCAGCTGTGCATTCCTTTCGTTCTCAACCACCTGGTTCATTTGCTAGGCAAGATGGAAGGAGAATGACAAAAACATTGGGGCTTCCCATTCAGAACTCACTCCAGTTGATCTGTAGAGAGGTTGCAACCAACTGGGTTAAGTATAAGGAAAACTAAAAAAAAAAAGCACACTCTTAACCCTGCAGATTCCACTCTTGCTCCAAATTATCTTCCTTTGGGTAAAGGATCACACAATGTAAAACAGGATACAGTTACAATCTGCTCAGCAGATTCACATTTGTACAATACAACTTCACAGATCTGCCCTCTCAGGTGGGCATAAAAGATTTCGAAGAGCAGGAGTGCGCTCCCTGGTGTTCTGGCCAATATCACTTATCCTTTAATCAACAACACAAAAACAGATGATCTGGTGATCATCATATTTTTGTTTGTCGGAGGTTGCTGCATGCAAATTGACTGCTGCATTTCCTACATTAGTAAAGTTACTACACTTCGCAAATAATTCATGTAAAGCATGTTGGGGCATCCGGAGGTCATGAAAGGTGCTATATAAATGCAAGTCTTACTTTCTTTAACTTTGAAACATTTGTTAAAATTACATTTTGCACCTGTGGGCTCTGACACTGGAAGTTGAATAAAGCTTATCCAAAACAAAAGCTACTTTCAAAGATGCAGCTTTTTGAAAGTACACCTTCTCTTTAAATGCAATGACAATATCATATTACTATGAAACTCATACATCAGTTTATTTATCTACTTTAACAAAAGCTATTTCAATTGTTAAAATCTTAACGAGAATAAGCACTGTAGTTATATTGAGTTTTCTATGGAGGCAAACAGACTAGCATAACAGTAGAGTTCACTGATGCAAGCCATTGCTTTGATCACAGCCTGTCTGAAATCTCCATACAGAGGGCATAATTGCATTAACTGTATAAAAATAAAATAAAATTACACATAAACTTAGATTGTAACAAACTTTTGGAACTTCATCAAAAGTGGTAACTTTGTATAAAAGCTCGAAATAACCTGCCAATGTATAGTTTCTTTCACGTTCTCAGGATGTCCCGAAATACTTCACAGCCGAGGCGTTACTTTTTTGAAATCAAGTCATTGTTTTGTATGCAAACCTTGCAGCACGGTCCCGCAAACAGCAAAAGTGTTAAATAACTGGGTAATTTCTTTTTATGGAAGGAATGCAGGACATTGGTAGAGCTTCCCTGCTTTTAGTTACATGTCTCAGCTGAAAGACAGCACCTCTGGCAATGCAACATTCCCTCAGTACTGCATTGAAATGTCAGCCAAGACTATGTGCACACAAAATCTAGAGTAGGACCGAATCCCACAAACTCATAACTCAGGAGGCGAATGTGCTATCAGCAAACCAAGATGGCAGTTAGTTTAAATAATGAACAAATAAAACTGGGGCGGCACAGTGGCGCAGTGTTTAGCACTGCAGCCTCACAGCTCCAGGGACCCGGGTTCGATTCTGGGTACTGCCTGTGTGGAGTTTGCAAGTTCTCCCTGTGTCTGCGTGGGTTTTCTCCGGGTGCTCCGGTTTCCTCCCACAAGCCAAAAGACTTGCAGGTTGATATGTAAATTGGCCATTATAAATTGTCACTAGTATAGGTAGGTGGTAGGGAAATATAGGGACAGGTGGGGATGTTTGGTAGGAATATGGGATTAGTGTAGGATTAGTATAAATGGGTGGTTGATGGTCGGCACAGACTTGGTGGGCCGAAGGGCCTGTTTCAGTGCTGTATTTCTAATCTAATCTAATCTAAATGTGTGCTATAACTTTAATAATTACTAAATATTTGACTATATAATCACAACATGTATTAACTTAAAATAAAGATAATTTATAAGCTGCAAAAAATCCTCGTAACTTAATTTTATTGTTAAAATCCTTTATTTGAAAGAAAATGTTGAAAATTAACTGGCTTGAATTTCGCAGTCAGTGGCAAACAAACAGCACTTGCCATTCATTACATTTACATCTGCCCACAGACTTAGTGGGCTGTTGCACGACAGTTAACGGTAATTAGAAAGCTATTTCAATGCTGCAGCCTCTACAGGAAATCTGGAGCCCACGTGAACAGGGCAAGCAACAGTTTGTCTCAACAAGTAAACTGAAGAATCCTCACAGAGGCATGCAGAGTCTCAAACAGAAAGTGTAAGTTAGAATATTTAATTCAATGTAAAATCATATAAAGAAACTGAGATAAAGAGAGGGAAAGAAAGATGTGATTAAGTGAGAGATAAAAAGAGACAAAGAAAAAAGGTAATTATTTTAATTTTAAAATCTCCGATAATTAACATCTGAAGAAATGAGACTTCACATTTGTACAAGTTTTGGTGCCCGAGAGGTTATTTCGTGGTAGTTAACTTATTATGCTGTTAAAAAATCACTTACACATAGGACCATAGAATGATAGGCAGCATGGCCTTCCTCTGTGCTGTGAGTTGGAATGAACAAGTCCTAACTTTTTATGGCATGTTTAGTGGAGGGGTGCTGCAACTTCACGTCATTCCTGTGCTTGAATTCCATGTCTCTCAGCGAGTTACCAGACTAGCAAAGTTTGTGGAGGAGCAAGGCTCTCAGCGAGTTACCAGACTAGCAAAGTTTGTGGAGGAGCAAGGTAAATCAAACAATAACTTCCTGATTTTCTCATTTAATTGTGCATCCATGGACACTGGAAATTGCCACCTAATTTACTCCATAATAACAGTGAGCACTAATAGCCTCACTGTTATTCTTGATGCCAAATCGATACATCATATTTCAAAAAAAACAGCACCAGTTTCAGTAAAATTATTCAATGCAGAGGGTGGATGCTGGAATTTCCACAGATTAAATATCACTGCAAATTCAAAACTACCCTAAATGCAAGAGCAGAATGTTAAATTAATGCTAATGGCTACGATCAATCTGGCCATTTCCATTTCATTCCTTATTGAGAATTCTATCCCTCCCTCAATTCCCTTTGACGCACTATGTTCCAGACTGTGATATCATCAATGCAGCATTGCCTGTGGTCAACCGGCGCATGCATGCACATCCACATACACACACAAAATGATCAGGTTGGGAGAGAGACTTTAAAACCTTGCTCAGAACCACCCAACTGCCAGAACTCTCAACTACAATTACACAATTAATATAGCAAAAGTGATCAACATTGACAGCAATTTACTACTGTAAATATTGACAATTGAAAGATAGATTTGTGGACAGGATGTGAACATCCTTTGCAAGAATTTTATATGTACATATCTTTAAAACAGCCATAAAAGCACATTATATGGAGTCTGAGTCTATCCTCACTCAACAGTGCTACTTCATGACCCTTGCTCAATAGTGTAATCAGAAATTTGGACCACTGGATGATTAAACCAAACTCGAGAACAGCAAGGCCAGTTCCAACTTCACCACCACTGCCTTTGGGTGGCATCAATCCACTCAGTACAAATCGGTCTTATATAGTTCAGCATCACACTTGAACAGCAACATAGATAAAACAAAAATAAAAGCAAAATACTGCAGATGCTGGAAATCTGAAATTAAAACAAGAAACGCTGGAAATACTCAGCAGGTCTGGCAGCATCTGTGAAGAC
This sequence comes from Heterodontus francisci, assembly GCF_036365525.1. Classification (NCBI taxonomy): domain Eukaryota; kingdom Metazoa; phylum Chordata; class Chondrichthyes; order Heterodontiformes; family Heterodontidae; genus Heterodontus; species Heterodontus francisci. Next base: position 26,358,352 of record NC_090408.1, on the reverse strand, counting down.
AGAAGCAGAGTTAACGTTTCAGGTCAGTGACTCTTCTTCAGAACTGGTTCTGAACCAATTCTGAAGAAGGGTCACTGATCTGAAACATTAACTCTGCTTCTCTCGCATTTGATTGAAAAACTGCAGTCCTTCAGCATATTTAGTAATGCAAGAATTTAAGATTGCTATGAATATGGTGAAATATCTCAAAGTATGCTTTGAAGTTATAACAGTGAACCACTAGTTCATTTATGTAAACAAACTAGACACAAGCACACGCATTTCAAAAGTTGGGAGTATAAAGCAATAGCAGGTTTATGCTTATGCTGGTCAGTTGTGTAATGGCCAAACGTCACCAACGGTGAGGGAAGGCCGTGAAGGGAAATGGTAGCAAAGTTCCTTTGAAATTGATTCCAGTATGATACATTTGTCAAAAGACTGGAATTGAGTTAACCCTCTGGGGTCAACAGCATAGCCCCAAAGTATGCCCTAACTACTATGCGTACGGTACAAATGATGCCTTCAGGACAAACAGTTAACAGAAGGCCAGACAATTTAAATAAATTCTGCATGTTCTAGATAGTCAAAAGGTGGAACGAGCTCCAAATGGAAGGCTGAAAGCAACTGATCATCGAGACACAAAACACAAGTCTGTGGACAAATGATGGAGCACTGCAGACCCTGACCACCTGTATGACTGGCAAAGTGGATATGCTAGATGAGACGAGGTGATTGTGAGGAGGGCAAAAGGCTGCAAGCTACAACAAAGCCTTGCCACACTCCCATCTTCCAAGGGTTTCACAAATATTAAACCACCATAACACAAACATGATCATGTATACCTGGGATGAGCTTCAGTTTGTGCAGATGGCAGCCAATGACATCTTGCAAATTTGTAAGGGCAGCATTGTCTTGACACCTGTCAGTTGTGCCATGCTATTTAGTGGAAAAAAGAGGATTAACGTGCAGGCCACACTGACCAATCCATCAGGCAACTGTGTGATCTGTAAGCGATATAGTTACTGATACTACAGTTATAAATTGCAATGAGTCATAACCCTAATAGTTGACAGAAATGCTGCATTTTTAGGATTTGCTTACAGGTGTACTTGCTAATTATGGCAAAGTTCTGTAACTAGCACCCTGTTGACCTACAGGAAGGTGAAGTAGCTGAACCTGGTTCCTGAAAGATAAGTGTGTTAAAATCTGCACATATGAGCCAGAGCCTGCTAACCTCCAGCATCCAGTGTGCATCTTGTATCACCTAAAGCATAAGATACTGAATTCAAAAGGCTATAAAAAAAAACATCGGTTCCCAATTTTTCTGAAATTTGAAGAGAAACATTGCACTGAAAATATACAATAAATTTGACATTTTTATATTTGACATTTTAAAAAAGATTTTACTACTTTAAGATCTTCTACACCCATGGAGCATCATTAACTTTCATTCAGAATAAGTGCAAAAGAGAATAAAAGCAAGGCACAAAAATGGTGCTTTGTGCCAGTTTAAATAATTTTGCTTGAAACCGGAGGCCTTAATGAGACTTCCTTACCACTTGTACGCCTTCTCTGCACCACAAGCACTTCTCCAACACATGATCCCACACAGCGCCCTGGGATGTAGCTGGTCTTAGGCTTCTGCCTCAAATACAGTATGTCAGCAGCTATAGCACTGTTGGAGCATCAAGAGTGTGTCAATGGTCCCTCTGCTATGGACTTGATAACCTGAAGGGCTGCAGTACACCCACAGACTATTGTTGAGCTACCAGTCAACCTGGCTCATTTACCCGTCAACCTGGAGGGGTTGACAGGTCACAAGGGACTAGAATTACTCTCACTTTACTCCAAATAATCCAAAAACCAATCTCCATATGAGTCAGAGGGTCCATACATGAAAAGCAGTGGGAAATTTAGTGTGTTGCACAAGTAAACCACATGGTTTTAGTCAGTTAAACTCCCAGCACTACCTACATGCACACTTGGAATCTGTAAATCTTGGCTTTTGGCAACCTGAAATCAAACTACAGTTTTAGCTTTCAACCCTTTGCCATTATTGGAAATCCAGCCTTCAGGGCCACTGCATGTACTGAGGTAGTAATAAAGCAGAAAACAGCTCACCATTGGCAATAAAAGATTTACTGACTAAGGACCAGAAAAAAGTAGAAAAGTTAAATTCCTATTCTTCAAAATAAGCTATCTGCTTCTTTAAAAAAAAAAATAATCTTACACTTCAATATTAGGTCTTCCAATAATTAAGTGATTAACTGCACTGCATAACATTGCACAAAACTACAGACAAATGCTGGGTTAGCTGAACTCACGCAGAATACTATAATTTGCCCAAGAGCCTACAGGGCTGCGATGGGACAGAGAAGATGGTCTCTCAAAGTTTCTGCTCCTGACATTTATTCAATGACTCCTGCTGGACATGTGCTTGAGTGAATTGGATTGTTTAGGAAGCAATTAGGAAAGCAAATAGCATGTTGGCCTTTATTGCAAGGGGGCTGGAGTACAAGAGTAAGGAAATCTTGCTACAATTGTACAAGGCTTTGGTGAGATCACACTGAGTATGGTGCACAGTTTTGATTCACTTATTTAAGGAAGGATATACTTGACTTGAAGGCAATGCAGTGAAGGTTCACTAGATCGATGCCTGGGATGAGAGGATTATGCTATGATTAAAGGTTGAGTGGATTATGCCTATACTCTCTGGAGTTTAGAAGAATGAGAGGTGATTTCAAAGAAACATATAAGATTCTGAAGGAGCTTGACAGGTTGTTTCCCCTGGCTGGAGTTTAGAACTAGAGGGCATAGACTCAGGATAAGGGGCCGATCATTCAAGACTGAGATGAGATGGAATTTCTTCACTCAGAGTTGTGAATCTTTGGAATTCTCTACCCCAGAGGGCTGCTCAGTTGTTGAGTATGTTCAAGGCTGAATTGGATAGATTACTGGTCTCTAGGGATATGGGAATCAGGCAGGAATGTGGCATTGAGGGTGAAGATAAATCTTGATCTTATTGAATGGCCTCCTCTTGCTCTTAATTCTTACTTTCTTAACTATAACAACCCTATCCTGTAATATTACTGATATGCACTAAAGCAAAATATTGCAGCAGCTGGGAATCTGAAACAAAAGGAAATGCAGGCAATACTTAGCAAACCAGGCAGCATCTGTGGAGCGAGAAACACAGTCCTGGACTGAAATGTACCGTCCAGATTCACAAGTAAAAAGAATGACCATTTGGATAATGCATGTCCTCAGTACCTTGCTCTACGGCAGCGAGGCCTGGACAACGTATGCCAGCCAAGAGCGACGTTTCAATTCATTCCATCTTCGCTGCCTTCGGAGAATACTTGGCATCAGGTGGCAGGACTATATCTCCAACACAGAAGTCCTTGAAGCGGCCAACATCCCCAGCATATACACACTACTGAGTCAGCGGCGCTTGAGATGGCTTGGCCATGTGAGCCGCATGGAAGATGGCAGGATCCCCAAAGACACATTGTACAGCGAGCTCGCCACTGGTATCAGACCCACCGGCCGTCCATGTCTCCGTTATAAAGACGTCTGCAAACGCGACATGAAATCGTGTGACATTGATCACAAGTCGTGGGAGTCAGTTGCCAGCATTCGCCAGAGCTGGCGGGCAGCCATAAAGACAGGGCTAAATTGTGGCGAGTCGAAGAGACTTAGTAGTTGGCAGGAAAAAAGACAGAGGCGCAAGGGGAGAGCCAACTGTGCAACAGCCCCAACAAACAAATTTCTCTGCAGCACCTGTGGAAGAGCCTGTCACTCCAGAATTGGCCTTTATAGCCACTCCAGGCGCTGCTTCACAAACCACTGACCACCTCCAGGCGCGTATCCATTGTCTCTCGAGATAAGGAGGCCCAAAAGGTACTTAGCAAACCAGGCAGCATCTGTGGAGCGAGAAACACAGTCCTGGACTGAAATGTACTGTCCAGATTCACAAGTAAAAAGAATGACCATTTGGATAATGCATTGAAAAGACTAATGAGATGGTGAAACCAAAATAGCAAGAGTTGCTGTTTTCAGGAGTGGAAGGTTAAGGACAACCAAAAAAAGAAAAATGTTTTGACATGTAATCACTCATAATTAAAGAAATAATCCAACAGCACAAAGTTACTATCAGTCACTTTTTAAACTTTCTATTCACATCTCATCAAACAGACTCTGGGAGTTTGAGCTACATGAAATTAATGTGAAATTCAGATTTTGAAGAAACTCTTGTGAAACTGGTTTACATTGTTGCAATGATGGTGGTGGTGGGTGAGCTGGTGGGCAGGGGGAGGAAGTGAGATTTGGCGTTTGGGAGTAATTTGGTAGGCTGAACCATTAAGAGAATTTGGAGGGTACATGGTGGTGAAGCACAGCAGGACAATGCTGAGGCCATGTGAAGTTCATGACATTGGAGTTGGGAAAGTTACTTATAATGTGCTTACATAACCACATTAAATAGTTTTTACAGTTCAAAAGTAAGTCAGTGCCTGCGATGCACTTTGAACATCTCCAGGATGTGAAAGGCGCTTATATAAGTGCAAGTTCTTTTCTTTCTATTAATGTACAAAGGTCATATGACTATAAAAAAAAAGTGCACTGGAGGGGTCATCAACCCAAAAAAATGAAAACAAGCAATTAACACGAAAAATAATGAAAAAAGCTGGCTGAAACTTATGAAATTGAAAACATACTGTGTAATGAAAATACGACTTAATTGTGTATGCAAGACAGCTACAGGATTAGAAGCCACACATGCATAATCAAGTCCCAATTAAACCACAAAGGAGGACCAAAACCAGAATCAATGACAAATTATGATATTTCTATTTATTTTGGTAAACATCTGACAAAAGAAACAATAACTCCCAGGAAAATTACCGCAAAAAATGCATGTACGCAAATTTCAGGTGGTACTGAAAATTTGATTGGGGCAGGACTTTAGACAGAAATAATTGGTCTCACCAAAATTGGGTCCAATCATATTTGCATGGACTGCTACATCTATGCATGCATGATTAGGCCCAATGCCAAGACAAAGAATGGGCAGCAAAGTTCACTTGAAGAACGCTATAGGAGGCAAAAACCTCTAGGCCCATGCCTCTTGCAGAAGGACAAATCCCTGCAGTAAAATATTCTTTGAGTTCAAATGAAGCATAGGAAATTAAGCGGTTTCATTTTGCTGTGCATAACTTTATGATGGCTATTATTTCAAATTCAATTTTACATGCATGTCCTAGCCTCCATGAGAAACTTAAAGTGGCTGCTAAAATAATTTTGAAAATGTTTTGTGTTATTTCAGTGGTTGGTTTTGAGAGACTTGCTGCTTCTTCATTGGTAGTTCTTTTATGTTTGCAGCTTTGACATTGCTCCCATTATTTACTGCTTACCTCTTGCTTATTTTGCTACTTGTGCAGCCCCACATTGATTTGTTAGGAGTTATTGATTTATTTGTTACAACCAATGAAAAGTTTTTAGGGGCCATGAACATTATGAGAGCTGACTAAAAGAATAAGCCTTAAAGAGGGTGAAAAGATGTACTTACCAATGCTCAGACTCAGCGAAAAGGCTACTGGATGCTATCACATCCTTCAAGCGAAACCAGCCCTTCAAGTGAAACTATACCCTAAATGATTTTGCCAACAGGATGGAAGGAGCAAAAAAATGTTCATGGGCTTATTCCCCCTTCTTACTCACATTTAATATTTCAAGTAAAAGTTTAAACATTTTCATGAGACTAACAAACAAGGTGCTGGAACACCATGTTCCATCCAGTCAGAGTAGATGAAAATCAAAATGGCAGGATTTTACATTTTCCAAAATAGACTAAATTGTTACAATTAACAGAACAAACAGGAGCTGAATAACTCGATCGCTCTTACCAATTTCCCTGTCACAACGAAGTGGCCATTTGAAAACATAAACAATGTATCTTGTTTCATCAGTTGACCTTTAGGACTTAATAGGGTGGGCTTTTTTGCTTTTTTTTTCCCCAGGCATAATTCAATCAATTGATTAAAAATTGTTACATTTGGCTCAATAGTGGTACTTTTAACTCTGACTCAAAGCTTAATTCCAGGACTTGAGCACGTGCTATTGCTGGAAGCACTATCTTTCTGATGAGACATAAAATCAACGCTAGTTTTCTGCCTTCGGTGGGTATATTTTTTTTAAATCCAATGTCTAGATCCAAAACATCTTGGGGAGTCCTGGCCCTCAACCAACACCACCAAAGCAGATTAACTGGTCATTTATCCCATTGCTATTTGTGGACCTGCTATGCACAAATGGGATTGCTTACAAAACAATAGTGACTGCATTTTAAAACTAATTCATTGCTTGTAAAGTTATTTGAGACATCCCAAGGATATGGAAGATTCTATATAAATATACAGTCTCCTCTCTTTACATTTTATAAAAGAAAAGGAGATTTGTTCCACCGAAATATGCATTTACAATATTTTGTTATAGTTAATTTTTAAAGACTAGCTATAAACAACACCTAAAAATTACAGATCTGAAAGGTAGAATAAATATTTAGCTACAAAAAGCAAAGTTACAAAATGTATCAAATAACAGTGACAATAGTAAATTTTATTATTGCTTTCCTATAGTTAGAAATCTTAGTGTTCTTCTCAGTATTCTTTTGCTGTTCGAGCGTAGGTCTTGGACCAGTCAATAAAACATTGTTAAAAATAAAATTCTGGTTAAATCCAACAAGGAATGATGGAATGCAAATTCCTCTGTCTGCAAGGGTCCTATATGAAATTAATTTGGCTGTCTCAATCCAGCTGCAGAAGGGCATGGACGTACAAAACAAATCAACTAATGTGGCATAAAAGGCAATCTCACTCACTCAGAGGGGTCACCATGTTTACTGTAGGAAATGGAAAAATTTTATATTGGTGCAACAGGAGTGGTGATCTTCGGTTGCATGAAGCCCAGTCTTAATACAGAGTATGAATTTTCAAACTGGTTCCATGAAGTAACTTCAGAGAATCTCAAAGACACTGAATATTTGTCCATTTGCCATTGAAACTAGATTTTAGCCTATTCGTAGTCAACTTTCAATTATTTCATTCACTTCTTGACTTACTAGCATACTAATATACAGCAACACAAATAATAAAACCTATTTCCTGTTATAAAAGCAGTGTTTCCCTTTGCTTGTCTAACTATATTTGGGACAACAATTACCCTTTGCTCATTAACATATCAATATTTGCAGCAGAGTCCTCGCACAGAAGTTTGAAAACTGCAGACAGAATAAAGGGTATTCTAAGTAAAAGGAGCATTTTTATATAGTTTTAGCATAATGGTTAATTTAATTCTTAAGAAATTAAAAACCTGCTGCATTCAGAATCCAAGATCCAACAGAATTCAACAGACAATGCTTTAGAAATACTAGTCTGTTTGGTCTCCAATCAGATAGCTTGAGGATGGAGCCAAGTTGTGCAATTCAAATATAAACATTTGTGTCATTTGTCTCCCATTCCAGATATTAATCACTCTGTACAAGTAGTACTTCCTAAAATCAGTCCTGAACGTCCCTTTTACCAGCTTGTATCAAAGTTCCTTTGTGCTGCAGTTATGATTTAAATTTGACACAGTGCTCTGGATTAAGCTTTTCTATTCCTCTCAGTACCTTAGAAACCTCCAAATGTCCCACTCATTTATTCCTTATAAGGCTGACAATTATACATTTTTTGTAACTTTGCTTCATATTCTGACCCTTGGAATCAGCATCATGGTGCTTCTCTGCATCATGTCCAGGGTTTAGAGGTTTCCAATATGCAATGAGACCAAAGCACCATCAGACTCATATTCCACTAATTTGGCAATATAGTTTGGTACTCTGTTGGCTATGCAATAACCGTATATGTAAAGCTGACCATCACACCCAGATTTCTTATTTCTTTCAGCCTCTCCACAGATAACTAACACCATTCGTTCAGTCTCCAATGTTTAAAGACTTTTCATATAAGTGCATTAAGTATCTAACATAAATCTGCCTCAAGGTAAATAAATTGCGGACACTGAGCACCAACTCTCAGACACTTCTTCCTACTTCCCTCTGGACCATGAACCCACCACCAAACATCAAGCCACTGTCTCCAGGGCTGTCACTGGCCTCATCTCCTCTGGAGATCTTCTCTATTCAGCTTCCTGCCTCACAGTTCCTTAACCCCGTACTGCCTGCTTCTATCTCCTTCCCAAAATCCACAAACATCCTGTCCTAGTAGACCCATCGTTTCAGTCGCCACTGAACTTATTTCTTCCTAGCGACTATTTTTTCTCCCCTTGTCCAGTATCTTCCCACCGACATCTGTGACTCTTCTGACGCCCTACGTCATTTCAACAATTTCAAGTTTCCTGGTCCTCACTGCCTCCTCTTCACTGTGGATACCCAATTTCTCTACACCTCCATCCCCCACCAGTATGGTCTGAGGGCTCTCCACTTTTTCCTTTAACAGAGACCCAACCAGTCCCCACCCACCACCTGGCAGAATTTGTTCTCACATTGAACAACTTCTCCTTACATTTCCACTCAATTCCTCAACTAAAAGGTGTTGCTATGGATACCCGCATGGGTCCTAGTTATGCCAGTCTTTTTGTGGGGTATGTCAAACATTCCTTGTTCTAGTCTGACTCAGGCCCCCTCCCCCAACTCTTTCCAGTACATTGATGACTATATTGGTGCTGTTTCCTGCTCTGGCCCAGAACTGGAAAACTTCTTCAACTTTGCTTCCAATTTCCACCCTTTTCCTTCCCTTCTTCGCTGTCTCCATTTCTGGAGATAGGCTGTCTACTTCCTCACACCGATATTCTGTAAGGACTCTGTTCCATTCTCCCAGTTTCTTCGTCTCCATCACACCCGTTCTGATGACGCTATCTTCCAAAACAGCACTTCTGATATGTCTTCCTTTTTCCTCCACCGAGGATCCCCCCCCCCCACCCAGTGGTGGACAGGGCCCTCGAACGTGTTCAACCCATTTCCCGCACTTGTGCTCTCACCCCTACCACTCCCTTTGAGAACCGCAATAGGGTTCCCCTTGACCTCACTGTCCAACCCACCAGCCTCCACATCCAAAAGGATAATTTCCTCACTATTTCTGCCATCTACAGAGTGATGCCACCACCAAACACATCTTCCCTTCCACTATCAGCATCCCGAAGGGACCATTCCCTCCGTGACACCCTAGTCCACTCCTCCATCACCCAACACTCATTCCCTTTCCACAGCACCTTCCCATGCAATCACAGGAGGTGTAACACCTGTCTTTTTACGTCCTCTCTCCTCATGATTCAAGGCCCCAAACACTCCTTCCAGGTGAAGCAGCGATTTACCTGTACTTTCAATTTAGTATACTGCATTCACGGCTCACAATGCAGTCTCTTCTACACTGGGGAGACCGCTTTGCGGATCACTTCCACTCAGTCTGCAAGTATGACCCCGAGCTTCCAGTTGCTTGCCATTTTAATTCATCCCCTTGCTCTCATGCCCACATTTGTGTCTTCGGCCTGTTGCAGTGTTCCAGTGAAGCGCAACACAAGCTAGAGGAACAGCACCTCACCTTCCGATTAGGCACTTTACAGACTTCTGGACTCAACACTGAGTTCAACAATTTCAGACCATGACTTCCATTGTTTTTAAAACCATGTGCCAGTCTTAAACCTGTTTTTCCATGTTTTGCTTTCGGACAGAACTGTTCATTACTCTGCCATTAACACTCTCTCTGGACTAATGCTTCGTCTTTTACTACAACTATTATCACTCCCTTTGCCTTATGTTCCATGGCATCTTTGTCATTTAATCTCTCCTGCCCTCCGTCCTATCACAGACCATCCTTTTTGTTCTTCTGCTCCCCTCCCCCCTTTCACTTGCTCAAAGCCCAATACGTTTCTAACCGTTGCCTGTTCTGATGAAAAGGTCATCGACCTGAAACTTTAACTCTGTTTCCTCTCCATATGTTGCCAGATCTGCTGAGTATTTCCAGCACTTTGTTTTTATTTCAGATTTCCAGCATCCGCAGTATTTTGCTTTTTATTATAAATATGGTCTTGGTCCTATTGCTGTTTGGCTGCTTCATCAGACTTTGCTGTTCACCCCTCCCTTTTTAAAGTTTGCTCTCATTTGTAAATATGTACATCTTACATTTTATTACTTTGAATCTAAAGTCCTTGGACATGACATTAGCATTCTTAATGTGCCCACTTTAACATTATTCCCTCATGGCACTGAAAATGCCCAGGTCAAAGTCAGCAATGTGATCCTTAGAATCTACAACAATATGCATTATTCCTTTGTCCTCTTGACCTCTTCGCAGCTTTTCACAGTCGATGTCTCCATCAGTCTCTATGGTTCACACTGGTGGCACTAGACTAGCTTGGTTCCACTCCTACTTGTCCCAACACAACCAGCACATGCTCTGTCATAGTTTCTTCGCCCATTACTGAACCCAGTTTCATCTTTGACCCCCTATTTTTCTCATCTACACGCTGCACTTCAGTGACACTATTCGCAGGTGGGGGGGAGGGGGCGTCAGTCTTCACTTGCATTCAGACAACACCAAGCTCTGCATTTCTACCACACTTGACCACCACCTATGCTAAGCTATCAAGCCTGAATGACTAGGTACTTCCTTCAACTGAACACGAGCAAGATCAAAGACATCCTGTATGGCTCCGGTCAAAATCTGTCCCTCAGCCCCAATTTATCTCTCTTCGTGATAGCTCATTCAAGCCGAGCCCAATAGTGTCCAGCCTCAGTGTCCTGCTTCACTCGGAATTAGTCTTCAAACCCACATCCTAGCCACTACACATTTCCATCTGCCTCTGACCCAACCAAACCACCAATGAAATTCTCATTAAAGGCATAAATGCTCCCTCCTTTCTCATGACTACCTGCCATCATAATTTTCAATGTAAAGAAATGTTCTGGAATGTTGTTCCCTAACATACCATGCAAGAAAAATCATCATCTACCAGACCAAACCTACACTGGTCAACAGAAGTTTAATTGGTATAAACTTGATCACAAATTTACATAAAACAGAATACAAATCTGGAACAGGACATTCATTGTAAATGAAGTAGCTTTGGTTCTTCGCACTTAAGCAATCTTTTTCTCTGTGGAATATCATATTCAATAGCTTTCTATGTGGTATGCTCCAGAGTTTTAACAAGGGCTTGATCAAATGAACCTATACCTTTATATTGGAATAATTACTTCAATTTTATCATTTAATAAAATCTAGTTGAATTCCCAGTTTCTTCGTTAACCTAACTATATGCTTCTGTGCCACCTCATTTACTGCTGTTGACTTGACAATTTTCACTCATGTGGTACACACTTCTGAAAAACAGTCTGAATTTCAAATGTAGGCTGCGGTTATAATGCATGAGGAGATGGAGACCGCTAAGCACAAAGTGCAGGTAGCAACATTCGAGTTATTAAGCAGCCTGTGACTCACTGTCTTCCATGACAGCTCTGTGCACACATGCAAGTGCAGGCCTTTACTTCCCAGCTGGTGAATTTTTAATCTTTTCAGAGCACAAGCAGGAGCATCCGCTATTTCAACACATTAAAACAGACTACAATTCCATGAAATGCTCTAGAGGTTCAACACAGTTTTACCTGCAGTAAAGTTATACGCTGCACAATGTCAAGCACAAGTGGCTTCTGAGAGATAATGGTGCTTCAATGTTTAGAAATCAGATCATACCCAACTCTGTAGTTACGCTGTTACTTTCAAATCGATGTGAAACTGCTTTACATCAACACTCACTCCACCCTAAGTGTAACAACTTAAACTGACTTTTTCTCTGCTTAGTTCAATGGGTTAGTTACAATATGCTCTATCCTAAAAAGGAAATGACAATGAAACAAAGCCAAATAAAAAGTAGAACCAATACATTTAAGCATTGTTACATTTTTAAAGTACAATTTCCCTACACAAAATTTCAAAACAACTTTCAATCATCTGGCCAAAAGGCATCCAGTTAGTCTGAATGTCACTGATTGTGAAACATAAAATCTGTGCACAGAATAACTATACAGGACCGAGTATTACACAGTTGTCAGTAGAAATGGGGGAAGAGAGCATATGAGTGAGAGATACAGAATAGAATAAGAGGGGGATAGATGGGAGAAAAATTGCCTATGAGATTACATGTTTTTTTCCGGTGTTTCGAATTTGAAAAGAAAAGCATTGCTCAGCAAATGCAATTAATCTGTTGAATTGGTATGGACTACACCAAATGAATGAAGATGCAGCAATGTTACCCGATGTATACGGGTTCTTATCTGTAAAGACTGCTAGACTAAGTGGTTTAATATTCGGTGTTATCTTCAACCAGAGGGTAAGCTCATTTGCAAAACAGATTTAAGTCAGAGATATTTATATACACAGGGTTGTCAAAATATATTACTCAAAGTCGAAACACCATCAGCTATACAAACAACTTTTTCAAACTTGTATGCCCATCGAAAAACCAATATTTTGTTCACATCTGAAGTGACAGTCTGTGTCTCTGACCCCTTCATCCCTTCCTGTTTCGGCATATCAACCCCCCATTTTGCTAGTCTCTGTGCCTCTGCCCCCGCACCCCCATCCCAGTCTCTGCACTCTCTCCACCACCACCCCCCCCCCCAGCTCACCCACCCCCATTTAGAACCCTGGAGCTGCCCCCGGCAACCACCAATCCTGGTCTCTCGTCTCCCTCGCCACCTCACTCTCCCTTGTCCCCATCTCCATCCACCCCAGCCTCCCCCCTCTGCATTTGATCCACAATACTGTAGTCAGCTATCCTCTAAACTTGACTCCAATTACAGCATTTCAGCTGCAAACACTCAATTCCAAAGCAACAGTCTTGAATAGTTTTCCAGGACCTCAAAACAGTGGAGCTGTTTGCCTTGCTTGGCGTTATTATTTTTCCTAGAATCTGCAGGCAGTTGTAATGCAATAAGGTTGAAAACCATAAAATAGATTACTTGTTACCTATTCAGAGATCAGCTTCTGAATAGGCGTGCGCAATGTACTTTCAGGAATATGTGATCCCTGTATTGTGGTTGTGCTCTTCATTTTTGTAGTTATGTTTTGCATGGAATTTCAGTGCAATTCAGTAAATCTGTACAATAATTCCACAGTAGAAAGCCAAAAAAATTAACAGCGTATGAGCTGTTAATGGGGGGGGGGGGGGGGGGGGGAAAGAAGAGAGCGGGGGGCGCACACGACTATGAGTTGGCATGTTTTCTTTTGTATCCAGTCTAGCGGTGTAGAATTGTGCCCCCGGATTTGGGAGCAATGTTCAAGTCTTAGACAAACTTGGGCATTATAAAAAGGTTATGCTCTTAAATGTTTAAGCTCAGTAATGAATCATCTCCCTAAGGTAGTCTGGAACTTCCTTTTCTGAACTCAATGACAGCTGAACCACCCACACTCTTGTGAACAAGAAAAAGTGTTTTACTTACATGTTTCAAGTTCAAGGTGAACAGGGTTAGAATTTGCTTTCTGTGACATGCTATTAAAACCAGATTGTACAACTTTGAATGCAGTTGCATTTTGTGCAACTGAGGTGTTGAGCAGTTCATCATTAACATGCAGTTGACTTTCCCACAAAATTTTGATAATGTGTACACATTTATTAACACAGTTCAAGACAAAGCAATTCCTGTTCTATACTAGAAGTCCAAAAAAACATTGTTTTTACTTTTCCTGGTAACCATACTTTCGGAAGGATGTAAAGGCATTAGAGATGATGTAGAAAAGGTTTACGAGAATGGTTCCAGGGATGAAGGACTTCAGTTACATGGATAGATTGGAGAAGCTGGAGTTGCTCTCCTGAGAGAAGAAAAGGCTGTGGGAAGATCTGATGCATGCGTTCAAGATCATGACGGGTCTGGACAATGTAGATCAGGAGAAATTATTCCTATTGGCTGAAAGGTCAAGAACCAGAAAACATCAATTTAAGGTGATTAGCAAAAGAAGCAACAATGACAGACAGAATTTTTTTTTTTAAATGTAGCGAGTGGATAGGATCTGGAATGCACTGCCCGAGAGTGGTAGAGGCAGATTCAATCATGTCTTTCATAAGGGAATTGGATAATTATCTGAAGAGAAAAAATTTGCACGGCTCAGGGGGAAAGGCAGGGGAGTGGGACTAGCTGAGCAGTTCTTACTTACTAAATTGATTACCTAAAATCAGCATGGACACGATGGGCCAAATGGCCTCCTTCTGTGCTGTAACCATTCTATGATTTTTACACAGCTTTCATTATTAATGGTTTCAGTCAGTATTATTGTGTAATATTGCTACAGTACTATGTTAACAAATAAGTGTCCAGGCTTTTTGCCTTTGCGGGCAAATTACTACAGATCATGGAGCCTGCTGAAATCAACAATCACATAAACTTGCACACACTTTTAAGCTGCTAACAGTCAGATCTTTCTGCTAATTTAAAATTTGCCCAGCACGAAGAACCCAAACCACCACACCAATGAAAATCGTAATGGGATAAAGCAGAAGAATTCCCAGCCTTTGACCTGCTCTTGTAGCCATAGTATTTATATGGCTGATCCAGTTCAGTATCTGGTCAATGGCAACCCCCCAGGACGTTGATAATGGGGAATTCAGCGACGGCAATGCCATTGAACATCAAGGGGAGATGGTTAGATTCTCTCTCGTTGGAGATGGTTACTACCTGGTACTTGTGTGGTGTGAATGTTACTTGCCACTTATCAGCCCAAGGCTGGATGTTGTCCAGGTCTTGCTGCATCTGGACACGGCTGTTTCAGTATCTGAGGAGCCACGAATGGTGCTGAACATTGCACAGTGAACATCCCCACTTCTGACCTTACGAAAAAGGAAAGGTCGTAGATGAAGCAGCTGAAAACGTTTGGGCCTAGGACACTACCCTGAGGAACTCCTGCAGTGATGTCCTGGGACCGAGGTGATTGCCTTCTAATGACCACCACCATCTTCCTTTGTGCTAGGTATGACTCCAACCAGATTTAAATAAGTGAGCTTGGTAATTTGGGAAGGGAGCAAACAGCAGAGGTGATGAGGCTGTCGTTAATACAGAAACTTAAAAGCTGCAACAACACCTAAAGCTAAGAAATATAAGGGATAGCAGGCAGGTGAGAATGCAGGTTATGGGAATGGGAGTATGCCTTATATGGAAGAATGAAAAAGGATCGAGCAAAGCCTCATGGTACAAATGACTCTCAGTATGGAACCAGAGATGCATTGTAGCTTCTGAGAACTGCAGTGCTGAATCCTCCACTATCAATATCCTGGGGGGTCACCATTGACCAGAAACTGAACTGGAGCAGCCACATAAATGCTGTGGCTACAAGAACAGGTCAGAGGCTGGGAATTTTGCAGCGAGTAACTCACCTCCTGACTCCCCAATGCCTGTCCACCATTTACAAGGCACAAGTCAGGAGTGTGATGGAATACTCTCCACTTGCCTGGATGGGTGTAGCTCCCTAGCAACACTCAAGAGGCTCGAACCATCCAGGACAAAGCAGCCTGCTTGATTGGCACCCCATTCACAAACGTTCACCCCTCCACCAACGCACAGTATGTACTATATGCAAGATGCACTGCAGCAACTCACCTCGGCTCCTTCAACAGCACCTTCCAAACCTGTGACCTCTACCACCTAGAAGGACAAGGGCAGTAGTTGCTGAGGAACACCACCACTTGAAAGTTCCCCTTCAAGTCACGCACCATCCTGACTTGGAACTATATCGTCATTCCTTCACTGTCACTGGATCAAAATCCTGGAATGCCCTTCCTAACAGCACAGTTGGTGTACCTACACCCCAAGGACTGCAGCGGTTCAAGAAGGCAGCTCACCACCATCTTCTCAAGGGCAATTAGGGATGGGAAACAAATGCGACCTACCCAGCAATACCCACATCCCTCAAATGAATAAATAAAAAAATGTTCTTTGACTCAGAACAACACTACTCAGCTGGGCCTTGGGGCATTTTGGAGCATTTGGGGGGGCGTAGGGGGATGGGGAGATAATATACCCAGGATTAGAAACATTCATAGGGCATGCAGAATGTGCCAGACTGCATGCTGATGGAGGTGGGGAAGTGAAAAGTTGTAAAAATTAAAACATAATGGGCGGCGCAGTGGTAAGCACCGCAACCTCACAGCTCCAGGGACCCGGGTTCAATTCTGGGTACTGCCTGTGTGGAGTTTGCAAATTCTCCGTGTCTGCGTGGGTTTCCTCCGGGTGCTCCGGTTTCCTCCCACATGCCAAAGACTTGCAGGTTGATAGGTAAATTGGCCATTATAAAATTGCCCCTAGTATAGGTAGGTGGTAGGGAAATATAGGGACAGGTGGGGATGTGGTTGGAATATGGGATTAGTGTAGGATTAGTATAAATGGGTGGTTGATGGTCGGCACAGACTCGGTGGGCCGAAGGGCCTGCTTCAGTGCTGTATCTCTAAACTAAACTATTGTTTTCTGATTTGTTATAAATCTTTACTAAAAATACATTTTTCTTTCTGTAAAGTACCTTTACCTTGCCGTGCTTTCCTACTTTAAAAAGGTACTATAGAAATGCAAGGAGTTGTTATGTATAATGGGGTAGCTAGGACATTGTCATAGCCAAAATCTCATTTTTTTGCTGAAATGGGATTGGGTAGAATTATTTTGGTAGGATGTGACTTGGGAGAAACACTATTCATAATATGATTGATGAATCATTGGAGTGAAACAAACAGCAAAATACAAGAAACGAATGAATAATGAGGAAGTAAATTGGCTAACAGTCATTATGCAGAAATTTTCATAAAGATTTCTAAATAAATAAAACTGAAAAACAAAACACAGAATCCATAATCATCCTCCAAATGTACTCCACATTAAAAGATTTATGTTGCACCTTTGTCAGAATACATGTCCTTTCCCTCCGTCCCAAAAAACAAAAAGTACTGTTATGTACAGAATTTTTTTTTTACAGGTATTAATTATTTCAATCTATTTTGTCCATTTTTTTTTAAAAAAGTCAAATATTTTGCTTTTAAACTGTTGAAAACTGCAGAAACATTCCTGTGCGAGTGAAAAATTTACATGGTTTCACAACTTTTCCTTAATGAGTGCCATTTCTAAAGATGCATGAACTGCATATGCTACACTACTTATATTATTTGTAGCAAAATTACAAATTTCAATGTATATTACTTCTTACCAAATAAAGATCACAACATTGTTTTGGTACCCTCACTTGCAATGTTGAATGAACAAATAAATTAACTCATGGCCACCAGAACTATTATCTGCATCAAGGCCAAGAAAAAAAAGCAGCAAATCTCTTTGCCTTTTAACTTTAGAAGCAGGATACACACAAGGCCTTCCATAACCAATGGGCACTGCATGGGCTGAAGTGCATAGTGGACGGTGTAAATAACATTTAGTTTGATAAGTTTACTTTGTGTTTTATAATTTAGTTTTCTATTAGTTATGTCCCTTTAA
The DNA here is from genome assembly GCF_036365525.1 of Heterodontus francisci. Classification (NCBI taxonomy): domain Eukaryota; kingdom Metazoa; phylum Chordata; class Chondrichthyes; order Heterodontiformes; family Heterodontidae; genus Heterodontus; species Heterodontus francisci. Next base: position 26,340,855 of record NC_090408.1, on the reverse strand, counting down.
AAGGGGGCTTTCTTGTTTGCATCAGCCTTATCATTCAATTTAGAAGAGAAGTAGGATACAGAGACCATGTGCAAGACAGCTCCATACTGTAAGCACTAACTTGCAGACACCCACCCTCATCTGTAATATGTACGTCAATGAATATGCAGTGCTAAAAGTGACTTTCAAGCCTGATGGCTTCTAATTACATCAAGTTTAGCTAGAAAATCCTAACAATCCTGCGGTAGGTGGAAGAGCAGAACACCGTTTCAGCCACTGTTTACTAGAGCTGACACAAATATTAATTTACCGAAGTTGACTACTCAACTCTCCTCAGACCAAATAACTGATTATTCAAACCAGTAACAAAATGCAGTCAGATAAAGGAAGTTTGATGCTATTGCATTAATGGAGAACTAGTGCTTGTAGGCTGGCAGTGACTGCTGCTCTGATTCATTTCTCCCCATGCTTTGGGAGCAATTTTTACTGCATCATTGGGTACACATTCAGGATCCTTCATATGTAATAATCTTCACACAAACACACATTCACATGTATGCAAATAATCAAACGTGATCAAGAACCAGCTACAACTGCTGTTTTCAACCAGTTGGGTCTAACAAGTCAGCAATAGGCCTACTGCCTACCATAACTTAAATCCATGATCATGCCAGTAAAACAAAACAAAATCCTATAAATGACAGATTTTATAGCACAGAAACAGGCCATTCATCCCAATTAGTCCATGCTCCACAGCATCTCCTCCCACCTAGTTCATTTAACCCTATCTGCATACCATTCTATTCCTTTCTCCCCCATATACTTGGTTAGCTTCCCTTTAGAGGCATCTATGATACTCACCACAAATCCTCTTTCACTGACAAATGTCAAGAGATGGATTGGTACTCAAATCAATTCTAGTCCACTGTCAATTAATATGATAAAACTAAAATCTTATTTTCAGAGAAGAAACTTGATCATACAAGTGTTAAAAATACAATTTCTGGAAATTAAACAAAAGTAGGAACACTGCAAACACAGCATCTCTGTCAGCAAGTGGAAGGATAGGTTAAAGTTTTGGGAGGGATCTTTGTTAGAAATCAGCTCGAATAAAATATCTAACCTGAAATGCTAACAACTTTTCTCTTTTTAAACGCTGTTGGAAATACAAAGCCGTTCCAGTTCAGTGATGGACCAATTATAGAAAAAAAAATCACTAACATTTGTTAGCTGGAGTATAATGTTGCACATAATTAGCAATTAGTTTATGCGATATGTGATCTAGTTCTGTATATAAAAGAACACTATATTTTGCACAAACATACTATCCCTTAAACTCTCTTCTGAAGCACACATGCTGGCATACTATCTCATGGGCCCTCTGATACTGCACCCAAGTAGTCATTATTCATGTGTGAAACTAGGACAGTGGCTGTCAGCTGAGAATTCCACCATTTGGGGAGGAGTTTGTTTGTTGTATTTGAAGTTTCACTTTACTACACCTCTGTAAAACACTTTGGGACTTTAAAACACGACATCAATGCAAATTGTTGATGTTAGAAACAATCATGTGAGAAGGAAATTTTTAAAAAGTGGAAAAAATTGGATTTCTATTTTTCTTCAAATAAGCATCTATGAAAAAAAAACACAAATTGCTACAGCATACACATCAGAAGAAATCCTACTCCATCTAAGAATTTAGTTGAATTAAACACACAAAACTGTATGACAGTATGCGTAACTTTTGTTACAGCAATCTTTTAAACAGATCATCTACCTGAAAGCCACAAATAAGCATGCCACATGACATAAGTCATGGAGACCAAGAAAGTTCCAACTAGAGTTAATACAACTGAAATTCTGTCACTAAATCCTGCTGGAAAGTACACATACTTGAGCCAAGTCATAATTCCCCTTGGACTTTGATAACACCCCGGCAGCGCAGTGGTTAGCACCGCAGCCTCACAGCTCCAGGGACCCGGGTTCGATTCTGGGTACTGCCTGTGTGGAGTTTGCAAGTTCTCCCCGTGTCTGCGTGGGTTTTCTCCGGGTGCTCCGGTTTCCTCCCATAAGCCAAAAGACTTGCAGGTTGATAGGTAAACTGGCCATTATAAATTGTCACTAGTATAGGTAGGTGGTAGGGAAATATAGGGACAGGTGGGGATGTTTGGTAGGAATATGGGATTAGTGTAGGATTAGTATAAATGGGTGGTTGATGTTCGGCACAGACTCGGTGGGCCGAAGGGCCTGTTTCAGTGCTGTATCTCTAATCTAATCCCACCCCCACCCCACCCCACCCACCCTTTCTCCCCAAATGGTGGAATTCTTAGCTGATAGCCACTATCCCAGTTTCACATATGAATAATGACTATTTGGGTGCAGTATCAGAGTGCTCATGGGATAGTATCCCAGAAGACAGGTTAAGGGATAGCATGTTTGTGCAAAAATTAGTTCTTCATATACAGAACTAGACCATATGTAGCATAAACTAATTGCTAACGATAGGCAACATTATAAATATATTTTTTTCCATCTCAGAAGTCAAAGTACACCAATCTAATTTTACAACAGTGTTATATTTAGTATTAGCTATTGCAAGTTAAGCTTGTAAACATTAACCACATTACACTATCAAGACTTTTAACTGGGTTTTAAGAGTCCATTCTTTTATATTTTCTTTCAGATTTAACCAACTTAAAACTCAAAACTTTCTTTTCAAATTATGTATTTAAAATTTCCCATACCGGTAGCACTAAAGCATAAATCACGATAAAAAATGCTCTAAGCAATAAAAATCAGAGAATAAAAACAAGAAAACGGTTGAATTTCAAGCCTTGACAGACCACTCTGAAGCATGACCACACTAATCACCAACAGCACCAAAACTAAACTAGTATCCACTACTCTCCAAGCTAACTAAATCTTGCTCAAGTTGAATGCTGAAATTGCAAAACACAGCAAACGCAGAGAGAATTTCTCCCATTTTCTATTCTATAAAATACACTGCAGCGTACTCAAATCAATCAACACAGACAATTCAGCTGCTGCTGAGAATGCTCCAGCACTCCCTGGCAACCACCATCTACATACTTAAGAGAACCCGCTTACAATTTTCACTGCAAAATGCAGGAAAAAAAATTGTGCAAGATTTTCAAAAGACTTGCAAAATTGCCGTCAGGATTTAAAACTTCGCCCCTTCCTGGCGACTGCTATTGAGCAAATTGTGGGGTGTTTTTGGGGGGTGGGGGTCACACTGAAGCATAGAAACGTCAGCAGCTCGAAATGCGCTGACCAGGCCGGGACTTTATCATCACTTTCTTTTTTAACCGGCCGGGAATGGAGGGGGTTAAAATCAAACAAGATTGAAATAAAAACGACGATTTACATCAAAAGGATCTCACCGAAGCTTTACTGTAAGGTGCAGGCCGCCGCGCATTATTACCACTGGGTCTTATTCAGACGTTTCTTTGAGGAATTAGCCTCTTGTTTACAGAAGCCACCGAACGACGAAGCTCGCTCCTCAGGCCGGGGAGACTCGCGCGAGCTTGCTCAATGCATCGGGACGGGGCAGCTCCGCCTTCACGACAGGGGCAGCTCCTGCTTTCCGGCTCTCTTTCCTTTTACGACACCGGCTTTGTTTGCCGTTCCGAATCCGTAAATAATCGCCGGTGCCACCGAACACATCCACCCCTAATCTTTTTTTTCCCCCCTCTCTTTATTAGAGGGGAAATCGAGCCAATCCTCGTCCGTATTATAGCCCCAAGAAAGCCTTCCACAACCGCCTTTTTATGTGTATAAACGGAGTTTACGGCGCATGCGTACTTTCTCCAGCTTCAAGTCAATAACAACTTGCCTTTATATAACGCCTTTCACTTGCTTAAAAAACGGCGCATCACCAGGGTGTGAATACACAACAACCAGCCATATAAGGCGGTAATTAGGGCGGATGGCCAAGGGCTTGGGTAAAGAGGTAGATGTATGTTTCTTGCAGTCAAGGAATGGCTGCAGAGCCAGTTTTTAATTTATAGTTTCAATGTAATTCAGAAAGTTGTAACTTCCCCCCCATAGTAAGTGACATGGATCCTATAACACTTAAAAAAATAAAAACCGAAAATGTTGGAAACACTCTGGAAGCAGGAAGTTAACGTTTCTGGTCGACGACCTTTCGTTAGAAATGTACTCGAAACCCAACTGTTGTTTCCCTTTAAAATAGCAGGCAACCGGCGCCATCGTATTTTCCATTGCTTTAAATCGTTGTAAAACATGTTTAGAGTGAGGTCAAGTGTTTAATTCTCGGGCGGGTTGTGGAATGTTTGTAAGATAAGCCTGGCCTTCGCAGCGCTTGGCGCCCTCACTCCCGCTCGATCTCCAGGCGAGGCCGCAGCTCCGCTGCTTTGCGGCAGCATTTCCCATCCGGGCTCCTGCCGGGGGCGGGGCTGAGCCACGGCCGCTCGAGCTGTAGCTCGGTGGAGACGCCTAAAATGGCCGCTGCTCAAAGTGCCACTGAGTCCCGCCGCATCACAGACTTGCGCGTCGTGGATCTCAAATCAGAGCTCAAACGGCGGAATCTAGACATAAGTGGTGTAAAAACTGTCCTGATCGCAAGGTTGAAACAGGTACAAAGTCAGGGGAGCGGAGGGAGAGCTGATGTCGCGGTTTACCGCCGCCACCTTTAGTGGGCCTTGGATGAAGCCTACTCCCCCTCCCCCAACCTCGTAATGGCTGCTGCTGTAAATGGGTTTAATGTTGCACTGCGTCGACACAAATAGGTCGCAGTGAATTAAATTTCCTCTTGTCGGTGAAAAATGCTTGAGATCTGTTCTGTGCTGGCAGATCGGGTCATTCCCGATGACCGAGAGCATAAACGATGCGCAAGAGTCCGGTTCACCTGTTAAAATATTAAATATTAAAATATGTTTGATTAATGAGGAATGTTTGCCTTTTTATCAAGGTTGTTTTTAATGCCATAATATACAGGCAGAAACAGGCTTTCTTCCATAATAGATGACGTATTTTAGGGATGTTTAATTGACCGTTAAAGGTTTTCAGTTTGTTCAAATAAACCTGACGACTTAAATATCAAAACTGCTCATTTTCTGATTTGCATGATCTTCGAGATCGAATGAATGAAATACTGTTTAAAAAGGAAACTTTGTTTCACATGATTCCGCGTTAAGATATTATGCCATAGAACTTTCGAATACAGTAACAACCTTATTTCTTGTTAACTAGTATTTTTACTTCGTTAATAATTTGGTGGGATGCATATAATTATCGGATGATTAAAGCTGAATGCAATTCATGCTGAATTCATGTCGGTCTGAATCCACAAATTTTGAGTGGTTTAGTTGCCGGATTACCATATAGAATTTTAATTTGTGCTTTCTGTCTGCAAATTTTGTGATCAGAAAAATCATAAGGTTGAAAAGTAATGTTTGCAGTCCTTCAAATTAATCGAGTTGCAGCGAAAATATTTAAGGTGAATACGGCCCTCTTGATTTGGAGTAATAACTTTTGTAAAATGCCATGCTTACTGGTATACCTCAAATATACAGCGTTTGTAAATTACTTTTCTAGTTTTAATGAAATGTTATAATTTCTACTGAGTTGCTGATATAGAAGTTTTGAAAAAATCTTGCATATGTTACTTTACCGAAACAGGTAATAGAAGAGGAAGGGGGCGATCCTGATAACGTGCAGCTCTTTTCAGATACACCTTCAAAGAAAACACCTAAAAGCAAAGGTAATCCTTTTGCTAACTTTGGTTGTCCAATTTTTTTTTTAACAGGAAGGGTGTCAGTTTTCTTAATACCTATTTATATTTTCTTACTGAAAATGGTAAAGCTGAATGTTTTGTACTTGCCTCTTCCCTATTTGGAAAATTAGTTCATATTTTTGTCAGCTTTTTTTATTCATGATTGTTAGTATCACTGGTGAAATTTGAATTCAATTCATAAATCTGGAATTAAAAGTTAGTCTAATGGTGAACATGAAACTATTATCATAGAGTTATACAGCACAGAAACAGGCCCTTTGGCCTAAAGGCCTGCTCGGGTCTGCAAAAAAAACCCAATCCGAGTCCTTCCATTTTTTTCCCGCACCCGACCCAACCATCACGGAATTTACCTTCCGTTTTTCACTTTGTTGTTGATCAGCACAAGCTTAAAATAACTGTAACAAAACCACCTTTCTAGTCCAAAAATTAAATTAACATTGGAGCCACTTGCCTGTAATAGAATGCTGGACCCGGAAGTGAAACCCGATCCGAACCCCATACATGTCAGGTTCGAGTCGAGTAGCAGGCCCACCATGTTTGCACCGGCCATCAAGCACCTCTCTATTGTAATCCCATTTTCCAGAACTTGGCCCATAGCCTTGTATGCTATGGTGTTTCAAGTACTCATCTAAATACTTAAATGTTGGGAGGGTTCCTGCCTCTACCATCCCCTCTGGGTGAAATTTTTTTCCCTCAAATCCCCTCTAAACCTCCTGCCCATTACCTTAAATCTATGCCCCTTGGTTATTGACACCTCCGCTAAGAGAAAAAGTTTCTTCCTATCTACGCCCCTCATAATTTTGTATACCACGATCAGGTCCCCCCTCAGCCTTCTCTGCTCTAAGGAAAACAACCCTAGCCTATCCAGTCTCTCTTCATAGCTGAAATGCTCCAGCCCAGGCAACATCCTGGTGAATCTCCTCTGCGCCCTTTCCAGTACAGTCACATCCTTCCTATAGTGTGGTGCCCAGAACTGTACACAGTACTCCAGTTGTGGCCTAACTGGCGTTTTATTCAGCATCATAACCTCCCTGCTCTTATATTCTATGTCTCGGCTAATAACGGCAAGTATCCCATATGCCTTCCTAACCACCTTATCTACCTGTGCTGCTGCCTTCAGTGATCCAAGTACACCAAGGTCCCTCTGACCCTCTGTACTTGCTAGGTGGAAAACCCATCTGGTTCACTAATGTCCTTTAGGGAAGGAAATCTGCTGTCCTTACCTGGTCTGGCCGACATGTACTGCTTTGGATACTGTTGTGGGGGGGAATGACCTCCCAGGGGAAAGCAGCAACAGCCAGGTCTGTGGCACCACGAAGGGTTCTGCTGCATAGCAGGGGAGGAAAATGGGTGGAAGAGCTATAGTGATAAGGGATTCTATCGTAAGGAGTGCAGGTAGGCGTTTCTGTGGCCACAAACGAGACTCCAGGATGGTATGTTGCCTCCCTGGTGCGAGGGTCAAGGATGTCTCGGAGCGGCTGCAGGACATTCTGAAAGGGGAGGGTGAGCAGCCAGAAGTCATGGTCCACAATGGTACTAATGACATGGGCAGGAAGAGAGATGAGGTCCTGCAAAATGAATATAGGGAGTTAGGCAGAAGGTTAAAAAGCAGAACCTCCAGGGTTGTAATCTCCAGATTACTCCCTGTGCCACGTGCTAGTGAGGGTAGCAATAGGAGGATAAGTCAAATGAATGCGTGGCTGAAGTGCTGGTGTAGGCGGGAGTGCTTCAGCTACTTGGATCATTGGGATCTCTTCTGGTGCAGAGGTGACTTGTACAAGAAGGATGGGTTACATCTGAACTGGAAGGGGACCAATATCCTTGCAGGGAGGTTTGCTAGTAATACTCGGGAGGGTTTAATCTAGTCTTGCAGGGGGGTGGGACCCAAAGTAGTAGTCTGTCCGATGAGATAGTTGAGGCAAATGTAGAGGTTAAAGCAAGCAAGTCCAGTAGGCAGGCCGGGCAGGACAGGGGGCGTGGAAGGTCTGGTAGTCTAAACTGCATTTACTTTAATGCAAGAAGCCTTACAAGTAAGGCAGATGAACTCAGAGCATGGATTGGTACATGGGATTGTGATATAGCTATTACGGAAACGTGGTTGAGGAATGGGCAGGACTGGCAGCTTAATTTTCTGGGGTACCGATGCTTCTGGCATGACAGAGGTGGAGGTAAGAGAGGAGGGGGAGTTGCACTATTGATTAGGGAGGACATCACAGAGAGGATATTCCGGGGGGAACGTCCAGCGAGGCCATATGGGTAGAACTTAGAAATAAGAAAGGGGTGATCACTTTGATGGGATTATACTATAGGCCCCCCAAAAGTCAGAGGGAATTGGAGGAGCATTAATGGAGGGAAATCAGAGAGGTGTAGGAATTATAGAGTTGTAATAGTAGATGATTTTAACTTCCCTAATATTGACTGAGACTGCCTTAGTGCCAAGGGATCAGATGGGGAAGAATTTGTGTGTCCAGGATAGTTTTCTGAAGCAGTATGTGGATGGCCCTATAGAGAAGGGGTGACACTCGACCTCCTCTTGGGAAATGAGGCTGGGCAGGTTGTTGATGTGTCAGTGGGGGAGCACTTTGGGATCAGTGACCATTACTCTATTAGCTTCTAGATAGTTATGGAAAAGGATAGGACTGGCCCTCAGGTTGAAGTCCTAAATTGGGGGAAGGCTAATTTCGATGGCATCAGACAGGAACTTTCCAACGTTGAATGGGAGAGCTGTGTACAGGTCAAGGGACGTCTGGCAAATGGGAGGCTTTTAAAAGTGAGATAGGAAGAGTTCAGGGCCGGCAAGTTCCCCCCTAGATGGAAGGGCAAGGCTGGCAAGTTTATGGAACCTTGGTTGACGAGGGATATTGAGGGTCTGGTCAGGACAAAGAAGGAAGCATATGTCAGGTATAGGCAGCTGGGATCAAGTGAGTCCCTCTCGGAGTATTGGGGATGTAGGAGTACACTTAAGGAAATTAGGAGGGCGAAAAATGAGATTTCCCTGGCAGATAAGATAAAGGAGAATCCTAAAAGATTCTATAAGTATATTAAGAGTAAAAAGGTAGCTAGGGACAGAGTAGGTCCCCTTAAGGATCAGTGTGGTAATCTATGTGTGGAGCCACAAGAAATGGGCTAGGTCTTAAATGAATACTTCTCATCTGTATTTACTGTGGAGAAGGTCATGGAAGCTAGTGAGTTCAAGGGAGGGAACAGCGATATCCTGGAGCATATCAACATTACAAAGGAGGTGGTGTTGGAGGTTTTGAAGCGCATTAAGGTGGATAAATCCCCAGGGCCTGACCAGGTGTATCCTAGGATGCTATGGGAAGCAAGGGAGGAGATTGCTGGGGCCCTGGCAGAGATTTTTGTATCATCGTTAGCCATGGGTGAGGTACCGGAAGACTGGAGGATAGCTAATGTTGTGCCTTTATTTAAGAAGGGCAGCAGGGATAAGCCAGGAAACTACAGACCGGTGAGCCTTACATCAGTGATGGGAAAGTTATTGGAAGGGCTTCTGAGAGACAGGATTTATATGCATTTGGAAAGGCAAGGTCTGATTCGGGATAGTCAGCATGGCTTTGTGCGTGGGAAATCATGTCTCACGAATTTGATTGAGTTTTTCGAGGAGGTGACCAAGAGGATTGACGAGGGCAAGGCGATGGACATTGTCTACATGGACTTTAGCAAGGCCTTTGACAAGGTCCCGCGTGGTAGGCTGGTCCAGAAGGTTCGAACACATGGGATCCAGGGTGAGTTAGCCAATTGGATACAGAATTGGCTTGGTGGCAGGAGGCGGAGGGTGGTAGTGGGGGGTTGTTTTTCAGATTGGAGGCCGGTGACCAGTGGTGTGCCGCAGGGATCGGTGCTGGGCCCTCTGTTTGTCATATATATTATTGACTGGGATGTGAATGTAGGGGGCATGATTAGTAAGTTTGCAGATGACACCAAAATTGGTGGTATAGTGGACAGTGAAGAAGGTTGTCCAAGGTTGCAACAGGATATAGATAAACTGGAAAAGTGGGCAAGGGATTGGCAAATGGAATTTAACGCAGACAAGTGCGAAGTGATGCATTTTGGGAAGTTAAACCAGGGCAGGACATATACAGTGAATGGCAAGGCCCTGGGGAGTGTTGTTGAGCAGAGAGACCTTGGGGTGCAAGTACATAGTTCCCTGAAAGTGTCAACACGGGTAGACAGGGTGGTGAAGAAGGCGTATGGCATGCTTGCCTTCATCAGCCGAGGCATTGAGTACAAGAGTTGGGACGTCATGTTACAGTTGTACATAATGTTGGTTAGGCCACACTTGGAGTACTGTGTGCAGTTCTGGTCGCCACACTACAGGAAAGATGTGATTAAGCTAGAGAGGGTGCAGAAAAGATTCACAAGGATGTTGCCTGGTTTGGAGGGCTTGAGTTATAAAGAGAGATTGGATAGGCTGGGTCTGTTTTCCCTGGAGCGAAGGAGACTGAGAGGGGACATGATAGAGGTATATAAAATTGAGAGGCATTGATGGGGTAGATAGCCAGAGTCTGTTTCCCATGGTAAGGGTGACTAAAACTAGAGGGCATAGATTTATGGTGAGAGGGAGGAGGTGTAAAGGGGATCAAAGGGGTAAATATTTTACACAAAGAATAGTGGGTATCTGGAATGAGCTGCCAGAGGAGGTGGTGGAGGCAGGAACAGTAGCAACATTTAAGAGGCATCTGGACAAGTACTTGAATGAGCAAGGCATAGAGGGATATGGAATTAATGCAGGTAGGTGGGATTAGTATAGGTTGGCATTATGGTCGGCATGGACGCAGTGGGTCGAAGGGCCTGTTTCTGTGCTGTTCGACTCTATGCGGTGGATCTGGAGTCGCATAGAATCAGTGTGGTTGACTCGGAAATGCCCTTTGAAATGGCTTAGCAAGCCACTCAGTTGTATCAAACTGCTACGAAGTCTAAGGAAAGGAATGAAACCGGACAGACCAACCTTCTCTTGCTGGATCAAAATCCTGGAACTCCTGTCGGAACAACACTGTTGGTGTATCTCAAGGACAGTAGTGGTTCAAGAAGGCATGTTCCCTATGAACATTGGAAATTGGAGCAGAAGTAGGCCATTCGGCCCCTTGAGTCTGCTCTGCCTTTCAATAAGATCATGGCTGATCTGTTTGCATTTCAAATTCAACACTCCCATCTACCCTTGATAACCTTTGATTCCCTTGCCGGACAAGAATCTATCTACCTACGCCTTAAAAATATTCAATGACCCTGCCTCCACCACCTTCTGAAGCAGAGTTCCAAAGTTGCACAACCCTCAGAGAAAAAAAAAATTCCTCATCTCAGTCACAAAAAGGTGACCCCTAGTTCTGGACTCGCCCTCAAGAGGAAACATCCTTTCCATATCCACCTTGTCAAGACTGTTCAGGATCTTGCATACTTCAATCAAGTCTCCCCTCACTCTTCTAAACGCCAGTGAAAACAAACCTAGTCTGTCCAACCTTTCCTCATAAGGTACACGCTCATTCCAGGTATCAATATGGTAACAATTCTAGACTCTGTAATGGTGGAATGGCGAAACGCTTCTGTCAGCTTTGAGGTGATGTTCCCATACACCTGCTGCCCTTGTCCTTCGAAGTGGTGGCAGTTTTGGGTTTGGGAAGTTGCTACTGAAGAAGCCTTGGTGAGTTGCTGACGTGCATCCTTTAGATAGTGCACACTACAGACATGGTGGAGCAGGGGGATATTTAGGCTAGTGGATGAGACTAATCCAGTGAGATTAGGCCAGTCAAGTGGACTACTTGGTCTTGGACGTCGATGAGCTTCATGTGTGGCAGCTACATCCATTCAGGCAAGCGGAGAGTATTCCAGCATGCTCCTGTCATGTGCCTTGTAGGTAGCAGGGAGGCTTTCGTGCAGGGTTGTCCAACCTTCTCGCATGGAGGGGGGGCCATATTATAAGTTTTGTCATGCACGGAGGCTGGGAGACAATTTCGGAAAGCCAAGGGCATGAAAAATTTGACTAATCAAAACAACAACAAATGTACATTTTTGTGAAGAAGCTTTTAATGAAAAGACTAATTTACTGACTTACTTTCCCATCACTATTTAATAAGATACCTGGCATTTTCTGCTTGCACAAGTAGTCAATGTTTGTCTGCACACTTGTACTGATGCAGAGTATTCCGGACACATGTCCATATGTCAGGATTGATCTTGATCACTCTCCCCCTCACCCTGTGTGTGCCCACTCCTCTTTCTCTCCCCCTCTCTCTGTGCCCGCCCCCTTTCTCTCAGTGCCTGCTCCTCCTCTTCCCTCTCTCTGTGCCCGCCTTTCCCTCTGTGTCTGCCCCCTCTATTTCTGTGACCATCCCTCTTTCGCCCTCCCTCTCTCTCCCTCCCCCTCATTCTGTGCCAGCTCTCTCTTTCGCTCACGCTCTTTGTCTGTCTCTCTGTGCCCACCCCCACCTGCACCCACTGTTCTCTTCCCCACCCCCCGCTCTCCTCCTCCTTGCCCCTGCTCCCCTCCCCCGCTGCTCCTCCCATTCTCCCCGCCCCGCTATCCCCCTTTTTTAAAAAGGCTTTTTAAAAATAAGCTCGTTGGCTCCCCCAGGAAATCCCCGAAGTTGGGAACCAGCCGTTCCCGATGTCTGCACCTGTCAGCTGTGAAACTGACTTTTTTTTTTTAAAAAGCCAGTCTGCAAGAAGAAGCCAGTGGAAAATTTCTCGCCTCAGACCCCTGGCGAGGATGAGGAATGGCCAGGTACAGTTTACAGCCACAGGCCGGATGGAAACCTTTGCTGGGCTGGAGCCTGACTCATGGCTGTATGTTGGACAACACTGCTTTTGTAGGTCAGGAGGTGAGCTACTCCCCCAGAATACTGAGCCTCTGACCTCCTGTTAGTAGCCATGACATTTGTGGCTAGTCAATGGTGACCCCCTTATCCAGGATGTTAATGGTGGGGGGGGTCTCAGTGATGATAATACCATTAAATTTCATGGGAAGGTGATTAAGCTCTCTTTTGCTGGAGAAGATTCATGTCTGGCAGTTATGTGGCGGAAATGTTATGTTCCACTGACAAGCTCAAGCCTGCATATTATCCGGGTCCTGCAGCATGTGGGAATGGACTGCTTCATTATTTGAGGTAATTGCAAGTGGAGCTGAACATTGCGATCATCAAACAGCTGCACTTCTGGCCAACTGATGGAGGGAAGGTCATTGAAGTAGTTGAAGATCAGTGGGCCTGGGACACTGTCCTGCCGAATACTTGCAGTGAGTTCCGGGGGCTGATGTGATTGTCCTTCACCAACCACAAACTTCTTCCTTTGTACTTAATGTCACTCCAGTTGCTGTCATTCTCAGTTCACTCCTGCAATTCAGCTCTTAGTCATTTACGGCACAGAAGGAGGCTATTCGGCCCATTGAGTCCATGCCAGCTCTCTGTACAGCAATCCAGTCAGTCCCGTTTCCCTGCTTGATCCCCATAGCCCTGCAAGTTTATTTCCTTTTAGTGGCCATCCGATTTCTTTTTGAAATCATTGATTATCTCCGTTTCCACCAGCCTCATGTGCAGCAAGTTCCAGGTCATTACCACTCGTTGCATTTTTTTTTTTAAAGATCTTCCTCACATTTCCCCCTCCGTCACTTGCCCAAAACCTTCAATTTGTGCCCCCTCGTCCAAGTACCATCAGTAGATGGGATCAGTTTTACCTTGTCTAACTTATCTGATCCTGTCAATATCTCGTCCAACTCTATCAAATCTCCCCTTAATCTCCTTTGCTCCAGGGAGAACAATCCCAGCTTTTCTAACCTAAACTTAAGCTAAAATCCCCCATCTCTGGAAGCATTCTAGTAAATCTCGTCTACATTCTCTCAAGGACCCGCACATCCTTCCTAAAGTATGCTCCTATTGAAAGTATAATGGGTATTTTGTGTCCCATGTAGAGACCAAATGTATGATCAGGTCTAGAGCTGATGTTGCTGTTAAGAACAAAGAACATTACAGCACAGGAACAGGCCCTTCGGCCCTCCAAGCCTGCGCCGATCCAGATCCTCTATCTAAACATGTCGCCTATTTTCTAAGGGTCTGTATCTCTTTTCTTCCTGCCCATTCATGTATCTGTCTAGATACATCTTAAAAGACGCCATCGTGCCCGCATCTACCACCTCCGCTGGCAACGCGTTCCAGGCACCCACCACCCTCTGCGTAAAGAACTTTCCACGCATATCCCCCCTAAACTTTTCCCCTTTCACTTTGAACTCGTGTCCTCTAGTAATTGAATCCCCCACTCTGGGGAAAAAGCCTCTTGCTATCCACCCTGTCTATACCTCTCATGATTTTGTACACCTCAATCAGGTCCCCCCTCAACCTCCGTCTTTCTAATGAAAATAATCCTAATCTACTCAACCTCTCTTCATAGCTAGCGCCCTCCATACCAGGCAACATCCTGGTGAACCTCCTCTGCACCCTCTCCAAAGCATCCACATCCTTTTGGTAATGTGGCGACCAGAACTGCACGCAGTATTCCAAATGTGGCCGAACCAAAGTCCTATACAACTGTAACATGACCTGCCAACTCTTGTACTCAATACCCCGTCCGATGAAGGAAAGCACGCCGTATGCCTTCTTGACCACTCTATTTACCTGCGTTGCCACCTTCAGGGAACAGTGGACCTGAACACCCAAATCTCTCTGGACATCAATTTTCCCCAGGACTTTTCCATTTACTGTATAGTTCACTCTTGAATTGGATCTTCCAAAATGCATCACCTCGCATTTGCCCTGATTGAACTCCATCTGCCATTTCTCTGCCCAACTCTCCAATCTATCTATATTCTGCTGTATTTTCTGACAGTCCCCTTCACTATCTGCTACTCCACCAATCTTAGTGTCGTCTGTCGTTGGCAGAACTCAAACTGAGCATCAGTGAGGAGGTTATTGGTGATTAAGTGTCGCTTGATAGCGCTGTTGATATGTTGCCTTCCATCACTTTACCAATGATTGGAAGTAGTCTGAGTGATTATTGGCCAGATAGGATTTGTCCTGCTTTTTATGTACAGGACACACTTGGGGAATTTCCTATATTGTTGGATGCCAGTATTGTACTAGAATAGCTTCACTACAGCTGGGATGTTGTCGGGATCTGTCGCCTGTCCAATTTTCCAATGTCACGTGGAATTAATCGAATTCGCTGAAAACTGCTATCTATGGGTCGGGCAGGGGGTCCTTAGAAGGAGGCCAAGAGGACTGTCGACTCTGCAGTCATCGTCAGCCAGAAGTGCTAACACTTCAATCTTGTCTTGTACTCATGTTGGACTGCAGCATCGCTGAGAATAGGGATGTTTATAGAGCTACTTGTCCACAACTGCTCACGACTGGATGTGCCAGGATTTCAGAACTTGAACCAGAAGTTTGGTTAAAGTGTATTTACTGATTAAAGTTATACGAAACCTTTACAGCAAGATAACTTCAGATTAATTCTGTATGCTTTTGCAAGCTTTATGATAAAATTTACCGTAGTGACCTTTTTACAAATGGATTATAGATAAGGATACAGAAGAGAGCAACCAGAGTGGGGGAGTGGAGGGATTGGATAGTGAGCAATTATATGTAGGCATTTTCGCACTGAATTTGTATTCAAATTAATATTTAATTCAAATGCATATTTGATGTCTTTAAGAAAGTAACATTGAGATACAGTATGGGAATAATTTGAGACCTGGCACGTGATCAGTGTAGCACAGTGGCTTTCAAACTACTAAGATTGAAATTTTTCATATTACTGACCCTTCCCCTCTAAATTATAAAGCTATATAATATGAAAGTACTGCAGGCAAAGTGTGTTTTAATAATGCTTTTAACAAAAGTGATATCTATCCAACAAATATTTGTGAGATGGATCAATTTGTTTCTCACTGCAGAGTCTGTCTATCCTTGGCAGAAGCACAGGGAGAGCAGAGCATGGACAAAGCACTAGGGGAGCAGGGGGAGCACATGAACACGGGGAGCAGAGCGTGCCTCCGGCCTCCACTCTTTCAATTACTCTTGACCACAAGGCCAAAGTAATTGCACTATAAAGTAACTGCATTATGAGGTTTTCTTTTATGCTTTGGTTAAGTAGAACTCAGTGCTGTGCCCTGATTTCATCACGACACAAATGCTACTACATTATTTAAAGGGTCAGGTGTTTTCCTGTTTAAACAGAGGCTTTGCTCAGTTGGAGATGTGAAGAGACATGTGCAATCGAACATTGCTGTATAGATTAAATCTAGTAGACATTTTGAATAAGTGGCCGAACCAACTACTACTTGTTTACAAATCAGTGCTCAATGAATTTGAAAGGTATGTTCTCTGTCTCATTCCTAGCAAGTAACAGGTTCTCATTAGGTGGACTGTGTTACCAGTATTGTGTTCTCCCATTTGCTCTCTCCTTAGCCCTGAATGCTGACAAAATGTTAGAAACATAGAAAACTAGGAGCAGGAGTAGGCCATTTGGCCATTCAATACGATTATGGCTGATCATCCAAACTCAGTACCCTGTTCCCACTTTCTCCCCATATCCCTTTAGACCTAAGAACTATATCTAACTCTTTCTTGAATATATTTAATGATTTAGCCTCAACTGCTTTCTGTGGTAAAGAATTCCACGTTCTGGGTGAAGAAATCACTCCTCATCTCGGTCCTAAATGGCTTACCCCTTATCCTTGGACTGTGACCTCTGGTTCTGGACTCCCCTGCCATTGGGAACATCCTTCCTGCGTTTAGTCTGTCCAGTCCTGTTAGAATTTAGTAGGTTTCTATGAGATCCCCTCTCATTCTTCTAAACTCTAGCGAACACAAGCCTAATCGACCCAATTTCTCTTCATACCATCCCAGGAATCAGTCTGGTGAACCTTCACTGCACTCTCTCCATAGCAAGAACATCCTTCCTCAGATAAGGAGACCAAAACTGCACACACTACTCCAGATGTGGTCTCATCAAGGCCTTGTATTATTGCAGCAAGACATTCTTGCTCCTGTACTCTAATCCTCTTGCTATGAAGGCCAACATACCATTTGCCTTCTTAGCTGCCTGCTGCACCTGCATGCTTACTTTCAGTGACTGGTGTACAAGGACACCCAGGTGTCACTGCACCTCCCCCTTTCCCAATCTATTGCCGTTCAGATAATCTGCCTTTCTGTTTTTGCCTCCAAAGTGAATAACCTCACATTTATCCACATTATATTGCATCTGCCATATATTTGCCCACTCACTCGACCTGTCCAAATCACGCTGGAGCTTCTCTGCATCCTCCTCACAGCTCCCACTCAGCTTTGTGTCGTCTGATATGGAATCAGAATTTGTTTGGCACTGCACAACTGGTTTGGTGTCAAGCAATGTTACTGGTCTTCTGAAGACTGCTTCTCGCTTGGTAAATTGCTTCATGTGACTTTGTTCCTTTACTATAATGTATAATTATCAGCGGTGAAACTGGCAAATAGTTTGTTTTACCTAATTGTACAGGAAGGGGTGTTATGCAAACATCAGCTTTGCCTGGCAATGCATGAAAGTCCTGACTCCATGGTCTTGTGATATCTAGAATAGGTTGTTTTTTTCTTTGTGAAGTTTTCTAATTTTTTGTGTGAATGAATCATTTACTTCCACTCCTGGCTTTTTTAAAAAAATCACAAAACTAAAGTAAATTTTCTTTGAAATACTTTGCCATTCCACAAGCTTAAGATATTCTTGAACTAAAAGCTATTGAATAGTTCAGTAATTGCTTTGGAGTAATCAGTAATAGAGAATGTTGAGAACAGACAAAATGTTTTTTACGAGGATTTTTGTAATTTTAAAGTTGCAAATAGATTTTATTAAGGGATTTCTTGAGAGGGGCATACAGTGATCTGTTAAGCTGATTGCATAGGTTAAACTGTACTGTTTTGTTTTAAGGGAAAAAACAGGATACTGATGAAGCTGGTGGTGATGTCAGCACAGAAGAGGATGGTAATAGCAAGGTAAATACAAAATTTACTGCCTTTATGTGGTGATCAGCAGGACAATGTAAAGTATTAAGAATTGGGGGGCTTCCAGATGTCCAGTTAAGCCTGCTTTTAAAAAGGATGTTTCCTGTAGTGATGTTTCAAGATGCCATGTAATGTAGAATCTGAGGGTATGCTGAATTTGTGATGAAGGATTTATAGTAATTTAATTTCATGGTAAAATGTATGTAAATTTATTGTGTAAAATGTGACTGGGGTACATTATATTTTTATAGGTTCTCAAACTAAGCATTTGAGAAGTCTGACACTTTTATTCAGATTTCTTTTTTTTCCTTTCCCATTCTGAAGGCATTGGCTCTCAAGCTGCAGTTCCACAGGTTCGGGAAGTCTTCCAGTATATGTGGCCATCCTTCTTAGAAATATACAGCAACGAAAGAGGACATTCAGTCCATCATACCTGTGTTGGCTCTTTGAAAGAACTATCCAGTTAATCCCACACTCTCTGGCTTTTTCCAAACTGCCTTGGAAGTTTTTCCTTTTCAGTTATATATCCAATTCTCTTTTGAAAGTTACTGTTGAATCTGCTTCTGCCACCTTTACAGATAGTGCATTCCAGATGATCATAACTCGCTAGATAAATAATTCTTATCTTCCCTCTAGTTCTTTTGTCAAATATCAGTGTTCGCTGATTATCGACCCTCCTGCCAGTAGCAACAGTTTCTCCTTATCTACTCTCAAAACCCTTCATAATTTTGTACGTTTATTAAATCCCCCTTTAACCTTCTGCCGTATGGAGAATAATCCCAATTTCTCTTAAGTTTGCCATATAACTGAAGTCTCTAATAAAATTCTAGTAAATCTCTTCTGTACCCTCTCCAAGGCCTTGACGTCTTTCCTAAAGTGTGGTGTATAGAATTGGGCACAATGCTCCAGTTGAGGCTGAACTGTGTTTTATAAAAAAAAATTACTCCTTCCTTGCTTTTGTACAGTATAAAGCCAATGATCCCCATGGGCTTTTTTTCTACAAAGTGATGACTGACAACGCAGCCGGCAGCTGATGTCATCAGACTGTGCCAAAATGCGCACATGCGCAGATTGGCTCATACTCTCTGCGCATGCGCTGCGTTCCTCATTGCCAGGACTGGTTGGCGCATGCGCGGATGACGTCATCACCTAATGTGGGGAGAGAGTGGGGGACGCAGGGAGAGAGCTTGGTGGTGCGCTCCCCGCCCCGCTCGCTCTCACCCCACATCCGCCCACCCGCGCTCTCTCCCCAGCCTGCCCGCCTGCTCCCTCTGGCCATTGTGTCCTGCCATGTGTTTAGGTTGTCTTCGTGTGATTATTTGAGCAGCGTCATCTTTAGTCCAGGTAGCTGCCTTACGTCGCAGACTGTGACGTTTTAGTGGCACAGGTGGCATTTGCACATGTGCCACTGCAGCGTCACCTAGTGGTTGCGTTGTCAGCAAACTCGGCCTTACAAAGTGATTACTGACAACGCAGCCGGCAGTTTACGTCATCCGACTGCGCGCAGATTTGTTCCTACCCTCTGCGCATGTGCTGCGTTCCGCAGTGCCAGGACTGGTTGGTGCATGCACAGATGATGTCATCGCGTAATGCGGGCAGATGGTGGAAGATCTGGACCGGAGAGAGCAGGGGTGGGGGTAAGAGAGGGTTTGGGGAGCGGGAGAGAGCAGGGGTGGGGGTAAGAGAGGGTTTGGGGAGCGGGGAGAGAGCAGGGGTGGGGGGAGAGAGCAGGGGTGGGGGTAAGAGAGGGTTTGGGGAGCGGGAGAGAGCAGGGGTGGGGGTAAGAGAGGGTTTGGGGAGCGGGGAGAGAGCAGGGGTGGGGGGAGAGAGCAGGGGTGGGGGGAGAGGGGGTCTGGGGAGCGGGGGAGAGCATGGCCTAAGACCTTGCTGGTGGCGGGTGCGCTCTCCTCCACCCCGCCCGCTCCAGATCCCCGCCACCTGCCCGCTCACTCACCTCCCCCGACCGCTGACCCGCTCGCTCCCTCCCCTCCCCGCTCACTCCCTCCCCTCCCGCCATTGTGTGCTGCCATGTGTTTAGGTTGCCATCATGTGATTATTTGAGCAGCGCCATCTTTAGTCCAGGCAGCTGCCTTATGTCGCAGACTGTGATGTTTTCGTGGCACAGGCTGCATTTGCGCATGTGCCATTGCAGCGCCACCTAGTGGTGGCATTATCTGCAAACGCAGCCTTTTTCTAACAGCTTTATCAACTTGGCCTGCTGCCTTTCATGTGTGATCCGCATAGTGATTCTTGGTACTATTTTGCCGTGGAGGGCATTAAACTGAAACTAATTCTGCTTTGTCCAACATCAATATATGTACACTTTTTTGTGAAGATTACTGGAAGAGCAGAATTGGAAAACCTGGCAGATTCTGCACACCGTCCCCTTTCCTGGGCCCTGAATTGAATAACACCAGCCAGCTATTGCCCTGGCTGTCATCAATTAGCCCACCATGGACTAGTATGGCTTAGTAATATATTTTTACCTTTACTCTAGCTCATCAGGTGTGCTGCAGTTTTTATTTTTTTTTTAAATTGTATTGGCAAATCTCCTATGATATTTATGGTAAGTCATATGTGCTGTTAGCCAGGATATTTATACCCTGCAATACTCAGTGTATTGTGTACTTCAGATGGAGCTGTTTTTCAGAGTTTAATGGCTTTTTGGTGACGGAAGTTTGCAGGTTCATGGCTAATTACAAAGTAGTTATAAATTTTCAGGCCAAGTTTTAAAAAACACAACATGAAATCATTGCCTGTCTTTTTGTCACTTTGTGATGCACTCAAATCATGAGAAAGATGAGGTGATTAGTGGGATGGCTTAGTGTGGTGAAGCCAGTTGATTGTAAAGTAAAAACCTAGGATTGTGTCTATTTAAATTTTGTTTCTTGCAAACATTGCCGAGCTCTTGCTAGCACTGTGGTATGGTAGCATATTTTTTTCAGGAGGCAGGACAAAGGAAAATGCTTAAGATTGGGCGTATTGATGGCAACCATAGAGGCAGTTGCGGCACAAAGAGATTTTGGGGTTGAAGAGAAAACCAGATTTTTGTTCAATAATTATTGTTAATTTTAACATTGTAATGTTGAATATAGACTTAGATTTATAATTACATAAGAACATAAGAAATAGGATCAGGAGGAGGCCATACAGCCCCTCGAGTCTGCTCCGGCATTCAGTAAGATCATGGCTGATCTTTGCCCTCAACTCCACTTTCTCGTCCAATCCCCATATCCCTTGATTCCCTTTGAGTCCAAAAATCTATTGATACCAACCTTGAATATACTCTGAGCATCCAAAGCTCTCAGGGATAGAGAATTCCAAAGATTCACAACCCTCTGAGATGAAGAAATTTCTCCTCATCTCAGTCCTTAATTGCCAACCCCTTATCCTGAGACTTTGTCTCCAAGTTCCAGACATTGCAAATGTCATTTCGTTGTTTAAGAAGATTGGGAGAGAGAAACCAGCCAGGAGAAACAATCTCTCAACATCTGTCAAGCCCTCTCAAAATCTTGTGTTTCAATCTGAGCAACTCATTCTAAATTCCAGGGAGTATAGGCCCATTCCAGTCTCTCTCCTCATACAGTAACTCCCTCATCCCAGGAATCAATCTGTGAACCTTTGTTGCACCCCTGCTAAGGCAAGTATGTCCTCCCTTGGATATGGAGACCAAAACTGTACACAGTACTCCAGGTGTGTTCTCACCAAAGCCCTGTACAATTGCAGCAAGACTTCTTACTTTTGTACTTCAACTCCCTTGCAATAATGGGCGGCGCAGTGGTTAGCACCGCAGCCTCACAGCTCCAGGGACCCGGGTTCGATTCTGGGTACTGCCTGTGCGGAGTTTGCAAGTTCTCCCTGTGACCGCGTGGGTTTTCGCTGGGTGCTCCGGTTTCCTCCCACAGCCAAAGACTTGCAGGTGATAGGTAAATTGGCAGTTGTAAATTGCCCCTAGTGTAGGTAGGTGGTAGGGAATATGGGATTACTGTAGGGTTGGTATAAATGGGTGGTTGTTGGTCGGCACAGACTCGGTGGGCCATAGGGCCTGTTTCAGTGCTGTATCTCTAAAAAAAAAATAAAATAAATGAAAAATAAAAATAAAGCCAAGTGGCCTCTTGCTGTGCCTTAAACTTTCTATGATTCTAAAGGCCAACATACCATTTGGCTTCCTATTTGCTTGCTGTACCTGCATGTTAACTTTGTTTCTTGTATAAGGACTCCCAAATCCAACATGAACACCAACATTTAATAGTTTCTCAATTTTTAAAATAAAATTAAATGTTAAAATCATGTTTTAAAATTTTTAAATCCAGTTAAAGCACTTTTTGGCTGTATAGAGTTGAAATGGGACTTTTTGTGCTGCGTAATTTTGTATTTATGACCTGGTATTGAATTGCTAAACTATGCAGTTAAAAGCCTTCCAACTTTTAAGAGAAACAGTTCTGTAAAACTAAATTTGTCTTGGTGAAACATCGTAATCTTTCTAAGCTCGCTTGGTTTGGGAATTGTGTTGCTAGATTGGAAATTTGCTGATGTCATTCCATTGTTTAAGACGATTGGGAGAGAGAAACCAGGTAACTACAAGCTTGCCCGTTTAATGTCAGTTTTGGGGAAACTATTGGAACCTATCATGAGGGATAAAGTGACTGAGCACTTGAACAAATATGAGCTGAATAGAGAAAGCCAACATGGGTTTATGAGTAAGCCATTTCTGACTAAGAGTATCTATGGATGGTTATCTATATGGGCTTCCTGAAGGCATTCAATAAGGTTCCACACAATAGATTATCAGCAAACATCGAGAGTGCACAGAACTGGAGGTAGCCTTTTGACTTGGGTTGGAAATTCATAGGGAGGTAGGAGACCAGAGTGGGGTTAAAGTATTGGCACTCTGGCAGAATGAGATGCTCCCCAGGGTCCTTTTCTGGGTCTCAAAATTTTACCAGGTTTAGTGATGACTTGGACTCTCTATTTCGTCATCCAAGTTTGCAGAGTACACAAGCTAGGAGGGACAATAAGTAGTGTAGGAAATTGCAGAAGGGCATAGACAGATGAAGTGATTGAGCAAAACTATGGCAAACGGAGTTTAATGTGGGCAAGTATGAGATTTTTTGCATTGAAACCAAGAAAGATAAATTAAAGTATTTTCTAAATGGAGAAACTAGGAACTGGAGAGAAGCCAAGTGGTTTGGGAGTCCAAGTACACAAATCATTAAAAGCTAGTAGACAATGACGAGCTATCAAACTCTTTAATGGACTGTTGGCCTTCATCTCAAGGGGGCTAGAATACAAAGGAGAGATATTGATTCATATGAGTGTAGAAGGTTGAAGGCTAATCTGATGTGTTTAAAATGTTAAAAGGTTTTAATAGGGTAGATGGGGTGAAGCTGTTTCCTCTGGGTAGGGGGCATGATAAAATTAGAGCTAAGCTATTCAGGGGCAAAAATCAGGAAGCACTTTTTCAAACAAGGGTAGTAGAAATAAGAAACTCATTCTGCCAAAAAGTTATGAATGCTAGGACAACTGGAGCTTTCAAGACTGAGATCAATGGATTTTGGTTGGGCAGAGCCAAATCAGCTAAATGGAATTGAGGTGCAGATCAGCCATGATCTAATCGAATGGCAGAGTAGACTTGAGGACTTAATGACCTATTCCTGTTCCGATTAAAAAACAAAAGACTGAAGCTGTGTGAAGGCATGGGAATGATGCATGTGCGTTATATGCTAATTGTGCCTAAAGTGTGCATAGGTCAACTTAAATTTTGCATGATATTGAGAAGTATAAATAAATGTCTTGTAACAGATGGAAGCTGATATAGATGCAATCCAGAGTGATTCTCAGGACACAAGTGATCAAGATGGAATAGAGGAGCAAAAGATCAGCGAAACTAAGGAAATGGATAAAAATGGTGATTCAGTCAGTAGACAGTTGCCTGCGAGTGCAGATGAACCTGGTGCTAAAACTCTGGATGTCGGGGAGCCAGAAGACCAGGTACATAAGTAGCTGGCATTCAGAAAACGACCGAAAGCATTTCAGCAATTGATAGTCATGCAACATTTCCAGAATAGAACAGGATTTCTGCTTGGAAACAATATTCTGTGAAAAGTATAGCCATATGCTGTAGGATTTGTTCCAGTGCATTAGTTTGACCTGCCTATGAGCATGTACTAATCACTAAAATCATTAGTCATGTTCAAGTAAATGCATGTGAATGGGTTTCTTACAATACTGAGTATACAACGAAGTGTTCCTTCACCTCATTCTAAATTTGAAATCTCTCTTTCATTGGGTCTTCAATAAACTGAGGTCTCGAGTTTTTATTTTTAAATGATTTTTAGATTCAGTATCTGATATGAATAAATTGTAAACATGTGATTATATACAGAGTAAGGAAGGCAGGCGCATGATGCAAGTTAGTATCTTAAATGACTGTCACAACTACAGAAAATAGACTCTCTTGTTTTCGATAACCTCCAGCTTAACGTGTCTCTGGAATTGAAAGTACATGTAATGATTCATAGTTTGAGATTGTACTCTCTTTATGTCAGTGCAGATCTATGCTAACAGCCTGAGATGATGTGAAGTCAGAGAGGCAGTCAGCTGACATGTAGCTTCAAATTAATTTTAGGGACAGAATCAGTCCTGAGTGTGAATTAGTTGAGAGCACAAGGTTGCAGAAGGAGAATAGTAAAGAGCAATTCTAGCAATTTGGCAGTGATAACCGCACTCTGGCTGCAGTGTGCATCATCTGCGAGATGCACTGCAGCAACTCTCAAAGGCTTCTTTGATGCTACCTTCCAAATCCAGTACTTCTGCTGCTTAGAAAAACAAGGGCAGCAAACACATGATAAAAACAAGAAGTGCTGGAAATCCTCAGCAGATCTGGCTGCATCTGTGGAGAGAGAGAGAGAAGCAGAGTTAATGTTTCAGGTCTGTGACCTTTCTTCAGAACTCAAGGTATGCATGGTAACGCCACTCCATTTGTTCCACTACAAGTCACACACCATCCTGACTTGGAAATCTATCATCATTCCTTCTTCATCTCTGGGTCAAAATCCTGGAACTCCCTACCTGTCAGTACTGTGGATGTACCTACACTATATGGAACTGCAGCAGTTCAAGAAGATAGCTCACTACCACCTTCTCAAGGGCCCTTGGGGTTGGGGAATAAATTCTGGCCTTGCCAGCGATGCTCATGTCTCATGAACAACGATTAAAAGAAAATGGGAATATGGTTCAAAAATATAGTTCGCATGTTAGGAGGCATAATAAGTTATGTAGATGGAACAAGAAGTTGCAGAAGTACATAAACAGACTAAGTGAAGTTATCCACTTTGTATCAGACAAGGACAAGTTGGAATATTTTCCTAATGGTGAGAGACGAGGAGCTGTGAAGAAGCAAAGGGGTACTTTTTGCATACTTTTCATACCTGTGCACTAGTTTTTAGTAATTAAGAAGACTAATGAAATTTCTGTCCTTTATCTCAAGAGAGTTGGAATATAAATGAGGAAGTGATGCTTCAGTTATATGCAGCCTCTGTTGGACCCCATCTTGAATACTGCATCAGTTTTGGACACTGACCCTCGAAAAGATGTTATCCTTGGACGTGATATAGTGCAGATCCACTAGAATTATAGCAGGATTTAAACTGTTAAGTTAGGAGGACAGGTTGCAACAACTTGGTTTGTATTTCCTTGAGTACAGAAGGTTGAAGGGTGATCTAATGGAGGTGTTTAAAATTATAAAAGGGATTCAATAGAGTAGATACAGTGAAGCTCTTTCCTCTGATGGGGAATCCAGAATAAAGAGCATCATTTTAAAATTACAGCTTGGCCATTTAAGGAGTGAAATCATGAAGCTGTCTTGTGAATTAAGGATAGTGGAAATTTGGAATTCTCTTCCCTTAAAGAAAGGATAATGGATTAATTGAAATGTTTAATATAGAGATCGCATGGATTTTTGTTAGATGGAAGAATTGAGGGATAAGGAGTGAAGACAGATAATTGGAGACTAGGTACAGGTAAACCATGATCTAATAGAATGGCAAAACAGACTTGAGGGACTGAACAGCCTACTTCTGTTCCTGTGTTTCCATACATTCAAAGCTTGATCTGCAGGCATTTCACAGTAAGTGCACCTAATTATATTGAAAGACCATGAGTTAAATGCTACCTTTGACTTGTCAGGTATCAAGTGTACAGCCTTAATTTTGAGCAGTATCGTAGAATTAAAGAATTAAAATTGATAATATTTACATGACTTCTGACAAGTTGGATTTAATAACTGCTTCAGTTTTACCATTAATAGTTGAGTAAAATTATTTCCACCTGTAATGCTGCTCAAATTGGAAAATCAAAAGGGCATTTTGAGATTCAGGCTACTCTACAACAGACTGTTCAGTTTATTTTATTTAGTATGCTTGTTGCTTGAACAAGGAAAGTGGAATAGCTGCACAGATGATATGGCAAACATCAATAACATCTAACTGCTGTGAAGTAACTTGAGGTGGACTGTTGGAACTTTCTCCTTGGCTTATGGTTCAAATGGGTCATATTGTATCAATCTGTAGTACCATTTTGTTAAATACTAGTGCTCGTTGCTGCTAAGATTGTAAGAGTGGACTGCAGTCTGAAGATTTTAAAAAAGATTTTTATAATCTGAGTATGAAATGCTTTGAGCAGTTTGAAATATGAATTGTGGTTTACATTATTTATTCAGGCAGAGGAAGAAAATGAAGAGCTTGTTCTTGAAGAAGTGGATGTCCTTTTGCCTGAAGAGGTAAACATTTCAATTTGGCTTGGGTTTTTTATCTGTCCTTTCCACGAATTTTCTCCTTTCATCCTCCTGACAGTGTTGACTTCTTGCTGAGAGTACAGTTCCTGGGTATTATTTTATATCTCACCCAAATGGGCTCAACTACCAATGGTGGACAAGGGAGATGTGTAGCATGCTAATGACGAATGACTGGATGGTGTGGACTGGGACATGCGACTAAACATTACAGAAGTAGGCTAGGATAAAGCACCGGACACATTTGTAAACCACTATTATGGGATTCAATTCAGTGTTTTGGGGCATGGGGTGGGGTGGGGTGGGGGCCTGAAGATGTCAGTGAAGATCAAGGTGATTGAGCATTACCTGTGCAGGACTGGATGTGGTGGTGGTTTACTTTTGGATGGAGGCCAATGAGGAGGCTGGTGGAGATACGAAAGGATGAATAGAGGTTTTAGTGACAGTGCGGTAAATACAGAGCACTGCAATGATAATGGAAGTGGTAGTAAGTAATCTTGATGGATAGGATGTGGGGTTTGAAGATTTATTAGGAGTTGAACAGGATACTGTTGTTCTGCATGTAGGTTTTGCTTGAGCAGTCAGACACATTTAATTCTAGCAAGGTTCATTGGATAGTGATCAAGAATGGGAACCTTGGCAGATCCTTCCACTTGTATTTCCCTGGCAGAGATTGACTAGCTTGACGCATCTTCCTCATCCACTGGATAGTCTTGTTGAGCCATGGGGGATGAACTTATGCATCGTGAACAATTTTTAAAAAAATTTCACTGTTAGTAGAATTGCACTGTTGTGCAATTTTCTCAGTTTAAACTTACAAAAGTAAACCTAAATTTTTAATCGATCTGGCATATATAGCAGGAGTTTAAATGTTAAATATGTTTTTGGCATCGTTTCTGGAGTTGTGCAATTACATGTCTTCATTTGGTCTTGGACACTTGTTTTAGGTATTTTAGACCTGTACTTCTAACATGTGGTTTAATGTAATATTTGTTGGTTCTAAAAAAAAACTGTTCTGCTATGCACAAGTCTGTTCAGTTTTGAAATATTTGTAGAAAATTAATTGTACATTATCTTTAGTCATTCTGAATTCTATAATTTTTTTTTTTAAAGGACAAGGCTTGGACAAGAAACTTTTTTTTAAAAACCCTTGTCTTGCAAATCCAG
Organism: Heterodontus francisci; assembly: GCF_036365525.1. Taxonomy (NCBI): domain Eukaryota; kingdom Metazoa; phylum Chordata; class Chondrichthyes; order Heterodontiformes; family Heterodontidae; genus Heterodontus; species Heterodontus francisci. The sequence goes on along the minus strand of NC_090408.1, from coordinate 26,313,164 downwards.
TTGATAGGTGGTTTCTTGCATGGCAGTAAACTTCAAAATAATTTGTGCGTAAAGAAGTATCTTTTCATTGGTTAGAATTCTCTCCCTACCCCTGGTTAGTAGTGCTGTTCATGCTTGGGAAATGCTTGCATTGGCACTGAATGTGCTCTAATACTATTGCCTGATTTGGCTTTAATGTATTTGTCAAGGCAGTGTTAGTAAGATTTTTCTTCCACCTGCCCACACTCTTTTTTTTTTCCTCCCCCCATTCTCCCTCCCCAACCCTGTTGCTCTAACAAGAGTTCAGCTCACTCACTTAAAAACTGGATGTCAAAACCTGAGACATTCCTGGTCTGTATTACTGAATTGCACATTATAAGCTTTGCATTTCCCAATTGAACTATGTGGTAGTAGTCAGAGGTCTTATTAGTCAGTTGGTACCTGTTTTTGATTCTGAATTCGGGACTTACCAGATCAAAACTGACCTCTTTAAACGATCTCATATTTCCAGCTTCATTTTCCCTTCCAAGTGGTTCAATAACTTTTTAGAACTGTACTTTCACCCATGACCTGTTACTACCCTGTTGTTGCACTCGAGATCAAATCTGACCGATTCAAACTTGAAACTCCAGATTTGCATAGCATTTACCAATTTTCTCTTCTACCACCTTCAGTTAAGTATTCTGATTTATTGCTGTTAGAGTCAGAAGGGCTTCATTCTGAGTTCCAAATTGTGTTTTGTTTTAAATCTAATGCAACATTCATTCAGTATATTGGAGCACTCTGAAAGTTGGGTTTCATCTTAATTGTATTTGTCTAAATGTGAAAAGTTGTTAAATTCAAGATATGCATTTTTTTAAAATGTCTTAAACAGATATTTCAGGAAGCAGAAGAGGATGAGAATGAAAAAGGTATGTAAAGGTTGTCACTGCCTTTGCAAAGTTTGTATCTTCCCTTCAGTGTACTTTTGTAACTTGCACTATATTTTGATTTTGTTAGAAGTAGATGAAGGTTGGAAAGCCATTACAAGGCACTAGATGTAACATAAAATAGAATTAAGACCTCCTGTTTTGGGGAAAGTTTATTTACTGTGGAGATTTTTTACAACTCCAAATGTGACTTGTAAAAAGGTGCAATGAGTAGACTTGCCAGTTACTGTAGTGCATGTATGAATATGCACAACACAAATCGAGTGGTAATGATTTTTTTCCACTAAACTACCAAATGCCTTATTTATATCTGCCTAATTTTATGTCCTGAATGAAACAGTTTATTTTTCCTCATAGAAGTAAAAGTCTGTACATCCTCCTTTTGTAGTGACTTATAAAACAATGTCAAGTTAATAGAGCTCCCTTAAACAAATGGGAGAACTGTGGATTATTTTGTGTATTTTTTGGTAGATTGCTACTGGAGCATTTTTTTCAGAATATGAATTTTACTTTTATGAAATTGACCTTTAATTCTATAATTCTGATCTGTTTCCACACTTGCGAAAATGCATGATTCTTTCTGTTGATTGTGATGTGCATTTCCTTTACTTGCACTACTAAAATTGGTAGGCTAGAATCTGAAGGGTAGAGATTCTGATTTTTATAGTATACACAGCTGGTACAATGAAACAACATAAATGAAGGCAATCCCTACGAACATTGCTCTGCTTTGCTTTGAAACTGTGGAGGACTGAACACAATGTAGATGTAACTTTGCGGGGGAAAGATGTACTGTTGAAGACCGTTACTGCTGTTTGATTTAGACAGTACATGAAAAGAGATGTTGGTTTTGCCGAAGACTTTCATCCTGAGCAGTTTGGTACCTGTTCTCCATAATATGTGATAAGAAGATGAATGGGTGGATTCTGAGATGTGGTACATAAGAGTATGGAATTATTTTGAAGATGGTTAAAACCCTTCACAATCTGGATGAATACAGTGGAGAACATGACTTGCATGGACCGTATCATCAGATGGATTTTACCAGAAATTTGAGATGCTCAAATCAGAGGACCTTGGTGGACAATTGAACTTTGTTGAAGCGATGAATACAAATAAAAACAGACCTTGGCTGGAAAAAGACAGATTCCATTATGTAGAAAGATTGCCATTGGGATTCGTGCAACAAAGAATAACACCTCAGGCTGTTTGTATTGCCACTGAAGACTTTGTATTAAAGGTATTGCACATAACAACTTTGTCACTGAGGAATTCAGATTCACTTGCACCTTATAGTTTTCTAACCTTCTTTTAATTTAGGTAAATTGTATTTCTTTTTAATATCAATGATAAGGTCACCTTCTAGGTAAAAGTTTTGACATTTAAACCTGTATTTTGCCATGTTTATTCCTGTTAAATCCCTCAGATGTAGATGATATAGATGACGATTCTCGTGAAGTGTCTAAATCTCTACCTTCAGAGCAAGGCCTTACAGAAGCTGAACAAACGTTTCAAGATGAAACTGAACCCAATGCATCTTTGAAACAAGTGGATGACGATAATATTTCAGTCACAATTCAAGCAGAAGATGCCATTACATTGGACTTCGATGGTGATGATCTCTTGGAAACAGGTAAAACCCTGAAAACTCCAGAATGTGAGAATAAAACCAAAGCTGAAAAGGAGTCCCAGTCCCAGGAGGATGTGAAGGGAGAAGTCAAAAATGACGGTAAGAAAGAGAAAAACCATAAGGAAGGAAGAAAAGAGGAGGGGACAAAAGCAGAGTCAACAAAGAAGGAAACCAGAGAAGGGTCCAGAAAAGCTGAAGCTGGAGATAAAGAGAAAGATTCTTCAAAGAAAGGCCCCTCATCTTCTGGGGCATCCAATCAAGCAAAGAGGTTTGTTTTTCTATGTCAATTTATGATACTGAATACCAACAGTAAGATTGGTCTTCATTTGTGAGTAATCATGGTTCTTAATCTGAGACCTAACAAGCCAATGTATGTTACAATTCTTTTTAAGAGATTTAACATGTTGCTTTTTAAAAAAAAACCCAGATGCAAGACTGACTTTGCTTGCATTTTTTGATATGTAATTTTTTTCCTTTGCTCACAGCTATTCACTTTTTTGAGGTTTTTTTTGTTGAAAATTTACAAGATTTTAAAAAAAACCCTTGTGTTGATCCTGAACAATCAACACATCCATGTGAAATATTCACAATCAAGTAAGGAGAATTCTCACGTATGGAATCAAAGCAACCACTCCTGATTACTGGGGAAGATTGTGATTTGCTCACTGAATAGAATTGGCACAAATCTAGATCTTCATTCAGCTTTGGAAAGTCAATGCAAGAGTCGATTTTGGAACTATTCTGTTCAAATATAGGCCACGTTGGCTTTTGGTACCTTTTGTGGCTAGAGATCCTTTTATAATTTTTTAATTTCGTGATATCTTTTAATTTTTGTGGTTTTTAGGGGGAAAAATGCATTGTTTTGTGTTCATAAATATGTCTAGTAGTACTTTGAAAAATTGGTTCTACTTATTTGAATATTTGGATTTGCTTTTTTTCTAACATTGTTTTATGTTCATAGTTCAAGTAAGGAATCGAAAGATAAGACTGCTTCTAAAGATGAAAAAGGTAAGACCAGACTTACCCATGACCCTTCAGAATATGTTGTAAATGTAACTTGACAATTTGTTTCAAATGTTGGAAATTTCATGATACAGTGTTATATACAACTTGCATTTATATAGCAACTTAAACATTGTATAACACAGGAGAGGTTATCAAACACAATCTGACAGAACCACATAGATAGTAAGACAGGTGACCAAAATCTTGGTCAAGAAGCTCAGGGAGGGATTCTCAGAGCTTAGTGTCTCGGCAGCTGAAGGCACAGCTGCCAGTGGCGAAGCAAAGAAAATCAGGGATACTCAAGAGGCCAGAATCAGAGGAGTGCAGAGATCTCAGAGGGTTGTAGGCCTGGAGAAGATTACAGAGATAGGGAGAGGTGAGGGAATGAGGGATTTGAAAAAATGAGATTTCAAAAATCAAGGTATTGCTGACCGGAGCCAATGTAGATCATTGAGCACGGGTGATGGGTGAATGTAATCTGCAGTTCACAGGTTTCAAAAATACATTGTGAGATTGGCACTCTGAATATATTCAAATAATTTAGTGAAATGATTGATGGCAGTGGTTTTATTTTTCATCCGTACCCTAGGCGGTGTTAATAGCAGTACTGGGAGTAGCAGTGGCAGCACTAGCAGTTCATCCAAGAACCTGTGGATTAGTGGCTTGTCTTCAAATACTAAAGCAGCTGATCTGAAGAACCTGTTCAGTAAATATGGCAAGGTATGTGTTAGTTTTTTGTGTTCTACTATGAATTGTGAAATGTATATTAAAGTTTTTAAGTCATATTAATGCACACTCATGATGTATATTGTATGCATTTTGTCTTAGGTTCTGAGTGCGAAAGTAGTAACCAATGCACGCAGTCCTGGTGCTCGATGTTATGGATTTGTAACTATGTCTTCAAGTGCAGAAGTGTCTCGGTGTATTTCCCACCTTCATCGCACTGAGCTACATGGACAGCAGATTTCTGTTGAAAAAGTAACTATTTATAATGTTCATGTTGCCTAGGATTAAGTGAGTAGGTGATAATGCCACATTTTTACAAGCAGAATGAGAGGTTACATCAGCATGTCCTTCCAAAGTACCAATAAATTTGAAATTAATATGGACAGGCTTTAATTTAAAAAATTACCAGTCATTACTGAAGTTTCTAATTATAAAGCTGAGCACCTTTTCCTGATTGTGCACAGTCCATTCTAGTGTTTTATTACTGTAAAAGGCACGATAAATACTTAAAAACATTTGACTTCAGCACACACACTCAAATGTTTGAACTGATGGGCTATTTGGAATGGAGTCAGTAGAGGATGCTAATAGAAAGGGAATAACAAAAACTGTAGCAGGAGGCATTGATGTAGATAATGTACAAAACTAGGGATAAGAGAGAAGACAGTTTCAGTAGGGCCTAGTAGTAAGTCAAATAAGTTATTAAATGGAATGATGAGTTGATATCTTACTGCAGAAGTGTATTTTAAACTGTTGTAAGCAGTCTGATGCAACTTAGTGGACAATCTTTTAGAGTGTTTTTTTTAAAAACTTTTAATCTGCATCAGTATACAACCAGGGATCAGCTGTGGTAAAATATATAAAGCAAGACAGACGTTATTCTGTTTTTTAAGTGTGTACGTTTATCTCTGAACCAGTTTGCTTGTGATATAATTTATAGTGATGCTCATTAGTCTATATTGATGTGTACAAGTCTCTGGATTTATAAATATTTAACAATTGGATTCACAAAACTACTAGAATGTTCTAAATGAGCTATGCCTCAGAGTTCATAGTGGGTGAGAGGGTTTTTATATTCAGTTTATTATCTTTAAACAGTTTTGCCTGCACCCCCTTTTTTCTGCATTAAGACTCATAGGGTTACTGATAAGCTATTCTGAAGTAAATGCGCAACACAGTGTTGTTGTTGACCCCAGTTTGAAAGATTCCCAGTTGCTCAGTTGCAATATTGAGCTGTACAGACCAGGAAACTTTCAGGTTCCATACCTCCTGGTACTAAAAATGATTTTGTGAAGGTAGCTAGCGGTGGCATCACTGTAATTGGTGTTGGTGTAATTGAGAAAAGTCACCTGATCTAGGAATCACGTATGAATATCTGGTGAAGACCACATCAAGCTCGTCTGTGATGCTCCTCACAGTGGAATAATTTGCTAACGCCCATAGTCAAGGCTGGAATTGGGGAAATGAAGTCCTTTACTCAAATGATTGTATCCATTAGAATTGTGGTCTCAGCAAAAGAAAAATCCACGAACACCTACTTGATAGGGATATGGTTCTGTTAAGTGTGAGGAACAAGGGCATACTTCTAATAATTCTTGAATCTCTTTATATGAAAATGTCATGCATCAGATCATAGGAATACATAGCAAGGGTTGGGGGAGAGGAGAAGCATCAAGGAGGATTAGTTGCATTGAACAGGAAAGAGGGAAATGAACAGTCAGTACTACTTCCTTTTGTCCTTTCTGAATGAGTTAAATCCAGTGCTGAAATGCTGCTGCTTATTTCAGTGGTGGCATGCAACTCCGGTACTTTAAATGGAGCTATAAGAATAGACTGCATGTTTGAAATGGTGAAAAACTTAAGAGAAAATAGGTGTCTCATTAATTTCAGCAAATATTCTGAAGAAATTAGAGCACTGCATGTTCTGCAGATCAAATTATTTTTAAATATTACTGTGGCATGTTTTTACCAAACCAAAGGCATTTCTCTGTATTTATCTGTTATGATAAATAGTATGAAAGGATAAAATGCTACACAGTTGAAATACACTTTGTTTGATTCTTGTATACTGGAGATTGACTGACTTGTTTATATACAATTATTAGACAATCTCCACAGAGTTAGTACCAAGTGCAGTTTTCAGGTGAAACAGCAGGCGTAGAGGCTGGGGTGTAATTGGAGCAGGATGAGCACATGTAATTTCGTCCTCATTTGAAGTCATACATTTGATCCTTATCTTTATATTTCCATTTGTCCACATTGAGCATGGAAACTACCTGTATGAGCAGAAGTAGACATATGGCCCATTGAGCCTGCTGCACCATTTACTACGATCATGGATGATCTTGGGCTTCAATTCCACTTTCCTGCCCACTCCCCATCTTCCTTGTTACCCTGCGAGACCAGAAATATATCTATCCCCGCCTTAAATGTATTCGATGATGGAGGATCCACAACCCTCTGGGGTAGAGAATTCCAAAGATTTGCAACCCTTTGTGTGTATTAATTTCTCCTCATCTCAGTCCTGAATGATTGGCTGTGTACAAAATCATGAGAGGTATAGACAGGGTGGATAGCAAGAAGCTTTTTCCCAGAGTGGGGGATTCAATTGCTAGGGGTCACGAGTTCAAAGTGAGAGGGGAAAAGTTTAGGGGGGATATGCGTGGAAAGTTCTTTACGCAGAGGGTGGTGGGTGCCTGGAACGCGTTGCCAGCAGAGGTGGTAGACGCGGGCACGATAGCGTCTTTTGAAATGTATCTAGACAGATACATGAATGGGCAGGAAGCAAAGAGATACAGACCCTTAGAAAATAGGCGTCATGTTTAGATAGAGGATCTGGATCGGCGCAGGCTTGGAGGGCCGAAGGGCCTGTTCCTGTGCTGTAATTTTCTTTGTTCTTTGTTCTTATCCTGAGACTGTGTCCCCACCTTCTAGGTTCCCTGACCAGTGGAAACAAACTCTCAGCTTCTAGCGCATCAAGCCCTTTCAGAATCTTGTACGTCTCAATTAGATTGCCTCTCATTCTTAACTCCAGAAATATAGGCCCAATTTACTCAGCCTCTCATCATAGGACAACCCCCTCATCCCAGGGACCAATTTAGTAAATCTTAGCTGCACTACCTCCAGTGCAAGTATATCCTTTCTTAAATGTGGAGACCAAAACTGCACAAAGTTTTCCAGGTGCAGTCTCACCAAAGCCCTGTACAATCTTAGTAAGACTTCTTTAATCCCGTACTCCAATAAAGGTCAACATGCCATTTGCCTTCCTAATAGCCTGCTGTACCTGCATGTTAGCTTTGTGCATTCCTTGTACGAGTACCCCCCAAGTCTCTGAACATTAAGACTTAACAGTTTCACACCTTTTGAAAAATATTCTGCTTTTCTATTTTTATGACCAAAGTGAACAAATTCACACTTCCCCACATTATACTCTATTTGCCATCTTGTTGCCCACTTACTTAACCTATCTATATCTCTTTGCAGCCTCTCTATGTCCTCCCTGCAGCTTACCTTTCCACCGAGCTTTGTATCATCAGCAAACTTAGATACATTGCTCTGTCGCTTCATGCAAGTCGTTAATATAAGCATGTGAATAGCTGAGGCCCCAGCACTGATCCTTGCTGCACCCCACTATTCACTACCTGCCAACTTGAAAATGCCTTATTTATGCCACTCTCTCTGCTTGCTGTCTGTTAACCAATCCTCTATCCACGCTAATCGATTACCTCCAACACCGTGAACCCTTATCTTACCTATTAATCTTTTATGTGGCACCTTATCGACTGTCTTTTGAAAATCCAGGCATACTACATCTACTGGTTCCCCTTTATCTACCCTACTTTTTACATCCTCAAAAACTCTAATAAACTTGTCATGTTGTAATTATACCCTCCTGCCAGTTGTGGTGGTTTGCAGTGCCACAACTGGGCATGATGTATTTGCAGCTTGGCAAGTTTACATGAGCAATTTCCATTATAAATGTGATGGTTAGAATTTATAATGGAGGAATTTTATAGGAAGTGCCTACAGGCACAATATTTTTATAATGTATTATAGATACATAGCTATTTTGAAAATGTTTACTCTCAAGTCAAGGAATGTTGATGCTCAAAATGAGAATACCAGTGTACTAATCCGAGAGGCTGCCAGTCACGTAGTTGTGTTTTTTATTTAGTTTTCTGGGAAAGGGCATTGTCACATCTAAGGATTGGGTCTAATTTTTAGAATGGAAACAACCAATTTGGCCATTACTCCTGAAAAGCTTTTTCTTTTGGTCTTGTGTCTGTTTAGGTTAAAAATGATCCTTTTAAAAAAGAATCCACAACAAAAGATGGAACTGGGAAGACGGGTTCAAGCAGAACTGGCAGTGATAAAAAGAGTTCGACAAGTGGAAGATCAAGTAGCAAGTAAGTAAATGGTGGCTAATGGTCTAGAAATATGAAAAGAAGGCTGCTTTGAACTTATTTCTTTTTCCAACGAACTTTCTTCCCTCCCCATTTTTCGCTTTCCACATCCCAGCATTTTTCTCCCATGTCCGCTCTTGAAGGTGTTGATGCTTCATTTGGATACAGTTCAACGGGTGCCGATTGCCTTCCAAAATCTCACCCACATGATGTACTTCATATGTGAGTTGGAACAGTGATGTCACCAAGTTACTAAACAGTGGGACATCCAAGTCAGGCCTGATTCTGCCAAAACATGCACAATTCAGTAGGGGTTGCTGGTTAGCAGTCGTGGGCAGCATTCCTGATTGCTTCTTCCTCCTTTTTAACTCTGGTCCTCAGGCCAATTATGATTATTGATCTGCCAGCTGAGATCAGCTAGGTTGGTAGTTATTCAGGCAACAGAGATAACTAAAACGTGCAAAAGATATGCAGATAAATATTAGTAATCTCAGTAATACAGTTTGATTACTTTTAAAGTTTAGTCTTTTTTTCCCCCAAATAAGATGGCTGTAGGTAATTTTGTCTTTTGTCTTGCTATGAATTGTGAAAACAGTTCTTTTATTTAGTGAATCGCAGGTATCTTAGAATCATAGAATGGTTACAGCACAGAAGGAGGCCATTTGGCCATCGTGTCCATACCGGCTCTCTGCAAAAGCAACTCACCTAGTCTCACTCCCCCCACAATTTCCTCAGAGCCCTACAAATTTTTTCTCAAGATAATCAGTTCTCTTTTGAAAGCGTTGATTTGAATCTGCCTCCGCCACACACACTATCTATTGAAAGGAGCTCCACAGCTACCTGGACTACACTTCTTCACATCCTGCCTCCTGTAAGGACTCCATTCCATTCTCCCAGTTTCTCCGTCTCCGACGCATCTGCTCTGATGATGCTACCTTCCATGACACTGCTTCTGATATGTTTTCCTTTTTCCTCAACTGAGGATTCCGCCCCCCTCCCCCCACTGTGGTTGACAGGGCCCTCAACCGTGTCCAGCCCATTTCCCGCACCTCTACCCTCACCCCTTCCCCTCCCAGAACCGCGACTGGGTTCCCCTTGTCCTCACTTTCCACCCCATCAGCCTCCATATCCAAAGGATCATCCTCCGCCATTTCCGCCACCTCCAGCGTGATGCCACTACCAAACGCATCTTCCCCTCCCTTCCCCTGTCAGCATTCCGAAGGGATTGTTCCCTCCGTGACACCCTGGTCCACTCCTTCATTACCCCCACCATCTCATCCCCTTCCCACGGCACCTTCCCCTGCAATCGCAGGAGGTGTAATACCTCCCCATTTACCTCCTCTCTCCTCACTATCCCTGGCCCCAAACTCTCGTTTCAGGTGAAGCATCGATTTACTTGCACTTCTTTCAATTTAGTATACTGTATTCGTTGCTCACAATGTGGTCTGCTGTACATTGGGGAGACCAAACGCAGATTGGGTGATTGCTTTGCGGAACACCTCCGCTCAGTCCGCAAACAGGACCCCGAGCTTCTGGTTGCTTGCCATTTCAACACTCCCCCCTGCTCTCGTGCTCACATCTCTGTCCTAGGATTGCTGCAATGTTCTAGTGAACATCAACGCAAGCTCGAGGAACAGCATCTCATTTACCGATTAGGCACACTACAGCCTGCCGGACTGAACATTGAGTTCAATAATTTCAGAGCATGACGGGCTCCATTTTACTTTTTTCAGTTTTTTTCTTTTTCCTTTTTTAATATATTTTTTTGTGTTTATTTTATTTCATCTTAGTTTGTTCAGTTTGCTTACCCACTTGTTTTTTTTTCATGTTTGTACTTGCGGCTGTTCAATTTTCAGTCTGTTAACACCCTATCTGTACTAATGCTTTGTCTTTCAACACACTATTAACATATTGTTTGCCTTTGCTCCATGACCTTCTGGTCAGCTATTCTGTGACCTTGTCCTAACTACACCTTATCCTTTGTTATCTCTTGCCCCACCCCTGCTTTACTTGCTTATAACCTTTTACATTTCTAATATTTTCTAGTTCTGAAGAAGGGTCACTGACCTGAAACGTTAACTCTGCTTCTTTCTCCACAGATGCTGCCAGACCTGTTGAGTATTTCCAGCATTTCTTGTTTTAATTTCAGATTTCCAGCATCTGCAGTATTTTGCTTTTATTTAAAAAGGATAGTTAGGTTGTGCAGGTGATGAGATTTGTTTTGGGATCAACTATCCCGTAACCTAGTAGCATTTTAAGAGTTCAGTTTAGAATTGTATTGGCCCAGTTTTCACATGATTGAAAATAAGTTTTGCAAACCTTGCATGCTTCCAGTTCACAAACCACTGTCGCAATCATGGTCACAGTTTTAAATCAACATTTACCAATATAAATTGCTATTCCAATTAAATTTTGTTATGTCAACTGACAAATTTGTAGTTTAAATCTGGCTACCAGACAGTAACTGTGGAGCAATTTATATTTCTTTCCTCCTCCTCCCCGCCCGTGTTGTGTCTCCCAACTCCATTGCTGTCTTAGAAAACATTCATCAACTGACTGGTTTATGCACACACAAATTCACTGTGGTGTTTGTCAATCAAAACATTTAACTACACTTAGATAATTGTCTCACCACATTCATCTCAATTTTTTTACAGTAACTTCTAACTTGCCATTAGCAATGCCATGGGAACTCCAGTAACATAATTATAAAACAGAAAATACTTGTGCACTATTTTACAAAGTTCTGTAATTATAAACCGGCCTATTAATGTTAGGTGTTTAAATTCTCTCATCCTAAATATAAAGGACACAAGTTTCTTCCAAAAAAGAGGATAAGAAAATTGAAAAACCTGGAGAGAGAAAAGAAAGTAAGGATGGGTCAAGCTCCACAAAGAAACCAGAACATAAAAAGGATGAGAAGGAGAGTGCAACGAGTAGTAGTCATGACCATTCCAAAAAAGTGGATGAAAAGAGGCGAAGGAGTATGTATCTTTTATTTGTGGCAGAAAATGTCTTTTATAAAGTGAATTTTGGATGAAGGTTCTAATAGGGTACAAACCTAGTTGTACGCAAGTTTTTATGCGACCCTGTTAAGTTGCAATGAATTTCAATAGGGAGTTGCTCTTGGAAAAATATTTAAGTAATTGATTACCTGTATAATTCCATTAATATTCTATGAATTGTTTGATTTCGCAGGTGTCAAGAGTCCTCATCGGATGGTGGTTATTGACAAGACTAAAGGTGAACCTGTTGTTAGTGTGAAAGCTGCAAAGAAAGGCAAGACTGGGCAGGTGAATATTTATGGGAAAAGGATTGCAAGTGTAAAATGCTAATCTACTTTGTTCCATTCATTCTACCCTAGTTAGAGTTGTGTAGGATTTGTCCATGTACGTGCCCTTTCTCCTGCATATCTCCCTATATTTTTTAATACTGATGAGTCCAAGCCTCCAGAGTTACAAGTGTAGTGTTTAAATACTAGCCAATCAAATGACAAACAACTGAATTCTAAATTTTCTGTAGAAGTGTGAAGATGTGATTTTTCAAGGTTGCTCTTGAAAAAGCTATTTGGAACAACTGGATCGTCCAGCATTTGGAAAGTGCAATAAGCTGGAAGACACTTGAATCCTAACCTTGGCTGTTTTAGTAATTTGGCCAAGCTGTCAGATGCTTCAGTATGTGGAAGTGAGGTATACTGCCAATGCCAAGAAAAAAATTCTTGTTTCTCTGGGATATGCTGCCAAAAGAGCAGCATTACAAAGTGGTGTGGATATCTACATTGACCTGATATGGGAACAGGAGGATGTAATACAAAGAAAATCGTGCCAAAATATTTGAAGCTGATTAGGAAATTTCTTTTCTTTACTAATACTTACAGGGTTCCAGTTCAAGAAGTAGAGAAAAACATATTCCATCTAAACCAAACTCCAGACACAGAAAGGATATTCTGCCATTTGAAAAAATAAAGCAGCAGAAGATTCGCGAGCGCTTAATTCGATTGGAACGCATACGACGTGCGATAGAATTAAGAAGGTAAGTGGAACTTTCCAACTCTTGGGATGGAAGGTAGAAGAAACTTTTTAATGCTGTGCACTTGCATCTATTTGGACTGTGTATTCATATGAGATAATTTGAGTAATCTCAATATTTGTCAGCCATGGTTCAGTGGTAGTACACTCTTAAGTTGGAAGGTTGGGGCATTCAAGCCCCTTCCTGTGACTTAAGCACAAAATCCAGGCTGACATTCTGTTCAAAGCCTATCCATCAACTGCAAGGCATAAATCAGGAGTGTGTTGGAATACTGGAATACACTCCACTTGCCTGGAGGAGTGTTGCTCCAAAAACACTGAAGCTAGACACCATTCAGAACAAAGCAGCTCGCTTGATTGATTGGCATCCCACCACTAAACATTCACTCCCTCCATCCCCTGTGCACAGTGACAGCAGTGTGTACCATCTACAAGATGCATGGCAGCAACTTGCCAAGCCACCTTCAGCAGCACCTTCCAAACCCGTGACCTCAACCTAAAAGGACAAGGGCAGCAGATGCATGGGAGCACCACCACCTGTGAATTCTGTTCCATGTCACACACCATACTGACTTAGATCTATGTTGCTGTTCCTTCACTGTCACCAGGTCAGAATGCTGGAACTTGCTCCCTCACAGTACTATAGGTGTACTTACAACGTATGGACTGCAGCGGTCCAAAAAGGTGGCTTTAGGGAAATTAGGGGTGAACAATAAATGCTGGCCTTGCCAGCAATGCTCACGTCGCATAAACAAATTGTTTTTTCAAATTCTAGTGCAGTACTAAGGGAGTGCTGTACTGATTGTGGTGCCATCTTTCGGATGAGGTATTGTACCGGGACTCACCTGCCTTCTCACAGGGAAGTTAAAGATTCCATGAATGTATCTCGGAAGAAGTTTGTGGAACCTTGCTGTGTGCAAATTAGCTACTTTGTTTCATAAATTACAATAGTGACTACATGCCAAAAGATACTTCATTGGCTGTAAAAGTATTTTTGGACGTCCTGAGGTCATGAAAGGTGCTCTATAAATGCAAGTCATAATTTTGGTTGGATTTGAGTTTGAGGGATGGCCACACTGGTGCCTTTGCATTTTCTTCTGTTCTTCCCCTATTTTTGCACTGAAACCTCTCATAATGCAAGGTTTTTTTGTTGTATAGAATTCAAAAAAGCTGATTTTAAATTCTTACCAATAGCACATAAGTAATTACCAGGCTACTCTATGCTAGCACATTGCATTTGTACACCACGAAAATTTCAAAAATGTTCCATTTGGCTTGGCTTAAGATTTCTGCTGTGCTTACGTGTATGCACTCTGCATTTTTTCAAACTTTTTAAACTAGGCGGCGTGAAATAGCTGAAAGGCAACGTCGTGAGCGAGAGCGCATTCGCATGATCCGTGAGCGTGAAGAACGTGATCGCTTGCAACGAGAAAGAGAACGATTGGAAATTGAAAAACAGAAACTTGAGAGGGAAAGAATGGAACGGGAACGACTGGAAAGGGAACGCATACGTATAGAACAGGTTCTCCATATAGCTTTTCAATGTAGACTCCCATCTCAGGGAACATTTGATTGTATACAGTTTGAAGTTTCGTTTCTTTGCCTTTCCTCCTCATCACTCTCTGCTCACCCCAAGCCAAGATTAAAAGTGTTTTTGTCAAGACATGTTCGCTTGGCCTGTAGAAACTAACTTGGTCCTCGGATAGGTTGTCAAGAGATGGTGCTCGAGCATCATGGGATAGATTCTCCCAAAAAGAAGCTGACCGGAGAAATCTAAGTTGCCTCCCACTGCTTCTTAATCTTCCAGCGTTGTGCACTTACTTGCGGATTTGTTTGCACATTTCTGTGTTCTTCACTGCAAACTGTGTTTGTGGACTTGGATTCTGTTTCGTGCTTTTTCGTTTTTAATTGCCATCTTGACTCAATTGTAAAGTGCCTGGCTTTGAATTGGTAATTTCTGAGAATGGCAAAGCTGAGATTGGAAACTCAGCATATGGGGATTGAGTGCAAACCCGCATCTCAAACACTGGCTGAACAAGTTGATCTCAAATGCAATATACCAGTGTTAATAAATTTAACTTATAAGCAAACTGTTCCTCATAGATTCAGGTCTGGATCTTAAGCTTATTGATTCTAAGTTTCTGGGGGATGGGGGGGTGCGTGGGAGTGGTATTTGTGGGGTTGAAGAGTGGCAGGGGGGTTATTTATATCTGAGATTCAATGCTGGCTGCAGTACTAAGTTAGCGCATTGTCAGAGGTGTCCTCTTTTGATGAGACGCAAGACTGAACTCCTGACTTGAGTTATTTGTAAATTGAGATTTCGTGGTTGAATCCAATTTGGTCTCAAGTTCCATGGTTAAATATTGGAAGTAAAGTTTGGTTTTCTGTTGACTTTTGGGACGATTTCCGAACATCACTCATTGAAACTGAGAATTTTTAATTTTGAGGTGTAATTAAACTAATGGATGGGATTATATTAACAACAGTTAAGTAATGACACAAAATACTGTGGATGCCCAAAACTGAAATAAAGAGAAAATGCTGGAAATACTCGGCAGTTCAGGTAACATCTGTGGGGAGAGAAACAGTTGAAGTTTCATCAGAACCGAAAAAAGTCGAGATGTAACAGCTCTTAAGCAAATACAGAGGCAGGGAAAGTGGGGTAGAGGGAGGAAGGAACAAAAGAGAAGGTCAGTGATGGGATAGAAGGCAGGAGCAAGTACAGTCGGAGGTGCGAGTGGGGTGAAGAATTTCGCTTCTCAGTCTAATTCTCTGCCTCATCTGAACTTTTTACCCTTGGCTTCCTACACTGTTCGAATGAAACTCAATGTAAGCTTGAGGAACAGAACCTTATCATTCAGTTAGGCATTTTACAGCCTTCTGGACTCAATATTGAGTTCAACAATTTCAGATTCCAACCAATGCTATTTTTTTCAGACAGAAGCTGCTGGTAATTTTATTGTCATTCACAGCACCTCTAGACCCTTTTTTTTAATTGTCCCAGTATCACCCGTTTTAAGCTTGCACCCTTTTTCATTTAATGAGCATTTCCAGCATTTTCTGTTTTTGTATTAAATGATGGCCGGCTGGGGAAATCTTAGCAAGGTGAGACTTGTATTGAAATTGTTTTTTGTGTTGCTGTACAGTTGGAAAGTCTTTCAGATGCCTGAGGTTTGTAGCATAGTTGTCATTTGCACCCTGCTAGACTGAAAATTTTGCCAGTGATGAATCCCCTGTTGGACCAGAGCATATTGTTCCTTGGGTGAAGAGAAGGGAAGTTTACTCTGTTTCATACAATATGCCTGGGTTCCAGGCTGGAGGAGGGTAATGTACTGATAGGGCCACAGAGTCATGGTTCAAAACAAAGAATTTCACACTTGTACCAATTCAATGCTTCAGGAACGCCGTAAAGAAATAGAGCGTATTGCCCGTGAACGTGAAGAGCTACGTCGGCAACAAGAGCAGCTCCGTTATGAACAAGAAAGAAGAAATTCTTTAAAACGGCCACATGATGTAGATAACAGGTAAGTTTGTAAATCACATTTTTGACCGGATATTCTGTAGTATGTTCATTGCATTAATATACAGAATCATTTGTGTTCTCAACAAAGACATTAATTCTGATCTCGCACTCCATGCATGAATGAATGGAGGGTAAGCTTTTGCTGATTGTGGTTTATAACTCTGTCCAGATGATCTTAACTGCCATTTTTTTTTTACAAACCTGTCTGGGTTAATTATCAGGGTTAATTATTCTAAATGTACACAAAAAGTCTAACTTATCCAGAACTCACGACCTGGAACGTGCTGCCCACAAAGGTGGTGGAAGCGGAGACTATCAGTGACTTCAAGGGAAAGTTGGATGGCCACCTGAGAGAAATAGATTTGCAGGGCTCTGGGGTTCGAGTCAGGGAATGGCCTCCTTCTGTGGCATGAATGACTTCATGACTCTTATGCCCACATCCTATCTTGGTGTAAAGTTGTAATTCAGGACTGTGATGAAATACTCTCTACTTGCCTGGATGAGTACAGCTCCAACAACACTTGAAGCTCGACACCATACAGGTTAAAGTAGCCCCTCCACCACCTTAAACATTCACTCCCTCCACCACTGGCGCACAGTGACAGCAGTGTGTACCATCTACAATATGCACTGCAGCAACTCGCCAAGCCTCCTTCGACAGCATCTTTCAAACCCACAACCTACCACCTGGAGGAATAAAGGCAGCAGACACATGGAAGTACTACCATCTGCAAGTTTCCGTCCAAACCACACATCATCCTAACTTCACTGTCGCTGGGTCAAAAACCTGGAACTCCCTTTCTGACAGCACCATGGGTGTACCTACACCACACCGTTTGAAAGGCAATTAGGGATGGGCAACAAATGCTGGCCTTACCATACGAACATACAAATTAGGACCAGGAGTAGTCCATTTGGCCCCTCAAGCCTGCTCTGATTGTGGCCTATAATGTACTTTCCTGACTCCCTTGTCAGTCAAGAATCTGTCTAACTCAGCCTTAAATATTCAATGACCCTGCCTCCATTGCTCTCTGGGGAAGAGAATTCCAGCAACACTCAGATCCCATGAAGAAATTTTTTTTAAATATGCTTACTATCGCTCCTGTCCTCTGCAACCTTCAGTGCCTTCTTGCACCACCGCCCCTAGCTCATTGAAGCCAAAAATGTTGACATCATTGACAAATCTCTGCAAGCCTTTTTCTACCTTACCTCTGTAACTTCCTTTAGCCCCACATCCCAGCTCACTGCTCCATTCTTGTAAATCCCGACCTCCTTGTTTCCCTTTTGCCTGCCCCTTCCATTTTTGTGAAGCATTTTGTAATTTACTATGTTTAAAGGTACTATACAAATGTAGGGATAATAATACTTTTTTTTCTGGACAAAGATGAAGTAAAACTAGTAGGTTTTATTTTAGTTTTAAAATGTTAAAGGTTTATTTTAAATTACACAGCTATAGAAAGAACATTTTTCTTCACCCTAACTGTGGAAATCAGTACTATAGTTATGTGTGGCTGTTGTGATACTTCCTTAATTTTTTCCATCTAAACTTTAGATGAAAAAATTAATTTTAAAGTTGTGAAATGTTTTCAAAACTAAAATATCCTGAAGATGATTAAAATCTATAAATGTCATATTTAGGCGCGATGAACCCTATTGGAATGAACACAAAAGGAGGGCCATGGACAGTGACGCCCGTTTCAGTCACAGTTCTGATTATAGTCGCCAAGAACCAAACCGTTATAATGACTTTGACCACAGGGTACCGTCGTCATTTGATAGGTGAGTGCTAACTTTGCATCTGGATTTTGACTGCACCAAGTGAAACCTGATGTTGCTGGGTTTTTTTTTAACGGCATGATTGGTTGAACAGAACTGCTAAAGCTGCAAAGATGGAATTGATAAATATGAAGATTGAAGAGGGCCATGGTGCATTTATTTATTTATTTAGAGATACAGCACTGAAACAGGCCCTTCGGCCCACCAAGTCTGTGCCGACCATCGACCACCCATTTATACTAATCCCATATTCCTACCCCATCCCCACCTTCCCTATATTCCCCTACCACCTACCTATACTAGGGGCAATTTATAATGGCCAATTTACCTATCAACCTGCAAGTCTTTGGCTGTGGGAGGAAACCGGAGCACCCGGCGAAAACCCACATGGTCACAGGGAGAACTTGCAAACTCCGCACAGGCAGTACCCAGAATTGAACCTGGGTCGCTGGAGCTGTGAGGCTGCGGTGCTAACCACTGCGCCACTGTGCCGCCCTAAGATATAAATTGCATCCATTGAAACTAATGCTAACGTACATTGTTTTGGCATACGGGTACATTGCACCAGAGTTCTGAACTTGAATTTGTGCCCGCTCTTGCATGGTGTGATCTGGTATGTTCCTGATCTCACTCTGGCAGTGGATGTGCATCCCTACAGGATAGAATAGGACAGGACACCTGAGAAAAAAATCAACCCATTTATTTCCAACAATGGTGCAATAAATCCCTGGTCATTGAAGCTAATGCATGATATTCCCCAAATTTACAGACGAGGTGATCGTTATAACCATCAAGGAGATGGAAAAAAGAATCGTTCTGGTAGTCGCAGAGAGGACACTGGATATAACCGATATCCAAAACCATATAGTGATTCCAGAAGACCAACTTCCCAACAAAGAAACGAACTTCATGCAAATAATGAGCGGAGAGAAATGAGGGAGCGAGATGACCGGCGAACCGTAACAATTCAGGATCGGTCAAGTGGTAGTAGGGGGCATGAACATCTACAAAAGATGTCCCCATCGAGAAATTTTCCAGACAGGAGTAGGATGAGTGACCATGGAGTCCACCACAGTCGGCCAAGTCATAATTCTTCTAGACCCAATGATTGGAAGCCTAGTAGTAGCATGGGCTCTACTAAACATGAATTGAGGTAACATTGAATTTGTTCTAACCATCTTGCAGTCTGTATTATAC
The DNA here is from genome assembly GCF_036365525.1 of Heterodontus francisci. Classification (NCBI taxonomy): domain Eukaryota; kingdom Metazoa; phylum Chordata; class Chondrichthyes; order Heterodontiformes; family Heterodontidae; genus Heterodontus; species Heterodontus francisci. The sequence continues at coordinate 26,293,968 of NC_090408.1, read as the reverse complement.
ATGTGGCGAGTTTCTGAAACTCCTTTTTCATTATTAAATTGAGTTGATCTGGAGAAGGAAGCTTTTGGGGCTAATATTGACACCTACAATTGACAAATTTGTGTTACCATCTTTTAGTCTAGTCTTTTAAATAAAGTACCGAAATGCCTCATTTCGCTCGTGCAACATCTATCCTAGATCCATTTGCAGCAGCATAACATGATGTTTTAAATGTTTAGATATGACTGTGGGCATATTGCCTGTTTCTGGGGTGACTTCTAGTGGTGTTTCTGGGAAGGGGAATTATTTTTAGTCTTTGAATTGTTACTTTCACTGTGGCTCATTAATACTTTTTAGTTGAGAATGCCATGTTATGTGGGATCAACAACATTTGGGTAAGAGAAACCAAACGATTGCAGTGCATTATGAAAAAATAAATTTTCAACCTACTGTTTTTAAAAAAAAAAAGGAATCCAAATGCATTCTTTAAGTTATATTCGAGTCATAGAAATACAGTTGCCTGGAAGAGCCTCTGGGAGTGATAGATTTAAAAGTCTGAACCTTGTCACATGCTAGTTTGTAGGTTGTTGAATGGCAATTTGTTTTGATTCTACATTGCTTCCCTGTGAGCTGGTTTTGATCTCTGAAACTAGTTTGTGGAATATATTTTACTGTGCAACAGAAAAAAGATGGCCTTTGAAACTGAATATTACTATTGATGATCAGTGTTTTAAGTGAAAGCAAGTAATTTAACTTGTAAATATTCATCAGTGAGTAAACAAACTATTTTTTGACAATTTAGGAATTCAAGAGAGAGAGATCGGATACGCCCAGAGAGATCTGGACAGAGTATGCGAAGTGGACCACCGAGCGGACATGGCAGTTTGGCTGGGTTTAATAGTCGAGATGGGGGAAGACCTGGAATAGGAGACAGGGGCAGTAATACTCAGGTATGAAGTGATGAACAATTAATTTGAAGTTACTGGATAGTGAACGCTGGCAGTTCTGTTTAGTGATAAGCACTTCACTTTTATATAGTCACATTTTCATTTTCCTTGCTAACATCAACTTTCAATCATAGATCCATATTTTCACCCTGATGTGACATATATAACTGTCAACAATAATCCAACTTAAAACTGTTGTTAGCTAATAAAACAGTTTTTACTGTATTTACTGAAATGTATGTTTTTTGGAAAACCATCAAATTAGTTGTGTTCCTACCAGGGTTTCATGTAGGGATTTAGCATAATGTTGCAACTAATTTGTCAAATTTAAGTGCTATGATTGTGTCTGTATTTACTTTTTGCAACCTCTTTTCTCAGCAATCTCACTACCACGATAACAGACACGTAGTGGTAGAACGTCATGGTCGTGATTCAGGAGGACCACGGAACAGTTGGCATTCTGGACCCAGTTCTCAAGGCAGTGGCTATCAAGACATGCGTCGAATGAGTGACAGTCGTGGTCCTGGCATGATGCCACTATCCAGGTACTAAAGTTGTAGTCTGTTAGCTGTTTTGATTTGCCTGTAGCTTAAACATGTATTGTAAATAATCTAGACTTCTTTCTGTATGGCATTACATTTTTGACTGGTTTTATGTTAAATAGGCTCATTCTTTCTGAAAACTATTGGAATGAAGTGTATGAGTTGTTTCTGGGTAGTTTGTTGATGCCTATTAGGTATTCACAGCAGATGGTTTGTTCACAGAATATAATTAGGACTGAGGAATACAAACCCATCAAAATAGCTTGCTTCATCATATAGTCAAATGTTAAAGGGATATTGATGTATCTATATTGGCAAAATTACTTGAAACTTGTTTTTCCTGTGTTTTAAAAAAAAAACTGTTTTCAATGCATTAAAACCATTCTCAACTCATAACCACAATGTGTATTGTTTCCATTCTTACAAACTTGTCACAAGATACAAACTTTATCATAAATGTGTTGGCATCTAAGCAGTCTCAGAAATCCTAAATAGGTTGACTCCTGGATGGGGCTGAAATTATTGTTCCAAGTTTGATAATCACATTAAGTAGCAAATGAGAATTATTTGATGCAGTACATCTCAGAAGAGGGACTAGGAAAGGGTTTGAATACTACAGATTTTCTCTTTCAAATCTTTGTAGAGAATCACTTATTCTTTTCTTTTTTCCTTCAAAGCTTTGATAGTTATGATCTGTAGTAGGCCCGTAGACGCATGTTTCATTCCTTGTATATTTCTTAGAATTTAATTTATACCAAATACTTGTTTTTTGTATAGATTGCCAATTGTTGTCTTCATCTAGTTATCAGCACCTGAGAGATTTTAGTATAGACTCTTAAATCATCCCATTCATGATGTCTGCTTATGAGCATGAGATCTCAGCTTTCATAACTTCACAAATGCAATATAAACCAGATCAAGCATATAGAAAATCATCTGACATCAGTCTGTATGACTGATGTGGGAAGCATGAAGATGATGGATAGACACTAGTATATTCTGGAATCTCCACACAGTGGCATGGTTGACATCAGAACTTACTGGATTTTGGGCGTTTGACTTGTATGCCAAGACTTAAACACCACATGTTGGTACTTCAGTCAGTTTAGGCAGTGGGCTACTATATTGAAATATTTCTTGTAAAGCATATTCTGCTATTTCCCCTAACCTCTAATTTTAGTCACTTGCCTAATTTGTGCCAAGCTAAATCTTGTCCTTGGCTGTACATTTACTGACATTTCTAGCAGAGATCACAAGATAGTGATGAGCAAGAGCTGTTGCCCACATTTGTGTTTTCCTTTCCATCTGTGCAGTGTAGTGCTCCTTTTGCTGCTGTCGTTGAGACTGGCTGAGCAGAGTTAGGAAGTCAAACTTTGAACCTCCTTCCTCTGTATGCCTCAGTATCACATGACTAATACCTGATCAATACCCTAAATTGAAAGATGATGGAATAAAAAGCTCAGAGCCTTGTCTCATTCAGGGCCGTTTTGATTCTTCGACCCGTTGATTACAAGGATGATGGCTGCTAGAAAAATAATGCTTTATGTTGGACATTCTCAATTATGATGTGTAGAGATAATTGTACAGCTACATGTAAAGTCTGTGGCTCCCACTATACCAGGGACATTTGTCCAGCTGCATTTGAAGTCATTTAAGAAAAATGTACAGTACCTGAAACCAGGTTTTCCTGAGGCTTTCTGCATCCCATTGATGTGTAACTTTTATACTTAACTTTCATTTTTCTTGTAAGTTCACACCATGCACAGATTATATATCCCATATGATATTTGGAATCCTGTGGTAAACTTATGGCTTGATTTGTCAAGCTTGGCATTTTCTCAACATTTTTGTTAATAAAATGAGTTCATACAGAATCCTCTTCCCATTAGTTCATGTTTCAGTTGATTGTTTCATTGCATAAAGTTAGGGCACTGTAGCAAATCGTTGAGATAAGGAACTGGGGCACATTTAACTTGGTCTAATGTATTTCTCACCCTGAAACTGGAGATGCTGAATAATCTGGCACAGTTTCACATTGGATTTAAGTTTAAAGAATTCAAGCCCCTGCTGCATTAGCTTTGTTTTTTTGGGAAGGTCCAACACATGTTCAACCTCCAATTTTAAAAGTGCATTCTCTGATCTTGGCCCTTCTGAAAGTTCTGCAAAGGGCCTTTTGAGCTTTTTGGTACTTTTCGAAAGGAGTCTTGTTTCACTACATACAGATGTTTTGGAACATCAAGTAATTTAGAAGGCTGAAGCCTTTTCTGAGGATGGTAGAAATAGGCTGATATATTTGGATCCATGAAAAGAGACAATTGTATCAACAGTTTAGGAGCTGCTTAGTAAGAGTTTTTTTTTTATTACTGACTTTCTCCCTTTTTATCTTTTGGCCTGCAAAAGAGTGCTTCATAGTGCCCAGTCAGATAAGCCACCTGAAGCTGCTATTTTTCTTCTATATTGAAGCATTTCCTGTAAAACATATTCTGCTCCTTACCCCAGTTTTCTAAATGTAGTCATTTAGGTATTTACTACTTTGCCAACCTTGTCCATGGCTGCACATTTATCACAGTGGTCACTAGATGGTCATGAGCAAGTAGTGGATATCTACCACCAGAGAATTTAACTTCAGTTGATAAATAATGAAACTAGCATATTGTCATAAAAACCCATCTGGTTTACTAATGTCCTTTTTAGGGAAGGATACCTGCTATCCTTACCCAGTCTAGCCGAGATGTTACTCCAGACCCACAGCAATGCTGTTGATTCTCTTAACTGCCTCTGAAATGGCTGAGCAAGCCACTCCGTCTTTCTGAAGTAAATAGCTCACCATCTGCTTCAAGGGCAATTGGGATGGGCAATAAATGCTAGCCTCACCACCGATGCCCATATCTCATTAATGAATTAAAAAAGACAGGCATGATGTAGGTTCAACAGACTCAAGTTCACTTTACTATGCCCCAACTTCAAACTGACTTTCCTTATTTAAAGACATTTTCATTTCACAACTGTCTTGTGGCCTCTGCCTGAAACATGATGTGCAGTAGGTGTTTCATTCAGTTTTGCACTATGATTCCCATCTATCAGGACCTGAATGAAGACTATCCAAACTCACTTAAGCCAGTTAAAATCAGGAGAGGGAAGACTTGCACACAATCTGTGTAGGAAGCATTTCAACCCAAGTCGAAGAACAGTTGAATGTGTATAATGTAATTTGGTGAAAAAAGACAATCTCTCCACCAAACAGATAAATTCTACTTTTACCATTCCACATTAACATTTTAGAGGTAATGTTTCTGTCATTGAAACTGGCCATACACCACCACATTCACAGCTTTAAATAGTAACATTGCACTACATTAAAGACTAGCAATATCAAAAATGTGACACTTTTGCTTTTCAAAAGCTCTGACCAGTACATCCATTTGAAGTCTCATGAAAATACTGATTTGTGGCTTTCGGTAGTGGGAATTTAATGAATGAGAACAGAATTTACAAGGGTACTGTCCTGCAGATTGAGTGGTTGTGATTTTTTTTCTCCATCCTGTTTACACAATTTTTGGTTTTAATATTGTTTTGAAAATAGTTGCAACAGATGTTCTGTTGCTCAGTTACTTTGTGTTTTTCATTTAGCATGCTTTGCGACAATGTAACATTTTCTGTACCAAGATATAGGTGCAAATTGTGGCCACTGATGAGAATTCTGCACTAGTATCTTACTGTTTTTTTTCATTGCCCACTGTAGTCCTTCTGTAGCAAACAGAATTGTGCAGATCACCAACACCACAATGCAAGGAGGCAATGTCTCAGGCTCCAAAGGAATACATGGATCAGGAGATGCTCGTTTTAAGCCATTCAAAGGGGGTGCTCCACGAAGATTCTGATGTACAGATGTTTGCAGCAGGTGGTCTCTTTTTGTTTTGAGATTTGTCTGTACTTAGTAGTCTTATTCAATGTGTACAACCAGCTATCTTTTCAGTGTTTTCCCTGTTCTAAAGACATGTTATTAGGCCTTGTATTTTTTTAGAAAATGGTTTTGTGACTGATGGACCTACTAATGTTTTTTTCTTTAGCGCTACAGCTATTGAAAATGGAGTAAAATAAACCATTATTGCTTTTCAATCTGATTCTGTGTAAATGTCTTGTATTGGGAGAACTTGGCAGTGGAACCCCAATTATCTGCTGCTGGAGAGGTGGGGGAACCCTCCCTATGGATAATGGAAATAAGATGTTGGGAGGTCCCTTATACTTAGTTGAACAGTGAGTTTTTAAACTTCTGATGTATCTTTTTAGATGGCCTAATCAAGCTCCTGGCACATGTAGATAACATCCAAGCTTTTCTATTTTAAAAATTGAACATTCTTAATGAATGCTGGCAGCCTTGACTCCATTAGTCTCCTGCCCCCTAAACATCAGCTGTGTGGATAGTAAATTCCACCAAATATGGATACCTAATTACCACTTATCCAGCTGAATCAAGAACAGTCTGAAATTAATACAAAACCTATAATTGCAATCTCATGCATGATTGAGAATGCACATAATGGAAGCACAGATAACTGAGGCTCCACTGTATAGTCTCAACTAGATTATTCACAATGTTTTATAGCAGTAAGTTGCACAAATGTCACCCATCTGTAGTTAGCCTTTTCTACTGTGAACACTAGCTAGTGAACATTCAAATGTTCAACAGTGCACAGGAGGTAGAGGGTTCACCTTTTGCAAAATAGTGCTTGTATTTATTGATAATTAATTCTTTTCTACATTTACCAGCAACAATTTTAATTTTTTTTTCAAAGAAAGGTTGTTCTTTACAAGTTCACATATATAAATGTGGTATTGATGCTGGGAAGATGTATTCTTGCATTTTGGAATAAATCTTAATGAAATTGAGTTATTTGGAGTTTGTCACTCTTTCACAATGTTTTCTATAAAAACCTCGATTCACAGTATGTTTGATTTCAATGAGTTAAATGAATCTCCCATTATGTTTTAAGCGATTCTCTAAAGAATCAAAAGTTTGTTTTTGAATTTAGAAAATGGTGTGAAATTCCATCACGTACAAATATTGAGATTTTTCAGTGACTATCTGAAGTACCATTCCAGATCCATGAGAAGTGGAAGACAGTGCTTGCAGAGACATTTTAAAATGTATTTAGCCTTGGAGTAGTGATGGTGGGTGGAATTAGTGAAATAGATGGACTGACTAGGCCAGAACTTGGTTGAGATAATGCTTCTTAATTTATTCATTGACTATGAGGTAACATGGGGAAGGCTCCAATAATTGCCTTCAGGCAATGGTTATCCACCTTGAGGAGCTACAGTCCTCAAGATGACTGAGTACTCATACACATCAGGTTATGCATTCCAGCATTTTGACCCAGTGGCAATAATGGAATGGGGGAAACTGATACTATTCCCAACCTTTTGCTATCTTGTGTAAAAGTACTAAGGGTTTTTTGGGAAACTTTCATCTCAGTCTGTGAAATTATACATTTATATTGCAATTTCAGACACACACAACCCGTTTCCCCCCACCTAACTGCTCCCCAAGTCACATGACAAACACAGCAGCTTTAGGGCAGAGTACTTGCTCTTCACAGCTGGCTGAATGAATGAAGTATAGCTCAGACAGGTATGCTGCCCTCAAACAAAAGCAGTTGTACTTTAATGTTAGAATAAGGAAAACCTGCAGATAAATACTGGAAATGTGCTGGTAGCACTTAGCATCAGGCCAAATGATTGTCTGATAATTATAACTCAGGAGTAGGGACCACATACACATGAATGAGCAGTGCTCATTAGGCTAGTCAGGTCTCAGGTAAATATTATTATATTCAGTGTTAGATTGGATAGAAGATTGATCATTTCCACCAGCTAGTTTAACAACCGTAGAATGCACTAAGATATAGGTGTGTTCACAGTTGAGGGTCAAATGTATTTATAACCCCATAAGTCTGATGAAGGTAGATACAATCAGTGACCAGTAGCAACAAATCTGTCTCATCTTCCTCAACCAAAGCTGCAGCTAATTAATGTAGCGCTAACCGCTGACCAAACCCAATACCTGATATTTATGGTCTTGCCGTGTAGATCCCTTGGGGTAGTTTCAGAACTAATACCTACCCATCACTTAAGGAATTCCTTTGGCTTTGTAAAGAATTCTCATGATCCCTCTTTACCCCTCTCCTCCCAAAAATATCTACAAACCAAAACTCTTTCTCAAAATGAACATGTAATGAAATTATATCCTTACAGCTATTACAACATACTAGCACCATCTAGTGGTTTAATTATTCTGTAAGAGTGGCAGGGGGAGGCGGCGGCGTAATGGTATGGTCACCGGACTAGTAACCCAGAGACCCAGGTATTGCTCTGGGGACATGGGTTTGAATCCCACCATAGCAGAAGGTGGAATTTGAATTCAATTAATAAATCTGGAATTTAAAGTTAGTCTAATGATGGCCATGAAACCATTGTTGATTGTTGTAAAAACCCATCTGGTTCACTAATGTCCTTTTAGGGAAGGAAATCTGCTGCCTTTACTTGGTCTGGCCTTCATGTGACTCCAGATCCACAACAATGTGGTTGACTCCTCCATGCCCTTGAAATGGCCTAGCAAGCCACTCAGTTCAAGGGTAATTAGGGTTGGGCAATAAATGCTGGCCTGGCTTGCGATGCCCACATCCCACGAAAGAATTAAAAGAAAAAGGAACTGATCATTAAAACTCAACAGCACAAAATCAAAGCATTTACTATTTCTGTAAAGGTTGAGAGATGGGAATGCAAGTGTATTATTCAGACATTTCATTTACCCTGTACTTTCAGATTCATGTATACAATTTTTTTTTTACATTTCATTTGATCAGTAATTCATTGGTACAATTTATAAAACAGGAGGCAGCCATTTTGCCCCTCAAGCCTGTTCCTCCAGTCAGAGATCATGGCTGATCTGATTTAACTCCATATACTCATCTCTGCTTAATTTTCCTTAATAGATTTATTGTTGACACAACAGCTATCCCTCAGATTTAAAACTAATTGACCTAGCATCAACTGCTGTACTGCTTGAAGAGTTCGACATGCACAGGGTGGTGGAAGTTGGAAGTGTTTCCTAACTTCACTCCTGAAAGCCTACAAGTTAGAGCCAAGCCTACGTTTGCTATTCCTAGACTCCCCAAACAACATTTTTTTGGTGCTTATGTACTATATAGTAAATGTTTAAGATTTCTTCCTGATTTGAGATTCATAATTAAAGCATTGGATATCAGATAAAATTACAAGCCAAGTTACATTTTTCTCAATCTGCTCTGCCCTACCCCACAATTTCCCTCAGTAAAGGCGGCAAGAGACAGCCAGTGCCCCTCTTGATCTTAACAGTTGCTGAGAATTGTGGAAGAACAGCATCAGTGATTTTAACATGGGGCAAAAAAAAATTACCTTAGTGACCTGGCAGTGATTACTTTCAGTTACAGCAGAAAATTGTTGATAGAGCTAAGAAATACATTTTATATTATATACGATACCTCAAACTACCCATTTTTTTTCCAACTATGGATAATTGATAAACATACATTTGGTCTTGATGTACTATATAAAAAATTAGATGCACCAAAATGAAAAGCAAGGAGGTCAATTCAGCATTAATTCGATTGAGGTGAAGCAGCTGTGGATTGAAGATAATTGCAGTGTTTAATGTTTAAGATAACTGCAGTATAGACTTTTGGAAGCAATTTATGTACATTTAAATCCTTTGTAATATGCCATTTAATGAAAATGTCCATTTAAAAAAAAACTTGAGCCACAGGAAGGAGTAAGTACAATAGATTTTCTTAAAGCCGTGGTGGGGGAGGAAGGGAGAGAGAGAGAGACAGGGGTGGTCAGAAAAAGCCCTGGGTTGAACCAGATGTTGGGAGAACCAGTTTGTCAGTTATCTTGGCCAGAAAATGGACTCTAATCTAAAAAAAGGGGGGGGGGATATTTTAAAATTGGAATTAAATGGAATGAAAGCAAGCTGATTAAAACATGAGCAATCCACAGTATGCTGGCACGTAAACATAAATGCCCTTTGGCATCAGCTTGCAGAATGTGGCACACTACTCAATGGGCGGATTAAAGCATCTGACCTAAAAGCTTATTTCTGACAATATAAAACTTGTTTGCAAGTCACTCAAAAAGCTTCAGAAATTTCAGAAGCCAAGGCCCAGTTGTATCATTCATGTAAATACAAGGTTTGTAAAAATAATTCTCTTCCCAGATATGGAGGGCTAATGATAATTTCAGGTTTATGTTTCCATAATTCCATATTTGGAGGTTACATTTTTGACTGTCCACATAATGCATGCAAAATGAAAACTTTCTATTCTTGTATTACCTGGCCAGTTTTGGAGTTCAAAATGGATTTTACCCACTACGAAGAGCCTGGTGACAGCTTCAGATATTCAGTCTTAATTAAATGTGCTTTCTAAACTTCTATCTGGTAGTGCAACAGCGATATAATTTATTCCTTTACTACTGCAAATACACTATTGCAATAAATTATACTTAGTGACCAATTTCTATGTGACATGCATTTGTAATCTTAAATGTATGAAAATTTAAAAAGATCACAACTTATCTCCTTCATATTCATTTACCTTCAATTCTGGAAACAGATGAAGTGGTACTGATGTGCTTTCTTAAAAGAAAACAAAGACAATTCAACAAGGCTTAAAGGAACTACATGTTCTGTGAAGAAAACATATAAAAGATAGGGGCTGAGGTGAAGTGGATAGCTTCAGAGAACAGACACAAGCTTGATGAGCCAAATAGCCTCCCCCTTTGCTGTAAAGTTTAACTTTTGTGTTGCAATGGCTTTTAACTGTCGGAACAGCTGTATGCCAACCATCTTCCAGCAACACTGTCTTGTAAAATGGTGTAAACATACATCAAAGAGTTCAGTGGGGATGATTGAGAGGCCATTACACCAGTTTCCCACCCAAATTCATAGCACACCTTGTGAAACTGGACTGTTGCTCCAAATGTCTACACATTACTCTGCCGTTAGTTATAAAACAAGCAAAATGGCAAGCAAATACAGAATTCTGCACTCCTCATTGACCCCATTTTCTACCTAGCAAAAACTACATAGATGTGGCCCTTCAACTAGCACATGAGACTTTAAAAAGCAATCAAAATTCTCAAGGCTATTATATAAGCTACTTTTTATTCCACGATGACCCAACTTCCTCTTCAAGCTGTCAATAGGACTAGCAGGTACAAGAACATCTGAAAGAACATGATCGGAAGGAGGAAAGGGAGCAGGTGTAGTCAGGAAGAAAGCAGTTTTGCGGCTGAAACCAGCAAACTCCTCCAGTTTGGAACATCACTGGAGGATTATGAAGGAAATGTCAGACAGTGCAAACCACAGAACATGCTACAACCTGGGGTGGGATGGGGATGGTGGAATAGTGAGGAAAGGAAAAGTCAATGATTGCGAAGTAGGCAAGTATGTCTGTAGCCAAGACTGGCCTCCAGAATGATATGCTGCCTCCTGGAGTCAGAGTAAAGGACATCATGGAGCATAGACATTTGAGAGGACTGGGTGAGCAGTCAGTAGCTGTAGTTAATGTGGGTACGAAGAACTTTGGTAGGATAGTGATAAAGAAATATTAGCCAAGTGGAAAACTGGAAACCATGAGCTGGTCTATTAAAAATCCTATACACATGATGCATTGTTTTAGAGGCAGAGGAAAATTAAGCAACTGCACATGTGGTTGGAAGAGTAGTCTCAGAGGTACAACAATTGGATTCAGTGATGTGAGGCAGGGGTAAAAATCAGACAGATTCCCAGTATTCATTATCCAATATCCCCTTCTCTCAAGTATGCACATGTGGATATGGTCAAGGCTCAACAATGGTAGAATAAGTCTACTAACACTCAGTCGATAAGTTTGTACATCAAGAATGGTGAAATACCAGAGGACTGAGTGGAATTATCTGCTGCAAAAATCAGCACCTTCAGCAGAGTAGTAGAAAGCTGGAATAAACCCCCAAATTAATCTCCGCATTTACCTCAAAGTTATGTATTTTACAACAACCCATAGCAATAGCCTCATACCCACAACCCTCAAAATCTCAAGCTACTGTATGCGCAACTGTTGTTGAAGATAGCCGTATTTTCAGCCACCTAGGCCGAAGTTCCAGAATTCTTTCCTAAGTCACTAAATCTCTGCACCCTTCTCTAAGACGCTGTTCAAAACCTACCTCTTTTACCAAGGTTATAGTCATCTTAAATACATGATCACTTGTCCTATTCTCTCTTCCTTTGGCTCGGTCTTAATTTTACACACGCTTATTTGAAGTACCTTGGGACATTTCCCTACATTAAATGAGTTACATAAATGGCAGTTGTAGCTGTTGAAAAGAAATATTGTTATAATGAAATAATGCCAAACACAAATGTCATTGCAAGAAATGTGTTTTTATTTTAGTTTGGTGTTTTACCAATTCCATCATCCTTCTGCAACAACAGAAGTCTTTGCACTAATTGGTACCAAATAAGTTAAAGACAAATCGCCCAAAGTTGTATGCTCCAATGTAACATGATTCCAGTAATGTTTCACTTGCAAAACTGCAAATAAAGCCACATTTTACTCTTTTTGATGGTTACCTAGGCACTAATGGACGTACAGTTCAGCTGGTAAAGCTGATTTGGTCACAGTATACCATTTCCTAAAATTTCTTGCACAAATTTACATAAGAGACTATCTGATACCACTCACTGCTTAGCATTTCGTGCTCATTCTATGCCAATTACACAGCAAAAAGCTCTGTAATGAGTCATGTTAGCTAATAGATTTACTTGTCAGTTTTAAGGTGTAAACATCAGTAATTCTGCAAATATAAAGTGTGGGTAGTGGCTTTGAACAATTTTGACTCCCCGAGTCCACGCACTGATGTTTCACCTCATATGTACACCTGTCAATTTTAACAAATATTCCCTCATATTTGAAACAGTTTGTTTTGGTTTTCTACATATCACTGATATTCCAGTTCACATCATTTAACAAACACCTGATGCCTTTTCCTATTTTAAGATTTCAAAAACCTAGAAATTCTATTAGCAAAACCTTCCTCACAGTTGCTACTCCAGGATTTTCAAAAAAGAATTTAATACATCTTAAATGAACAAATTACATATAAAGCATCGAATCTATTATTTGCAAACATGGAACTTAAGAATTCTAATGGCACAATATGCTGCTGTCTCCTCCCATTTTTCCAAACTGCACAACAGAATATCAAGACGGTAAAAAATTTGCTATTTTGTCAAGCTTTAGTTATTTAACACCAGAAATATGAACTGAAAAAAGTTGTCTGTTCCATAGAAAGCTTTTCTTCACAAGTACTTATAGTGCCAAGTGCCAATTAAGGTATTTTTGTGCCACAAAGTAGGACAGGAGATTGTCAAAACTCACACGATCCACACTAACAAGTATATAACACACATTAAGGCAGTATGCTACATACATGTTTGGTCACAAATATAGAAAGGAACTGAATGTTTTGTAATTAGAATCTATCATAAGGCAGACACTCCTTTAAAAAAAATGCAGGACTTGCAACAATAAAAGCAAGTATTATAGTCGCTGTAATACAGAAGACATTTAAAAGAAGTTAGAGAGCAGACTTGAAAACATATACATGTTCTTTCACAATGTATATAAAAAAAACCCTTCACAAGTATTTTGGTAAATGATCATTCTCATAAAATAAAGACCCTGAAACAAACTGAAAGGTGCAACAAAAACTATTAAAAGGTAACAAGTTCTGTTCTACACTTGCCTTTTCCTTTGTTAATTGTGGTCAAATACACATGCACTATGTGCATTATTGTGATGGAAAAATGACACAAAACCCAATCCCCACAGGTGCTATGTGATTAAATCTCCAAGGTAATGAGATTCCCATGGTTAAAATGTCTGGACAATATTTTATATTACTTGAAATGACAACGTATAGCTTTTCCTCAGCAATAAAATGGTTTAGTTCAATGTTGAGCTCTCGCATGCACTGAATCACAGCAAAGCATTCAGAACTAGCATTGAGAAAATCATCTACAAAATTTGCTTTGCTGAATAGCTTAATTGTACCCATTCCCTATAAATGGACAAACATGCAAAACAAAGTGATATTTAAAGCACATTTGGTCCAGAAAGTGACTTCTCGTATTGTTCTCAGCTGTCCATATACCAAGCATTAAAAATATTAAAAGCAGTCAAATGTATGTACTGGATTGTTACTCATCGAGGTACTGCATATATCCACAAGCAGACTTGCACTAGCAACACAACTCTCTCAGGCTCAGTCCCCACTGTAAGACCACTGCAGCTCCATTACAGATTCTAACTTTCAATACAACATCCCAGTTTTACAATGGATTCTGAAGGGTTGTTCTTGGTGGGCAGTTGTACCACACTGGTAACTTTCAGTACCAACCTGGTTTAAATATTTAATATCTACTATTGAAAATTTACAACAAAAAATGCATAAAAATGCTAGGATAGGACTGCAAATAATTAGATCTATACATATTTGATATTCCGGTGCTTTTAATATCAATATATTTTAACGAGGCAAATACAACTTTACATTAGAATTTGTGTGAACATTTACTGTATGATCTACTAGCATTATCATGCACTATAGATGTCAGCTAATCCACAACACAGCTGGGCAGTTCAATGTAATTCCCCCTAAATAACTGTGTTCACTATACCTGTTTTGGGTAAAGAATAGTATTCCTAATTAAAGGAAATTTCTAAGTGCAACACGATTCTTTTAAAAACCAAAACTCCCCAAAATTTCCTGGGATGCCTATCTTGGAATAATTTAACAAGTGATTTCACAATGAATAAATATTTACGTCTTAGTAAACAGGTTTAATGTTTTATTTTCTTCCCTCAGTTACCAAAGGATTGCAATATCTTCCCCTGGTTACATTTCTGTATAACTGCTTCAAGCGCTCTAACTGAGGGTGCCCTATTAGAGGTATTCAAATAAATAAACTGGTCAATGTATTAAAAAGCACAAGACAGCTATGTTACTAGAATGACGATCATAATCTGAAGCAGACCTGAAACAGTATAAAAATGAACCTTCAGACAATTTTCCTTCAGTCTTCAATATTAGCAGTTTAGTGTTTGCTTGCATGTTCCAGCAGCAGCGTACCAGTGAACAATACATTTGGAGCACTTTACTACCATAAAGATAAGTTTTTAACGTATATGAAAACCACGAGTGACAGTAGCAAAATTATGTTTCTCTCAATGTTTTAAAATTTCACGACTTCTGAATATTGGTCCCATTTAGAAATACAACTTAGCTACTGTCTACGTGCTTAACTAATACCTGACTAAATAAATTTGAAGGCATTAGAAAAGACACAAGACCATAATGACTAGGTAAATTACTCAATGTTAAGTAATTTAAGACTGAACTATCAGTCATTGTAAAGAGTGCTGCTGTTGTAGCATCTTAATTGCTGGTCAACAGATTGAGCAGACAGAGAGCAAGGTTTTGGCAACAGGAACTGTGCCTTCTATATCTTAGCAATAAGGTTATGGTCTCATTGCCAACTTGAAACACTATTTTCTAATTTGCCAAGAAACATGTTTAGTCAAAATACAGAGCTTATTCACTTATAATTTTGTTTACTAACTTGCTGAATCTTTACATTTCAAATCTCTGCTTTCACACATTTCCACAAAAAATGACTATTGTTGGAACCATTTTTAACCATTCAAAATACAGCACATTCGTTCAGTTAAAGAAAACTTGAAGCAAGAGATACCATTATCAAATGTTAACCTGTCTCCTTGAATTCCTTCAGGTTATTATGGCTCATAAAGCAAAATCAGCTCATGAAAAAAAAAATTGAGCATCAATCTGGACAAAAGATTGTCTAGCTCTACATTTGTATCCCACCAAAATTAGCATATCTTAAACACGCCATCAAGTGAAAGACCAGTTTTATGTTGGGTCTTTGTTTTCTATAATTCATTGGACTGATCAGTTCTAGTAGCACTTAATGAAAGCTAAAATAAATTCTAGCTATTGTCATTTATTGTAAGCAGAGAATTAAAACTAACCAAACCATGAAACTGCCAATCATTGTCCTGTAATAAAATTGAGGCAGTATTAGCCAAAATAGCTTATTAGCTGATTGCATTAATTAATGCAGAATAATGAAGAGAACAGGCATTGTGATTTCACTGTTACATGTAAAGGTGCTTTTTTATATTTTAAACAATGATTTATGTCAAATAAAATGTAACTGCATCAATCAATGCCATAGAAACTCCATTGTGAATATAGTGCATTGTGCAACATACAACAAAGTTTGGCCGACTGTATCAAAGAAGTCATCCTTTCACTTCTCAAAATATGAACAATTAAGGATCAGGCACAGACGGCATATCACTGGGTTCTTTTAAGGGTTATGCACTTAGTTTCTGGTAAACTCCAACCCCCATCACAAGAGAATACACTTGTCCTTTTCTTTTTCTCTTGGTTCCTTGCGCTGTTTCCGTTCAGTGCCCCCAGGCTGTCTTCCAGCAGCTGCTGCCTGTGATTGTTGCCCTTCCTGGAATTTGAGAAGAAAACATACACACAAGAAAAAGTTTTAAACCACATACTAAATCTGAAAAGGAAGAGTCATTTTAGCACAATACTATACCTGAAGCTACAGGCAGAGTTCAACTGCTACCCTCAAGCATTCAAACCTCTGCAATATGGGTTTTGTTAATTCTTAGAAAATGGGTCTTTTGTGGTAAAAGGACCAATCCAGCCCCATAAAAGCATGCTGCTGAAGGCTGATCAGATTTTTGTGGGTGGTGATGTTGGAGAGTCCCATGATCTAAATGTCCTTCCAAGAGGAAGGAAAAGTGGAAAGCAGTTCTTAAAATGATTAAGTTTCTTCAACATTTAATCTCTTCTCAACATCAATTGGAGCAGCTACTTAAAGTAGAGGAAAATTAAAATGGATAATCTACACAGGCTTCCCACAACAGACAAACACGAAAGAAACTGGAGGGTCAGGTATTCACACATTCCTCCTAGAAAATGCCTGGGAATGGAACAGGCCTGGAGTAGGTCTCTAAATATCACTACCAGAGCAGGTGTAAATACAGAAGACTGGGGCAGGGGGTAAAAAAAGAAAATTAATGTTATTGGAATAGTTGTCTGTAGAAGCATTACAAGGTTTTCCTATGCTTGTTCTGAATAATGTACATATTGAATCAAATGCAACTGAATTATGTTAATTGTAAAGGATGCTGTGCAAATGGGGGGAGGCGGTAGTGTTGTGGTAATGTCACTGGATTAGTAATCTAGAGCCCAGGCTAATACTCTGGGGGTAAAATGGGTTCAAATCCTGCCATGGCAGATGGTGAAATCTGAATTCAATTAATAAATCTGGAATTAACAGCTAGTGTATTACCATTGTGACGGAAAACCCACATGCCAAATGGAAAATATTAATTTCATATGAAACTTTGCTTGAGAACTTTTTACTGGACATTGTTACAAATAACTTAAAAAAGCAGAACAGAACAGCCAAAGATGGCCACACTCAATTTGTACGAGAAGCCAAAGGCCAACCACAGACAGAGGTAATTACCCAATTTCATTAGAATAGGGGTATGCTCTGTTTCAATTACCTAAAATGGTTTTGTCAATGTTGGTTGTCAAAAGCCTCGATACCCATCGACTTTCAAACAGCCAATCACTGTCGCACCCCACCCCCACCCCCCAACCAAGTATGCTGGCACAGCTTGAGAAGAACTTTGAATTTCAAAAAACCTTCCAGAAACTTCTGTTTTCAAACTGAGGTGGTCACATGACATACCTGCCTGCGTAGCTCTGAGTTTGTGAATTGTGCCTCAGAAGAAAGACAGTAACTAAACTCCAGGAAGCACCTCTCTCTCTCTAGCAAAGTCCCAGGGAAGTCTCGGCTGCAGCTGAACCTCAAATCTACAGACCCTCACAGACAACAAGCAAGAGGACGGATAAAGCCTCTCTTCGGCCTTCCGCAACCAGAGAAACAAGCCTATATTGTGCATGGCCCAGCAAGGACTTTAAGACTTGAACGTCAACTAAGGACATTGAAACTCAGTATTTGAATTCCATTTCGGACCTTACTTCAACCTCCCAACTCTATCTTTTCCCCTCTGTATCTACTTTTGTCACAGCGTGTGTGCGCATGCACTTCTCGAATGAATGTGAGTGTCGATGCGTCGCGTATTTCAGTAATTTTAACCAGTTTGTAGGGATACGATTAATAAACTTACACCTTTCTTATTTAAGCTCATTAAAACCTGTCGGATTGATTCATTTGTAATTATATTCGACAAACAGTGGGCAAGGGCTCACTGAGGAGGCAACCTAAATCACTGTTAAAAGAATAAACCCTGTTGCAGTCAAACCAGAAAAGTGATGAAAGGGGAGCCTGAGACCCCTTCCTCACCTGGTCACGACATCATTGTCGATTGTTGTAAAAACCCATCTGGTTCACTAATGTCTTTTAAAAAAGGAAATCTGCCATCCTTACCTGGACTGGCCTACATGTGACTCCAGACCCACAGCAATGTGTTTGACTCTTAAAATGCCCTCTGAAATGGCCTAGCAAGCCACTCAGTTCAAGGGCAATTAGGGATGGACAATAAATGCTGGCCAGTGACACCCACATCCCACAAATGAATAATGAAAAAAATTATCCTTGAAAACTCAGCTCTCAGCTTGAGCACTTTGCTGTGTATTCCACAGTATTTCCAGGCGATGCATTTCACTAGCCGCTGTGCTCCACTACTTTTATATTTTGATTAAAGCCGAGTGCATAATACGCAGCGGGATTATCAACTACTTAATTTGTCTTTTCCTTCACTTTCAGACTAAAAGTTAGAAGAATGTTTATTCCTCTCAGAATGTAGAACAGACATGAGCAAAAACAGCTGTACTTAATTGATGAATTCATTCAAAAAACCTGTTGGATCAATATCTGTTTGGAAATAGGATTGGAGGTTATAAGCATAGATACAAGTATAAAGTAAGTCATTCAAATATTCTATCAAGCACAGTGATTCTTGTGATGATTGGGAGAGAATCATCCATGGTAGGTGGCTGGGTAGGGTTAAATAGGGAGATGTGGAAGTGGATAAATATTCTGGAGGTTATTTGATTAACTCAAGAAGAAAGGGAGCAATTATGCAGAAATTTCCCTCAGGAGATTAAGTGTCTAAGTTGAATTCACAACGAGATAGGCTGCATATCCTCTGTAGAAGAAACAGCACTGGTGGGATTGAAGAGTCCTTTTTCAATCATTTTATAAAAATTCTATTTATTCTGATATTTTAGCTCAACATGAAATAAACCATACAGCTTTATACATTTTAATTACATTATAATCCAGTGAAATTAAAAGATTTATACGTCTAAATATATTGATGGTATTTGCAACACTGGAAGGGTCCAATGATTACAAAGCAATTTTCTCAAAAGTACATGACACTTCCTATGGTACACATTAGTGTACTGAATTCCTGTACTGTTGAGTAACTAATAAGAATTCAGTACACTCTTGTGATTTCCAACACAGAATTCCTGCTCTCAACTCGATCGGGTACACAGATACCAACTCAGAAGCAAGACCAAAACAGTTATGCCGACCTATGGCGTTTTTGCACACTACCCAGTGGTACATTCAAAAACAGCCTAGGATTGAGACTTTGTTTCATATTCTGGTAACACAGGGACCTCATGTATTCCTGTTACTTAGTCCATTACAATGAATCACAGTTGATCATTAAAGAATTTTAGGAACATGCTATCAGAACCGAAGCAGCTGTTGTTTTTGCATACCTCAAGCTTGCTGACCCGTATTATCATATCCCCGAGTCCCTTCTTTCTCCAGAAATGCATCCACGTGCCCCTTGATCCTTTTATGCAATCTGATTGGAGGCTTTTCTCTGGTAACTTTTTCACAAGTTATTTTTGGGTGAACAATTCCAGCCATGTTCCCTTCCTATTCCCAACTTAATCATTTTTTAAACTTTCTTTGCTCCATGTTTTTTGAACCCTTCACCAGACAGAACAATTGCCCAGATCAATTGTCTAATTGCTTTAATCATCTTGAAGTGCCAACAAAATTTTTACAAAGAAACCAGCCCAACTTCCTTAATCTTTTGTCATAATTTGATGTCTTGATACCTGAAATCAACTTTGTTGCTCACCTCTGCACCCCAAGAGCAACAATATCCTCCCTCTGATTGGGTGACCAAAATTGCACAGAATTGATCAAAGCACATGCTGTAAAATTGCTTTCCACTTGATAAAATGTCATTACCTGGCTTTGAACTGCAGCTGCCTGTTCCTGTTCATGATAGAACTGGGATGCTCGTCTGTCTTCTTCTTCCTGTAGTTTTTTTGCTAGCTCCAGATCACTAATTCCTTCAGGAATCTGCTCCCAGGATAAGTCCTGGCTTTGCTGCTCCTGCTGTAAGGACAATGCCATCAGATAGTCCTGAGAGAAGAAATAATGTCCAATCAGGAAATCCCTGGATAAGGGATCAATAATTATCCTTGAAGTGCAAATACAGTTCAACTAAATTGGATAGTGAAAGCTGATAAACATGCTTTAAAACGTTTCAAAACGTAAAAGAGTTTTCTTTGTACACTGGATATTCTCCACGCTTTCAAAGTCAATATTTTAATGTTAAAATACAACAAAGAATTCCAGCATGCTTTCATATTCCTTTCCATCAGATGTGGATTCTATACTTCGATCAGAATCCTTTAAGTTTCAGCCTGTGATTTTCTTTGATCAGGTAGCAGAATCTGAACACTGGGTCATGATGGACAGAATATTCAGATGGTTACTCATTTATAAAATAATGACACTAACAAGGCCGAAATCTTGATAATAAATGAGGAAACTGAAGCTACAGTTGTCGAAAGATGATCTCAAAACATCTCAATATGGAGCATGCAATGGCACTTCAGTAAATATGAATAATGCGCCTGAATGAACCTATCAGTCTGAAGATTAAGGTTACAAGAGAACTATAATGATTGATCAGATAATAGTGTTTTTAACTAATAGGCTTCAGTTTTTAATAAAATGGGATCTTTATTGGTACAACTCTTCAGGTAGTGGAGTGGTCACAGATGCTGGGTGATTGATGGGAGCTAGGTTAATACTATGCTGGGCTTCAGGACTACAAGCAGTTCAAGGAATGATATGGAACTAACAGCACAAAAGGCAATTTAGCCCAACTGGTCTATGCTGGTGTTTATGCTCCACACAAGCCTCCTCTCATTTAACTTTATCAAATCCTAATAGCAAATCCTTCTATCCCTTTCTCTCTCATGCACTTTAATCTAGTTTCCCCTTAATTTCTTCTATACTAATCACCTCAATTAATCCATGTGGTTGCGAGTTCTACACTAACCATGAGGAATCTAGGCTACTCTCACCGTAGTAGCATTTAAAACAAGTTTGTTTTGTGGATATTGCAAAGTTAGCATTCTCTGTTCAGTTATAAAAAAGCAACTTGCACACATTTTATTAGCCAGATTCACGATAGGCTTTGTAGGGGGTGGTGCAGTGGTTAGCACCACAGCCTCACAGCTCCAGGGACCCGGGTTCAATTCTGGGTACTGCCTGTGCGGAGTTTGCAAGTTCTCCCTGTGACTGCATGGGTTTTCGCCGGGTGGTCCGGTTTCCTCCCACCGCCAAAGACTTGCAGGTGATAGGTAAATTGGCCATTGTAAATTGCCCCTAATGTAGGTAGGTGGTAGGGAATATGGGATTACTGTAGGGTTAGTATAAATGGGTGGTTCTTGGTCAGCACAGACTCGGTGGGCCGAAGGGCCTGTTTCAGTGCTGTATCTCTAAATAAAATAAATAAAAATAAATAAATAAATGCAAAGCTGTGGACCTTTTCCAAGAACAGGAAATGCTATCCCATAAGTTTGACCGTGAACAGGTGAAAAGATAGTTTTTCAATAAACACAAATCTCAACACACTCACCACTGTAGTTGTAAGACCAGCAATTTATCACAATGAAATTAATCATAAGGGGGAGGCAGTGGAGTAGTGATTTTGTCACTGGACTAGTAACCCACAGACTCAGGGTATTGCTATGGAGACATGCATTTGAATTCCACCACAACAGATGGTGGAATTTAAATTCATAAATAAAAAATCTGGAATTAAAAGCTAGTCTAATGATGGGCATGAAACCATTGTCGATTGTTGTAAAAACCCATCTGGTTCACTAATGTCCTTTAAAGGAAAGGAAATCTGCGGTCCTTACCGGGTCTGGACTACATGTGACTCCAGACCTAGAGCAATGTGGTTGATTCTTAAATGCCCTCTGAAGTGGCTTAGCAAGCCACTCAGTTGCATCTAACTGCTACGAAGTCAATAAAGAATGAAACCGGATGGACCACCCGGCATTGACCTAGGCACCGGAAACGACAATGGCAAACCCAGCTCTGTGGACCCTGCAAAGTCCTCCTTACTAATATCTGGGGTCTTGTGCCAAAGTTGGAAGAGCTGTCCCATAGACAAATCAAGCAACAGCCTGACATAGTCATAGTCACGGATGGCTGTGGGCCATCAGCAGCAATAGAATTGTACTCAAACACAATCTGTAACATCATGGCTCGGCATATCCTCCACTCTACCGTTACCATCAAGCCGGAGACCAACCCTGGTTCAATGAAGTGCAGGAGACATGCCAGCAGCAGCAGCACCGGGCATAACTCAAAATGAGGTGTCAACCTGGTGAAGCTAGAACCTAGGATTACTTGTGTGCCAAACCCTTCCTAACAGCACTGTGGGTGTACCTACCCCACATGGACTGCAGTGATTCAAAAAGGTAGCTCACCACCACCTTCTCAAGGGCAATTAGGGATGGGCAATAAATGCTGTCCTAGCCAGTGATGCTCACATCCCTATAAATAAATAATTTATAAAAACTGGCATTACAGTTCAAATGTGTCTAAAAAGTACCCAAAGTCTCATTTCATCTACTGATACTGCCATTTGAAAGTTCCTATCAGTGCTATTTTTAATCACACTGTTGGAAAGTTTTAGAATACAAGAAACGAGGAGCATAGATAGCAGACTGTCAAATAACAATGTGGGAACTTGGAACCACCAAGCAAACGAAAGCACCAAATTAATGGTTTTATTTTTGGAAGTTTCAACATCAACTAGCCCTGTTATAGTTGAACTGTAATAGAGCAAAATGTCCCACAGTTCTTTGTGCAAGAAACATACACCTGATATAATGTGGTGTCAGGACATCGCATCTGAAAATATTACATAAGTTAAGTGCTGGGTGAGGTGTGCATTTTTTTTTTATTTGTTCATGGGATGTGGGTGTCATTGGCTTGGCCAGCATTTACTGCCCATCCCTAATTGCCCTTGAGAAGGTGGTGTTGAGCTGCATTCTTGAACCGCTGCAGTCCCTGGGGTGCAGGTACACCAATAGTGCTGTTAGGGAGTTCCAGGATTTTTACCCAGCGACACTGAAGGAACGGCGATATAGTTCCAAGTTAGGATGGTGTGTGACTTGGAGGAGAATCTGCAGGTGATGGTGTTCCCATGCATCTGCTGCCCTTGTCCTTCTAGCTGGTAGAGGTCACGGGTTTGGAAGGTGCTGTCGAAGGAGCTTTGGTGAGTTGCTGCAATGCATCTTGTAGATGGTACACACTGCTGCCACTGTGCGTCGGTGGTGAAGGGAGTGAATGTTAAGATGGCGGATGAGGTGCCAATCAAGCTGCTTTGTCCTGGATGGTGTCGAGCTCCTCGAGTGTTGTTGGAGCTGCACCCATCCAGGCAAGTGAAGAGTATTCCATCACACTCTTGACTTGTGCCTTGTAAATGGAGGACAAGCATTGGGGAGTTAGGTGGTGAGTTATTCACTGCAGAATTCCTCTGATCTGCTCTTGGAGCCACAGTATTTACATGGCTGGTCCAGCTCAGTTTCTGGTCAATGGTAATTCCCCAGGATATTGATAGTGGGGATTCAGCAATGGTAATGCCCTTGCACATCAAGGGAAGATGGCTAGCTTGTCTCTTGTTTGAGACGATCATTGTCTGGCACTTGTGTGGTACGAAATAAGAGAAAATGAGTGAGCAAGCGCAGTAAATATATAGGCACTTTATTTAACAGCATGCATGCTACGTAAATGAAACAAATAGGGAACCTACTGTTGTGGTGACAGTACAACTGAACTGGTGTATATTTCAGTTCTATTACCTAACAATATATGTAAATTCATTCTGGTCATAAGTCAGGAGACTGCAGAACAGCAGCTCGAATCCCTCACATGCATCAAGGAACTGTCACAAACTTCCTCAGCACACAATGATTTAACCTCCCCTCTTTTTGCCTCCTTGCCTAATACAGTGACCCCAAAAGATGAAATGTCTAATTCAACTCATTACTGGTTCACCCATTTCAAAAGACATAGCAGAGTACCAAATTAAGAGGTCTAAGTGAAGCGAGTGATTGGGAGGAAAATCCCTCTGCCCCATAGAGCAGCAGATGCAAGCAACAAGTTCCAGTAAAAACAGTTAATTCTAGGTTTAGTTACCTCCTCCAGCCTTATGTCCTGTATTCATCCTTCACTTCTCTAACAAGCTTCTCCTCAACTCCTGCTCCGCCACTGGCCAGTCATCCACTATACTCCAGTCCTTGGGAATACCTCCCTCATTCCCTCTATCATGCTACTTCCTTTCCTGCTTTCAAGATAATTCTTTTCAAACGTGCCCTCGGCTCCGAACCCTTTTCTCCTTCTACTGAGTGTCTCCTGCCTTTTCCTCCTCAATGTTAAATCCTTGGAGTCAAGGAGTCAAAATGCTGTATGAGAATGCCTAGAGGAATGCAAGCTGTTGTGTAAATTAACTCCTTAATGTAAATATAACTGGTTAGAACAGTATAAAGAACAGATGTTGAGCAATACACTGAACATTAACAGTTCCTATGCTACAGCGACTGTGGACGTTTACTTGTAAATAAAAACAAATGGGTTGAATAATTATAACTCTAGATAGTCTAGGTTTACAGCTGAAAAATAGCCAGTATGTGCCCAAGTGATGACAAATGGTAAAAGATCAAAACCATTACACAGCTCCAATACAGAACTGTAATTATTCCTGACCTCAGTAATGTCTAACAAGAATATTCAAGTTCATGTTAGGTGAAAGCAGCTAGTAATGGACATTATGTAATAAGCAACCAACAATGGATATCAGAATTAAACCTGCTCTTCATGGTATACCTGATCTATTTGATCCTGCTGTCCCTTGTACACAGTTTCTGGGTCAGATGGAGGTCTCAGATGAAATTCAGAGTCACAGAAATTTCCATCTCCATCCACATTGTGTAAACTCTCCCAGACCACCTTCTCCTCTGTGAGAAAGCCCTGGTCCGTCACCAGTAGATACAGCTGGCCCTATTAAATCAAAATAAGAAAATATTGTAAACATATTAGGTAGCACAACTATTTCAACTTTGAATTCACTTCAGTCCAAGCTTTATCTGACGAAGAAAACAACAAAGAAAATTGTGAAAGGTTTAATTCAGCTAATTAACTGAACTCTCATGAACAGTAGTCCATAACTATTCCTATCCTCTAGAGTAACAAAGATGTGACAATGGTAAAGATGTATTTTTTGAATGTATAGAATGCCCTGGGGCACTTCTGCCACCATTCTGAATAAACTTGAAATTGTAGCTTGTGTCAAAAAAACATTCTAAAAGTAAATGCAACCGCTTACATGTTAACATTGCTGTTTATGCCCAGTAAGCTGAGATTTGAGTCATAAATATGAATACTACAATGTTCTTTACAAAGTCTGATTACGTAAAATTGTATGATGCAGTCAGTCAACATTGTCCTTTCAACCCTGAAATTGAATCCAGCCCAGAGAGATCAGTCTTCTCATTGCAGCCAAGTCAACCAACTAGAATTCAAAGGCCACAAGATGGCTGGTGTAGAAAATGGAATGTTCGACATATCCCACAAAAAGACAGGCACAACTAGGACCCATGCGGGTACCCATAGCAACACCTTTTATTTCCGAGTTATGCCCGTCTTTTTGTGGAATATGTCGAACATACCTTGTTCCAGTCCTACTCAGGCCCCCTCCCCCAACTCTTTTTCCAGTACATTGATGACTGTATCGGTGCCGTTTCCTGCTCCCGCCCCGAACTGGAAAACTTCATCAACTTTGCTTCCAATTTCCACCCTTCTCTCACCTTTAC
Source organism: Heterodontus francisci (assembly GCF_036365525.1). Taxonomy (NCBI): domain Eukaryota; kingdom Metazoa; phylum Chordata; class Chondrichthyes; order Heterodontiformes; family Heterodontidae; genus Heterodontus; species Heterodontus francisci. The sequence goes on along the minus strand of NC_090408.1, from coordinate 26,268,182 downwards.
ATGGTCCACCTCCGACACTTCCCTTCCTCGACTTCTCTATCTCCATCTCTGGGGATAGGCTGTCTACTAATATCTGTTATAAGCCCACCGACTCCCACAGCTACCTGGACTACACTTCTTCACACCCTGCCTCCTGTAAGGACTCCATTCCATTCTCCCAGTTTCTCCGTCTCCGACGCATCTGCTCTGATGATGCTACCTTCCATGACAGTGCTTCTGATATGTCTTCCTTTTTCCTCAACCGAGGATTCCCCCCCCACTGTGGTTGACGGGGCCCTTGACCATGTCCGGCCCATTTCCCACACCTCTACCCTCACCCCTTCCCCTCCCTCCCAGAACCGCGTCTGGGTTCCCCCCTTGCCGTCACTTTCCACCCCATCAGCCTCCATCTCCAAAGGATCATCCTCCGCCATTTCCGCCACCTGCAGCGTGATGCCACTACCAAATGCATCTTCCCCTCCCTTCCAGTCAGCATTCCGAAGAGGTAGTTTCCTCCCTGTTCCACTCCTCCATTACCCCCACCACCTCGTCCCCTTCCCATGGCACCTTCCCCTGCAATCACAGGTGGTGTAATACCTGCTCATTTACCTCCTCTCTCCTCACTATCCCAAGCCCCAAACACTCCTTTCAGGTGAAGCAGCATTTTACTTGTACTTCTTTCAATGTAGTATACTGCATTTGCTGCTCACAATTTGGTCTCCTCTACATTGGGGAGACCAAACGCAGACTGGGTGACTGCTTTGCGGAACACCTCCGCTCAGTCCACAAGCAGGACAAGCTTCTGGTTGCTTGCCATTTCAACACTCCCCCCCTGCTCTCATGCTCATATCTCTGTCCGGGGATTGCTGCAGTGTTCCAGTGAACATCAACGCAAGCTCGAGGAACAGGAAGGGGCGGCACAGTGGCGCAGTGGTTAGCACCGCAGCCTCACAGCTCCAGCGACCCGGGTTCAATTCTGGGTACTGCCTGTGTGGATTTTGCAAGTTCTCCCTGTGTCTGCGTGGGTTTCCTCCAGGTGCTCCGGTTTCCTCCCACAGCCAAAGACTTGCAGGTTGATAGGTAAATTGGCCATTATAAATTGCCCCTAGTATAGGTAGGTGGTAGGGGAATATAGGAACAAGTGAGGATGTGGTAGGAATATGGGATTAGTGTAGGATTAGTATAAGTGGGTGGTTAATGGTCGGCACAGACTCGGTGGGCCGAAGGGCCTGTTTCAGTGCTGTATCTCTAAATCTATCAAAAATCAAAGCATCTCATTTACCGATTAGGCACACTACAGCCTGCCGGGCCCCCCATTTTACTTTTATTTTTAGTTTTTTTTGTATTTATTTTATTTCATCTTAGTTTGTTCAGTTTGCTTACCCACTAATTTTTTTTCATGTTTGTACTTGCGGCTGTTCAATTTTCAGTCCGTTAACACCCTATCTGTACTAATGCTTTGTCTTTCAACACACCATTAACAAACTGTTTGCCTTTGCTCCATGACCTTCTGGTCAGCTATTCTGTGACCTTGTCCTATCTACACCTTATCCTTTGTTATCTCTTGCCCCACCCCCGCTTTACTTGCTTATAACCTTTCACATTTCTAATATTTGCCAGCTCTGAAGAAGGTCACTGACCTGAGACGTTAACTCTGCTTCTCTCTCCACAGATGCTGCCAGACCTGCTGAGTATTTCCAGCATTTCTTGTTTTTATTTCAGATTTCCAGCATCCACAGTATTTTGCTTTTACTTACTTTAGAGCAGTCACTGATATATTGGCAAATACAGCAGCAAATTTGCACATGGCATAGCAGTACAAAGAGCAAATGAATTAACTATCCAGATAATCTGTTTCTGGTGTTGTACAAGAGAAGAATATTGGCCAGAACACCAGAAAGAACTCACTGTTCTTTGAATAATGCTATGGTTGACAGACAGATTGAGCAATGTTTTTTCTACTCACATTGAAACAACATTCAACTGCAATACAAATAAAATCCTCTAGATGGTGATACAGAATTAACAAGTCTTTTTAAGTTTAGAAAATCCAATTTCATTTTTTTCTAGTTTTAAGAAAGACTACTTTTAGAAGTGATGTTGAAGTACTGTAATTTGCTTAATGTGATATTAATATATGTACAATTCCTAATTTTGCCCATTTTAAAGGCTGACACTAATAAAGATCATATTGGCTCGGATTTTGCGGTCAGCAAGTGAAGCAGCAGCGCTCGCTGCTGACCTCAAATAAAGCTGCCCACAAAGACCTAGCCATTTCTGTGTCATGGTTTACCCCTTTCCTGACAGCAGTTTAAATCTGGCACCAAATCAAGGGGATGTCTTGGTGTGTAGCAGCAGTAATGTCAGCAAGCATGTAGGCAGCCAATCACAATTAAGTATTCAAACACAGCTAACCAGAAAGTTAAAAATACTTAACATCCTTCACTTTCAATGTAATTTTCAGATAGCAAAATAAATGATTTTAGCTTCTATCTTAATTCAAAGATAAACAAACCTGAAAAAAGACAAAAAAAATTGTAATTTTTTTTTTATTGCAGAAATTTGAGATATTCCACGAGTGTAAAATTAGTTTTTCAGGGCCAGTGAGGGTGTTCAGCAGTAATTATGAAATTAGTGCACCTCATTCAACAAGTTGCAACTTTTTCAAGTGTTTTTTTTTTACAGCAAGACTAACAACTTGAGTGGAAATTTTCATCAATTCAAATGATTTACACTGATTGCAGTCTGGGAGTGCCTCAACAGTGCACCCTCTGGAGAAGCATAGAATCGCTGAAAGCAACTTCTAGATTTCCATGTTATTCTGCGCATGTGTGAACGTCAGAAGTTACTGAGCTTTTCAGTGGATTAGATGGCAATAGCTAACAATTTTGCCGTCGTTAATACTGCAGATCCACACCATGACAATTTAAGCACTGGGAGCTAAGTGTATTACAAAAAACAAATTACTCTTTCATTGTAAGCACATATTTTGAATGAGCTATTGAAGTATTCCAGTTAAGAATGCAGAAACAGAAAATGAAACCGATTAGAATTGTAGAAAATAAGAACAAAGCTTTTATTTAATATGTTAATGCAATCTAGCAAAAGTAGGAAGCATACTAAAAAAAAGGCGAAGGTAAAAGCCATCCAGAAAAAAGGTTGTGAAGTGCTATAACACAGTAATTTCTAAGAAAACTTGCATCTCCTTGGAAGATTTCTTCAATTAAATTTATAGACAAAGCTATTGGACTTTGATTTTAATTTAAATGTAATGCAAGAGTTAAGCAGCAAAACAACTTCAAGGTTTGTAACTTAGACTTTAAGAACTAAATGCAACCGAAACAGGCCAATGAACACTTGTGCTACTTGGTGTACAGTCTATCTGAAGGGCAGAGAGGTTATATTTAGCTTTAAAAAAAAAAGGAGCAAGTATCTATTCACAAACGCAGCAAATCATTTTCAAATGGTCATGAGATGCACAATCAACAATTTCACAACTACGTGCAATCAGAAACTGGGCAGTTCACATTAAAACATGCTCTGGGAATAATTAACTGAAAAAGAAACAATTAATAGATGTGATTGGGTCATTTAACTCAGATTTAAAAAAATAATCCTGAACACCATATAACAAATTTGTTTCTAATAAGTTATACTGTTTGAAATTTACTACTGTTGAACTTCAGTGAAAGTGGACACACTTGCCTCACATTGGTGGTTTTACGGTAATGCAGTCTAAATGCTAGGTAAGTCAATACTGTATCTGAAAATGGACTACAGTTGTATAAATTTTGCAGTTAGTTTCTTAATGATAGTAGTCAGTATCTCAAAGCCAAGAAGAATTATGAAAAATAGTTCTCAGCAGGAACACATCACTTACCATCATTAATTGCTCCTGAAACCTGTAGGAATAGAGTTGTATACCTCTTTTAACAGTTTTTGACTGTTGCCCTATAAATTCCAGTATGACAAGTATTTAAAAACCAAATCAAAACATCACATTGTTGGCTTCCTGGCATCATGCCTAGAGATAATTCTAAGCATTGCAGTGTGCACTGTTTAAGAAAGCTAACATATCAATTTCTTCTCACCTTTTAATAACAGGTTACTAATAGATTCAAATGTTTTTACAATGTGACTATAGCCTATTAATAATGTGACCATATCTTATTATGTTTACGCCTTTAAGCAGAGAAGCACAACATTCAAACTTATACATATTTTAAATGCAGAGAGCATCAAACATGGATTTTCTATCAATTTTCCTGAAATATAAAGTAGATTTAGAGAATATACTGATTCATTGAGCATTACCAGAATGGTACCGGGGTGGAGGATTTCTGCTACATGGAGATACAAGAGAAACTAAGGTTCTTCTCCCTAGAGTAGAGAAGGTTAAGGGGAGAACTGATAGGTGTTCAAAATCATTAAGGGTTTTGTCTTTTAAAAGGGAATTTAAAAAATAATTGAACAGGGAAGTTTACAGGGCAATGGGGAATAGGCTAATTGGATAGTTCTTTCAAAGAACCGGCATAGGCACAATAGGCTGAATGGCCTCCTTCTGTACTGTATATTCTACAGTTCTATGAGTTTGTTCAAGTAAACCTCAACTGAGGATGCATTTAACACCTTGTTCACAGCAGTTCTTCATGTAAAAGGATGGTGTCATTTGTGGAAACAGGGTTGGCAGTGACCAAAGACAGTGTGGTACAAGATTTTCTTCATTAAAAATTTGAATACATTGTCACCAATACAATTTGCTTCAAGGCATTACACTTCCAATTCATCATTAAAATATACATAAATGTGCATATCCTTTTGAAATAATAATGAAATATTTCATGATAAATTCATGATTTTTTTAAAATTGCACTCCTTTATTTGAATTTCCTTTTTATAGTTACTTACCAACATAAAGTCCACATCCTACAAAAATTGAAGAATTTAAAAGTTTGGTCTCACGCAACTCCTATCAGTCTCTGTTCCCATCTCCACACTAGTTCTGTTAATTAATTGATTGCTCTATACCCTTAAGTTTCTGAACAGTCTACTGCTTTCCTGTTTCTGGCAATATGTTTTTGTTATTTTCGCAATGCCACTTAATGTTTCTCAGCCACAGAAATGCCCATATTAAGCATGTCCAACACTTATTCAGGAAGCAGTCCTTGGACACACCAAGATCCTTTCCCCAGCCAGGGATGACAGCTAACTCAGTCAGGGAGGCTATGCATGGAGGGAGATACAGTGTCACACAACAGATGTGCAGGTTGTCAAGACCCACATATGGCAGTTGTCCTGCCCTGTTACAAAATGGAAGGATTTGTGCATTACTGTTGACATTCAGATGCTATATAAATTAGACACCACAAAATTTTAAAACATCCAAGTTACTAACCCTGCATCAGAAAAATGCAAAAAACCTTCACCATTTACAAATGAAAATGGAAACATTCTTTTCATCATACTTTGAGAGGCACGGCTTGTAAATATTAAATGTAGCTGCCATTTTCAAAACCATTAAATTGAAGAGCTGAATCCTTGTTATTTGTAGTGCCTCAAACCCCTTGTGTATCTCTTTAATTTAGCATCACTGTGCAGTTTGACACTGGTGAGTTTCCAAACAAGCCACCTGAGTAGGTTTCTAACACATTTTTGAAACAGCACAACAGAATTTCAGCACAGGAAATGCCCTCACCTAACTTGCTCAAAATATTAAGATCATTCTACTACAGAATGGAGGAGCATATCCTATTGGCTTTAAAGGTTACTCTTTTAAAAAGGTGGCTTTGGGCACCTAACCCGACAGTGTTTCTTTTTATAAATGAACAACTGGTGGCAGTGTGCCACAATATTCTCCATGCCCTCTTTAAATCTTTTACAGCGTGGTGATTAAGGTAATTGAGCTTTCTGAAATGGTTGTGCTAGCTCTCCCATTGGCTCAGAGACAGAAATACAATTTCTTTTTAAAAAATTCAGTTATGGAATGGAAGGAGTAGTTGGGGGTGGGGGGGGGGGGTGGTGCGGTGGGGAGCAAGGGAGAGGAGGGTAATAGAAAAATCAGTTTGCCAAGATTCTCATAGCCCAATACTATACAGCCATTCCGACTGAAAATAAGCAAATGTGGATGCCAGGTAAAGTCACAATCAGTTTTAGCCTTCACCGGCAGACAGTTGATAAGGGACGTCCTGCTAATTATCACACAAATAATGGCTACTTAGATAACACACCAAAGGGTGATTTGTGGCCATGGATCCATACCTCAAGAAAGGAGGAAAGTAAATTGGCACACTGACGTAACTTCTGCTCCCTCCTTAGTAATGCATATCTAGAATAAAAATATCACACCGTGCATGCTCATTATTTTAAGCATCAAGTTAAACATCAATTAAACATCAGGTGCACATCTATATTTTTGCCCTTCAAAATATCACACTTCCTCCACTTCCAGAAGATCCTTTTTTTAATACGAGTTCAGCACAAAACAACTGTATCCAGCTTTCATCGTATTGCATGAAGTTTAACATACAGTAGCACAACAGCGGCGCTTGAGATGGCTTGGCCATGTGAGCCGCATGGAAGATGGCAGGATCCCCAAAGACACATTGTACAGCGAGCTCGCCACTGGCATCAGACCCATCGGCCGTCCATGTCTCCGCTTTAAAGACGTCTGCAAACGCGACATGAAATCCTGTGACATTGATCACAAGTCGTGGGAGTCAGTTGCCAGCGTTCGCCAGGGCTGGCGGACAGCCATAAAGGCGGGGCTAAAGTGTGGCGAGTCGAAGAGACTTAGCAGTTGGCAGGAAAAAAGACAGAGGCGCAAGGGAAGAGCCAACTGTGTAACAGCCCCGACAATCAAATTTTTCTGCAGCACCTGTGGAAGTGCCTGTCACTCTAGAATTGGCCTTTATAGCCACTCCAGGCACTGCTCCACACACCACTGACCACCTCCAGGCGCTTACCCATTGTCTCTCGAGATAAGGAGGCCAAAGAAGAGCACAACAGCATTGGATTTTCTGCAAAGAACAAGCAATCTGTTGATATTACAAGGTTCTGAACTCCTGGCATAAGCAGGATGCTGGCAGACTTCCAGGAGAAACATAACTTAAATAATTGTCACTCAAAGAGCAGGAGAACTTAGCTGCATTGGTGTGAAAGGATCTCTAAATACTGACCTTAGGAATAGTTGCTAATAGGGCTTCCTGCCAGACTCTCAGGACTCCTGCTATACTGAAAGAAGCACCATCATCCGAATTGATCACAGATCTCACTGGGGGACATTTTACAAGATTAAAAATGCTATCTAAAATGCAAGTTGTTGTTGTTTTATATCTAATGTTGTTTGAGTTCTTTGATGAGTTAACAGAGAGGGTTGATGAGGGTAATGTGGTTCATGTGATGTACATGGACTTCCAAAAGGCATTTGATAAAGTGTCACATAACAGTCTTGTCAGCAAAGTTAGAGTCCATTGAATAAAAGGGGACGTTAGCAGCATGGATTCGAAATTGGCTGAGTGACAGAAAACAGAGAGTAGTTGTGAACAGTTGTTTTTCGGACTGGAGGAAGGTAGATAGTGGAGTTCCCCGGGGTCGGTGTTAGGATCACTGCTTTTCTTGGTTTCTATTAATGACCGAGACTCGGGCATACAGGGCACAATTTCAAGATGTGCAGATGACACAAAACTCAGAAGTGTTGTGAACCGTGAGGAAGATAGTGATCAACTTCAAGAGGACATAGACAGGCTGGTGGAATGGGCGGACACTTGGCAGATGAAATTTAACGCAGAAAAATATGAAGTGATTTATTTTGGTCGAAGAATGAGGAAAGGCAATCTAAATTGAAGGGTACAACTTACACAGCGAGTGCTTAGGAACTGGAATGCACTGCCTGAGTGTGGTGGAGGCAGATTCAATCGAGGCCTTCAAAAGTGAACTGGATAATTATCTGAAGACAAAAAATTTGCAGGGCAAGGAGAAAAGGCAGGGAATGTGACTAGGTGAGTTGCTCTTGCAGAGAGCTGGCACAGACATGACAGGCTGAATGGGTTCCTTCTGTGCTGTAACCATCTACGATTTTATGATTTGATTTTTACCCTGCGTCACTTAAAGAAACCACAATTCTCTGTCAACAAAGTGCTAAATTCTGAAAGAATACAATCATCATTAGTGATACCTGCCTGGGTAGGGTTTCTTTCGGATCTTAGAAGATACAGTCTTTAATGTAAAGATTTTCTTCCAGACTCTCCTCCATTTTCTCTTCATCAGTCTCATGTTTCATTTCTTAATCCTGTATCTCCAGTACCCTCATCTATCCCAACTCTATGCCCTGAATTTGTAGCCTGACTATAAATATGAGAAAAGGGATGGAAAAGAAAAAAGGAACAGTGAGAGTCAATATGCGGAAGTGCTTTCAAACCTTCAAAAGCGGCAGACTGAAGGACAGTATTAGCATTGGCTAGAACGTAGCTCATCTGCAGACTCAATCAAAATGTGGCAATGAAATATGGTGAAAAACATCAGAGTATTGTTAAAATATAAAACAATTTATGATGTATAACCTACACCAAGGTAATTTTTGCCAAACAATTGTTAAAATAAAATTAGTTTATTTAACTAATTTATGTGACACCATACAGACATCATTTGCAGACTGGGAGCTCAATACCAATTCCTTTTGTGCATTAAAAAGAAAGCCTTTAGAAAATTGCATCAGTATTGCAAACAACAATTACAGACCGGCTGTGACTGTTTTGACGGTTGATCTATACGTGCAGAAAGCAGCACATCAGAGTATTTCTACTAAGTTTGGGAAGTCATTACAACTGGCTGCCCTAAAGTTGACTGAATCATTTTAATCCTGATATTTGGTCAACACCCTCAACAGCTCCTAACGGTATTCAACTTTGACTTGCTTTCAATTACTTCCATCCATATATGGTGCTATTCTACAGCCTTTCAAACCACTGCACTCAGAAGCTGAAGAAAACCAATGCTTCTAAAGATTAGAACCTGATAAAAGAAAATTCTGGGCTGCTGAAATAATAAAATCAAGCTAACTACAGCTACATACAAAAAGATTTCAATGCAACCAAACTTGCAGCCAAATTTATTTGCACCATATTTGTGAAATCAAAAATTGCATGATCGCAACATCAGTAGGAATCAACATACATTCGTGTTTGCACATGCTCAGTAATCTGGGAAACCAAAGCCCCAAAAAAGCCAGAGTCATTTTATATACAAAAATTAAGAACTCTCATAAATCGAGGAAAAGGAAAAAAGTCAAAGCTTCGCATGCGCACCTTTTTTAAGCAAACCCTGCTTTAAACTATACGGGCTTATGTAACATAACAAAAGCTATACCAGTTAACAACATAAAATTCAGTCAGTCATAGTTGTATCATTTTAGAATAGTTTCCTCTATTGTACGATACTGGGATCCAACTGGCTCAAACACTGGTTTGCACTTCTTTTTAATTCTTGTGATTTTCATAGCTTATGCAAAATTCATGACATTCCCAGTTGTAGTTTAGCATTTTAAAAGACTCACCAGCAAAAGACATAAGGACATAAGAAAAAGGAGTGAGCCATTCAGTCTTTCGAGCCTGCTTCACCTTTCAGTAACTGCATCATGACTGATAACCTACCTCAACCCCACTTTCCTCCACTATTCCTTGATTTCCTTAGTACCAAAAAATCTTCTGCCCTCTGCCTTGAATATACTCAATGACTGAGCATTCACAGCCCTCTGGGGTAATGAATTTCAAAGATTCACAACCCATTGAGTAAAGAAATTTCTCATTGCATCCTAAATGGCCTGACCCTCATCTGAGACTGTGACCTCTAGCTCTAGACTCCCCAGCCAGGGGAAACATCCTCTCAGCATCAACCCTGTCAAGCCCCCTTAAAGAATTTTATGTTTCAACTGGATCACCTCTCATGCTTCTAAATTCTAGGGAATATATGCCCAGTTTACTGAAACTTTCCTCATAGGAAAATTCTTTTATCCCGTAACCTAAAGCCTGGCTACCCGACCTGAACCGGACGAGACCCAGCTACATGTGTCGGGTTCGGGTTCGGTCGGGTCTGGGTCGAGTCGGGTCTATATTCCAAGTCCAGCATTCAGGCTCGGGTCGGGTGGGGCTGGACAGTGCTGATTCCGGGAACTCATGAGATCAGGCTCACCCATGATTCCCCACAACTCAATCTGCAGGAATAGCCTGCTGCCGGAACAGATGAACTTGATCACAAGTATTACCATTTGGACAAGGTAGAGCACAATAACATGTTTGATATCATTAAATTTATTGCAATATTTGGGTTGAGCCCAGGTTTGTTGTGGTCAGATCGGGCCCAGGTCGGTTTCAATTTTATACCCGAGGCCTTTACCGTAACCAGTATAACTGGTTACTTATTCCTTATTCCTCTTGTCTCAACAGTTCTGTGCAGTATTTTCTACAAAGATACATTCAAATTGCATATTCATTAGGGTGTGAACATATTTGTCAACAGTCCCAATGTAAACTTGCAGTGACCTGTGAAATCCTGGCTATTTAACTGAACATTCAAATTCAAATAACCAAACCAACCAAGAATTCAACCACCTGATCTTTTCAAAGTTTAAACAAACTGTTCTCCATGTTCGAGCATCCATTTTAATGGTAGCCTGGCTGTGAATCTGCAAGATCCACCCTGTTTGTAAATATACAGAAGCTGGGCATCAAATGCCAATAGCAAATAAAACCTTCCCTGCCCATCTTCACTAAAAATGTACTTACATTTGACACATAACTATTATCCTGTAACATTCAGGAAAAAAAACCCCAAGTATCGGCAGTTTGATCCCATCAGTACAGTTATTTAGGATGAGGAGAGGGGCTGTCTGAATTTCAATTAGTGGTTTTCCCAAAATGGTAGAAAATTCATTGCAACATGCAACACCAAAGTTTATTTGATGTCAATAACACATCAATATCCATGGTAATAAACTGCTCAAGCTTGATGTTATGTCAATCCCTCAAAGTGCTAAACTCTCATCACACTCCTGGGCAAGCTATCCTGCATGTATTAACATGAGCTAATATCATGAATAAAACGTAAGACAGAAATCAAATACCCACAGATAAAAATGCTAGTTTGAAAGCAAAATACATATTTAGTTCTCATTTTAAAAACTGATAAACCTACACCATCCTTTAAAGGCCAAGAATTGGAATTAACTATTATAAGTGGTACTTTGTAAAAGTCTCCTGGATTGAAAAGCTGTTTTGTGTACTGATGCTTCTAAAATAAAGTTTTAACTAATGGTGCTGTATAAAATAAAGCCAAAGTTACATGCACAACTTTTAGCGTGTTTGCCTGATTGCCCTACAAGTGAAGCTATTAATATAGGTCACAGCTGGGCCTCTAAAACCACATTTGAATAAAGCCCATCTGTTTCCTGGAATTTTTAGCATTAATGAGAAACTCCTGTACATAGATGCAGATAACAATAACCTCACATCTTCCTTAATTTACAAGCAAGTAAGTGACGGGAGCAATTTATTGCTCCTGTCTCTGCTCAGTGCCTATGCACAATATAGAAATAAAACAGGATTAAACTCTGATACAAGTCAGAAGAAGAGCTAATCTGTACTTGAGCCAAACCTGTAGAAAATGTCAACTTAAAATTTGTTTTTATGACGCATAATATTACATCGCCATATGGTGTGGTCTGCTATTCGAAATAAACAGCAGCACTTTAATCCATAGAAGTGAATGCCATTTGCACTAATCAGATTGACAAAATGTCCGTTGATTGAGAAGTTAACAAGGACACACTCATCTTTTCTCAATTTATTCTAAATAAACCATCAAAACAAGAAGTCAGTCTTCAGAAGAAGCCTGCAATTATTATTACATTTGTGCACAAGGCTAATGTAATTTGACTAGACCAAACACAGGTTCAAAAACCTTTAATGCTGAGGTACTTATTCCTCTGCAAAAATGATTACCCAACATTTTTCAGAATAGATGGAATTGAAGAGCTATAGTTTGGCTTTTCATAGGTCTATTGGAGACAACTCTGGTGAAGTTGAAGGCACAATTACACCTAAGCTCTATTCGCAGCTTGCAAGGAAAAAACCTGCAAATGCTGAAAACTTGAAAAAAAAAACAATTTTTAGAAATACAGGAAGTTAATTATTTTCTGTAGAGAAAAATACAGTTTCACATTTTGCACAATGCCCTTCTTCAGAATTGAAGACTGAAAGAATAAGCATTTTAATAGATTTCAAAAAGATGAGGGTAAAAAGAGAGCTAAAAACAAGCAAACATAGATACTACAATCAGAGATGGAAAGTTAATGGGCAAATACAGGCAATTCATCCATTAACCTCCCCTTTGTAATTGCAATATCTATTGCATGATAGTTTTCTTTTTTTTCTATTAACATGCTTCTTCATCTTTCAGTTCTGAAGGATATCTGAAAGGTTAATCTGTCTTTCTCTCTATGGATGCTGGCTAACCTGGTGTGTTATGAGGAGAAACTCAAAACAATTGGACCATTCCCACTGAAGCAAAGAGGCTAAAGGGATGCTTCATTATTTTTAAAGTTATGAAGAATTTTGATAGGATGAAGAGGGAACAACAGTTGCTCTGGCTGGGGAAATCAGCTTGAAATCACTGCAGTTTCAAGAGTATAAACAAGTCTGAGAAGAGAGGTTCGGCGAATTCTTATTAAATAAACAGAGTTGAAGAAGCATGAGATCTCCTTTTGCCACATGGAGTAGTTGAGACAGACCACTGGCATTTTTAAAGGGAGGAATAGATAAACATTTGAAGCAGAGAACGATACAGGGACATGGGGGGATGCAAGGGAATATAATTAGTGTTGGACTGCCCCAGCAGAGACACATTGGGCCAAACAGTTTCTCCTGTGTAGATGTATGGTTCTAAGTAGAACAGGGCTCTTAAAAAGAAAATCTACTTGCAAAGCACTGATACAGAATCTGTGAAATCCAATCAAGTTGTAGGTAAGAACGAATGAACACAAACATACAAACGTCACTAGGGGAAAACCTATAACTGTTAAATCTGCTAAACAAAGCATTTAGCAAAGGAACGAAATACCACTTTGCATACGATAAGCAAGCTTGCATTTATATACCGCTTTATCTAGCAGTCAGAACATAACACCTTTTACCACCAATAGATTAGTTTTGAAATGTCACTGTTACATAGGCAACTAATTTGTGCACAAGTTGCACAAACAGCAAATGAATAAAATTCAGACAACCTGTTTATGATGGTTTGATTGAAGAAGGAACATTAGGCAGGACATCAGGAAAACACCATCATCTTTCAATAATAGGCAGAGAGAGCGAGCTATAATTTGTCACATTGATGATCGCATCTTCAGGATGCAGTACTGCCCCCAATACTGCACCCAAAAGTCAACTTAAATGATGCAATCCTCACATCTGCAGCTGGCCTTGAACCCAAAACCTTCTGACTCCGAGCTGAAAGTGCTACCAATAAAACAAAGCTGACGCATACAATACAGTATCTTCAAACAATGAAATCTGTCTACCCCAACTTAAAATATATTTTCACATGTTTTAAAAGATATTTTTGCCTATATTGCTACTTCTTGCCTTAGATTTACAATGTATATCCTTTTATTGATCCTTTTCCTTATTGGCCAAATTTCTAGGTACAAATTTTGAACTGTCATTCGTATCTGTGTCACAGTAATATTGTAGTTCCTAGCAAACACATAAATGCGGTTTTATTTTGAAACTTCATGATTTTTTAATTAAGATTAACAAAAATGAGTGAACATAACTCTGCAAATGTTCATTTAGTAAACTCAGTCCCGTGTACTACAAGGTCAAGATTTGCTGTCTGGTCTGCATTGAATTAGCTGATCTCGACTAGTGCAGAGGCATGCTGCAATTGGTCTCAGTTCACCTAGGTTAGAGGGGGAGGGAAAAATTCCAATAGGGCACCCAAACCCAATTGTTAGAGTGACAATGACAACAACGGTTATTTACATAGTACCTTTAATGTAATAAAACATTCCAAGGTGCTTCACAGGACCATCATCTGATTTCCATGATTTTTCATGGAAAGGTGATCTTGTCAAGATGCTTGATTGAGAAAGTGAACATGGGCCTAGGGGACTAGGAAGGTTTGGCTCTGTTCCAAGTAACGGCAACTCTCCAGCCTGCTCATATGCATATAAATAGGACTGGTATTCCCAAATCACTAACAAACAAGTACCATTTACAGAGACAAAAAAAGCAAAAGAAAAAAAAATTAAGCTCTATTACTAGATATACGGTAGATCTAATCCTGAAGGTTTTTTTTTTGAGGGGTGAGGGCACAGAGTAAATAGAATTTCTTGAAACATCCACTTCATATGCCTATCCTCAGTCAAGGGGTCGGGCAAATAATCTGCTCCCAAGTGCCAGTTTGGTAGCACTCATGTTTGTCAGCTAGAAAGTTGTAAACTCAAAGCCCAGTCCTGGACTTAATCTAGGCTGACACTTCAGTGCAGTCAAAGAACAAAGAACAAAGAAAATTACAGCACAGGAACAGGCCCTTCGGCCCTCCAAGCCTGCGCCGATCCAGATCCTCTACCTAAACATGTCGCCTATTTTCTAAGGGTCTGTATCTCTTTGCTTCCTGCCCATTCATGTATCTGTCTAGATACATCTTAAAAGACGCTATCATGCCCACGTCTGCCACCTCCGCTGGCAACGTGTGCCAGACACCCACCACCCTCTGCGTAAAGAACTTTCCACGCATATCCCCCCTAAACTTTTCCCCTCTCACTTTGAACTCATGACCCCTAGTAATTGAATCCCCCACTCTGGGGGAAAAAGCTTCTTGCTATCCACCCTGTCTATACCTCTCATGATTTTGTACACCTCAATCAGGTCCCCCCTCAACCTCCGTCTTTCTAATGAAAATAACCCTAATCTGCTCAACCTCTCTTCATAGCTAGCGCCCTCCATACCAGGCAACATCCTGGTGAACCTCCTCTGCACCCTCTCCAAAGCATCTACATCCTTTTGGTAATGTGGCGACCAGAACTGCACGCAGTATTCCAAATGTGGCCGAACCAAAGTCTTATACAACTGTAACATGACCTGCCAACCCTTGTACTCAAAACCCCGTCCAATGAGGGAAAGCATGCCGTATGCCTTCTTGACCACTCTATTTACCTGCATTGCCACCTTCAGGGAACAATGGACCTGAGCACCCAAATCTCTCTGTACATCAATTTTCCCCAGGACTTTTCCATTTACAGTATAGTTCACTCTTGAATTGGATCTTCCAAAATGCATCACCTCGCATTTGCCCTGATTGAACTCCATCTGCCATTTCTCTGCCCAACTCTCCAATCTATTTATATTCTGCTGTATTCTCTGACAGTCCCCTTCACTATCTGTTACTCCACCAATCTTAGTGTCGTCTGCAAACTCGCTAATCAGACCACCTATACTTTCCTCCAAATCATTTATGTATATCACAAACAACAGTGGTCCCAGCACGGATCCCTGTGGAACACCACTGGTCACACGTCTCCATTTTGAGAAACTCCCTTCCACTGCTACTCTCTGTCTCCTATTGCCCAGCCAGTTCTTTATCCATCTAGCTAGTACACCCTGGACCCCATGCGACTTCACTTTCTCCATCAGCCTACCATGGGGAACCTTATCAAACGCCTTACTGAAGTCCATGTATATGACATCTACAGCCCTTCCCTCATCAATCAACTTTGTCACTTCCTCAAAGAATTCTATTAAGTTGGTAAGACATGACCTTTCCTGCACAAAACCATGTTGCCTATCACTGATAAGCCCATTTTCTTCCAAATGGGAATAGATCCTATCCCTCAGTATCTGCTCCAGCAGCTTCCCTACCACTGACGTCAGGCTCACCGGTCTATAATTACCTGGATTTTCCCTGCTACCCTTCTTAAACAAGGGGACAACATTAGCAATTCTCCAGTCCTCCGGGACCTCACCCGTGTTTAAGGATGCTGCAAAGATATCTGTTAAGGCCCCAGCTATTTCCTCTCTCGCTTCCCTCAGTAACCTGGGATAGATCCCATCCGGACCTGGGGACTTGTCCACCTTAATGCCTTTTAGAATACCCAACACTTCCTCCCTCCTTATGCCGACTTGACCTAGAGTAATCAAACATCTGTCCCTAACCTCAACATCCGTCATGTCCCTCTCCTCGGTGAATACCGATGCAAAGTACTCGTTTAGAATCTCACCCATTTTCTCTGACTCCACGCATAACTTTCCTCCTTTGTCCTTGAGTGGACCAATCCTTTCTCTAGTTACCCTCTTGCTCCTTATATATGAATAAAAGGCTTTGGGATTTTCCTTAACCCTGTTTGCTAAAGATATTTCATGACCCCTTTTAGCCCTCTTGATTCCTCGTTTCAGATTGGTCCTACATTCCCGATATTCTTTCAAAGCTTCGTCTTTCTTCAGCCTCCTAGACCTTATGATTGCTTCCTTTTTCCTCTGAGCTAGTCTCACAATTTCACCTGTCATCCATGGTTCCCTAATCTTGCCATTTCTATCCCTCATTTTCACAGGAACATGTCTCTCCTGCACGCTAATCAACCTCTCTTTAAAAGCCTCCCACATATCAAATGTGGGTTTACCTTCAAACAGCTGCTCCCAATCTACATTCCCCAGCTCCTGCCGAATTTTGGTATAGTTGGCCTTCCCCCAATTTAGCACTCTTCCTTTGGGACCACTCTCGTCTTTGTCCATGAGTATTCTAAAACTTACGGAATTGTGAGCACTATTCCCAAAGTAGTCCCCTACTGAAACTTCAACCACCTGGCCGGGCTCATTCCCCAACACCAGGTCCAGTAATGGCCCCTTCCCGAGTTGGACTATTTACATACTGCTCTAGCAAACCCTCCTGGATGCTCCTTACAAATTCTGCTCCATTTAGACCTCTACCTCTAACACTAAGTGAATCCCAGTCAATGTTGGGAAAATTAAAATCTCCTATCACCACCACCCTGTTGCTCCTACATCTTTCCATAATCTGTTTACATATTTGTACCTCTATCTCACGCTCGCTGTTGGGAGGCCTGTAGTACAGCCCCAACGTTGTTACCGCACCCTTCCTATTTCTGAGTTCTGCCCATATTGCCTCACTGCTCGAGTCCTCCATAGTGCCCTCCTTCAGCACAGCTGTGATATCCTCTTTGACCAGTACTGCAACTCCTCCACCCCTTTTACCTCCCTCTCTATCCTGCCGGAAGCATAGATATCCTGGGATATTTAGTTGCCAATCATGCCCTTCCCTCAACCAAGTCTCAGTAATAGCAATAACATCATACTCCCAGGTACTAATCCAGGCCCTAAGTTCATCTGCCTTACCTACTACACTTCTTGCATTAAAACAAATGCACCTCAGACCACCAGTCCCTTTGCGTTCATCACCTGCTCCCTGCCTACTCTTTCCCTTAGTCACGCTGACTTCATTATCTAGTTCCTTACAGGCTTTAGTTACTACCTCCTTACTGTCCACTGACCTCATTTGGTTCCCATCCCCCTGCCACATTAGTTTAAACTCTCCCCAACAGCGTTAGCAAAAGCACCCCCAAGGACATTGGTTCCAGTCCGGCCCAGGTGTAGACCGCCCAATTTGTAATAGTCCCACCTCCGCCAGAACCGCTCCCAATGTCCCAAAAACCTGAACCCCTCCCTCCTGCACCATCTCTCAAGCCACGCATTCACCCTGACTATTCTTTCATTTCTACTCTGACTATCACGTGGCACTGGTAGCAATCCTGAGATTACTACCTCTGAGGTCCTACTTTTTAACTTGGCTCCTAACTCCCTAAATTCTGCTTGTAGGACCTCATCCCGTTTTTTACCTATATCATTGGTGCCTATGTGCACAACGACAACTGGCTGTTCACCCTCCCCTTTCAGAATGTTCTGCAGCCGAACTGAGATTCCCTGACCCGTGCACCTGGGAGGCAACATACCATTCAGTCCTGAAGGAATGCTGCATTACCAGAGGTACTAACCCCTAGATGATAAATTAAAACGGAGCACTTTCTGTCCAGTCAGTAGACATTGACGATTCCACTACTTTATTCAAAGAGGAGTAGGGAGCCCTCCCTCACCCATCAAAAACAGACTGACCTATCATAAAGGCCAGCTACCCAATCCGAACCGGACAGGACCCGACATGCGTCGGGTTCGGGTTGGGTCGGGTTGCACTTCCGGGTCCGGCATTCAGGTTCGGGTCAGACACGCTCTATCACAGGTAAGTGGCTCCACTGTTAATTTAATTTTTGGACGAGAAAGGTGGTTATGTTACAGTTATTTTAAGCTTGTGCAGATCAGCAAAGTGAAAAACGGAAGGTAAGTTAACTGATGGTCGGGTCGGGCCGAGTGCGGGAAAAAAATGGAAGGACTCTGGCTGGGTCGAATATGATTGTGTCGGGCTCGGGTCATTTTTTTTTTTTGCAGACCCGAGCAGGCCTTTAACCTGTCATTCATCCATCTCATTGCATTTCACAGGACCTTACTGAACACTATAAATGCATGCACATCAACACATATCACTTTTGTGTTGAAACATAATGAGACAAATGACCAGAAAATCTTTTTTTGATAGTTGAGGGAGAACTCTGCTTCTACAAATTTAATTTACCCTGCAGAAAATACCCATCATGAGCCCATCTAACAACTCCTAAGTTCACAAAATTAGGGCTTATGGGGTTGGGGTAATGTATTCGGATAGACTGAGGACTGGTTAATGGACAGAAAGCAGACAGTAAGTATAAAAGAGTAATTTTCAGGTTGGCAGACTAACTAATGGGTACCACAAGGATCAATGCTTAGCTTCAGCTATTTACAAACTACATCAATGGTCTGGATTTTGATGTCAGTGGCGAAGCAACAGAACTAACTGTTGACCTCGAAGAAAGCTACCTGCAAAGAAGCGATCTCTGTGGCGTGAATTTCCCCTTTTCTGACATTAATATGAATCTGATGCCAAGTCAAGGGAAACTCCAGGCGTCCAGCAACAGCAATGTCAAAAAGCAAGCTAAGCAGCCAATCACATTGAAAAATTCTCAGACAGTAAACCAGGAAGTAAAATGCACTGATTATCTTTCACTTTTTATAAATTTTACAGAGCACGAATTAAGATTGGGACATACACGTTAGAAGCTGAAATATTATAAACAAACTAAGAAAATAATTTTAAAACGATGAAATCATAATGGAAAAAGTTTACAAATATAAAATTAAGGACCAGATTCTTCAGCAGTAGTTATGACTTAGTATGCCATCAAAAGCCTAGTTACACCACAGCAGCAATTGTAACGTTTTCTGGTTTTAACAACAATATTACAGTGTAAAAAGGAAGTTTCTTGTCGGTTCAGTGATTTCTGAAGATGGTCGCCTGTGGAGACTTCAACAGCACACCGAGGGGGAACAGGGAATCAGTGACAGCAACTTCTGGGTTTCCGCCTTTAACTGCACACATGCGGACGTCACCAGATGTTATCCGTTTCACAGGGTAATGACAGAAAACAGACAGTTTTGCCATTATTACAACCGCAAAATCTGGGCCATTGACTTAGGTGAGGGGACAGAGTGTAATGTATGCAAATTTGCTGAAAATACACAGGTGGGAAAGAAAGGGATGCAGACAGGTTAAGGGAGTGGGCAAGACCATAGAAGATAGAATATATTATGTGGGCAAATGTGAAGTTATCCACCTTGGAAGGAAAAGTAGCAAAACAAAATCATTTTTAAATGTTGAGATATTGGGAAATGTTGCTATTCAGAGGGACCTGGATGTCCTCATACACAAATCACAGCAAGTTAACAAGGAGGTACAGCAAGCAGTTAGGAAAGCAAAGAGCATGTTAGCATTTATTACAAAGAGATTGGATTACAAAGGCAAACAGTCTTACTGCAACTTTAAAGATCCTTGGTGAGGCCACATCTGGAGTACTGTGTACAGTTTTGGCCATCTTAGCTAAGGAAGGACATACTTGCCCTTGAGGAAATACAACAAATGTTCACTGGACTGATTCCTGGGATGAAGTGTTTGGCCTATGAGGAGAGATCGTGTAGACTGGGCCTATATTCCCTAGATTTTAGAAGAATGGGAGATGATCTCACTCAAACATAAAATTCTTAGGGGGCATGACAGAGTAAATGGTGGGGAGGCTAGAACTAGGGGTCACAGACTCAGTTTAAGGGATCTACTATTTAGCACTGAGATGAGGAATTTCTTCATTCAAAGGGTTGGGAAGCTTTGAAATTTGTGGATGCTCAGACGTTGAATATATTCAAGAGGGAGATCAATAAATTTTTGGATTCCAAGGGAATAAAGGGATATAGAGACAGTTTGGGAAGATGGAGTTGAATCTTATTGAATGGCAGAGCAGGCTCAGAAGGCCGAATAGCCTACTCTCCTATTTCTTGCATTATTTTCCTTATGCAAAATTCCAGTGCATCAGGCAGCTGCACAACTACCTGAATTCCAATGCCGTTAGCCTATCTCCCCTCTTTTTAATTAAATTTAAACTTCCTTTGGATGGTATCAGCTGGGATAAACTAAACTATTTTAGTCATGGTCGCAATGCACACTGAGTAGCAAATAGCAGTTTGGAGTTGGGAAGGACAGGGTGAGGGCTTCAAGCACTCACTCTGATTAGTTAGTGATCTCACCAAGTACTGTAGTTAGGAGGTTAGGAAGGGCTCTTCCAAGTGCTGACCTGCAGTAGTATAAGTGGAAGCCTGGGAGAAGGTTGGTTACCCATTCTCAGCTGCATTCATCAGATGGTCTGGGGAGAAAAGACAGGGATTTTTTTTTTTTATTCATTTCATGGGATGTGGGTGTTGCTGGCAAGGCCAGAATTTATTGCCCATCCTTAAATGCCCTTGAGAAGGTGGTAGCGAGCCACCTTCTTGAACCGCTACAGTCCATCTGGTGCGGGTACACCCACAGTGCTGTTAGTAAGGGAGTTCCAAGATTTTGATCCAGCGACAATGACGGAACAACAATATATTTCTAAGTCAGGATGGTGTGGGGCGTGGAGGGGAACTTGGTGATGGTGTTTGCATGCATCTGCTGCCCTTGTCATTCTAGGTGGTAGTGGTTGTGGGTTTGGAAGATGCTGTCAAAAGGAGCTTTGGTGAGTTGTTGCAGTGCATCTTGCAGATGGTACACACTGTTGCCACTGTGCAGTGGTGGTGAAAGGAGTGAATGTTAAGGTGGTGGATGGGGTGCCAATCAAGCGGGCTGCTTTGTCCTGGATGATGTCCAGCTTCTTGGGTACCTTCAGTGTGAAGACAGGACTTCATTTTCACAGGAATTGTGCAGTGGTCACTCCTACCAATACGGTCATGGACAGATGAAGCTGCAACAGGTAGACTGGCGAGGACAAGGTCGAGTAGGTGGTTGTTGGTTCCCTCACCACCTGCCGCAGGCCTAAACTGACAGATATGTCCTTCAGGACTCGGCTACTTTGGTCAGTAGTGGTGCTACCAAGCCACTCTTGGTGATGGACATTGAAGTCCCCCACACAGAGTACATTCTGAGCCTCTGCCAGTCTGATTGCTTCTTCCAAATGGTATTCAATATGGAGGAGTACAGATTTAGCAGCTGAGGGCAGGCAGTAGGTGGCAATCAGAAGGTGGTTTCCTGGGGACTTCATGGGGTCTGGAGTCAATGTTGAGGACTCCTAGGGCAACTCCCTCACAAGTGTATACCACTGTGCCGCCACTTCTGCTGAGTCTGTCCTGCCAGTGGGACTGGACACACTCAGGAATGGTGATGGTGGCATCTGGGACATTGCATGTAAGGTATGTTTCTGTGAGTATGACAATGTCAGGCTAGGGGACAGCTCTCCCAATTTTGGCACAAACCCCCAGAGGACTTGGCAGGGTCAACAGGGCTGGGTTTGCCATTTTCGTTTGCAGTGCCTAGGTTGATGCCAGGTGATCCGTCCCGTTTTATTCCTTTTCAACTTGTGTAGCATTTTTGCACAACTGAGGGGTTTGCAAGGCAGTTTCAGAGGGCAGTTACGAGTCAACCACATTGTTGTGGGTCTGGAGTCACAAGTAGGCCAGACCAGGTAAGGACAACAGATTTCCTTCCCTAAAGGACATTAGTGAATCAGATAGGTTTTTACAACAATCAATGGTAGTTTCACAGTCATTACTGAGTCTAGCTTTCAATTCCAGATTTTTGTTAATTAATTGAATTTAAATTCCACCAGCTGCCGTGGTGGGATGTAAACCACTGTTCCCAGAGTATAGTCTGGATCTCTGGATTACTAGCCCAGTGACATTACCACTAAGCCACTATCTCCCCTGCACCACAGCTCATGTCCTGTCCACTAACCCTGCAGAATCAGTGCCAGCTGCAGACATGTTATGATGCCAGAATTAAGAGCAGAATATGTTGCTTACTCAGGAATTTGTTGCTCACGACAGTTAGATCATTACATACTATTGCTGAAAGGACAATATGTCAGTCTTAAGCTGGGTACTGAAGTTCACAAGATGATAAATTTTCCTTTTGTTCCCTTTTGCATTGTTTTTAAGAATTGGGTGAACATCAACTTAGTCACAAATCTAGAATATGGCCCATCTGCAAATGCTTTTGGGTAAATATTATAGTGGTCAGCATTCGAGGCCAGCTCATGCTACATCGTTTACAATATTGCGTACTAAATCAAATTTATTTTTGATCGAATATGCACTTATTAAGTTCTGGTTCCATTTCAGAGTCCACTTGATCCAAATATAACCCAATTCTCTGCGTAAATTAGCACTTTGACAAAAAAAATGTCTATTAGCTAGCATTTCATGGACCATTTTTTTTGCAACAAGCATCAACTAAAAGTTCATGTTTTGTGTCCCACTGGTTCCTCTAATTGTGAGGCAGTCTGTATTGGTATAATCGTGTCCTATTTCAACAGGCAACAATTTAAAATAGAGTGTTGAGTCCTAAAATAAAACTTTGAAAATCTGAAGGAATACCTTATGTTTTGTCATAGTACTAAAATGGTTATTTCTGAAGAACACGCACAGTTCTCCTTCTTCAACCGTGGAAATCAGTTCACATAACCCGTGGTACGTCAGCTGGGTTGCTGTGTTGTTCAAAAACTGTTCTGCAACAAACCCTAGGGACACATAAAAAGCCATTCAGATTATTCCAGCTAAATACAAAACAATGGTCCAAACTCATCACAGGCACATTGCAAGCTAGGAATTTAAGGATCCTCGAGACAGAATATCAAAGGTCTGCACCTATTCTTGCCTATTTTAAGTGTTAATGAAGTAGATTTATACTTCAATGTGTGATGGCCACGTCCCATATTAAACATTACAATTATTGTTACAATAACTACTACTGGAATATTGTGAGCTATACAGTAGCAAGATTCTCACTTCTGGCAACACTATCTGCTTCCTGTAACGAAGTAGTAACAGAATGATTTAAAAAAAAAGTCTTCCTTGATGGCTTATCTGATGAAGGATAATGCAATGTTCAATTCCCAGTTTGTGATCAGTTAACTTATGTCAGTCTGGGCTAGGGAGAGGACAAACTGCAGGGGTTTCTGCTCCTAATCTCTATCCAGTGACCTGCTTCTGGAAACTTTTGGACAGGATCTGATTCAGCTGTGATGCTTTATCAGTTGAATAACCTGCCAGCAGCTATCAAGGCTCATGCATGAAGAATCGCAACTGGAGTAGGATTCTGGAGGTGACTTGTGGAAAAATGCCGAGTATGTTTAAGCACCTTTAGGAGAAAAGGGAAAATATCTGTTTTGGACAATCCTAAGTGATCCAATTTCACTTAAACAGTTAAAAAAAACTGCTAGCAGTATTGGCAGTTCCAAACAGAGACACAATCTTAGTTAATTATGTTCTAGCCCAGACACTTCTCACTGCTCCCCTCTCACCAAAAATGCTCTAAACAAAGCTAGAACTGCTTGGCAAAATACTTGATATTATGAGAATTCGCAACCACAATTTATCAAGTCTAAACTGGCTTCCTAGCATCTCATAGTAAGTAGAGATGAGCATGGGATAATGGCAGTCAACAAGACAATCTCCATACATGAATCGGAAATAAAATTCTTAAGAATAATTGTAAAAATAAAAAATGCACTAATTTTTGCAGAAGTATCAAATTATTTTCAATCCTAAAGTAACGTGAGCTTCTTTGAAAGATAGGATCAGTGAGGAGCTTGTGTTTCCATACTGCTGCATGTACATGAGACTTCAGGCGACAGAGTATTGTTATAATTTTAAAAGAAGCAACTCAGGTAGCAGTGTTTCACTTTATTAAGGTTACGTGTTTTGATAATACTCTTGAAGCATTACAACAGTCTAGAAATTCTGCAGATCAAAATGCTTCTTCAGCAAAATCCATGTAAACTAAGTAGTTAATTAAGTATGCTCAGATGCATACACCAAATTTTGAATAATACTATTTGAGGCTTACAAGGTGAGGATAGTTTAAAAACCCAAGTAAAGTACAGTAGTATTACTAATAGTTCGGCTAGACCATTGATGCAGAGATTGATACTTAAAATGCTAAGGACATGGTTGATGGCAAAAATGAAAATTTCCAACAAGCAAGTTTCGATAGTAATGACAAGGGACAAGTTTTGTCAAAACTCTGCACTTGGGAATAAGATCAAGTGGAAAAGACTAACTATTCATTTAAGCTCATCTGATCACCTTCAATGTAATACTGCACACAGTGAACCCGCAAGCATTAGTACACAATTCTGTTAAAATCATCCATACAATAGATTTCCAATTAAAAGTTATGTTATCAAGAAATCAGGAACTTCGGATATAGAATGAGGGAAAAACTCCAAAGCAGATTAACCCAGATGAGTTGCCTGTAACTAGTATTCTGGCTTAAACAAATAAACCTGGGAGTATATCATCTTCTTATCGTCTCACCAAGCAGTACTGTCTGGCCCAGATGGACCCAAAAAAAGGGGAAGGGATAGCTTAAAATCAACGAGTGGACCTTGTCTAAATAAACATACATAATGCAAATTTCCAATAGAGAAATTCAAGGTCCAATATTGGCTGGGCCATTCCTCTGTTACCAAATCTATAAAAATCTCAAAATAATTTATGCTACACAATGGAATTGGAATTTAACAGGTTTACTGCAACACAATCTGTGTTAAGTATAGCTCATTTCATTTACAATAATAATTTGTCACTTGTTTCAACAGTGTAACATACTAATAGTGTAACACAATAAATGCGTAGGATCACTGCAGCCTCACTCAGAAGGTCAAAGCACAGCCAGATTATTTTTCTTTTATCAGCGGCATGCCCTTTGTCGATGCTTAGGCACAACTTTAAAAAAGCTCTATAATTTGCATTCACTTGATTATGTGTGAATTAACTTTTAGCTTTCTTAATAGAGATGCAAATTCAGAAAGACAGCAGCGATTACCCAAACTGAGTAAGAAATTAAATAAATTAACAAATTCATCAGCCTAATCGTAAAAACCAATACATTCTATGATCATCTTGTTTTGCCCGTGATACATTATTTTCTTCAATTCATATTCTGCAAACCCTCTTTTTCCCAGAACTTGCACATATCCATTTCTAAGAGGACATAATTACTCACTAATTAAAAGAAAATGCACTGCTTGAAGCAACTCATGGGTAGATTTTCCATTCTAGTTGAAAGCAGCTACCTCAGCATTTCCTCCGTATGATCCTTCTGGCATCAGAAAGAGGAAAATCAAATGTACAACCCTGGATGTTACTGCTCCAAGGCACAGTAGCCCATGAGTCTGCAATACCAAAGGAATGCCCTGTAAATGTACATTTATAAAAACTGTCAACTTGCCAAATTTGCATCATTTTGTGCAGCTTTCAGTCCCAACACCAAAAGAGTCCAATTTCAGAAAAAAGAAAATAAACTTTAATTAGTGATTTTTTATATAGCCTTGAACCATCATATTTTGGTGATACTTGTGCCCAGCTGACATTACAACAGGGTTCAGAAGCTGCGTGCAACTCACCCATTGGTTAATGGTTGGAGTAGATTACTGCCCATTTCCTAGCCATTTTTAAAATATTAGAAAGATTACTTGGTGCAGAAGCAATGAGTGAAAAACTTTTATATATTTAGTGGCAGCTACAACCAGAATTTCTCATTCATACTACTAATTCTGAACAAGGCACATAGGGAGTTCTTAAAAACACATCACGTATGAGCTGCTTGCTTTGCTGTCAGAATTACTCAGCTGCACAAAACTAAATGATTAGTAACTGTCAAGCTTATAGATTTGGGAATCTTTTCATTACAATATTTGCTTTATCCATCATTGCTAACCATTTTTTTTTTTTAAGTGCAATGAGCTCAAGACTACATTTGAAATTGCTTGACAGTTTCCTTCGTAAGCAATGCAGCAGTTTCCTTTCTTAGTATCTATTATTATTGAAGAAAACCAGAAAAGGTCATTCTTCCTTACCTTCACTGACTAGTTCACTGTTCTCTGACTGTTTACAAAAGATGATTTTCTCCACCAGCTGGTTATAACTGCACATTCCCACTGCCTTCGCTACATCAGCAGTCTATAGAACAGAAATGTCACCAGAAAATTAAGTTTTAGACTTTCAACAATATTTCTAAAACTACGTATCCCCATTTTACACTACAGGAAAAGATCTGCAGCATCATGAAGGTGTAACTATTAAAGATACTGAGACTACTGTGCATACTGTGAAGATGTATACTTTCTGCATTTCCCCCAAAAAATCATATCTGAGTGGTGAACTGTAATGTAATGCAGACCAGGTGCAAGCGGCTGAAAGGCAAACTGTTCCTGTGTCATGAGATTCAAATAAATATATATCCATCTAATATCTGAATTATTTGATTTTCTGCTTATTGAGATGCATTACAAAAGACTTCATTTTCCCTCCACAAGAAAACACCCCCTCACCCTAAAGGCCTGATCGGGTAAAATTAAAACCCTACCCGGGCCCGACCCGACCACAACCAAACCAAACCCAACTGGAGCCAGAGTCCTTTAATTTTTTTTCCATGCCTGACCTGAATATCGATAAAATGTAATAAGGCATTTATTTATAAAACACAGAGCCAATACAGCCCAACCCGACCTGACCTGAGCCCGAATGCTGAACACAGCATAGAGACCTGACCCCACCCAAACCCGACTCATGTAGTCGGGTGTAGTTGGGTTCAGATCAGGTAGCCAGGCTTTACTTCACCCCCACCCACCACACAGAAACCATATTGAAGTCCACTGAGTGACCCTTCTTCGGAACTGACAAATATTAGAAAAGTCACAGATTATAAGCAAGTGAGGTGGGGGTGGGGCAAGAGATAACAACGGAGATGGTGCAGATTGGACCAGGCCACATAGCTGACCAAAAGGTCACGGAGCAAAGGCAAACAATATGTTAATGGTGTGTTGAAAGACAAAGCATTAGTACAGATTAGGTGTAAATACACTGAATATTGAACAGCAGCAAGTGCAAACCTGAAAAAAAACCTGAAAAAAACAGTGGGTAAGCAAACTGAACAAACCAAGATGAAATGAAATAAATGAAAAAAAAGATAGTGAAAAAGAACGTAAAAAAAAGAAAAAATAACTAAAAATGAAAGTAAAATGGGGGGCTGTCATGCTCTGCTTCTCTTTCCACAGATGCTGCCAGACCTGCTGAGTGATTCCAGCATTTCTTGTTTTTGTTAGCATGACAGCCCCCCATTTTACTTTCATTTTTAGTTATTTTTTCTTCCTTTTTTTTTACATTCTTTTTTACATTTTTTACTATCTTTTTTTGCATTTATTTCATTTCATCTTAGTTTGTTCAGTTTGCTTACCCACTGTTTTTTTCAGGTTTTTTTTCAGATTTGCACTTGCTGTTCAATATTCAGTGTATTCACACCTAATCTGTACTAATGCTTTGTCTTTCAACACACCATTAACATATTGTTTGCCTTTGCTCCGTGACTTTTGGTCAGCTATGTGGCCTGGTCCAATCTGCACCTTCTCCTTTGTTAACTCTTGCCCCACCCCCACCTCACTTGCTTATAATCTGTGATTTTTCTAATATTTGTCAGTTCCGAAGAAGGGTCACTGACCCGAAACGCTAACTCTGCTTCTCTTTCCACAGATGCTGCCAGACCTGCTGAGTGATTCCAGCATTTCTTGTTTTTGTTTCAGATTTCCAGCATCCGCAGTATTTTGCTTTTATTGAAGTCCACTGATATCTTTTATTTCTAATTAACATCTATACGTGGCTAAGGCATTTATTTTGCAAGTCTTCACCAATTAGTTTGGAGATTCGCCATAATGCAAAACATATCTTCAAACTAGTTCAGTTTTACCAAGATGTTTTGAGTTGTCTGTTGACATAATCTTATGATCAAAGAACTGCACAAGGCTTGCATTTGGATGACAATTTCTCAGCTTCAGCCCAGAACATTTGTGAAAGTACGAGCTTTAAATTAATTCTAATGGATGCTTACACATCACTGTTAGCTCACAGCTTTTACAGTAACCCTCTCAAACAGCATTTCCATCAAATTCTTATGTAACTTCACAATATAATGTGTACCGAAAACAGAAAACGCAAACGCACATAGTAGGACAAGAAAAATGAGAATACTCTGGATGTCTGGAACCAGCTAGCCATGTTAGCCAATTTATTTTTTGCAATTTGCATCCCTCCATCTCCCTTCGGTCCCAACACACCTCTGCTAACTTCCTTGCTTTAGAAAGCGGACTTCAAATTGATGTCCTTGAGGCCATTAGACTTCTAATTGCTGTGGTCACACGGTCTCTGCATTCTATATATTTCACTATATTCATTGATGTACAAGTGGATTTTTTTGTATACCAATTAAAATGCATCCTAGCGATAATGATGTTTTACTTAAGGTAGCAATTTTTTAAAAATCTAGTATAGAGCTTCTTCAGGCATTGCAGGGGTTCCCCAGGAATGGATCGATATTTGCATGGAGTTCCCAGACAGAAATTTTGAAAATCAGTGGATTGGAACAGTTGATCCAGCAGACATCTGATTTGACCTACAACCATTGGGGAAAGCCAAGGTGCACCTCTCAATAAACTAAGAAGTCAAATATTACAGATCGGAGGACAACAACCCACTTCTTTTGAGTACTGGCCAGCAGAAACTTTTGGAAGTATAATTAATTGACGCCATTGGACCTGTAAAATAAACTGAGCAACTGCAATCACTATTTATTGCTTTAAGAGCCTCCTGTGGAACATCTTGCATTTAATACAACAAATCTTGGCAGACCCTTGCAAAATGTCTCAGATTTGAACATTTTCAACCATTAGCTTCTGGACAGTACAGCCACGAAATGCCAATCTTTCAAAATCAGTCAAGATAAGGATTCAAACTTGGGATATCTTAAATGATTGTCTAGACATTGGACTGCTTAAATTATATACTTTAAATGGTATTTAATCATTTTCAAATATTTAAATTACTACTGGTCAGCTTTAGAAGTGTTACCAAGTACGTATTATTTTATTAAAAATATATAATCTTGGAGGCACAAAGGATTTTCCACATCTGTCCTTTTTAAACAGAATCAAGATGGTATCACTAACAGTGTTAGTCTAAATTAAACTGTCCTGCTCAAAAAACTTAATTCACCAAAAGATCAGTGAAAACATATTTTTAAAAATCATAATCTTGTATCTTATTTTCGAAAACTCAGCCAGTAGTTTCTGGGAATCTGATATGTATAGTTTCTCAACTCCCTCAAATGTAACTTAACTGCTGAGCTTGCACCCCAGGGCTCCAAGTGAGTATGTCAACAGTCAAAAACAAAGGTTCTTAAATAATTTTAAAATTATATTAGCATATATGATGAAATAATATTGAAAGAGAATTCAAGGAGAGTTGCAGAAATACTTATTCATAGGCGAATTAACTGCCAACTAGGAAGATTGTCAAATGTTACCGGACAAGTAAACTTATCTGTTTCAGATCAATGTGTTTCCCAAGCTGCAAAGGTTAGCTACTTTGTTAAGGTGGGTGCTTGTCTTTAGGGATTCGGGGAGTGAAGCAAAACATTTAATTTGTGTTGCATCTTGTCCTTACTTCTAACTCCATGTACTGGAGATCAACCATACAAGGCCTGTAGCCCTTACATGGTCACGTGACTAGATGAAGCAAGTAGGGCCCAAGATAAGGGAAAAGAGGGCATTGATTTAAGCACATGAATAGAAGCCAAGCTTAAAGTTTGTAGATTTAAATACATTTCAACCTGTTTTATTGAGTTTATTCTTACCTGAGGGTCCACCAACCATCCATGGTAAAGTGCAATATCAAGGAGGTCAAATACGATGCACTCAGGTGTATATTCGAACACTCGCACACCAGTAAACTTTACATTTACATCTAGTCCCGTCTGCAGCTTGTGTAGTATGGCCATTGCATCACTCATATTCTGTTTCAGGAAGAGAAAAGGAAAATTCAAGATTTAAGAGCATAAAAAAAAGGGTTGAAATAAAAAGGTCAACTGAAAAGTACTTGAAACTTATTCAATGCAGTGATTTGCAAATTGGTACATTGCCCAAGTAGTTATTCTTCACATATGGCCTTAGTGCAATTGGGACGTTAAATTGTTAGAACGAAGTCTGATCCCACACTCACCTAAAGTCTAAGGCTCAATTTATGCAGACCGATACAATAAGGTGTTAATCTCCAACTGGGAAAAACAAAAAAAGTCCAAAAGGAACTTCTACACTAGACTTACATGGATCTCACACCACTGCCTGTCAATTGTCTGCACCTTGGATAACCTCTTGATTTTTACGTCAATTTGTAGTCTTCTTGCCCTTCAGCAGTACTAAGGCTACTGATGGGGTAGATGCCTTTTGGGGCTCTGCACTCTAATTTAATTGCCCATGGACTTCAAATTTCACTTAATTTTCTTCTCCCACCACCAATGTGGTCCCTTCACAAATCCAAATCTGCATCCATTTTGCACATTTACAATAGTGAGCTGACCGCTCATTATTATGATTGTTAAAAAGAGCTTGCATCAATTCAAACCCTATTTGCATCAATATTACAAAATCCAGGCTATCTTCAGAGTTCCATCTTGCATCAAGTGTTGAAAACCACAGAGAACCAATCATTCTTTCTTTCTTTTGGGCCTCCTTATCTCGAGAGACAATGGATACGCGCCTGGAGGTGGTCAGTGGTTTGTGAAGCAGCGCCTATCAACCAATCATGCAAATCTACAATATCACATGACACATTAAAGCAGTGAACTGCACCACCCACAAATGCTGTTTTCTTTTCAGTTTTCTATACAAGTACACTGAGCTACTGCATAGTAAACTTCAATGACTTGTTACCTAATCTAATGATTAAAAAATGTTTCAATAACACATCAATATTTCTGCAACTCATATTCTGAATTAAATGGCTCCCTGATTAATTGGCCTTAATTTCAGAGGTTCAAAATACCTTATCACCAATAATTTTCATTTACAAATGCTTTTGAAGTTAGCTTATTCCTAAGCACAGGAAAGAAAATGTCATCTTATTGATCTGAAAAGGAGATGAAATATGAACAGCAGCATTAGAATGAAGTAGAATCATAGAACGTTTATGGCACAGAAAGAGGCAACTTGGCCCACTGTGTCTGCGCCGGCCTAAAAACCAGCCACCCAGTCTAATCCCATCTTCCAGCATTTGGTCCGTAGCCCTGCAGGTTACAGCACTTGAGCTGCATATCCAGACACCTTTTAAATGACTTGAGGGTTTCTGCCTCGACCATCCTTTCAAGCAGTGAGTTCCAGACCCCCACTACCTTCTGACTCAAAAAATATTTCCTCATTCCCCTCTAATCTTTCTACCAATTACTTTAAATCTGTGTCCCCCAGTAACTGACCTCTCTGCTAATGTAAATAGACCCTCGACATCCACTTTATCCAGACCCCTCATAATTTTTTACATTTCAATCAGATCTCCCCTCAGCCTTCTTTGTTCCAAGGAGAACAACCCCAGCCTATCCAATCTTTCCTCATAGCTGCATTTTTCCAGTCCCGGCAACATCCTCGTAAATCTTCTCTGAACCCCATCTCGTGCAATTACATCCTTTCTGTAATGAGGTGACCAGAACTACACACAGTACTCATGTTGTGGCCTAGCCAATGAGTTATACAGTTCCAGCATAACCTCCCTGCTCTTATATTCTATACTTCGGCTAATAGAGGAAAGGATTCCATATGCCTTCTTAACCACCTTTTCAACCTGTCCTGCTACCTTCAGGGATCCGTGGACATTCACTTCAAGGTCCCTCATTTCCTCTACACCTCTCAGTATTCTCCCATTAATCATGTATTCCTTTGCCTTGTTTGACCTCCCCAAATGCATCACCTCACACTTCTCTGGGTTGAATTCCATTTGTCACTTTTCTGCCCACCTGACCGGTCCACAGCTATCCGCCTGCAGTCCACAGCTATCCTCCTCACTATCATCCACATGGCCAATCTTTGTGTCGTCTGCAAGCTTCTTGATCATGCTCCCTACATTTATGTCCAAATCGTTAATATAGCACAAAAAGCAGGGGACCTAGTACTTAGCCCTGTAGATCGCCACTGGAAACATCCCTCCAGTCGTTAAAAACACCCAACAACTACCCTTTGTTTCCTGCCACTGAGCCAATTTTGGATCCACCTTGTCACATTTCCCTGGATCCCATGGGCTTTTTTTTTAAAAACAAGTATGCTATGTGGGACCTTGTCAAAAGCCTTACTAAAATCCATGTCGACCGCATCAACGGCACAATCCTCATCAATCTTCCTGGTTACTTCATCAGAAAATTCGATCAAGTTGGTCAGACAAGAACTTCCCTTAACAAATCCATGCTGACTATCCTTGATTAATCTGTGCACTTCCAAGTGACAGTTTATCCTGTCTCTCAAAATTGGTTCCAATACTTTTCCAACTACTGAGATTAGACTAACTGCCCTGCAATTATTCAGTCTATCCCTCACTCCCTTTTTAAACAGAGGTACAACGTTAGCAGTCCTCCAATCCTCCAGCACCACACCTGTATCCATTGAGAACTGAAAAATGATGGTCAGACTTTCCGCTATTTCCCCTCTCGCTTCTTTTAACAGCCTGGGGTACATGTCATCTGGTCGGGGTGATTTATCAACTTTCCAGGATGCTAATCCCATTAATATTTCCTCTCTCCCTATGTTTTATCACATCCAATACTTTACAACCCTCTTCCTGAATGACAATATCTGCATCGTCCCCCTCTTTTGTGAAGAGGGATGCAAAGTATTTTTTAAGAATAACATCTTCCGCCCCTACACATTGGTTACCCTTTTGGTCTTATGGGCCCTACTCTTTCCTTAGTTGTCCACTTACTCTTAATGTATTGATAAAACATCTTTGGGTTCACCTTGATTTTGCTTGCCAATATTCTTTCATGCCTCCTCTTAGCTTTCCTAATTTCCTTTTTGATTTCACCCCTCCACTTCCTATATTCCTCTCGGCTTTCTGTAGTATTGAGTCCTCGGTATCAGACATAAGCTTTCCTTTTCTGCCTTATCTTATCCTGTAAGCTCCTTGACATCCATGGGGCTCTAGATTTGGCCGTCCCACTCTTTTTCTTTGTGGGAACATGTTTACTCTGAACCCCTTGAATGTCTCCAACTGTTGACATTGATTTACCTTCAAGTAGCTGCTTCCACTCCACTTTCACTAAATCACTCCTCAGCTTAGTAAAATTGGCCTTGCCCCAACTGAGAACTCTAACTCATGTTCTATCCTTGTCCTTTTCCATAGTTATGTTAAAGCTGACTGAATTGTGATTACTACCACCAAAACGCTCTCCTACTGCCACTCCTTCCACCTGCCCATCTTCATTTCCTAAAACTAAGTCGAAAACTGCACCCTCTCTTGTTGGACTTGCTCCATACTGGGCAAAAACATTCTCCTGAAAGCACCTCAAGAACTTTTCTCCTTCAATTCCTTTCACACTAAAACTATCCCAATTAGTATTGGAGTAGTTAAAATCCCCTCTTACTGCCCTATAGTTTTTGCACTTCTCAAAGATTTGCCTACATAGCTGCTCTTCTATCTCCCTCTGACTGTTTAGGGGGTCTACAGTACACTCCCAGCAGTGTGGTTGCCCCTTTTATGTTCCTTAGCTCGATCCATATGGCCTCATTTGATGAGCCTTCCAACATATCATCTCTCCTCACAGCTGTAATTGTTTCTTTGACCAAAGTTGCCACTCCTCCCCTTTCTTATCCCCCTCCCTACTGCATCTGAAAACCCTGTAACCAGGAACGTTGAGCTGCCATTCCTGTCCCTCCTTAAGCCGTGTTTCTGCTCCAGCTGCATCATACTGCCATATCTGTGCCCTCAGCTCATGTGCTTTATTTGCTATACTCCTTGCATTGAAGTAAATACCCTTGAGCACTGCCAACATTTTTTTAAAATTTTCTAACCTTGGTTTCCTCTGCCTTCCAGACTCATCCATTAATTTTCTGCCTTCCATTTTCATTTCTGATTTTATCCAACTGAGTCTACCCTCAGGTCCCCATCCCCCTGCCATTTGCTTAAACCCTCCCCAACAGGACTAGCAAAACGTTCGGCAAGGAACTCAGTCACTTCTGAAAATTCTAGTGATAATTTGGATAGCAGATCAAGAATACATACTGGATTCCAGTTATATTTTCTTACTTCTTAATTTCCTAATGCTGACCGTGCTACACCACATACCAAGTAGACAAGTACTAAGTATGTATTAATGGTACTGTTCCACCTTATGTAGAAGTGTCATTCTGATGATGCAAGTGTGAGTCAGATGATGCAAATTTTTATGTACATACTGACATACATCAAGCCATTAATACACAACACATCTCCAGAAATAAAATAGTGTGCCTAACTAAAATTTTCATCAATAAGATTTCCAGGACAGACAACTTATATGATAACTACTGTTATAACTGTAAGTCTTCCTTTTCAGTAAGGATATATCAAAATGAGAAATGTCCCAGTGAACATTTTTTTTTAAAAAAGTGACGCTCTTTCTGCTTCTCCTTAAACCAATTAAAACCAATGTCCTTCCCCCCAATGATGCAAAAAATTACTAGTTCTAACTGATGTGAAAATCTGTCTCATTCATGACTTTTTTAATCTAATATTTATGAAGATTAATGCAGAATAAATTATTAAACTTCTTTTCACTGAAACACAAACAGATTTATTCATCCAACTGAGTAATATAGAAGCGAATAAAAAGGTTAAATTGTAGAACATTATGCAGGGCCACGTCATACGTGGTATACAGGCATGACAGCAATGCTTACTCAGTATTTCTTTAAAAATTTTCCCCAGAGCACCTGCGACTTACAAAGTAAAAAGACAACAAATGACTCGCTGCAAACTACATTTACAAGTAAAATGAGTCTCCAGAGGAAAGTACAATTTACAGCTTTTAGGCTCCTTCACTGCCACTTCTTACTGCACCATAAATTAATTTCAAAACATACTGAACTGAATTTTACATTGTAACTCATGCATTTAATGTTCCAGCAATTTTGTGTGCTTGATGAGCAGCTCCTCCAGGTAGAGATGATTTCATTACATTTTGACTTTCCAGTCATTCAAAAGGACTGTTTTGTCTAAAATGATCCATTTACAAATAATAACTCGACACTTTATGAAATTAAAGCATGTTTATTTCCTTTCCTCATTTCGAAGTCCCAGTTACCACTAGTCAAGTAGGGAGAAAAGAAATTAGAAAGAGAAAGCAGTGAATTTAAGAAAACATTTCCACAGTGTCTAAACAGTTGGTTTAAAAATTAAAACTTCTCAGGTAAACACGAAGAAAATTCATCTACATTTTACCAATATAAATGTGACTGTAAACGCAAAGTAGAAAAAAAATCCAATTCAGCCAACGACTGTCCCATCAGTCATGCGGTGGAAGGAGTCGTCACAGTGTCATCAAGAGGGACCTACTCATCAATAATTTGCTCACCTATGCTCAGGACCAAGCATCTTTAGAATTCATTAAAGCCTTAGTCAAAAGATGGACAGAAGAGCTGAATTCCAGAGGTGAGGTAAAGAGCAACATCAAGGCAGCATTTGACTGAGTGGCAACAAGGAGTCTGAGTAAAATTGAAGTCAATGGGGATCGGGGTGGGGGGGGGGTGGCGGTGGTTAATGCTCCACTGGCCGGAGTCATAATTAGCACGAAGGAAGACGGTTGTGGTTTTTGAGGACAACTATCTCAGCCCTAGGACATCGCTGCAGGAGTTCCTCAGGTCAGGGTCTGAGGCCCAACCATCTTCAGCTTCTTTTTCAATGATTTTCCCTCCATCGTAGTGCAGTACAGTGGTTATGTTATTGGACTAGTAATCCAGAGGTCTGGACTAATGATTCAAAAACAGTGTACCACACAGTGCCAAGCAACGACCATATCCAAGAAGATAGAACGTAACCATCTCCCGGTGACATTATATATTACCACCGAGGCAGGAGCAGTACACTGTTTTTTCTAGTTCCACTTCTTCACAGGTCACAACATACATTTAAATGTTTACCCAGATGCAGATACGGTCAATCCCAGACCCTATTTTTATCCCAGAATAATATACACCAATCAGGTTTTTTTTCAAATAAACAACTTATTAAAATGGGCGGCGCAGTGGTTAGCACCGCAGCCTCACTGCTCCAGCGACCCGGGTTCAATTCTGGGTACTGCCTGTGTGGAGTTTGCAAGTTCTCCCTGTGTCTGCGTGGGTTTCCTCCGGGTGCTCCGGTTTCCTCCCACATGCCAAAGACTTGCAGGTTGATAGGTTAATTGGCCATTATAAATTTCCCCTAGTATAGGTAGGTGGTAGGGAAATATAGGGACAGGTGGGGATGTGGTAGAAATGTGGGATTAGTGTAGGATCAGTATAAATGGATGGTTGATGGTTGGCACAGACTCGGTGGGCCGAAGGGCCTGTTTCAGTGCTGTATCTCTAAACTAAACTAAACTTATCAGTTTATTATATAACAAGTCTTAACCAGTAACAATGCAAAGCATTACCACACAGATTGAAATATAAAAGTTCCCTTTTTAAACTTAGCCGCTCACACACTCACATATACACCGGTTAACCGTAAAAAATAAAGAGATTTACTCTTTAGAGCTCTATTACAAAAAAAGACAAAAAGAGTACTTTGGCCAACTACTTGCTAAATAATGGAGAGAGAGAAGATATGGAAAGATGTCAGACGTCCTTTGTTTTTGTTTGGCGTCCCAAATACCCGTCGACGGCTGTCACTGGGATCTTACTAGAACAGTTCATGTCTGGCAACGTTGAAGATCAGTTTGGGCAGGCTTTCCAGGAGAAATGCAGCAACTATTTCTCTATTTCGTACCCGTGCTTTTAAGAGTTTCTCAAAGAGATGGAAAACTGGCAGGCTTTTCAAAGAGATGGAAGAGGAGGAGTTGGGGTTTGTCCTTGGCAGGTCGATTCTTTAACTCCTTTTCAAAACACTGTCCATATCCCAACTGCCTGTCCAAAGCAAAACCAAAAACATCAAGAGTCAAGCCTCCTGACCCCTATAAATCTTGACCTGTCACTTCTCCATAAACATCTTCCCCAAGTCAAAAAAAGCCCCCTGCTGGGTATTTATCCGAAATCAAGTGCCTTCCAGCAACTGATGTTTACAAGCCAAGAACAAGAGACCTTCTGATTAGCTCTTTTTAAAAAAAAAGACAAATTCCAGCATCTATGGAATTTCTTTCAGTTTTAAACCACAAATCCTCAAAATTTTTAAAAAAGGAAGCACTCGTAACATATTCAACAGTATTGCCATCGCTGAATCCCCCATCAACAACATCCTGGGGGGCTTACTATTTAACAGAAACTTAATTTGATAAGTCATATAAATACAGTGGCTATAACAGCAGGTCAGAGGCTGGGTATTCTGCAGTGATTAACTCACCTCCTGACTCCCCAAGCCCTTTCCATCATCTACAAGGCACAGGTCAGGACTGTGATGGAATACTCCCCACATGCCTGGATGGGTGCAGCTCCAGTAACACTCAAGAAGCTCTAGACCATCCAAGACAAGGCAACGCACTTGATGAGCATCCCATCCACCACCTTAAATCACCACCTCCACCACCAGCGCACTGTTGCCATAGTGTGTACCGCAGCAACTTGCCAAGTCGCCATTGACTGCAACTTCCAAATCTGCAACCTCTACCACCAAGAACACGGGCAGCAAGCACATGCGAACATCTCCACCTACAAGTCCCCCTCGAAGTCTCAAGGCATCCTCGACTGGAAATATATCACTGTTCCTTCATCATCATTAAGTCAAAATCCTTGAACACCTAACGGCACTGTGGGAGTACCTACAGCACACTGACTACAGTGGTTCTAGAACGTGGCTCACCATCGCCTTCGCAAGAGCAACTAGGAATGGGCAATAAATGCTGCCCTTGCCAGCGAAGCCCACATTCCATGAATGAATAATAAAAACAGTTACCCAATGGCTTAACTGGCTAAATGGAAAGTGAATGAGATATACGCATCAAGAAAGTATCTTATTTAATGCCCAGTCAATGCTTGGGCTCTTGCTGATTTCAGTCATGGTATTACAAATGGCCTGAGTCCACTTTCCATCAAACCCTGCTGGGGGTATGCACATGGACAGCAGTTGAGAATAGGAGTCATCTCAGCTATGACACTGCGCCCCCTCAGTCAAATATTCCTTTGAAACATGAATAATGAAAAATTGGGTAAAAACACTAGTGACTGATGCCAGCCAAACTGTATCCTGGTGAGGAGGCAATGCTTTAAGAGAAAAAGCTTTTTTAAAAAAAAAGCTGATTGATGAACGTAAACAGAATTGATTGTTGTTAAGACGATACAAGTAACCTTGCTGAAAGGCTTATGAATTCAACTACCTAAGAAAATCCATTGTGCGTATTTGTTATGTATGGTAGCAAATCCCATAAATACATAAAATACACCTTCCATACATGAATGTACCCTTGGAGGAAAAATGCATCAGCTTTTAACAATTTTTCTTCCTTTTCTGGTCAACCAGTTGCCCGATAGCATAAAGATCCACAAAATAGTCTGTGCACCTGATACTGACAGTACAATCTCTTCCCCACAGGAACAGATCCCACTTTTCTGAGCTCCAAGAATTTAGGAGCAGACTAGCCTGAATCTCATCATGGCCAGACTAGCTGGCCAATCAACAGTATCCTGCAGCACTGGGGATTTGACTGGTTCACAGACTGGGTTTCAAGAAGCTTAAAATGTGGTTTCCTTAATATTCCATTGCACTGCCCTCCTTCAATAAATTTTATAGTTTTCTGCAAGATCATAACAGGGGAAACCAATAAGACAGAGCCACAGAAACATTACAGAAGTTGATAGCTACGAACAAATCCTCCTTCCCCAAAATGACAACTTACATTTATATAGCACCTTCAACAAAAAGAATTCCAAGGTGCTTTGCAGAAGGGGCAGCAGGGGGGTGGGGGAGGAGAGAGAGAAACAAAGGCAATAAGGATATAAGATGTGGTGCTGAGCTAATGTGGGAGAATTAGGAGATGTGGCTCAAATCCTGACCAAAGAAGTGGACTTTAAGAAGTTTCCTTTCAAAACTGATTGAGAACTCGGGGCAGAGAGGTTTAGGGAGGGAGTTCCAGAAAATAGCAGAGACAGCAGCAGGCTGTCATCAATGGAGAAGAACTAGGAGAGGATACATAACAGGTCAGATTCAGATGACTGAAGGCCGTGGAATGTGACATAGGCTGAAGGAGGTTGCAGAGGTAGAGGTGGGATGTGACCCTGAACAAATTTCAGACAAACGAGATTTCTAAATTCAATGGGCTAACTGTCAAGTAGACGCTAGAGATCAACAAGGATGAGGATAATAGGGAGTGGAAATTTGTGCAGGCTTGATATAGAATGACAGTTTTAGAGGGCGGAAAAGTAGAGGCTAGCAAAGAGGATATGAACAACACGAGTTTAGGAGGGAACAAAAGCATGGACAAAGGCTTTAACAGTGATGGGGTGAGGTAGGGGTGCAAGAAAGTGATGCTAGAGGTGAAAGCAAGCAGTCTTGGTGATTTATCAGATGTCAGGTATGAAGTTCAACTTTGGGTTGAACTAGATGTCAATATTTGGGAAAGGGTGATTGGAGATTAGGGAAACAGTTGAAGACAAATGAGTCAAGAATGGGCTTTCTTAGGAGCAGGCTGGTGATGCTATTTTAAAAAAGAGCAGCTCAGTGTCTGAACAGAAGGAGGAGCTATTAATAGCAGCAAGCATGGGTGCCAGGATGGGCAGCTGAGTGGCCAGTTATGGAGTGGAAAGGGAATCGAGAGAGCAGGATATGAGCCTCATGAGAACAGCTGAAGAACATGATGGGGGGCCAGGGCGGGTGGAGGCAAAAACACATGCTGGATTTCTCAGACTTAATAGAAGAATTGGCCTCTAGCTTTCAGAAATATTTGCAATGGGAGTCATCAGTGTTTCATTATGAGCAGAACCAAATTTCTCCCAATTTTCCTGCCTCCTTTCAAGGGAGGCAACTCATTCTGAGATACAATCTCAACTGTGCCAGCAGCCCATCAGTGCTTCGGAGTAGCCTTCCTTCACAACTTTAACAGATAATTAGACAGAGATTGTTGTCTACGACTTTAAATCTGAGATATTTTTATAGGACTGAATAAGCAACAGTGGTATCAGTATAAACTGGCTCCAGTTTTCCTGGACCAGGAAGGATATCAATCAACACGAATTCTCACTCCTAATCTACTGTGGGCAGCAACACAGCCAAAACTAAACCAAGTTTCAGCCATCTACAGAAATGTACTTTCCAGAAGAAACCATTGGATCTTGATCATTAGTCAGCTTTCTTTCTGATTTATGTCCTCTGTAGCCCAGCAACACTTTATACTGCCATCAACGCCACATATGTGGGATTAAGACTTCAAGGCTTCAACTTAAATCATAAAGCTCATATCTCTCCAAAGTTTAATTTATGAAAACCACAATGTTGCATAGTTTCCAGCAGTCAGTCCATGTTTTGGTTCCCACACAAAGAGCTGAAGCAGCCCCACGAGCATACTGATCTAGTTAAAAATATGTTCCGCAACAAATTCAACAGCATA
Source organism: Heterodontus francisci (assembly GCF_036365525.1). Classification (NCBI taxonomy): domain Eukaryota; kingdom Metazoa; phylum Chordata; class Chondrichthyes; order Heterodontiformes; family Heterodontidae; genus Heterodontus; species Heterodontus francisci. The sequence continues at coordinate 26,226,956 of NC_090408.1, read as the reverse complement.
CGGCAAAAAAGAAACATGAATAATCTTTTTGCCCCTAATTTACCGTTAAGTTTAAAAAGAGTTTAAATAAATATATTGTGTGAACAAGCTATTCTGACAGTTAACATTTTAAGCATAAGACAAAAAGACAATCTTCCAAAGTATTCATCCCAGCAAACTGCTCCAGGCCATCTTACTTTCATTGCAGTTTATCTTAGCATCACTATGTGGAACTGTAAAATAGATTAGACCACACACAAGAGAACCTGGGAAACAGACATGACAGATATGCCTATGGAGCCTATGTATATGCAGCATAGAAAAAGGTTATTTCAGAAATAAATGAGGAACTTCAAATTCTTTGATATGGGCTTAGAGGTATAGTACATTAAAACATCCCCATAACCTTCTATGCCTGACAGCTCCACAAATGCACCTGTAGATTATATATATTAAAATCCACAATGTCCATATCAAAACTATGCTAACACCTCACCACAAAATAGTAAAATCTTAAGCTTCTCTTGGTCAAAGAATTCTTTGACCATAAGCTCCACGATTTCCTATGTTCTCGGTTACATTTTGCAACATACATCAGAAATTCTTACAAAATCGGCTCTATGTGGATCACGTACTGTCCCTTTCCTTTTGGGAAGACTCCATTGACTACAGACATAACCAACAAATTAGTAAATATGTACCTGCTCATAATTTAACCTCTGAGCATCTGTGATTTCTTTTGGCTTTGCATCAAGAATATAGTCACCTGCGAAGAGAAATTAAAATTACTAACAGCATCAAAATATCACTCTCAAGATTAACTTCAACATTCACTGAAAACTACCTTTATATATCATGCCAATTAGGTGCCATCCACTGTAGCAATTCCACTAATCATCACATTCACCTTTGTTCATTTTACTTCAATTTTTTCCAACATCAATAACAAATAAGCCATGTATACCCTAATAGTGTGAAATCAGTGGTGCTCTGAAGTACTTGGGGGAATCACTATGATTCTATGAGATACACATGAATTTGTCAAGGTGACCCCCAACATCATCTCAACAGTTTAATAGTCTTGCTATCCACCAAGGCTCAAATACATCATACAGTCGAAGAAATAGCTTTGCAAAATGGCTGCACCACTCAAACTTCTTTTAATACCTTAACTTGACAGAACAAAATACAAGTATTGCAACTCTGCAAATTGGTAGCTGACAAAAAGAATCTTGACTATAATAATGGTAAACAAATTTATACTGCACAAATAACAAAAATGCAGAACCAGTGAATGACAAGTGAAGGGGATCCAAGTGACACAAATAATTTAACTGCCATTTTAAATTTTTTCAGGTTTAAGCAAATGTTTACATTCAAAACTTTTTAAAAGTGCACACTTTTATTAGGCTTTTTGTTATATGACATCCAATGATGTTCCATGCTCTACCTGTTGAGTGTTCAAGTCTGCAACATTACTTGGGGGAATCACCTTAATGTGCAGCACCAAGCCATGTGAAAACCTCTATGCTGAGGAACTTACAACAGCTGAGAGAGTTATGAATTGCAGGAACATTTTGGCTAATAGTAAAAGGGCTATAAAAGCTGCCCATATATCTGTCTACTTTTCTTAAAATTAAAAATTGTCATTTTTCATATACCTGTAGGGTTCAGTAAAAATCATAAATAAACAATTTACCAAAAGGTCTTCTTCAGAATATTTCACTCACTAAACAGCAACCACAACAAAACAGAAATGAAATCCCTGAATGTTTATTCTAAGTTCTTTGAAGAGTAAATTGGTTGCCCACCCACTCCAAAAGTATTAAAAGTTTAAAAGCTGTGGCAAAAAAGTCCACAAAATATAATAAACTCACCCTTCCCATCTTCTAATACCCCCACCAGCTTTCACTACCCTCTGAGTGGCCTCAGACTTGCCTTCTGCTCCACACTCAGCTTTCATCCTTCAGCTGATTCAGACCACTGTGCATGCATGAACTCATTACTAAGCCTTGAGCTTGTTCTACCTTGTAAAAAAAAATCCTGAACCTGGAATTGCAAGCTGGAGTTGCAGATCAGTCTGTGCACACTATTGAATTGTTTGCAAATAATTAAAAAGCACTCATGCTTTTCCATAATTAATGTAACATATACAATATTTTAATTTAGTGTCCACAAAACATCATTTCTGCTATGCCTGCAGTGACAAGCCATTCAACAAAATGGATTATATAGCTTCAATAAAGCTTCTGAACCTTTCAATTAATAGCAGCACTAATTAACTACCATGAATACATGGTAGTTGTCAGGCAATTAACAATGCCACACTCAATGCTATTCACCAAAATTGACTGTTGAGCTATCATCTTCTTCGGCCTCCTTGTCTCGAGAGACAATGGGTTAGGGCCTGGAGGTGGTCAGTGGTTTGTGAAGCAGCGCCTGGAGTGGCTATAAAGGCCAATTCTAGAGCGACAGACTCTTCCACAGGTGCTACAGATAAAATTGGTTGTCGGAACTGTTACATAGTTGGCTCTCCCCTTGCGCTCGTCTTTTTTCCTACCGACAGCTAAGTCTCTGACTCGCCACTCTTCAGAGCCCCACCTTTATGGCTGTCCGCCAGCTCTGGTGATCACTGGCAACTGACTTCCAAGACTTGCGATCAATGTCACAGGACTTCATGTCGCGTTTGCAGACGTCTTTAAAGCGGAGACATGGACGGCTGGTGGGTCTGATAGCAGTGACGAGTTCGCTGTACAATATGTCCTTGGGGATCCTGCCATCTTCCATGCGGCTCACATGGCCAAGCCATCTCAAGTGCCACTGGCTCAATAGAGTGTATATGCTGGGGATGTTGGCCGCCACGAGGACTTCTGCGTTGGAGATACGGTCTTGCCACCTGATGCCAAGGATTCTCCAGAGGCAGCGAAGATGGAGTGAACTGAGACATCACTCTTGGCTGACATACGTTATCCAGGCCTCACTGACGTAGAGCAAGGTACTGAGGACACAGGCTTGATACACTCAGACTTGTGTTCCGTGTCAGTGAGCCATTTTCCCACACTCTCTTGGCCAGTCTGGACATAGCAGTGGACACCTTTCCCATGCGCTTGTTGATTTCTGCATCGAGACACAGGTTACTGGGGATAGTTGAGCCTAGGTAGGTGAACTCTTGAACCACTTCCAGAACATGGTCGCCGATATTGATGGATGGAGCATTTCTGACGTCATGTCCAGTGATGTTCATTTTCTTGAGGCTGATTGTTAGGCCAAATTCGTTACAGGCAGCCGCAATCCTGTCGATGAGTCTCTACAGACACTCTTCTGTGTGGGATGTCGATGTAGCATCGTCAGCAAAGGAGTTCCCTGATGAGGATTTTCCGTACTTTGGTCTTCACTCTTAGATGGGCAAGGTTGAACAACCTGCCATCTGATCTTGTGTGGAGGAAAATTCCTTCTTCTGAAGACTTGAACGCAGGTGAGAGCAGCAGGGAGAACAAGATCCCAAACAGTGTAGGCGCGAGAACACAGCCCTGTTTCACGCCACTCAGGATAGGAAAGGGGTCTGATGAGGTGCCGCTATGCTGAATTGTGCCTTTCATATTGTCATGGAACGAGGAGATGATACTTAGTAACTTTGGTGGACATCCGATCTTTGCTAGCAGTCTGAAGAGATCGGGTCTGCTGACGAGGTCAAAGGCTTTGGTGAGATCAATGAAAGCAACGTAGAGGGGCATCTGTTGTTCCTGGCATTTCTCCTGTAGCTGGCGAAGGGAAAACAGCATATCAATGGTGGATCTCTCTGCTCGAAAGCCACACTGTGCCTCAGGGTAGACACGCTCAGCCAGCTTCTGGAGCCTGTTTAAAACGACTCGAGTGAAGACTTTCCCCACTATGCTGAGCAGGGAGATTCCATGGTAGTTGTTACAGTCATTGCGATCACCCTTGTTCTTATAGAGGGTGATGTTGGCATCACGCATGTCCTGTGGTACTGCTCCTGCATCCCAGCACAGGCAAAGCAGTTCATACAGTGCTGAGAGTATAGCAGGCTTGGCACTCTTGATTATTTCAGGGGTAATGCCGTCCTTCCCAGGGGCTTTTCCACTGGCTCGAGAATCAATGGCATCACAGAGTTCCGATTTTGTTGGCTGTTCGTCCAGCTCATCCATGACTGGCAGAGACTGGGCTGCATTGAGGGCAGTCTCAGTGACAACATTCTCCCTGGAGTACAGTTCTCGGTAGTGCTCCACCCAGTGGTCCATTTGCTTGCGTTGGTCAGTGATCGTGTCCCCTGATTTAGACTTGAGGGGGGCGATCTTCCTGATGGTTGGCCCAAAAGCTTTCTTAATGCCATCATACATTTCTCTGATGTTTCCGGTGTCGGAGGCCAGCTGAATACGACTGCATAGGTGTTGCCAGTAGTCATTTGCGCAGCGCTTCTGGCTACTTTAACTGCTACGCATGTTAACTCACTGGGGGCTTTCTTATAGTTCAACCGTGCAATGCGCTTAGCGGCTAGAACAGGTTCCAGCTCTTCGAAGTGAGATTGAGACCAGTCTGCATTCTGCTTCACACATTTGCCATAGGTGGTCATTGCTGAGTCAAAGATGGCACCTCTGATGTGGGCCCACTTGGTCTCTGCATCCCCTGTGGGAGTGTTTTGAAGGGTTTTTTCAAGTGAATTTAGAAACTTATGTAACAGCTGTGGATAAGAAAATCTGCTAGTGTTGATGCGCGAGCAGCCCTTCTGCTTGGAGTGATGCAGCTCCTTTGGTTTGAGTCTAACCTTGCTGCACACCAGGTGTCGCAGTCTGCACTGTGGAAGCTGCATGTGATTTGAACACTGTTTAAAGAGGCTTGCCTTAGATTCTTGTGACGATGAGGTCCAGCTGGTGCCAATGACATGTTATAGTCACTAAATAAGACATCTAGTTATTAATAGTTAACAGTGATAAAGTAATAGACTGCTACTGAAAAGATTTTCAACTCCATCATAAGTTATGGTTTGCTGAGGATGCAGCCCCTTAAGAATGACAAATCCTTCAAAGACTGTGCTCAATCTATGTAAACTTATCAAATTTGATATGTTTCTTCTCTGGACCTTTTATAAGGGTATATCTGATACTAAGCCTTCATCATATAATGAAAACAAAAATATCAATTTAATTTGATGTTATTTCCTTTAAAATGCTAAAATTTTAATATTGCAATTTTCAAGATCCTCAGCCAAAATATGAATTCCTGATTGGCTCATCCATTCAGAAACAAAGTACGTTATATCATGCTTGGTTTTAATGAATTTTGTGCAAGTTTTGTTGCAACAAATCCCATATAAGCAATGTGTATTTTATTATCTTCTGTTTTGGCAGTGGATGGCAGCATACATTTATCAACACCAAATTAATAGTCACAACAAGTAGTCTCAAATGAACAATGAAGAGTAGGCTTGCCAATTTTTTTTTTTTAAATCAGCTTTTCTGGACCGGATTTTGCAACAGTAATGAGGTAAAACTGTCAGCGTTTGCCATCATTGCTCCTCTGAAACCGATAGCGACATCTGGAGTCCGCACATGCGCAACTGGAATTTCTACATTTAGAAGCTATCAGAGATTCTTTGCTTCTCGATAGGACCAGCTGTTGAAGTCCTCACAGACTGCAATCAATTAGAAATCATTGAACTGACTAGAACTTGCTCTTTTACATTAGTCTCACTGGAAAAATCCTTGAAAAAATTACATTTTGTTGAATGAGGTGTAACTGGATTTTTAATGGCGTACTAAATTCATAATTACTGTTCAACAACCTCTATGGCCCTGAAAAGCTAATTTTATAATTTGTGGAACGTCAAATTTTTTCATGATGATAGAAAAGTTCACTTTTTAATTATTTTTAGAAAAATGTTTACAATATTTCAGCTGCTGCCTCAATCCCATGTGCATTCCCAATCATTTATTTTGTTCTCTGGAAAATCATATTAAACAGTGAAGGATAATCAGGGAATTTTACCTCCTGGTTTACTATCTGTAAAAATAGTTAAATGCTTACCCTGACCTGACTGTTGCTGGATGCCTAGAGATCTCTTGACTTGGTGCCAAATTCAAACAGATGTCAGGAAGAGAGAAATCCATGCCACAAAGATCACTAGATCTTTGTGCACAGCTTTCTTCGAAGTCAGCAGCAAGCGCCATTGCTTCACCGCTGTCTGAAAATTTAGGCCTTTTAAGTACAAAGTGAGGGATGACAAGGCTGGAGAATGAGACACTTTCTATTTCAAGCTGGAATCAAGCATTTTCACGTAAAGATAAGATGCAGAGCAAATCTCCTTCTGGGTTGAGACTGTCCAATTTCATTTCACATAGGACCCTTATAACCAACAGACATCCTAACTAAGTGGGTTTATGTCTGAGAAGACAACCAGTGCCAAACCACCTGCTCCATTGTATCTGCTTTAAACTTAGCTAGAGAAATAGCCTTTGCTAACCAAGCTGTGTGCTTAGTGTCTGAAAAGAATGAGTGGGTTTGTTTTGAATGCAATACTGGCCAAGCTTTCAGTAACAATGGAGTTGGCTTACACAAAAAGAATGCATCCTTTCGTAAAGAAGAAAAAGCTAAACAAAACTTACTGAACATAGGATTCCTCATTTAAGCAACCAGCATTCAAATGTTCAATTTTTTGTTAAATTCCTTCTTGGGATGTGGGCCTTGCTGGCAAGGCAGGCATTTATTGACCATCCCTAACTGTCCTGACATGGTGATGTGGTGCCTTCAACTTGAAAGAAGATTTGCAATAACTGAATGGCTTGCTCAGCCACTTCAGAGGGCAGTTGAAAGCAAACCATGTCATCGAAGGACTTGATTCACATATGAGCCAGATCGGGTAAGGATGGCAGGTTCCCATCCCTAAAGGGCACTAGTAAAACCAGTTGGATTCTTACAACCATCCAAAACATCATGGTCAATTTTATTGATAATTTATTTAAAATTCCCAGATATTTTTTGATACACCAAATTTCAATTCTCAAACTGCCATGGTGGGTTTTGAATTCATGGTCTCTGGATTATAAATCCAGGCCCGTAGATCACTAATCCAGCAGCATAATTGAACTGCTGTATCCTTGCTCTTGACTTGCATTCATATTTTAGCTGGTCACTTCATGCCATTGTTACAAAAGTGCTTACTTTTTAAAAAATTTTTTTGAGGACTGGTATTAAAACTGAAAAGATTTCATGGATGCGTTTTTCTCACCAAGTTCATTGAAAGGACACTTGAGATGTTGTTTGAACCTGTGCTGGAAATCATGTGCTTTAAGCTCAATAAACAGAAACTTTGGTGACCTGGGTAAGATGTTTACAGAGAAGCTACACGTCAAGGTTTATGGAGGTCAGGCAGTTGACTTTCTGTTTGGGGTTTGGATATTGTTTTCAGTTCAGTTGGGGTGTGAACTGTTTTGAAGACAGTTGGAGAACCACTTGCCAAGGAAAAATCACCCAGCTCACCTCTTTCTCTACCTCTTTGAAGAAACCCTGCAAAGATCCCTGGGAGAGCTAAAATCCCTGGTGCTGCATCTCTCCTGAGAAGCTGGAAAAACCTGCCAGATTAATTCTCAACGCTGCCTGAGAAGAACTGCTTTAGAAAAGATCCTAGTGACCCGTCTCCACATACCCAGACACAAGACCAAAAGGGACTTCCTTCCATATCTTCTCTTTTTTTTCTGCAAGAATTAACATATATTTGGCCAAAGTATTTTTTTTTCCCTTTATTTTCTAACAGACTACTGCAGAAAGAATTTCTGTATTTCTTTCAGTGTGTGTGTGGGGGGGGGGGGGGGGGTGGGGAGGGGAGAGGGAGAAGAGGGGGGAATTTAAAAAGGGAACTTTCATATTTCAATATGTGTGTTAATGCTTTGCTTCTTTACTGGACAAGTCTTATAAATTTATTGTTTATTAAAGAAACCTGGTTGGTGTATTTTATTCTGGGATAAAGAGTAGAGTTTATGATTGATCGAATTGGTAACTGGGTAAACATTTTTAAAATACGCAGTGAATGCTGACAATGCAGAGCATGAGCAGAGAGATCGCTGACATCAACAGTGTGTGAACATTTGCCAGCTTGCCTATATGAATGCGTGTAAGCATGCGCTAACGTCACCACGCAATGACGTCCTCACCCCTCAATAGCCATGATTGCTGCCTCCATTCTCCCTAACTACACCACTCCCTCCCGCCATCCCTACCTCGCTGCTGCCTTCGCTCAAAACCAGGCCTTGCCTCTTACACCCCCTCCAAACACCTTAGCCACTCGCTTCCCCCCACCTCCGGCCATTTGCTCCAGGGCTCACTGCCTCCCCCAGCCCCGCCCTCGGCCACTCGCTCCCCGCTTCCCACCCCCCTTCTTTGGTCACTCGCTCCTGGCCTCGCCGCTCTCTCCCACCTCAGCTAATCACTCCCCGCTACACCCCCAGAAGCAGTGACAGAGGCGGGCAGGGGGTGTCAGGGAATGTGCCTTCGAAAGCGTCAAAGCGGGGAGATCCGGGGGGGTGTGGAGGGAACGACAAGGCCAGTAGCAAGCAACTGAGGGAAGGCAAGGTGGGAAGTGAGCGATGAGCAGACAGGCACAGAAAGGAGCGGTGAAGAGAAGCGCGATGGCAGGAGGGAGCAGGATACTGTTGGGAGTGCGATGGAGGTGGCGATCGCAGCCATTGAGGGATTTGAGGTTAATTTGTTTTTTTGTGTTAAATTGAGCAGCACCATCTTTATTACTGGCAGCTGCCTGATACGTCACAGCCAGTGATATTTCAGTGGATAAGGCTGCATTTGTGCATGTGCCAGTACTACGCCACCTTGTGGTTGCATTGTCAGCAAACGCAGACTTTAAAAGTACATGTCATGACCTGCAGAGAAGTGGGACTAGAAAAGACAGCGCACTCCTCCACCTCGGTTCTAACACCACGCAGCACTCAATCACAACAAAGGGATAAAAGGAAAAGGGGAAGAAAAGCTCAGTTCATTTCTCATTAAACTCATGGCAGAGACCTCATTTTCCCAGCATCAGCCGCACGTACATGCACAAAAAACCTGACGTACCATGACCCTACAGCAGCAGGGACAAACCATCTCATGGGTTTTGGAACTGCAGCCAGATTCACCAATTAAAGTTTTGCCTGGTGGCTGATGGAGGATGGCATCAAGTGGAATAGTAAATGGAGGAAAACAGATGCAAAAAGGCTAATGCAGCATCATGCTACCAAGACTGGCAAAATAATACTAACAGTATCTGTCAAGTAATCACAAAGTGGCACTGGTGGTTACAACTAAGAAATCTGTAGCACACCAATGTACCTAATTTAATCTGCCTTCCTGCCTGCTTGCCAGTGCCAAAAACTACAGAGCTGCTGGCACCTTAAAACTCTTGATCCAAATTCTCTGGAATTTATGCTATTGCTAGAAAGTATATAAACTTGTCAGAAGTAATCATTTATCGTGGTGATACATTATTTTAAGTATACTTCATTAACTGCAAGACTAGTATGTTGTAAAAAAAAATTCTACCAAACATTAAAACCTGCATTGCAGTTCTGAAAAAGAATTTCAAGTTCTTTTCACAAAGCTACATTTTAAAAATGTCAAAGATAAACTTCCAATTTCTCATATATTTCAAAGGCAACCAAGAAAGTAAAATAAAAATGCCCTTTCTTCAAGATTTGGTTCAAGGCTTTCCATGGGGAAAGGGCATCATAGCTCACTCACTACTCTTCCTTAGTGTTTGGACCTGCAGAAATCTTACAAGAACCCACACTTAAGCGTTCTAGATTTCTCAGCATAGGAAACGACGAAATGCTAACACAGAAATGCAGGTTTACTGTATTTCAAAGGGGAGAAGCAAGTGGTATTTCAGTTTTCAAATGCTTGGAAAATCTTTGACAGAATACTTATTATAAACAGGATTAAAATTAGAGGCACAGATGATAGGTTCTACAAAACATTGTAGCTCCTGTGCTAAGGACCAGGAAAATACTGGAACGTTATGGTTTCTCTGCTCGGACCAGGGAAATATTTATAAACACACTGGTCAGAAATCAATGTCAAAATGATCTCCAGTTTATGACTTGATTGCTTATATTCAGGGGTACAAATTTTCCCACCTTGGGAATGACATAAGGTAATTATATATATATATAATTTCAGGTAATTAAATAAATCGGGTTCGGACTGTGATGTGGCAAACTGAAAGTTCTAGTCTGATCTACTCTCACCAGGATGGCTTTTGGCATGTCCATTTCAGTGATGATCTTGCAACCTTTGTCACACACTTCTGGAACTCTGCTCTTCAAACTGGTAAATCATATTACTGCCTTGCATATTTCCAAAGCCAATGACAGGATCTGGCACCTTACACTTCCAAATAATTTATGATCACATGGCTTTCTACCAAAACCAAGTCTCTGACTATCTAGTTTCTTATAAAATCGTTCTGTTGCAGTTGGTAGCTCACAATCAGACCAGAGTTCTGAAGTTGCATTCTGTTAGATCTCATCAATTATCTTTTCCACTCATCAAAGCCTACTGTATTTGCTAACAATTCCACTCTACATTGCTCAGCTTCCTTCAGATCCATTACTCAAAAATCATAAACTTCACTCTTTGCAATGCAACAATTATAATTTAATCTCCACTCTACCCTGAAATGTGGCAATGAAAATCAGGTTTAATTCCTGAAAGACACTTTCTTCAGGTAGTTTTCCAATCATAACATTTAGGAAAACCCATTCATTTCAGCAGGTCGCCATTGGTGTTATGATTGCAAACCTTCAGCCTTCACGTTGCTTAAAAGTCTAGCCACAGCTCAATGCTTAGTCCTTTTACATCAACTAACTTTTTGGCTTCAAAATCTCTGCTGATGGAAAATGGAATAACCACTTGATAAATCCACCATGAAGATCACTTTCATTTTCTGCACAAAATGGCTTTGACTCCAAGAACTCTAAAAACTCCAAGGCTTCAACATTGCTCCATATGTGAGAATCTGTTCCAACAACTCCCTCACACTTCTGGGCAAGATACAAGAAAAAAAAAAGTCATCCAATCGGTGATCTAATTCCTTCTCTTTTTTCTAATTTATCAATGCTGCTGTCAATTTTCCTCTCAACTTTACTTTCGGTTCTTTTTAAGCTCCAAATGCTTTGTCCAATACCCTCTTCCACCCGAAATTCCCAGTTTATTATAATCAAGACATATTGCAGTCTTCTACTCTAACTCACTCTTTTGCAGGACCTCAAAGCTGGAATTGATTACCTCTTCAATTATTCATCTTTGCTACAAGCTTGACATTGTCTAACCATTACCTCCTAATTTACTTCATTTATCTTTTTATCTTCACATCTTTGGCCTTGTGCTGCTGCAAATGAGCCATAACCTTACACTGTACTTTCTCAAAAAAAAGTTTACATTGTCAATGGAGAATTGGATTTGATGGGCTGACTGCCTTTTCTCATTCCACACTTAGTTACTGTTTTGTCCATTTCCAAACATATCATCCAGGATAGAGTTCCTGCTCGGGGCGCAATCAGAACAGGTGCACATTGCGTCCCTTTTGAAAGTGCTTCCTTTTCTCAAGTTTTCACAAACTCATTTGCATATTAGCAAATACAAAATCTGTCATGAACCAGCACAATTGGTTTGTTTTTTTAATTCTGCTTTAAAAAAAAACTTCTGATATATTTAAAAGTAGGAACTAGGTGGAGTTTGAGTCATACAGCTAAAAATGGATTTACCACAAAAAAACAAGCATTTTTAATCAGAGTCAATCCACCACCCAAGTGACCCGATTTTAAATTACAATGACTTAAAAAAAAATACAGATCCATCCATTTCAGAGTTACATAAAGAACCAGCTTAATTTTTGGAGCCTCCTCAAAGACCTGCAAATAAGTGGAATTAGTGGAAACTCCCAATAGTGATTAATTCATCCTGGAGGTCTTTTGTGGCCGGGGCCTGCTTTCTAGCAAATGTTTTTAAATCTCTCAAGTTAAACTCAAACTGTGCTGAAGATAATTTGCACTTTAAATTCCACAATCTTTTGCACCGGTTACGTTGATTTCTGCCAAAAAAAACAATGCAACAGAGTGGAAACTACAGTCCAGCAGCTTGACCCAACCAAACAAAATTAATTTACACCAAGCTATTTGGATCTAAGAAACTGCTAGGCAGCAATTAGTTATCACCAGCTTTACCAGAAATAAGCCTCCAATTTTGATAACGGTTGTGGGAATGGACTTGGGGAAGTGAACCCGACCTCTTGCAGAGAGTAATTTAGTCCAAACTTTATGCACAAGGTTTTGTTTGCAGATTTGTCACGTTTACAACTATGAGCATTTCATATCAATTGCTGGCTTTTTAAAAAATCATTCAGCGTGTTGGATTTTCTGGCAAGACCAGTATTTATTACCCATCCCCAGTTAACCTTCAGAAAGTGGTGGTGGGTGGCCTTCTTGGCTTAGCTACAGTCTATATGTTGAAGGTGCTGTTTAGGTAGGGAATTCCAGGATTTTATTTATTTATTTATTTTATTTAGAGATACAGCATTGAAACAGGCCCTTCGGCCCACCGAGTCTGCGCCGCCCAACAACCACCCATTTATACTAACCCTACAGTAATCCCATATTCCCTACCACCTACCTAGGGGCAATTTACAATGGCCAATTTACCTATCACCTGCAAGTCTTTGGCTGTGGGAGGAAACCGGAGCACCCGGCGAAAACCCACGCGGTCACAGGGAGACTTGCAAACTCCGCACAGACAGTACCCAGAATCGAACCCAGGTCCCTGGAGCTGTGAGGCTGCGGTGCTAACCACTGTGCCACCTCAGTGATGCTGGAGGAATAGTGAGTAAAACATGGTCAAATCATGCTTGGAGGTGATAGTGCTGCATGCGCCTCCTGCCCTTATCCTTCCAGGTTACGGAGGTGACACATATGAGAGCTGTCGCAGTACATCATAAAATCTTAAGAGCCTAGAAGGCCATTTGGTGCACTGTCCCAGTGTTGACTCACCTGCTCTTTCCCCGTAACTCTGCAAATTTTTCCTTTTCAAAAATATAAGCTCATTACCTTTTGAATCTGCTTACATTAGCCTTTCAGGTAGTGCATTCCAGATTGTAGCTCACTGCATCAAAAAGTTTCTCATCAGCCCTCTGGTCCTTTTGCCAATTACCTTAACTCTGTATCCTTTGGTTATCTGCCAGTGGAAACAGTTTATCCTTACTTACTCTATCAAAGACCCTCTATTAAGTCTTCCATGAACCTTCTTTGGTCTAAAGGAGAACAATCCCAGCTTCTCTAGTCTCACCACCTAACTGAAGTTCCTCATTCCTGGTATCAGTCCAGCAAATTACCTCAGCACCCTCTCCAAGGCCCCGACATCCTTCCAAAAGCTTAGTGCCCAGAATTGGTCACAATATTCCAGCTGAGGCCAAACCAATCTTTTATAAAGGTTTGGCATGACTTCCTTGCTCTTGTACTCTATGCCTCTATTGATAAAAATACATAGGGGAACACTTGGCTTTAACAGTTTTAATCAACTTCTCCTACCGCTTTCGATGATTTGTGTATGTGAATCCTCTAGACAGTACACACTGCACTCACAGTACACCAGTGGTGGAGGGAGTGCATGTTTATAGTGGATAGGGTGCCAATGAGGCAGACTGCTTTGTACTGGGTTGTGTCTTAAGTCTTATTACAGCAGTGCAGTAGCTTACCACCACACTCCTACCATGTGCACTGTAAGCAGGAGAGGGGTTTTCAAGATTTAGGTGAGTGACTGCTGAATACCCAGTCTCTGACCTGCTCTAGTAGGCATGACATTTATATGGTTGCTGTTGCAGTTGAACATTTGGTCAATGCGGATCTCCAGGATGTTGAAGGTGAAGGCCTCACCAATGACAGTGCCACTGAATGTCATGGGGACATAGTTTTTTTTAAATTTGTTTGTCTGTGGAATGTGGGCATCACTGGCAAGGCCAGCATTTATTGTCCATCCCTAATTGCCCTGGAGAAGGTGGTGGTGAGTTCAGCTCTCTCTTGTGGGAGATGGTCATTGCATAACTCTTGTATGGCAGGAACAGTTCATAGTCATAGAGTCAGAGTTTTACAGCACAGAAACAGGCCCTTCGGCCCAACGCGAGCGCGCCGACCATCAAGCACCCATCCTAACTAATCCCATTTCCCTGCACTTGGCCTGTAGCCTTGTATGTTATGGAGTTTCAAGTGCTCGTCTAAGTACTTCTTAAATATAATGAGTGTTCCTGCCTCTACCACCCCTTCAGGTAGTGTGTTCCAGATTCCAACCACCCTCTGGGTGAAAATATTTTTCCTTAACTCCCCTTTAAACCTCCTGCCCCTTACCTTTAATCTATGCCCCCTAGTTATTGACCTCTCCGCTAAAGGAAAACATTTCTTCCTATCGAGCCTATCAATGCCCCTCATAATTTTGTATACCTCAATCAGGTCCCCCCTCAGCCTTCTCGCTCCAAGGAAAACAACCCTAGCCTATCCAGTCTCTCTTCATAGCTGAAATTCCCCAGCCCAGGCAACATCCTGGTGAATCTCCTCTGCACCCTCTACATTGCAATCACATCCTTCCTATAGTGTGGTGACCAGAACTGTACACAGTACTCCAGCTGTGGCCTAACCAGCCTTTTATACAGCTCCATCATAACCTCCCTGCTCTTATATTCTATGCCTTGGCTAATAAAGGCAATTATCCCATATACCTTCCTAACCACCTTATCCACCTGTGCTGCTGCCTTCAGTGATCTATGGACAAGCACCCCAAGGTCCCTCTGTACTCCCTAGGGTCCTACCATCCATCATATATTCCATTATCCTGTTAGACCTCCCAAAGTACATCACCTCACACTTCTCAGGATTAAACTCCATTTGCCACTGCTCCGCCCATCTTACCAGCCCATCTGTATCGTCCTGTAATCTTTCTTACTCACTACTTACAACACCAATTTTCATATCTGCGAACTTACTGATCATACCTCCTATATTCATGTCTAAATCATCAATGTACACTACAAACAGTAAGGGTCCCAGCACCGATCCCTGCAGTACCCCACTGGTCACAGGCCTCCATTCACAAAAACAACCCTCTACCATCACCCTCTGCCTCCTTCCACTAAGCCAATTTTGAATCCAATTTGCCAAATTACCCTGGGTCCCATGGGCTCTTACTTTCTTAACCAATCTCCCATGCAGGACCTTATCAAAAGCCTTACTGAAGTCCATGTAGACTACATCAACTGCTTTACCCTCACCTACACATCTAGCCTCTCAAAATTCAATCAAATTTGTTAGACACAATCTCCAACAAAGCCATACTGACTATCCCTGATCAATCCCTGCCTCTCCAAGTGGAGATTAATCCTCTCAGAATTTTTCCCAAGAATATCCCTACCACTGACGTTAGACTCACAGGTCGATAATTACCTGGTTTATCCCTGTTACCCTTCTTGAATAATGGTACTAAATGTACATATAATTTAGAAACTCAAGCCTGGATTTCATCCAGGTCTGGCTGCACATGGACTTCTTTAATCGGAGCACTGGCCAATACAGCTGAATATTGTGCAGTTTTCAGCCAGCCCCACTTCTGACCCCACAACGGAGGACATGTCATTGAGGAACTCCAGCAACAAGTTACAGAAGAGAGTGCTTTTACTGTTCAATAAACGCAACCACAACTTGGTAATAAAGTACTTACAAAACACCAAACACCATGGATTTTGTTTTCAGTCTCTCAAATGGCAGAGAAAAAATTAAAAAGGTGACAAGTGAACAGACAGTTTCACGCTAAGTACTTCTAAACAAAATACATATTGAGGCTCCATTACAAATGAACGAAGTCACCTTCGTATCAGAAAAAAAGCAATCTTACCCAAGTACTCCATTAACTGCTCTGCTGTTATAATTTCCATCATAGGTGGAAGTTTAATCTATAATAAAAATGTGTATTTAAAAATCAGATTTTATGAAGCAAGGTTTTATGCAATGACAACTTAAATTTACATAGCCCCTCCAACATAGTAAAACGCCCCACGACGTCACAGGTGCATAATCAGACAAAAATGAACTTCGAGCCAAAGCAGATATTAGGACAGGTGACGAAGTGTAGTCAGAAGTATATTTTAAGTGGCATCTTAGAGGAGGAGAGGTGGAGAGGCAGAGATATTCAGGAACTCTGCTCCTCCAACTCTGGCCTCCTGTATATCTCTCACTTTGTTCACCCATCATTGGTGACTATGCCTTCAGCCATCTAGGCCCCAAGCTCCTGAATTCCTTCCCCTCAGAGTGGTGTAGTATGGAAGAGGTTACACATGTAGCGTTGGGCGAGATCATGCAGAGATTTGAACATGAGGACGAGAATTTTAAAATCGAGGTGTTGGCGGACCAGAGCCAATATGTGCCAGCAAGTACAGGGGCGATGAGGTACAAACTGCTACAAACTACAGCTAAAAGTATCACCATATATTAAAACTGCATATTTTAAGTCAAAATATGTTAATATTTTAAATATACCTTCCATGCTAAAAGAAGAACGTTCATAATTGCCAGTAATGGACAAGGGCCATTTTCATTCTGAGTAATAATAGGCGTGTTTTCGGTTTTCCATTTGATCCACTTAATGTGATAGACTGACTGTCCGGGGAATCTCTCCCTCGAACCAGATGGCTTGGCAACACCATCCTTGTTGTTATACTCTTCACTCTGTAAAGCAAGAGCCAGAGCCCGGTCTTCAGCCCCCTCACTATTCAAATCAGAGCTCGGACAGGAGTTCAGATTGGAAAAGGACTCGAGAGAATCGATGCTTTGCGATTCGCCAGGCAGGCTTTGGTCACTGGCACTATGATTCCTGTCACCATCGGGAGTTTTACTCGGGCTGCCTTCCTCCTGCATCTTACCGTCCGTCTGCCGTGGCGGCTGCTGTGCCAGGCCGGGCAGGGCTCCTTTCCCGAGCCCGCTCTCAGCCTCTGTGCCCAGCTCGCCCATCTTGTTTACCAAGTTTTGCTGGACGCCCTCCTTCACTTTCTGTCCCCTGGCGGGCGCGGCCTCTGCCTCCTCCTCTTTCGCACTCTCCTCTTCTTCCAGGCGTGTCACGGTGCTCGGACATTGAATATCGGTGGTGGGGGCGGCCTCGCCGGGCCGGCAGCCGGCGGCGCCTCTCCCCGGGTTGCCCGAGCCTTTCAGCCGCCCGCTGCTGCCATCGTCATCGCCCGCAATGGTCGGCCTGGCTAACTCCACGGCCACGCCGCCCCGCTCGGCACCGTCATGACTTTCCATGTGTTTTGAGGCGGGGTGTTGGGGGGGTAGGGGGGGAGGAGGGAGGGAGGGAGAGGAGGAAATGTCGAGCTGTTTACATGGAAAAGGCTTCCAGCCGCTGACAGGCAGCCGCCATGACACCGCCAGCCGCCGGCACACAGCGCATGCGCACCCCAAGCCTCACCTTCCAAGCTGCACAAGATGACTTTACAAATGCTGCAAAAAACAACTGGAAAACAAAGAGGCACCCCTCTTAAAAACATTGCATAAAGCATTATGCAGTAAGAGGCTACAATCTATTCTGCAAGTAGGCTCCGTAGCTTCCAAAGGAACCCTCTGCAAACTACAGGAAACAGCCATGTGTTTGCAAATAAATTAACTTTTTCAGAACATGTGCAAAATAATTAATTTTGCTCTAGAGTGCTGTTAATTACTATTCCTAGTGTTGCTCAGGACAAGTTCCCTTCTTAATACAAAAAGGAAAACAAAGGATCATTATCTGGCAGGAAATTGTGATTGGTGGTTGTAAGCATGCGCCGTAGAAATCCTATTTACTTTCTTAAAGAGGTATTAACAAGAAACTGCTGCTACCCTTGTACATTTTAAAAAGTACTCGCATCAAGTTTCGCCGATTTTGGTGATAGTCAGTCATTGGAGCAATTGTAAACATCTCATTTTTTTAAAAGATACATGATTTGGATTGAAGTCATAGTTCGGTGGTAGCAATCTTGTGGGGTTGAAACTTCACTTCAGAGAATTGAACGCGCGCGTGATATAGTCCAGGGGTCGCCAACGTTAATAACGAGGGATTTTTACAAATTCAGTAAAAAACGCAAGTTCTAATGCCAACAGTAATGAAAAACAACACGGACATATTTAAGCAACATTTTAAAGGTTTTTACAAAAAAGTTAATTGAATGATACTTTCTCACAAATACATTGCTAATGAAAGTTTAAAAAACAGAAAAGAAGCCATTGTCATTAAAATTTTGGTTCGATTGATCAAAGTTGGGAGCCACATTTTGCAGATCCCTGATCTGGGCTGACATTTCAGTGCAGTACTGAGGCAGTGCTACACTGTTGAAACATTAAACTGAGGCCCTGTATTTCCTCTGAGCTGAGTAAAAGATCCACAGGAACTATTTTGAAGAAGTGCAGGGGAGTTCCTGGCCAAAATATATCCCTCAGCCACCAGTAAAACTAACTATCTGGTTATTAATCTCATTGCTGTTTGTGGGACCTTGCTGTGTGCAAATTAGCTACTGCACTTATTATATTTGGAAGTGTCAGCTCTGGCTCAGTTATTAGCATTCTTGTTTCTGAGTCAGAAGGTTGGGAGTTCATATCCCACTTGACTTGAACACAAAAATTAATGCTAATGCAATAGAGAGTCTTTTGAACGTGAAGTTAAACTGAAGTCCCATCTGCCTTCTCAGGTGGCTATAAAAGATTCCATTGTGCTATTTTGAATTGCAGGGGCGTTATCTCTGATGGTTCTGATGAAAGTTCACAGACCTGAAAGGTTAACTCTGTTCCTATCTCCACAGATTTTGCCAGACCTGCTGAGTATTTCCAGCACTTACTGTTTTTATTTCAGATTTCCAGCATCTGCAGTATTTTGCTTTTATTCTGCATTATCCCTGGTGTCCTGGCCAATATTAATCCCGCAATCAACCTCACAGAAAAACAGATGATCTGGTCATTATCACATTACTATTTGTGGAAGCTTGCTGTGAGCAAATTGACTACTGTGTTTCTTAGACTACAATAGTGACAACACTTCAAAAAAAAGTACTTAACTATAAGTATAGCGCTTTGGGAATCCTGTGGTCATGAAAGGTGCTATACAAATGTAAATCTTTCTTTTTAACAAAAGTGACACTACACTTCAAAAGTACTTAATTGGTTGCAAACTGCTTTGGGATGTCGTGAAATGTACTATATAAATGCAAGCCTTTTTTTCATCATCACAGGTTTCGATCCAGCCCAGACACAGGGGATGAAATTTTCTTCTTTCTGATGTCAGTATGAGTCTTACATAAAATCAGTTATAACTCATTTCCTATTGGGCACAGAGCAGCTCGATAAAACAAGTTGGCGCAAGCATTAGCACTAAATTGCATTCTGATTTAGATTAGGATGGCTGGTGTATGAAGTGGAAAAGATTCAACTGCTGCAGTAAGGGTTGTTATTCTGCAGCTACGGGTAAGGCCTATTCTTTGGCCAAGCAAACTGAGCTTAGCTGTTTCTCTGGCTACGCAGTTAGTGCTTGATGCTGACATAGGGTGGGAAAAAATTGTACCATTCATTCACTTATCCTTCAACTTGATAACTGTAATAAAATAGATCAACAAAAATGTGAAAAAACTATGTAATTGCATTTTTTTGTGGTGAATACTGGAAAATATATAGCATTCAGAAAACTTCACTGCTAAAATTAACCTATTATTAACAAAAATTTTAGCATTTGACATTTTTAAAATGATTTTGAACTGGATAGAAATGTTTCACCTTGTAAAATAATCTTACAGCAATTAATTTTGAAATTTGACCACTCAACAGCATTGTTGGAAAACAAGCAGTCCCCACACCCATTACAGCTCCTAAAAGAGCATTCCATAATTATCTCTTTCAGAAGAGAATTCCTATTTATCCTATCCACAAAAAGAAACTCTATGGACAGAAATAACAACACATTTAGATATGTAAAGCATGTTTCAGGTCCCTTCACTGCACATCACAAGAATTTGTTCACAATAACTTTGCTTCAATGTGCTGTGTAATGGAACACTTTGATGAGAATTTGTACACACAATCTCCCAAATGATGAATTTCCATTTTCAGTACTGCCATCTGGAGAGCTGATAAGCAAAGGATTGATGCTTCCCAACAAGGAAAATGCAAATATCAAAGCATGTTATCCCAAACTGCAGTCATGCAACCGCTCGTATCTGACTCAAGAATGAGTTTGACGGTGACTTGATAACGGATTATGTGCACAGCTTCCTGTCTGGAGAATTGCAATTGGGATAAGAAGTAACTATAGAAAAGTATATTCAAGATCAAATATATCCACACATACTCAAATGCTTCCTGGTATCCCGTTTTACATCTGCGACAAATATTGCTGTAAAATGTGTTTACATGTTGATCAAACAAGGATTTAAAAATCCCAATGACAAAACTCAACAGTGTTTACAATAACTTTTAGTGCAGTAAAATACTTTAAGAGGTAAGTTGTTGCATTCTCCACATGGCGGCACAGTGGTGCAGTGGTTAGCACTGCAGCCTTACAGCTCCAGTGACCTGGGTTTGGTTCTGGGTACTACCTGTGTGGAGTTTGCAAGTTCTCCCTGTGACTGCATGGGTTTCTACTGGGTGCTCTGGTTTCCTTCCACAGCCAAAGGCTTGCAGGTTAATAGATAAATTGGCCATTGGAAATTGCCCCTAGTATAGGTAGGTGGTAGAAGAATTGAGGGAAGGTGGGGATGTACGGGATTAATGTAGGATTAGTATAAATGGATGGTTGTTGGTCAGCACAGACTCGGTGGGCTGAAGGGCCTTTTTCAGTGCTGTATCTCTCTATAAACAAATTGTCTGAAGTGTCAAAAAGTAATGGACCATTACAATACACACTTTAAACAATATTGATGGAATGTTGCATTATCTATTTTTTAGTTATATGAACAAATAATTGTTTTCCTTGGTCAGTTGTTTTGCTCACATTGTTTGAATTTGTGTTGTCCATGTTTTCTAATCTTTTGTTAGTTCCCATCAGCATCAGAGGTTGATGTCATCTTATGTAATTGTCTCGCTACTTTGTTTTTAGTCTACCTACAGATCTTAAGTTTATTTCAGGTATACATTTTAACCTACTGTCCAAAGGGCTCATTAATGACCTTGCAACATTTGGCATGGATTTTTACAGAAACCTCAGAAAAACATTGGAAAGGTTAAAAGCGAAATACTGCGGATGCTGGAGATGATCCTTTGGATGTGGAGGCTGATGGGGTTGAAAGCGAGGACAAGGGGAACCCTGCCGCGGTTCTGGGAGGGAGGGGAAGGGGTGAGGGTAGAGGTGCAGGAAATGGGCCGGACACGGTTGAGAAAGGTTAAAGGTTAAATTGTTTTACATATACTATGCAATCTCGGCAATTATGAACTTCACACCACCTCCGCCAGGAACTGGAGTGCAATCCTAGCACCCTAACTGCAGCCTGGCTGCAATCAACTAACTCAGCACAGATGAGTGGTTGGAATTGGGATGTTTTGGTCAGAGTGGCTTAGTCCTGCATTACATTAGTATTTACACATAAAGCCATCAACAAAACCTGGTAAACATGAAGTTAACAATAGTTAATAGAAAAATGGTAATACTGATTGGTAAATTGTAGTGAGAATATTCATCAGTTCATGCCTTCAAATTACACCATGGAAAATCAAGGATATGAAATTCCTTCCTCTGTTATTGTAATGGATTTATGTAATCCATTTATTTTAAATATGTTTTGAGGCCAGCGAATTAGTAGTGTTCATTCATAAGTATGAAAAACCTTCAATTTATGAGCGTAATATTGATGAGTGTGTCATGTTCATCTTTTAATTAAGTAAAAAAAAACTCAACTCTCTTTCCCTCGCCACAGATGCTGCCAGATCCATTTTTTTATTCTGTCATGGGATGTGGGCAAGGCCAGCATTTACTGCCCATCTCGAATTACCCTTGATAACTGAGTGGCTTGCTAGGCCATTTCAGAGAGCAGTTAAGAGTCAACCACATTGCTGTGGGTCTGGAGTCACATGTAGGCCAGACCAGGTAAGGACAGTAGATTTCCTTCCCTAAAGGACATGAGTGAACCAGATGGGTTTTTATGAGAAACAATAACAGTTTAATTATAGCATCATTATTGAAACCAGCTTTCAATTCCAGATTTTTATTAATGCAATTTAAATTACACCAGCTGCTGTGGTGGGATTTGAACCCATATCCCCAGGGCATTAGCCTAGGCCTCTGGATTACAAGTTCAGTGACATTACCACTATGCCACCATTTCCCTACCTGCTGAGTAGTTCTAGGATTTTCTGGTTTTATTTCAGATTTCCAGCATCTGCTGAATTTTACTTTTCTTCTTTGATATAGTTGTTTTATTTTGTAGATTAGATGCAAATGCAATTTATCCAAAGTTTAGAAAAACAGTTGTGCCATGTTGCTATGCCACCAAGTATAAAACAATAACAAAAATCATTAGTCTGACACGCAATATCTGATTTGTGTCTGATAGGAATATATATTGTCCCCTAATGGTCTCTACTGGCAGAACTCGAATACAGTAATCATACAAAACAGAGATGTTTGTAGGTTGTAGGGAACCTACCATTTAGTCACCAACAAACCGTTCGCCAATAAGTATTCTTGAAATGTCGTGTTAGCGGCATTGACTAACATAATTTTGATAAAGATTTAAAAGGAGTCCAGTATCTTACAGGAAAAAAAACTTAAGTTTCATTCCATAAGTCAGATTCATGAGTATATAACATATGATGTCTATAATTTTAAAAATAATTATGGATTTGAACGAACTGGAAATATGTAATAGATTTTATCTTTCAGGTGTTCAGAAGTATTCACCTTGTGAATATTGCAGTGGATATATTGGACACTTCAGAATACTCCTATTGGTCATTACTTCAAAATCAATATGTCTTTACAATTGGAGAGCTATCCAAACACAATGAGAATTATGGTGTCCCTTATGCATATTGCTATGCTGAATATTCCTAAATTTGTGACATGTTTTGGGAAAAAATCTTTTACTACCGTCGCACATAATTATAGTATTCACTCTCTGAATCAGCATACTGCATTAGCACGGTGATTTGTGCCCATTCTTTCATAAATACAAAATAATCATTACTAATGCATTTCAAAATTCATAATATAAATATGATTTTTTAAATATTTCAGGCACTGTGGCCATTTGACCTCTTGGGACAGTTGTACATTTACCATACAACCATAGAAAAGTTACAGCACGGAAAGAGGCCATTCAACCCATCATGTCTGCACCAGTTGAAAAAAAATAGCCGCCCAATCTAATCCCATCTTCCAGCACCTGATCCATAGCCTTGCAGGTTACAGCACTTCAGGGCAGTTCCAGGTACCTTTTAAATGAGTTGAAAGTTTCTGCCTCCACCACCGATCCAGGCTGTGAATTCCAGATGCTTTTCATTTTTATAATATTTCATTTTGTTGCTATGTTTCCAAACAGGGTTTTGAATACTACTGTTTGTTTTATAATATCTGTGAAATTATGTTTCAGTATAACTTCTGCCAATTTTCATACATTTAGAATTATCTGTGTTATTGAAATGGATAATGGAATCCCTCAGCACCACTGAAACTCAATAGAAAGATGAAGATTGGCGACAGTAAGCATAAATATATTGCAATAATTTCCAGATAAAATTGAAGCATTAAATAAGGCAGAAAAACAATTCAGGCTCAATTTAGGAGAGCTGAGGAACAACAGTATCCACAATAGTAATTTTGAAGGAGCAATGCAACTCAATACTGTGGTACTGCAGTGGTTCCCTTTGGTCAGAACCTACTACTGAACTAACCTAGTTTCTCTTGTTAATAGAAAATTTATGAATACAGCCCTTTTTTCTCTCCAGTGGCTATTTGTGATAAGTATACGATCTGGCGACCCTCAAGTCTTTTACGTCTCCCAATGTTGCCTGTAGCCCAACATTGCAAGACTAGCTTCCATCTCGGCCTCAGACTGATAACATTGCTGATAGAGTTTTGCCTGCTGGTACCACGGGCTCAGTCAGGGTTAATCACATACACTTTTATATGTTGTTCTGCATTGGTGCCCTGGACCGCAAAACTGGAAAAAATACAGTAGGCGAGAGGGCGAACTGCCTGCGACACTTAACCTTTGTTGGGGTTGTTACAACCAGGTGAGAAAGGGGTCTAGGGGTTCCCTCTCAGCCTTTGCCTGGTTTGATCGTAACAGGGTTTAATTTTTAAAACACCATGTTTTTAGCTCCCCTCTCAGTGAATCCTTGTTCACTGCTCTCCTATTGTAAGGCAATGAAATCAACCAGACAGGTTTTCTTAGATTTAAACAAGAAAGGTGTAAGTTTATTAACCTTAAAACTCTAATTCAGTTAAAATGATAACGAATACACAATGCAACCACGCTATCATGCATACATGATAAACACACATGCAGATAGAGACAGAAAAGGAGCAAGAATAAAGGGGAAAAGTTTGAAGCAATAGCTGGAGGTCATTTACTGTCCTTTAAGTTCAATGTAGAATCTTTGATTGCAGCTAAATCTTGCTGTTTCGTTGGGGCCCAGTGCATGCTTTCAAACTTGTTTCGATGTAGGAGTCTTCTCTCTTGAGGTTTCAGTGACTTCAATGGATCTGGAAATTTGAGAGAGAGAACCAGGAAGAGAGACCTTCCTTCTCTTTTGTCTTCAAAGCAGTCTCTGTCTTCAAACTGTCCTGTGAACCCAATTCAAAAACCCTGGGCCAGCAGGTTAGTCATATGATTAGTTTTTTTTAAACAAACTCCTGCGGTTTTGTGGATTCCTTTCATCTTAGCAGACACCCATAGTTTGGGGGTGACGGGAAATGGAATGTTGGCTTGTTCCACATTCAGTGTCTGGTGATCAAAATCCATTTGGGTTCATTGGATCAGTGAGCAGTTCCATTGTCTTTTCCCAGGCAACTGTCTCTTAGAATGCAAATTTTTCCAGCCACTGCTGATCTCTTCATCCCTTCAGTCCAGCAAGAGTTTAAAATTAATGTTTCATATGATGAAATTAATATGCTTCATTCGTGGCAGGTGGGGTCTTCACGACAGGCTAAACAACACCTCAGCCCTACTCTCTCCACACAAGACGATGCTTATGAACACAGTTAGTCACCCGTCATCCTCACTTGCACCAAGAACATTTATTAAAACTACTAATACGAAAGGAAAACAGTGAATGCTCCAAGTTCTGATTAATGTTTCCCCCCCCCCAAAGCGTTTCTCATTCAGCTGCTGTGTTTGTTTGTTTTTTGCAGCACTTTCTGAATCTAAGTCTTTAGAAAGAACGAGAAAAGAAATGTCGATGCCTTTTTTTTTTGGAAGGTGTTACAACTCCACAGGGAAAGATTGAGCAAGTGAACGTATTTTGGTGCAGTTGGAGAGGAGGACGCGGCCCCTTTAAGAGCGAGCGGGCGGGTTCCTGATTTGGCAGCGAGCGGGGGCGGGCAGCGGCGCTTCCAGGAAGACTCAGTGAGGTAACGAGTGGTGTCCGCTCTACATCGACGGCTGGCGACTGAGGGGGAAACAAGAACAAGAGGAGGGAGCTGGAGCCGTGCGGAGTAGAGTAGAGTTAAAGGTGCCGTCCGGCCGCTGGTTGCCCGTGGAATATTCCAGATTCAATCCTCCCTGCCTAGGGCGGCCCCAGGATGCGGGCTCGAATGATACTGCTGCTGGGAGCCGGGCTGCTGCTCTCCTGGGCGTCGAGCTTGCGGGGTAAGAGGCTGCCGGCCGCGCTTTCTCTCTGTCTGTATGGGCTGGGGAGGAAGGAAGGGAGGCGAGTCCGAGGCAGAGACCGTGGCCTTGGGTGGAGAGGCCCGGCGCCCGTTGCCCGGGGTAACTGACTCTCGGCACCGATCCCAGAGCCGTGCCTCAAGCTTCATTTTACAAACAGTCGCTCTCTCAACCTCTTCCCGAGCCATCTTTTAAACCCACCCGGCTTGTGACGGTTTCCCTCAGCCCAGTTGCACTTGGACAATCCTGTCCGTCATTACTGAAGCAGGCGGCTCCTCTCTTGTCCCATCGCTGCCGATTCCATTTCTTCTAGTGTCTGTTTTAGGAGATAGACATTGTTTTTTTTTTAAACTTGATCTCTTTCCATCGCCGCTTTTTCTAAATTACTTTCATTTCCTGAATGTGTGTGTTTATTCTTAAAAGCTGCTTCTGGACACATGTTCGTACAAGTCGGCAACACCCAACATCACATCACCAGCCCTCTACTGTAGCTGTTTGCCTTTTGCTTAAATGAAACAGCGAGTCTTGAAGCACATGATTTTAGTTTGTAGTTCTCATCGTAGACGTTTATTGGACGACGATTTATTGGGCTATTTTAATTTTGAATGGAATAAGCACATCAGTAAAGTGGACGCCTCGAATGGTAAATTATGACCGTTTAGGGCAAATATATCTGCATCTTAGGAAAATTAAGGTCTTGGTGTAGGATAGTAGTCATTTAACTGTGATTCTGTCAAAGGTTGCTACAGTTTTTCAACATGGTGAACGCTTTTCAAACTTATCGTTTTTCAGCATGATTGTTTAGAAAAAAGAAGTCCCTTCTATACACGGCTTACAAAGGAACGTGAGAAGTGTCACTAAATTTATATTGCCTACTCATTTGTCAGAAACTAATAAATCTGATGGGTAGTGTTCCATGGTACTTTGTCATGGACAGTAGTAAAAGTTGCCGTGTGATTCTCCTAGTCATTGTTGACTTGGGTCATCTCATCTGGTATAGCTGTGGATATTAGCATCTTTGAAAAAATCAGCGTTCCCCATTCCTGGTTCCAAGCAGGGACTGTTCTAGGGGCCAGTGTGGTTGTATGTATTTATGTTGGGCAGGAGGTGGAATGGCCCTTGTGATTTTATTTTACAGTTGTTGTCGAGATTCTGAAGAATTACTGCTTGGATGAGGTTCTAGAGGTTAATTGCTGCCACCTGTGGCACCATACCCTGGCATCAGTTGGTATATTTAGAAGAACAGTTGAGAATTAAAATGCCTTTTAACCAAATGAAAAATCTAGATGTATTAAAAACTTGAATTTTGGTGCATTTTAAAGGCCTATTAAATTTTAGCCTTGCTCATCTGAAATATGAAGTGAAACTTTAGGAAAGGTACCTATCAATGTGATATCCATTTTATGCAGTAATATTCACTGGGCTTGGCTAATATTGTGCTGGATATGAGGTCACAAGTTGTAGCATGTTTGGATACTAATGATTTTTAATGTTTTGCCACAACAATTCCCTGTTTCCTCTCACCTCCCTTACACTTTTGGCAAAGGGAAGGAAGAGAGGAGTTTTTTTGTTTGAAGCATTAAGCAGTGTTCCCTGCAATAAATGTGCAGAAACAATAAGGCACACTGAAGTCACAGAGAGATCTTGTCCAGTATAGGCTATGTGAAAAGAGGCCGCTGGGCAACAGGAGGAAGTTCTCCATCATGTTATGGATATTATGACAGGATAAACTGCTACTTAAGTAGACATGGATTGATCTGGGATCGTCAGCATGGATTTGTTGAGGGAAGGTCGTGTCTTAATAACTTGATTGAATTTTTTGAGGAAGTAACAAGGAGGATTGATGAGGGTAGTGCATCGGATGTAGTCTACATGAATCTTAGTAAGGCATTTGACAAGGTCCCACATGGCCACCTGGTCGGAAAAATGAAAGCCCGCGGCATACGGGGGAATGCGAATGGAAAGCGGTTTCCAGTGATGTTCCACAGGGCTCAATGTTGGATCCCTTGCTGTTTGTGGTATACTTTAATGATTTGGACTAAAATGTGGGAGGTATGATTGGGTAATTTGCAGATGACACAAAAATTGGCCGTGCAGTTGATAGTGATGAGAATAGCTGTAGACTCCAGAATGAGTTTGGTTGAATGGGCAGAAAAGTGGCAAATGGAATTCAATCCGGAGAAGTGTGAAGTAATGCATTTGGGGAGGGCAAACAAAGCAAGGGAATACACAATAAATGGGCGTATATTGAGAGGGATAGAAGAAGAGAGAGACCTTGGAGTGCATGTCCACAGGTCCCTGAAGGTGGCAGGTCAGGTCGATAGTGGTGATGAAGGCCTATGGAATGCTTTCCTTTATTGGCTGAGGTATAGAATACAAAAGCAGGGATGTAATATTGAAACTGTATAAAATGCTGGTTAGGCCACAGCTGGAGTATTGCCAGATGGTCACCACATTACAGGAAGGATATAATTGCTCTGGAGAGAGTATGGAGATTTACAAGAATGTTGCTAGGGCTTGTAAATTGCAGTTATGAGGAAAGATTGGATAGGCTAGGGTTGTTTTCCTTAGAACAGAGGAGGCTGAGGGGTACAATTGAGGTGTACAACATTACGAAGGGCCTAGATAGAGTAGACAGGAAGGACCTGTTTCCCCTAGCGGCGAGGTCAATTACCAGGGGCCACAGGTTTAAGATGATTGGTAGAAGGATAAGAGGGGACGTGAGGAAAAACCTTTTCACCCAGAAGGTGGTGGGTGCCTGGAATTCACTGCCCTGATCGATGGTGGAGGCAGAAACCCTCAACTCTTTTAAAAGGTACCTGGACCTGCACCTGAAGAGTTGTAACCTGCAAGGCTACAGACCAGGTGCTGGAAGGTGGGATTAGATTGGACGGCTAGTTTTTTCAGCCGGCGTGGACACGATGGGCTGAATGGCCTCCTTCTGTGCTGTAACTTTTCTATGGTTTCTATTATCTTGCCTCACTCTTCCTCTATATAATGTGGAAAGAAACAATATTGTACAAATCCACTGACTTTCACAGCTAGGTTCCTCTGTTCTGTGGAGCTATTTATTTGGTGCAATTTTAAAATTTCTTTTAAGATGCGTTACATTGGAACTTGCATTCTGCTGGATGTGGGGGGAAAGTTAACGGTGGGTTGAAGAGATTTTCTGAATTTCTCAACATTTTGGCATAGCGTGTGAATTAAATCTTGTGACACAAACAAGAATGCTGTCTGGAATTCTCCCTCCACCTCCCCATGAGATTGTCTCTGCACAGCAGTTTATATATTAGAAGTTTCCTGCTATTATTTCCCACCCATTTCTTTTTCTCCCCACAATGAACGGAAGTCTAACTCCTTGACAGCTCAGTTACATGGGGAAATCTTTCCAGTCAAAATATACCAGATGCCTTCCTTAACTGCTATTGATTGTGTCCTTCCTTAAAATGTTCCTATGTGTGAAACTTGTATTTTATAATTTGATGTATTTTCAAGGTTATTTCTGGACTCGCAGAGAACACAGCAAACAGTTTATTGAAATAAAAATCAGCCATGTTGCTGAGGATATAATCTCGATTATCGCAGTAGCAAGCTATTTTACACATTACTTTGGTTTTCAGACTTTTTTGTGAAAAGTTTTGTTCTTTTTAGGGTGAAGGAAATACTACTTTTATTTTTCTTTGCACCATTGACTATTCCCTATTTTGAAAGGGTGGGTGGGGAATGAGTACCGAAGTCCCAGCCAAGCTAACTTCTGCTGTGAGGTTTTCAAGGAACAGGAGCTTTTTTTCATAAATTAATATGGATTTTCAAATTTAATACAACTGTACTCTGCCTCCTGGAGTGTAATCAAGCAATTATGTGGTGAATAGGCCTCATCTCGTTTGTAGTCAACAGAATACATTTGCCCATTTATTGAAGGCTACAGTTACATTAAAAATGTACAGGAGTCTGTAGAAATGATTCTTCAGACCAGTCATAACATTACTGTTCAATATCTAAAGTAACTGCCTTGATAGTTCGATTTTTCTCAACTGAAATTTGATTCACAGCATCAGAATTGTTAGTGCAGAAGGAGTACATTCAGTCCGTCATGTCTGCTCCAGCTCTCCGAAAGAGCAATTCCTTCTCCCCATAGCCCTGCACATTCTTCCTTTTCAAATAACAGTCTAATTCCATTTTGAATGCTTCAATTGAACCTGCCTCCACCACACTCTCAGGCAGTTCATTCCATACCTTAACCACTTGCTGTGTGAAAAAGGTTTTCCTCATGTCACTTTTGTTTCTCTTACCAAATACTTTAAATTTGTGCCTTCTCAATCCTTTCACGAGTGGGAACAGTTTGCTCCATCTACTCTGTCTAGACCCCTCATGATTTTGAATATCTCTATCAAATCACCTCTCAGCCTTCTCTTCAAGGAAAGCAGTCCTAACTTCTACAATCTATTTTCATAACTGAAGTTCCTCATCCCTGGAACCATTCTTGTGAATCTTTTCTCTACTCTCTCTCCAATGCCCTCACGTCTTTCCTTAAGTGCGATGCCCAGAACTGGACGCAATACTCCAGCTGAGGCCAAACTAGTGTCTTCTACAAGTTCAACTTAACTTCTTGCTCTTGTACTCTATGCCCCTATTAATAAAGCTCAGGATACTGTATGGTTTTTAACTGCTCTGTCAACCTGTTGGATAATTCTTTTACTAATTTTTCTGCTTCACGGTCTCAACTCTTCTCTCATCAATAAAATTAAGTTGGTATGTTAATTATACTGTATTTATTTGCTGCAGAGGGAGAATCCTGCTTATTATTGTGACAAGCCTGTGCTTTTGTAAACTAAAGGCATACAAAAATTAACTGTCAGTAATCAAGTGATTTCTTTTACATCTAGCAAAGATGCTTTTGCTTCTCGTGTATCTCAAAATAATAAGCTTGAGTTTTTAGCAGTATGGTATTCAGAATGAAAGATATCTTAGTTTGTGACGACTTTTGGGTGCACTTCTATGAATGGTACCTTGCGCAATTAGCTATTCCTCATGATCAAACCTGGATATACAGTACGAGAGTATTGGCAGTCTTTCCCCTGGGGGGCAGGGGGAAATGGTGGTGGGTGAATTGGTAACATTACAGCCAAGTCTGATATCCCCTTTGTGCATTTTGCAGCAGGATCACTTGATCAAGACCAGAAATAGGATTCCTGACTGATTTTCTTTTGTCTCTTAACGTCTTCCACCCCAACTCTCAAAAGCCAGCAGTCAGTACCCAAACTGCCATGCTGTTCGAGATCAGTTGGTGCTCTATTTGCTTTACAGGATAAGCTCTAATGTCTGGTACACTATCAACAGAAATCCCGTAAATTAAAATCTAGGGTCATTAAGCTTCCCCTTGCACATGGCTTTGCCTGCTATGTCTCCAGCTGTCAGTTGCCACAAACACCAAACTCATGCCCGCTATTTTGAGATTAGCTGTGGACAGGCTGATAATGTGGTTTATGCATCTATTTTTTTAATAAAAGGTATTATTTTTTTTCTCCTGCCCGTTACCTCCCTTTCCTGAATTTGGGGTTGGATCTGTCCTCGTCATATTCACAATTTTGGAGCAATTCACAATAATCCATTGATAGATTCTGCAATGTCATATCAAGTATAGTAAGTGAAACATTCAAGTAAATGGTTATATTCTGAAACCATGAAAGTGATTGTTGTAGTATGAATGGGGGCTGTCACAGAACAGATCAAGGATTTAGCATAGGCCAGCACAGATACATAAGGCTCAGTAATGCACCTAATGGTGCATTTAGCTACCAAGCCATTGGGAGAAACCTGATTTCATTTGCTATTTTTAGCTAACTTGCCTTTTGGTTTTGTTTTAATTTTGTCTTTAAATCTGTGCAATGCACCATTTCCTGAGTTGGAAAGTGGCCTGCTTTCAGCCTGCTCACCAGTGTCTTTCTAATAGCTGCAAGCAGACTTTCGAGACCAACACAGACAAGCTTGCCTGCCAGAGTATTATTTCCCTCCAAGGTGGGAAATGCCTAGTCTCCACTTGACCTCCAGCAGACAGTGCAGCCAAGCTAATCATAGGGTGTGGAATTGTGGCTGAGACTCTTATCTTTCCAAAATCCGGTGCATTGAAGTGCCTGACTGTAACGCCATATATTTGACACATGCATTTAATTGTTAAGGTGGAGTGAGTGAGCTTAGGAGCCAAAAAACATAATCTGAAAGAGAAAAGATTCAAATGATTGCAGGGCGAAAACAAGGAAGAAAATTAATGTACTTGCAGTGGATCCTTAATTCTGTAATTGTCGGAGCTGCTTTTTCTGTTAATCATGCAGCATCCAACTCTTTCTGAAGCTTGTTTATTGCATAAAATATTTAATTTTGTTTAGCAAATTATAATGCTACAGAAACATACTTTTGAAAACTTAGGGGAAATCAAGGTTAATGGTAGGAGCCTCTGAAGTTAAAAGCAGAAAACTTAGAATGTGGGTGGATTGGTTCTTTGACATCTCATTTGCTTATAGTTTTTGTACGTTTTCCTGTGCTTGCCCCAGTGATAACTCAAGTAAGCTTCGATATAGCATTGGCAGCAGCTGTGTGAGAGAAAGAAACTGATGAATAAGTAACCTTGTATATTGTGAAAGCTGGACTAACTGGATACGATTGTACATAGATGCTAGAAACAGAGAACAGTCATGATAATTGCCAGAATGTGTGTGTGGTTGAATGAATTAATATCATGATGATTGAATGGTGTACAGAGTTTTGAGAGTCCATTCTTGCATGTAATCTGATTTTAATGAAATCTAAATACTGTTTACCTGGTTTGGTAATGAATACTTCATAATTTTTCTCAGACTTTTTGGGTGTCTTTTCTCATTAGTATTCACAGAACACTTGGAGAATGGTGCAAAGGGAAATTGTATATAGTTCGCCATGTTGGAGAATGGATGAGTGCAAATATGTAACCGAATGCTGGTGTGGTCCAACAACCAAGAATGAGCCACTGAATCCAAAATATTAATCCTATTCTTTTTTATTTCCCTTCAGCTGTTCTAGTGAGTGTTAAGCCATTTTTCATTGGTGCATTGACATGCAGTACCTGCTCCAGTGTTTGGATGCAGATATGTTGCCATGTGGTACTGTAAAGATTTTTCCAAATATACATAAACCTTTCCATCTGGAGGATGTTGCTACAGCGGCTAAGTTCTGTGCAAATACACTGCAATGTGTTGTGTTCCATTCTGTGCAGGCTGCTCTTATTCACTATCATTTGGTTTCTTTTTTGTTACTTTCTCCATCAAGCCCAACAGTATCTGCATGTTCCCCTGTAATTTTACCAGCAGCGCTTGGGAGGGGCTCAGAAGTGAATAGAAAGTGTAGGCACAGCACAGGCAGGAATTGCTGCCAGATTTTTCTCGGGAGTTGAATTTATATCTGCTTGTTTGGGTGTCAACCTTGAGCCAGTTAGTACTCCTTGCCTCCTCGTCAGAAGGTTGCGGGTTCAATTCCCTCTCCAGAGATTTGGGTGTATAATTTAAGGTGATATTTGGATGATAAACAACAACCCTCATCTACCTACCCTTGGATGGATGTGAAAGATACCATAGTGGTGTTGGAGAGATCCCCTGGAAACCATTTACCCTTTTACCCAGTGTCACTAAAATAGATTATTTGTTCATTTGCACACTAACAGCAGTGAAACAAATGTTACTGCCAGATTTCCCAACATTACAATAGTTAAGTACATTTCATAAATACTTCATTAGCTGTTGAGCATTTTGGGACATCCTGAGGTCATGACGGGCAACTTTTTTTTTTTTCTTTTGCTTGTATCAGTTATATCAAATCAAGTAGTTTTGTTGTATTTAATAATACAAAATTGGAAACAACTTTATTAACTTGTTTCAATTGATTTAATTTTTAATTACTCAAGTACCATCAAGGCTGTTAACCTTCAACAATAAGCAGTAAATATTTATCTCTGTTTTTTTTATGTACAGATATCTTGCTGTCAATACACTGTTAATCAAAGGCAATCTGAAACGGGTGTCAATTTAATTCAACATGTTAGTGGAAATGAGAACTAAGGCTTCAAGAGACTGTTAGCTATGGCTCAATTGGTAGCACTGTTGTCTGAGTCTCAGAGTTTCAGGTTCAAGTCCCACAGCAGGACTTGAGCACACAGAACCAAGGCTGACACTCCAGTGCAGTACTGAGGGAATGCTGCATTGTCGGAGTTGGCATCTTTCAGATCAGACATTGAACCGAGGTCTCATTTGCCTGCACGGGTGGATGTAAAAGAGCCCACGGCACTATTTTGAAGAGCAGGGGAGTTCTCCTGCCATTATTTATCCTTCAATCAACATCATGCAAAATCAGCTTTGTCTGGTCATTATCACATTGCTGTATGTGGGAGTTTGCTGTGCATGAATTGGCTGCTGCATTTCCTACATTTGGTACAGTGACGGCACTTCAAAAGTACTTCACTGGCTGTGGAGTGCTTTGGGACATCTGGTGGTTTGAGAAGTGCTATATAAATGCTTGTCTTTTTTAAAAGCTGGAAGCAAGATGTGAATATGGGGACTTTGTGCCAATTACCACACATTGTTCCCACGATCAGTTGAGATCACTTGTGGGGACTGAAATTGTGGTGCAAGGTGGTAGTACAGAAGAAAATGACCAAATTGACCATCTAAGGTTCTAAGATGAGATGTAGGCACTAAAGATACTTACTTTGTTAAAGTATGGTCAGACGGCATGTTAGGTCTAAAAAAGGTCCAAGAGCTAGAAGTATTTACACATCGATATTTAACGAATCTTCATTAAATGTGCCAAAAGAACATGGAAATAAAAACAATGCATTCAATGTGAGCACACAACTTTTATTGCACTAAAAATGAAATAAACAGAAGTTAGAACACCGATACAGGCCATTTGATCCAGCCAGTTCATGTGGGCATTTATCCTCCACGTAACTGAATAATTCTAGTCACGTTTGCTAATATTTTCCCATATTCTTTTTATTACCTATCGAATCTAATGTTGATATAGCTTCTGTCTTAACGACTAGCACTGGAAATGAACTGCACAGCCCCACAACTCTTGGAAGAATTCTCTTGTCCTCTGTTCTAAATCTCTTAAATTTAATCCTGTATCTAAGACCCCTTGTTCTTTACCCCTTAACTCCTGGAAACAATCTGATTCCAATTATTCTGTCCTATCCTTTTATAGTATGGAGCCCAATACGGCACACAGCACTGTAAGGTCTTAAGGTTTTATTTAGGCTCCTATCACCTCTTGACTTTTATATTGCCTCTTGAGATAGGGTCATAGTTATACAACACAGCAAAAGGCCATTCGGCCCATCGTGTCCATGCCAGCCATCAAGCACCTATCTACTAAAACCTGGTATTCTAATTAGCATTTTTTTTTACAGCAGTAGCAACCTGAAGTGCTGTTGTAATCTTTGAATCTGTGTTCCCCAAGTCTTTCACTATATAGAGCATATCTGTATTGAGTATAATTATTGCTGTTAGTTTTATTTTACTAAATTCCATGACCTCATAATTTGTATTGCATTCCATTTGCCACTTTTAAAGCTAATTTCCACTATTTTATTAATATCCCTTCGCAGTTTTCATTGGTCTTCCAAAGAATTAAATACTTCCTGTATATTATCTTCATATTGTCTTCAAATGTTGATGCCACTCCCTCTAGATCTGTATCAAAATCAATACATAAAGTAAACCGAAGTGGCCCCAGAACTGAACCCTAAGGGACACCACTACCCACTTCCAACCATTCTGGGGGAGGGGAAAACTGTCTAACTGCTACTGTGCTTTTTCCTTTTCTAACCAATGTTTAATCCAGTTTACTATCCTTCCCGCTGAATCCATACTGCTTAATATTCTCCAGTCATATCCAACAGGGTACCTTGTCAAAAGCTTTCCTAAAGTTCATTCACCCTACAACCACTGCATTTCTCCCTTCTACCATGTCTTATATTCAAAGAACTGTAAGGATGGTCAAAACATTGATTTTTGAAATCCTTGCCGCTATTTTCTCCATCTAGTTAATTTGGATAGTCCTGGTGCCACATATGTCGAAATGGAGTGTTTGATGTATAGGGTATCTGTTCCCAATTTTATAACTTGCAGGTTGAATTATACACAAAGCTGTCTGTAATTGGAAATTTAACTTGAAGCACAGGACGCTGTTTGTTGGAAATGAGAAAGCATTACACTGAGCCAATAGTGTGTGTGCTGTTCAGTTTGGATGAGGCACATTTTTATTACAGAATGAAGAGCTTGATTGTGTTACCTGCAATGTGAATTTTCTTGATAATTCTTTCCTTGTACTTCAGTTTAAACAAGTTTCTCTGGAACCTGATGTCATCACTTCGAGTACCATGACAGGCTTGACAGCACTCTCCATTCATGTACTATAATTCCTGTTCAAATCAATATAGCAGAATTTCATTATGCCATGTTAGAGGAGTGTGACTCAACATATCTGCATTTAGCTGCCTGGAACTTGCAGTTTTTGAAGCGTGATGCATTAATAATGGACAATTGACAGATGCTACTTGGTACCTTAGTAACTTGCAGAGCCAATAAGAGTGTGCTTTTAAATGCAATCCACGGAGAAGAATGGTCATGATTTCTACATTTGTTGCTGTATAAGGTTGAATACGAATTAGTGATGGGGGAAATCAGTTGAGGTTTGTGTGTGTATACCCATGCACAGACATTGCAAGGATAGTGTCAGATTTAGTTTTGATTGTCCTTCTGGCAAACAGCTGGTTGACTGTATAGGTTCACACAAGAATGGCATGGGGCAAAGTATTGGAGTGGCTTTGGCACCTCCTGGAACTATATTCCATCAATATTGTCAGTGCTGTGGGTCATGTAAAACTTTAATTTTTGTTCCCATGATGTTGTTTCTTTTATTTTCCACAATTGTATAATCTTCACTCCCTTTTTAATTATATGCTATATTTAGGTGGAGTATAATGTGGGAAAATGTGAGGTGTCCACTTTGGCAGGAAGAATAGAAAAGCAGAATAATATTTAAATGGATGGAGACTGCAGAATGTTGCGGTGCAGAGGGATCTGGGTGTTCTTGTATATGAATCACAAAAATGCTGGTCAGCAAGTAATTAGGAAGGCAAATGGAATGTTGGCCTTTATTACAAGGGGAATGGAGTATAGAAGTAGGCCAGTCTTGCTACAGTTGTCTCTCCAATGCCCAGTACCACACCTAGAGTACTGTGTACAGTTTTGCTGTCCCTACTTGAGGATATGCTTGCATTGAAAGCAGTTGTGAGAAGGTTCACTGGGCTGGTTCCTGGGACGACGGGGTTGGCTTGAGTCTCATAGGTTGGGCCTATACTCATTGGAGTTTAGAAGAATGAGAGATGATCTTATTGAAACATGTATAAAATTCTGACGGTCTTGATAGGGTAGATGCTGAAAGGATGTTTCCCCTGGTAGGGGAATCTAGAACTCGGGGGTACAGTTTCACAATAAGTGGTCTCCATTTTAAGACCGAGATAAGGAGGAGCTTCTTCTGAGGGTAGTTAATCTTTGGAATTCTCTTTCCCAGAGAGCAGTGGAGGCTGGGTCATGAAAATATATTCCAGGCTGAGTTAGCTTCTACAAGGGAGTCAAGGGTTATGGGGGGGCTGATAGGAAAGTGGAGTTGAGG
This sequence comes from Heterodontus francisci, assembly GCF_036365525.1. NCBI lineage: Eukaryota > Metazoa > Chordata > Chondrichthyes > Heterodontiformes > Heterodontidae > Heterodontus > Heterodontus francisci. The sequence goes on along the minus strand of NC_090408.1, from coordinate 26,189,401 downwards.
CCATGATCGGACCAGCCATGATCTTAATGAATGGCGGAGCAGTCTCGAGGGGCCGAGTTGCCTACTCCTGCTCCAAGTTCACGTGTTCTTATTTGTCTCTTTTTGGAAAATATTGCAGTCCCTTCAGCTAAGAGACTAAGCTTTAGACTATTGTCATTGTTGGAAGCAGACTCCTTTTTGCTACAAACTGTAAAATTCATTGTTTATTAGTAAGCCTTTTTAGCTAGGTTATCCCATTCAGAATGCAATTTTATGTTTTTTTTTTGTCTTTTTAATGTGGGGGAATTAGGCTAAACACACACACGTGATTTTGAGATGGCCATTTCATATTAGTGAGTAGACGCCAGAGACTCTCCCTCTTTGTAGTTAGTGGCTTTTCTTTTATTAGTTAAATGCATCTCTGGTTACTTAAGGTCATGGAATCATCTTCTCCTCCGCCTCCTCCTCCTCCACCTCCTCCTTCGCTCGAGAGACAATGAGTAAGCGCCCAGAGGTGGTCAGTGGTTTGTGGAGCAGCGCCTGGAGTGGCAATAAAGGCAAATACTAGAGTGACAGACTCTTCCACAGGTGCTGCAGAGAAAATTGGTTGCCGGGCTGTTACACAGTTGGCTCTCTCCTTGTGCTTCTGTCTTTTTTCCTGCCAAATGCTAAGTCTCTTTGACTCGCCACTCTTTAGTCCCGCCTTTATGGCTGTCCGCCAGCTCTGGCGATCACTGGCAACGGACTCCCACAACTTGTGATCACTGTCACAGGACTTCATGTCGCGTTTGCAGACATCTTTAAAGCGGAGACATGGACGGCCGGTGCGTCTGATACCAGTGACGAGCTCACTGTACAATGTGTCCTTGGGGATCCTGCCATCTTCCATGCGGCTCACATGGCCAAGCCATCTCCAGCGCCGCTGGCTCAGTAGGGTGTATAGGCTGGGGATGTTGGCCGCCTCGAGGACTTCTGTGTTGGAGATACGGTCCTGCCACCTGATGCCAAGGATTCTCCGAATGCAGTGAAGATGGAATGAATTGAGACGTTGCTCTTGGCTGACATACGTTGTTCAGGCCTCACTGCCGTAGAGCAAGGTACTGAGGACACAGGCTTGAAACGCTCGGACTTTTGTGTTCCATGTCAGTGCGCCATTTTCCCACACCCTCTTGGCCAGTCTGGACATAGCAGCGGACGCCTTTCCCATGCGCTTGTTGATTTTTGCATCGAGAGACAGGTTACTGGTGATAGTTGAGCCTAGGTAGGTGAACTCTTGAACCACTTCCGGAGCGTGGTCGCTGATATTGATGGAGCATTTCCGACGTCCTGTCCCATGTTGCTCGCATTCCCGAGGCTGATGGTTAGGCCAAATTCATTGCAGGCAGCCGCAATCCTGTCGATGAGTCTCTGCAGACACTCTTCAGTGTGGGATGTTAATGCAGCATCGTCAGCAAAGAGGAGTTCCCTGATGAGGACTTTCCATACTTTAGTCTTCGCTCTAAGACGGGCAAGGTTGAACAACCTGCCACCTGATCTCGTGTGGAGGAAAATTCCTTCATCTGTGCAATATAGTGAATAGTACAAAAAAAAATAGACATGCTTACAGGTTGTCATTGGGTCTAAACTATTAAGCCTCTTGATTCAATTATTTCATATGCAAGGAGGTTGTCAAAAGTAAATGTGAAATCCATGGAAGTTGGAAGGTTGCATTTCACATTTGTTGACCTGAAAATGAACATTTTGTTAATGATTTGTCTGTCTAGGAAAAACTATACGGTTTTAAACTTTTTTGTTATATTCTACCTTCGAGACACAAAGGAGCAATGCGTAATAGTTTGTATTTTCCATGTTGCAGTGGTGCGATGCAACTCCTGGGCAGAGGTGCAGCCAAATTGTGATCAATTAAAAGGTTTTGGAAGGACACATTTTTTGAGAGTTTGCAAGACTATTTAAAATAACATATAAGATAACAATTTGTATAAACCTTGTAAATGAATTAAAATTACTAGATTTAGTTCAAAGATTAAGGTAAAAACATGGCATTTCCATCCTTAGGAATGAATAGAAGTGCATGGTGGGCAGACTGGAAAACCTTTGCTGTGAAATATGTTAGCCTTGCCAGCGACACCTGCACCCCGAGAACAAATTTTTTAAAATGTAAAAAAATTGCATTCTGCTGGGAATTGAGCCCAAATTGTTTCAGTTTGTGACTGTGTGGCTCCTGTCTTTTTTTTCCCCTTTCACCTTTTGCATAGTGATTTACAGATTTTGTGGCTTAGTTCGGATTAGATCTCGTATCCTGTTTGTTTAATGTATTTCCAGTTTTTGTTTTTTTGGTCTGCTGCTTCCCTCACTTCCTCATGTCCACTGGGCCAATCTTAATTTATAGATTCTCCTTTTGTGCCCACTCCAAGCTCATGGTGTTGACAAGACCCAGTTCCTGATCCCTTGACCCTATTTCCTCTAAACTGCTGATCACCCAACCTCTCTTCCTTACATTCATGTTATTGATATTGTTAACCGTTCTTCATCCTCAAGTATTGTTACCTTGTCCTGCAAATCTACCATCATTATCTCTTTTCAAAGAACCAACCATTGACCCCCTCCATCTTGCAAACTACTGCCCTATCTCCAAAGTCCCTTTTCTCTCAAGTCCTTGAACGTACTATTGCCTCCCAGATTCATGCCCATCTTTCCTGGAACTCTGATGTTTGAATCTCTCCAATCAGGTTTCTGCCTCTGTCACTGTACCAAAATGGCTCTTAGCAAAGTCAGAAATGACATCCTATGTGACTGTGATAAAGGTAAAGTATTCCTCCTCGTTTTTATTGAGCTGTCTGCAACTTTGGACATTGTTTACCGCACCATCCTCCTCCAGTGTGTCTCCATTGTCGTCCAGCTGGGTGGGACTTCACTGTCCTGGTTCCATTCTTAACTGTCCAGTCGTGGTTAGAGAATCACCCATAATGGCTTCTCTTCACGCTCCCACATGTTGCCTCGAGTGACCTCCAAGGATCTATCCTTGGCCGCCTCCTGTTGTTCATCTGCATCCTGCCCTTTGACATCATCTGAAAACTTGGCATCAGTTTCTATATGTACACTGACAATACCCAGCCACCATCTCTCTCAACCTCTCTATCTGTAAATTTTCTAATTGCTTGTTTGACATTCATTACTGGATGAACAGAAATTTCCTTCGACTGAATGTTGGGAAGACTGAAGCCATTGTCTCCAGTGCCCACACAAACTCTGTTCCTTAGCCACTGACTCCATTCCTCTCCCTAGTAACTAAGGCTGAACTGGACTATGGCAACCTTTGTGTCCTATTTGACCTCTCTGAGCTTCTGACCACACATGTGCCATCACCAAGCCTGTCTTTTTCCACCTCGCCATCACCAGATCTCTCCCCCTGCCTCTGTTCATCTTCTGAATCCGTCATTGATGTTATCTCTAGATGTGACTATTACAATGCATTCCTGGCTAGCCTCCCATGTTCTTCCTCCCCAGTAAACTTAGTCATCCAAATCTCTATTGTCCATGTCCTTCTCACACTGGGTTCCGTTCACCGGTCACCCCTGTGCTTGCTGACCTACGTTGGGTCCCAATTACGCCTCAATTTTAAAACTCATACTTATTTTCAAATTCCTCCATGTCTTCACCCCTCCCTATCTCTGTAATCTTCAGCTCTCAATCTTCTGAGTAATTGACGCTCCTTCAATTCTGGTTTGTTGCATGTCCTTGGTTTCAATCTCTTCACCATTGGCAGCTGGACCCAAAGTTCTGGTATTCCCTCCCTAAACCTCTTTACCTTTTTTTTTCTCTTCCTCCTAAGGTGCTTCTTAAAACCTATCCCTTTTGTCCACGCTTTTGGTCATCTCCCCTGATATCTTTGTGATTGGGTGTCACATTTTGTTAATGCTCCTGTGAAGTGCCTTGGGATGTTTTACCACATTGAAGGTGCTATGTAAGTACAGGTTGTTTTCTTATATGCTGTCTTGAAGGGAATGACTCATTTCGGATACAATTTAAGTGCAGTCTGCTGCCCAATGCTGCATCAAGGTGGCCGTTCTTGTATGAAGCCCAAGTAATGAAGTGATTTAAAAAAAAAAATCATTCCTCATAACTAGGTCCTTTTTAATGTTCTAGTTGGGGGTGATGGAGTAGCGTGCTACTTCTTTGCACTATTTCTAGAGCTAGAATGTTTGTTTGCTTTTTGTTGTAGTGATCCAGACAGCATTAGTTAAAGTGTCACTGCGGCACCATACGGTTTATGCATAAAATGTCGACAGGAAGGTATCACCGCTGTATCAAGCTCCAGACACATGACCCAGTTAAGCCTATACAGTTGATTGAACGTAGTCACTGGGATAACTTATCTCTCAACTACGAGGTCATTGGGATGAGTACAGTTCACATCGCATGCTTTGGCTGTTTTATTCTTGTATCATCTTGGGCCCATTGTTACTGGTCTCTGAGTCAGAAGGCTATGGCTTCAAGTCTGATTATAGACTTGAGTGCATAATCAAGGCACACATCCCCACGTAGTACTGAACCAAAAGACGGCATCTCTGGCAACACTGAGATGTTAAACTGAGGTACTGTTTGCTTGTTCAGTTGGATGTAAGAGATTCCATGATACTATTTCAAGAAGAGTAGGGCATTCTCCTGATGTCCTGGTCAAAATTCAGCTAACCATCAAAAAAAATTATCCAGTCATTTATCTAATTTTGGGACTTTGTGCACAAATTGGCTGGTCATTCATTTATTTGCTCTTTGTGACAAATATGACAGCCAATAACAGTAGTGATTGTACTTCATATAAAAGCAACTAAATGGTGATCTACATTTCCCTTTTAATGCAGACCATGCTGCTGCAATGGTTGTAGGATTCTGGTAGTTTTATGAAACTATGTGCAAGTAGAGTGAGAAGACGCAAAATATGACCATTTCTTAGAAGTGACCTCGAGCGCAGTATAAACCAAAACTGCTGACCCATTTACTAGTGTTCAAGATTTCACTCACGACACGTTTTATCTTGTTTCCTGTCACTGTTGCTGTGTGTAACTTGATGTCTTCAAAAGATTTGCATGGCCCATGTCAGTCTCCTTGAATTGATACATACTTCATATTATTGGAGTAGTGAGTCTCCGATTGTGAATATGAAATCGGGCTTCAAAAGCTTTGAAAACTGTACTGAAAGTCATATTGCAACTTCTGTGGAAGATTTCTAGCTGTTGTATATACCATTTGTTGTCTTTGCTGATCATTATACTGTAAAATCAATAACTGCGCAAAGGTTGATATTTACAATTCAGACTTGAAATTCATATTTAGTAATTATGTAAAAATCTAACATTTGGCGTTCCCTGCAAGAAACTGATCCAACTCTTAAGACTCTGCTGTCATTCAGTGACTATCATTGACAAACTCAACGAATCGTTTGCTTTGCAAAAATAAGTAAGCTTGAACTGAAGTGTTGTGCTACTGTCTTAAACAAAAATAAATTCTCTCAGAAGTGTCCCAGTATAGTAGCTTGCAAAGGCAACAGGTTTCCTGTTTGTTATAATCATGCAAATATATCTGCCACGTTATTGGGGATAGTAATCTCTGTCCTCCCTTTCCTATCAGATCACCATCATGTGTTCCTCCCTACTAATTCCATTTTGTAACTAGCATCTAGAGAAGTACAGCTAGGAGTTTTTCTTTAAATAAAAGATAAGTCCACTCTGTCTTGGAAAATTAGCCAACTAATTTAGAAACATGAAAAATTTACAGCACAGAAGGAGGCCATTTGGCCCATTATGCTTTTGTCCACTGAAAGAGTTATCTAACCTAATCCCACTGTCCAGCTCTTAGTCCATAGCCTTGCACTTCAAGTGCACATCCAGGTACTTTTTTTAATGTGATGAGGGTTTGTCCCTCTGCCACCTTTCCAGGCAGTGGTTTCCAGGTGTGAGGAAATTCTCCTCGATTTTCCCCTCTAATCATTCTACCAATTATTTTAAATCTGTGCTCCTAGTTATAGAAAGTTTACGGCGCAGAAAGAGGCCACTTGGCCCATGTCTGCATCGGCCGGGGGGGAAAAAAACTCCACCCGAACCCCACTTACCAACATTTGGTCCGTAGCCCTGCAGGTTACGGCACTTGAGGTGCACGTCCAGGCCCCTTTTAAATGAGATGAGATTTTCTGCCTCAACCACACTTTTTCAGGCAGTGATTTCCAGACCCCCAGCACCTCTGGGTGAAAAAACATTTCATCATATCCTCTTTTAATCCTTTTACCAATTGCTTGAGATCTATACCTACCAGTCATTGACCTCTGCGAAGATAAATAGGTCCTCCCCGTCCACACTACCAAGGCCCCTCAATTTTGTGCATCTCAATCAAATCTCTGCTCAACCTCCTCTGTTCCAAGGAGAACAACCCCAGCCTATCCAATCTTTCCTCATTGCTGCAATTTTCCAGTCCCGGCAACATCCTCATAAATCTTCTCTGTACCTTCTCTAGTGCAGTTACATCCTTTTTGTAATGAGGTGACCAGAACTGCACACAGTACTCATGTTGTGGCTGAACTACTGTTTTATATAGTTCCAGCTTAACCTCCCTGTTCCTGTATTCTATGCCTTGGCTAATAAAGAAAAGGATTCCATATGCCTCCTTAACCACCTTTATTGACCTGTCCTGCTACCTTCAGCGATCTGTGGACATACATTCAAAAGTCCCTCACTTCCTCTACTCCTCTTAGTACCCTCCCATTAATTATGTATTCCATTGCCTTGTTTGACCTCCCCAAATGCATCACCTAACACTTCACTGGGTTAAATTCCATTTGACACTTTTCTGCCCACCTTACCAATCTATTTATATCTTTCTGCTGTCTACAACTATCTTCCTCACTATCAGCTATGTGGCCAATTTTTGTGTCATCTGCAGACTTCTTGATCGTTCCCCCTACATTTACGTCCAAATCATTAATGTATAGCACAAAAAGCAGGGGATCCAGTACTGAGCCCTGCGGAACCCCACCGGAAACGGCCTTCTAGTTGCAAAAACACCTGTCAACAATTACTATGTTTCCTGCCACTAAGCCAGTTTTGTATCCACCGTGCTACATTTCCCTGGATCCCATGGGCTTTTATTTTTTTAACCAGTCTGTCATGTGGAACCTTGTCAAAAGCTTTACTAAAAATCCAAGTAGACCACATCAACTGCACTACCCATATCAATCCTCCTTGTTACATCTTCAAAAAATGCCATCAGGTTAGTCAGGCACGACCTTCCCTTAACAAATACATGCTGACTAGCCTGGTGAATCCTTTCCTCTCAGAATTGATTCCAATAATTTGCCCACTACTGAGGTTACACTGCCTGGCCTTTTAATTATTAGGTCTATCCCTCACTTCCATTTAAATAAAAGTAGAAAGTTCGCTGACCTCTAATCCTCAGGCACCACACGTGTGTTCAGTGAGGTTTGGAAAGTGGTGGTCAGACCTTCCGTTATTTCCTCCCTGGCTTCTTTTAACAGCCTGGGGTACATTTCATCAGGCCGTGGTGATTTATCCACTTTCAGGGATGCTAATCCCATTAATACCTCCTCTCTCCTTATGTTTATCACATCCAATACTCTGCTGGGTTGACCCCTAAGGGAAATGTGTCCTTTCTATCCACTTCAAGCCCCTCATAATTTTAAACACCTCAATTAAATCTCCCTTCAGCCTCTTCTATTCCAAAGAAAACAGCCCCAGCCTATCCAAAATAAAAACCGAAAATGCTGGAAATACTCAGCAGGTTGAGCAGATTCTGTGACCTTTCATCAGAACTCCCAGCCTATCCAATCTTTCCTCATAGCTAAAATTGGCCATTCCTGGCAACATCCTCGTTAATCTCCACTGTTCCCTCTCCAGTTCAATCACATCCTTCTTGTAAGGCAGTGACTGATACTTTCAATATGTCTGAGATGGGGGTCCCACTGTCACTATAAATTGTTGACTAGTTACATGTTTGGCTACAATGACACCATTTTAGTGACATGCACTAATTTTAGTGGAAAGCATCTTGTGCAAACACACACACACTATAGATAAATGCCTTTCATGTACATGTACTTAACACATTTACCGTCTTTTAGTAAGGAAGTAAAACACTGTCTCACTCCTGCTGTTTATCGTATCATTTCATCGTTAAGCACAAAGGGTAAAGTACGCATGCATGTGCTATGCAAATACGTAATGAGATCACTTGGTGTCTAACAACATTGTCCATTACTCATTTTTTATTTAATCAGTACAGTTGGCCACATATGGCTAATACTATAAACTTAAGGTGCAGTACATTGTAATTGTTCTGTATTCACAGAATCACAGAATTATGACAGCATAGAAGGTGGCCATTTAGCCCATTATGTCTGCACTGGCTCTCCTAATGAGCAATTCATCCTGTGCCATTTCCCCCACCTTCTCCCCGTAACCCTGCACATTCTTCCTTTTTCAGCTAAAAAAACAAATTCCCTTTTAAATGCCTCAATTGAACCTGCCTCCACTGCACTCAGGCAGTGCATTCCAGATCCTAACGACTCGCTGTATGAAGAAGTTTTTCCTCATTACAGAGTGTTAAGAAAATGATTCTGTTTTTTTGTTAAAAATATTTTAACAAAGGAATTTATCATTGAGCTGAATAAATCTTTTTTAATCAAGAGGGCACTGAAAGAACTAATTTGGCAATAGTGTTGCAGATTGTCACATGACTCAGCAGGATTTTTGCCTATCTCCAAACTAACGGGCAGAGAAGTCACAAGCGATCCTTTGATTGGATAAGCCCAGTAGTAGCAGAGCAACTGGGATGGGCAGAAAACTGGCAAGCTTTTTGGTTGTCAGTCAGTGTGTGTGTTTTACCTTCTGGAGTGAGTGGAGATGAAGTCAAAGAAGAGAAAACCACAACCCAGCTTCATTTTCCAGCAAAACTCTAAAGACCCTGAGAAGTCCATTGTGTCAATTCATCTTGTTTCTTGTGTTTGAAGAAAGCCTGCAAAAAATAATTCTCAACGTCACCTATAAAGAACTGTTCTGGAAGATTCTAGTGACCTTTCTACATGTACTTGGAAGTTAGACTGTGGGTCAGTTTTGGAACATGTCACATCTGCTGTTTTCTTCAAAATTGAGCTAGTAATCTGCCCAAAAATATTTTTTGTCTGTAATAGAGCTCTGATCCAAAAATCCCTATTGTCTTTTTAACCAGTATAGGTATATGTGTGTGTGTGTGCATGAGTGAGATGCTAAGGTAAAAAAGAGGACTTTAAAATTTAATGTGTTTCTTAAAAATTTTAATCTGTGTATTTGTTTTACTTCATTACTAGTTAAGACTTGTTTTATAATCTGATAATTTTGTTGTTCAGTAAAGAAACCTGGTTGGTGTGTTCTATTCTGGGAAAAACAGTATATGATTAACTATTATCGATAAGTGTGAAAATTGAAATAATATGGTGGGACTGAATTAACCGTGCACTCCTTCTGCCTCGGTTGTAACAAGAGATTTGCAAGATTATAGAGTTGGTATAATGGGGGACTTTAATTATCCAAATATAGACTGGGATGATAGTCGTGTAAAGGGCAGAGAAGGGCAAGAGTTCCTAGAGTGTGTTCAGGAGAATTTTCAACAGCAGTATGGTTCCAGTCCAATGAGAGGGGAGGCACTGCTAGACCTGGTTCTTGGGAATGAGGTGGACCAAGTGGATCAAATATCAGTTGGAGAACATTTAGGGGACAATAATCCTCGTGTCATAAGGTTTAGGTTGGTTATGGAAAAGGACAAAGAACAATCAAGAGTAAGAATAATTAACTGGGGGGAAAGACCAACTTCAATGGGGTAAGAATGGATCTGTGCCAAATAAATTGGCATCATAGGTTGGAAGGAAAAACAGTAACTGAAGAATGGGCTATCTTTAAAGAGAAGATTGTTTGGGCACAGTCAAGGTATACTCCCTTGAAGGGGAAAGGGAGGGCAAACCAATCCAGAGCTCCCTGGATGACAAAAGAGGTAGAAATGAAGATGAAGAAGAAAAATTGTGCTTATGACAGATGTCAGGTAGATAATACAGTGGAGAGCCAGGCTGAACATAGAGGAGGAATGAAAAGGCAAACAAGAGAAGCTAAGAGTGAGGATGAAAAGAGACTGGCAGCTAACATAAAAGACAATCCCAAAGTGATCTTTAGACATTAAATAGTAAAAGGGTGGTAAAAGGTGGAATAAGACCAATTAGGGACCAAAAGGGGGACTTATGCAGGGAGGCAGGGGGAATAGCTGAGATGTTGAATGAATACTTTTGCATCTGTCTTTACCAAGGAAGAAGATACTACCCAGGCCACAGTTAGAGGTGGTAATTTATACACGAGAAAAATTTAACATTGATAAGGAGGAGGTATTAGGCTGTCTGTACTTAAAGTGGATAAAGCACCAAGACGGGATGAGATGCATCCAAGGTTACTGAGGGACGCGAGAGTGCAAATTGCAGAGGCACTGGCCATAATTTTCCAGTCTTCCATAGACTCTGGTGGTGTCCGAGGACTGGAGAATTGCAACTATTACACCCTTGTTCAAAAAAGGATGGAAAGGTGAGCCCAGCAACTACAGGCCAGTCAGTTTAACTTTGGTGGGGATACTTCTAGAACCAATGATACAGGACCAAATTAATAGTCACATGGACAAATGCGGGTTAATTAAGGAAAGCCAACACAGATTTGTTAAGGGAATATCATGTTTAACTAACTTGCTGGAGTTTCTGAGGAGGTAACAAAGGGTTGATCGGGGCAATGCTGTTGATGTGGTAAACATGGACTTCCAAAAGACATTTGATACAGTGCCACACAACAGACTTGTGAGCAAGATTATAGCTCATGGAATAAAAGGGACAGTCGCAACATGGATACAAAATTGGCTGAGTGACAGGAAACAGAGTAGTGGTTAATGGATGTTTTTCGGGCTGCAGGAAGGTTTGTAGTGGAGTTCCCCAAGAGTCAATGCTGGGACCCTTGCTCTTCCTAATATATATTAATGACCTAGACCTTGGTGTACAGGGCAAAATTTCAAAATTTGCAGATGATATGAAACTTGGAACAATGATGAACTGGATAGTGTAGAACTTCAAAAGGACATAGCCAAGTTGGTGGAATGGGCAGACAGGTGGCAGATCAAGTTCAATGCAGAGAATTGTGAAGTGGTTCATTTTGGTAGGAAGAACATGGAGAGACAAAATAACATAAGGGTACAACTCTAAAGGGGGTGCAAGAGCAGAGGGACCTGAAGGTATATGTGCATAAGTCATTGAAGGAGGCAGGACAGGTTGAGAGAGCGGTTAATAAAGCATAGCGTATCCTTGGCTTTATTAATAGGGGCATAAGAGTACAAGAGCAAAGGAAGTTATGTTAAACTTATATAAGACACTAGTTTGGTCTCAGCTGGAGTATTGTATCTAATTCTGGGCGTGACGCTTTAGGAAGGATCTGAAAGCATTGGAGAGAATACAGAAAAGATTCACAAGAATGGTTCCAGGATGAGGAACTTCCAAGTATGAAGGCAGATTGGAGAAGTTGGGACTGTTTTCCTTGGAGAAGACAAGGCTGAGAGGTGATTTGGTAGACTTATTCAAAATCATGAGGGGTCTGGACAGAGTGGATAGGGAAAAACTGCTTCTACCTGTGAAAGGATCGAGAACAAGAGGGCACAGATTTCAAGTGATTGGGCTTAATTTTTCTAATGCTGAATTTAAATGCACCCTTATAGGTTTAATATAATATTAAAATGCTGTATTTAGTGCCTTTTTTTGTGTATTTTTTGCCTTCCTTCTAATAAGCATGAGGTTATGTTTCTTTGAGTCTTATGAGCTCCAGCACAGAAGTTTGCAAAGTGGGTCTCCATTTGAGCACCCATTTTTTGACCTTGGCTCTGAGCAGCAGGTTGATGTTGGGTCAAATAAAGCACAGCTAACGATGCATCACATTTGAACTTATTAATATAGATGACATGCATTTGTCCTTGACAGACTTTGAAGGAACTATGATAGTCTTCTGCTCTTCTTTCTCTCTTTCCCTCTGGGAAAGTTGTGACTGCACAAGTGGTCTGATGATTAGAGTGGTTACCAAGATCAGTAGCAAGCTCATCTTGTTTTATTGCTTATTGGGTTTTCTGACTGGAGTTGCATATGATCAAACTTGTTGAATTAGTGCAATATGCTAATACTGGCAGATTTGCTATCCCACTCAACCTAGGTTCAGAAAGGATAGAAAAATTTTCAGGAAGCACAGATTATGTGTTCACATACCTCATTCAACAGAAGCTCCTTCAGTCTTGGGTTTATGTTGTCAAAGATGCATGCAACATTCTAACTCAATTCCCTTCTGGGCTGATGCTGCAGATCGTTTCTCTGATCAAACACAGGTGGAGCAGCCAGCTTTACATAAATGGCTATATCTGTCATGCATACATGCTGGTAGTAGTAATTTTTTGTAAGCTTTGTTTCGTTGCATGTGTTCAGTGTTGGGATTTTTTCAATTAACAAAAAAAAGAATCCTGTCCCTGCTGTATTGTGAATTGTCAGGATCAGCTGTCCTACCCAGTTTATTCAGCATTTGCTCGACATTGCCCAATCTTCCTCTGGATTTTAATTGACAGAATAGTTAATAAGTGTACTTGACAGCCTATTCACTCTCAGCAACTTGGAGCATAAGAAACAAACTGGTGATGGAAACAGTGTATGATATAATTAGTCTGTTGTTTTAGTCATGTTTCTTAAGTAGCAGTAATTCTAAAGCAATTGGAAATATCCTTTTATTTAATGGTTTTTAAGTTTTTAATTATGACCAGCTCCTTCAACATTTGATCACTTTTTATACAACTCTGATTGCAGGAAGTGAAAGGGCATTCATGATCTACAGAATCAGCTTTGCCTTTTTGTGTCAATCACTGTGCCTTGGTTGTTCCTCAAAACTGTCATGTAACTCTCATTTCTAATACCTTTCTGGACTTCTGCTTTATTTAATGTTGCAAGACTTCCTGAAAAAACAATGCTAGTCTTTCTCTTATGCCCTTGCGCGCTCACACATGCACAAGTGTAATGGCACTCCCTCCACCACCAGCACAGAGTGAGTACTATATATAAGATGCACTGCAACAACTCACCAAGGCTCCTCCAAGAGCACCTTCCAAACCCACGACCTCTACCAACTAGAAGGACGAGCAGCAGATGCATGTAACACCACCACCTGCAAGTTCCCGTCCAAGCCACACACCGTCCTGACTTGGAACTATATCGCTGTTCCTTCACTGTCGCTGGGTCAAAATCCTGTAACTCCCTTCCTAACAGCACTGTTGGTGTACCTACACTCCAAGGACTGCATCAGTTCCAGAAGGCAGTTCACCACCACCTTCTCAAGGGCATTGAGGGATGGATACGAAATGCTGGCCTAGTCAGTGATGCCCATATCCCACAAATGAACAAAAAGGTGCCCTTGTTCATGTTTCCAGTTAGATAATCAGTGGAAATATTGTTGAAGATTGTGCTAACTTATCAAAAATGAAGCCATTAACCGTTGTAAGCAATTTCATTGACAGGAGGTGAGGTTGTAGGTCGCACTGACAAACTACCTTGCAGTGCATGACAGCCAATGCTGGTTGGTAACAACTGGTTCTCCCATCCCAAAATAATTTAGTAATGCTTTATTTAAGAACCTGTGAGATAGTATAGATCATTTTGAGACTTTAGGCTTTTCTTCTGTGTTCTGTTCCTTTCCACACATCCCACCTTCACAGTATTACTTGATACATTAAAACTTTTGGATGTCGGCATTTCATTTTAGTACATTTAAACAAGGCTTTGTATTTTTTCTTAGCTTACATTTTCGGGTAACTAATAGGTCATGATCATTTGATCACAATGTTGACCAATGGTTATTTATGTTTTTGTATCTATCATCCTGCTGACAACCTTGGTAACTAAAATTCATTTACAAGGAATGCACTAGAAAAATCAATGTGTAATTTCCGTACACATTTCGGGCATCAGTTCCTTTTGCTTTCCATTTAAAAATTCTTGGACTGAACTAAAAATGAAAACTTAAGTAATTATTGCATATCTGCTTGTATTTGTTTATCTGTGCACATAACCTTCACCTTGAAACAAAAGTCCCTTTCAGGAGTAGTGATCATGCATTGACCCCCCTCGCAAAACCTCCTGCTCAAAGTATAGTATCGAACTGTATATGTAGATAATTGAAAACTATTAATTGTGAGCGAGTCAAGACATTTTTGTCAGCTTTTTACTGCAATTGTAAACTTTTAGTGCAAAACTTATTTTTGTAAAGCAATCTTAAGGGAATTATGTGTATCCATTAATTTTCTGTGTTTGGCAATATCTTTAGTGGTTATAGAATGGGTTGTTCTCAACAAACTCAGTCTGCACGGCACATGCAGTGTCAAGTAGGTTGAGTATTTTATGGCATCTTGTCTGATTGAGAAAAATTTAGAATTTTTCTTCCTTTTTGAGAGGATGCTATATCTAACAGGAGTTTTGCACTTAAACCTTTATCTTTCATATGCCTGGCAGACTGGATTGGTTGTCAGTATCTTATTGTAGTTACAGTAGAACTCTCTGCGATAATAACTGAATCTTGTATTCCAGCGGATGACGCAAAGTTAGGCTTCTATGAACTGGAGTTCAGCAAAGAACTTTTTCAGTGAAATTCAGCTTGGAAACTAATGTTGGCTTCCACGTTCTATGTAGGCACAGACAATAAAAGATATAGGCTGTGTAGCAGAAATCTCTTCCGGATGATAAAAGGAGGAAAGGGTATGTTTACTCAGTTTTGGATGTTTGTGCTGACTGATGATGGGCAGGCTTATGCAGATAGCGTGTTAATCTTGTGTTATTAGCTGCAACTTGTAGTGGTCAACAGTGTGGGGGAGGAAGGCTTTAAGATGAATTTAACTTGCATTCCAGCAACCCTTATTGGTTCCACAGTCTGACAGGAAAGATGGTTGGTGGAGATAGTTGTTTTTAATGTCTCCTTTCAGCTAGTCGGTAGTTCTGAAGGTCGGGAGAGAGAGACAATTTGGACTAAAATTATATTTGTCTTGTACTATCCGGTGTAAACGTTTAGTTAGGAAATTGTTTTACCATGCATTCTTTGTTTTACATGTCCAGGTTGTATGAGTACTACAGGTTGTCCTTAAATTGTACAAACAGTGAGAACTATAGCTACGAATAAAAGACTATTTGCGCTTGTGAATGCAGGATAGGTATTTTTGTGTTCCAAGCCGAAGAAGAGATTCAAATACGTTCTGAAAACAAAAGTCTGCTCTGTTTGTGCCATGTTGCAGGCATGACTCAGTATGACTCATGGTTAAGAATGAGGTGTGTCCTTTCTGTGATGAATAGATTTGTGACAGCCTTTGAAAACTGGTTACTTTACAGTTTGGAGAACAAATGAAAAGAATATCCCTCGTGCATGAAAAGTGACCATTTCTTCCATTGCCCCAGTGTGAATGATTGGGAATGCACAGTAGGACCTGCCGAGAAGTGTGGACCTGTGGCTTTCCTGGCACTGAGCTAGGAGCTGTGTCTTTAGCTATTTACAGCACCATGGTGTGCTTGTAGTGTAATTGCTGTATAATTGCACTGACGCCAATTCAGTGTTGGTGAAACTGTGACTCAGATCCCAGGTGGAGGAGAATTGAAGACTTAAAGCTTTAATTCTCCTGCAATCTCGCTGGCATACTGCCAGACCCCTTTTATTCCACCTTAGTAGATTCAGACTGTCCATAAGCTCTGTATTCTCAGAGCACAAGACCTTCAGACCCTAGAAGGTCATTCCACACCAAGGCATCCATTTTCACAATCTTTCTGTTGCACTTAAATGCAACCATCCCGCTCTCCCGTTGCTCCCAGACCTTGTGACCCCTTTGCACCACTTCCACACTCCCAACACACCACTTGCGCTTATTCCAGAATTGAGGAATCGCATTTCCAAATATTTCCACACCCTACCAATGTTTACCAGTGCTTCTGAACCCTAGAACCACCCTCTCAAATGTGAAAAATCACAAGAAAACACCCCTCCCCCAGTGCATCTATACACTAATTTCCTCACCCATCTTCCTTTTAAACCATTCCTGTAAATAGGACAAAAAATGCATGTGAGTTTTAAAAAAAAAACTAATAAAGCCATTGATGTACCCTTTCCACAAAAATGTGGCCATGATCACATAATTTGAACTTGAAATTAATGCTACCGCTCCTGTAGTACATTGTAACCGTTTTACCTATTTAATCAACATATTTTAGGCCAGCTATTTTCTGTTGGGTAATGTGAGACAATGTATCCTCTGATTCACTGAGCAACAGCACTATACAGATGTGTCACATGCACTTCCTGTGCTTAGTGGTAAGCAACAATTAGATTTTCCTGTCACAATAAACATTTGTCCTTTTCCCCAAACTTACTACTTGTAAATGGCTCTGAGTGATTCTTTGCAAGAGACACATTGCCAATTTGGTCCTTCTGTGTCTTCACTCAGTCCATTCACCAGAAGCCTAGCTCAATAACCTGGAACATTTCCAAGTGCCTTTGTCATTTATAATATAAATGTAGTGTTTTTTTCCTTCTTGCTTCTTGGGTGCTACAGCAACATTTTTACATTATATGCAGGAATAAAGAAAGATTTCTGATCATTGGTGCTTCAGTTGCTGATGGGGAACCAATCCTGCAACTAATGAATATGCCCAAACCAGACCTTTCAAATAATTTATATATTTGACATTCATATCCTATAATAAAAATACCTGATATCGTGTGCATTGCTGTAGAGATAGAGGTATTTCATTCCAGCTGAGCTATTTTTGATGACCAATATATAAATTAGTCTACAGAAGTACTATTGTTGCTGAAATGCCATGAATTTTTAGCTTAAAACTAGTTTATGCTCAGGGAACCAAGCTTTTTTTAAATACAGGCCAGCATTTCTTAAAGGCGTTTACCATTATAGTGGGAAGCCCTGTTCTACCCCAGCCTTGCATTTATTCCCATGCCATGTCCTATATATATTTTTGTTTTGTTTTGTTTTTTCTTTGATATTAACTAATGAGGCAAGTGGAATTATACACTGGTAGACATGACTGGTGTGGTTAACTGAGTCTGTGTGTTATTCCTATTGTGCAGAATCAGGTTAGCTTTTGGACTTGGAGCAAGCCAAACTAAATTGCTGTGTTTGTGGTTTCTTCTCCAAGAACCAGGCTTTTGCAACCGCATGGACAGCATTTCTTGAAGCATGACCATTTCCTTGGATTAAGAAATGATCCACTTGTCTGCAAGCAATAACTTTAGAGATACCTTCATTAATTTATGAAACACAATATGAAAACACACTGACCAACCTACTAACAGCATAAGTGAGTGTGGGATGTAATATGGTCAGTTTCCAATCTTGGAAGTTCCTTGCTAATGAAATCAAAGGTTGAATACTCCAAAAAAAAAAAAAATAAATTTCCTTGTGGCCAGTTAGAAAATGATATTGGTGGAAGCTTTGGAAAGAGTCACCTGCCATTTGTTGTTACTGGAAAGTGGTTCTTGCAGAGAGACCTGGAGGAAGAAGGGAAGCGGAACAAATAAAATGGGGTTGTCTAAATTTTCTTTATGGAACTTTTCAATTGCTTAACATAGTCCAAATTCTTCTGAGCGTCAGCATAGTTGCTGGTTCTGACCTATTTCTGTTGTTGCTTCGAGATTGAAAGCCTGTGCTGGTAGAAATTCCTACTATCATAAGTATTCCCACTCAGAATACCAAAGCCTGCAAATTCCATTGCAAATAAATTGGACAGATTATTTAAAATTCCTTTCATTTACAAGTGTGACAATGAGCAGCCCTGACATCTACTCAGGTTTATAACATCTTTTGCTTTAATTTGAGAGGTTTTTAAACATATTAATCACATTTTATGTCTTCCCATTTCAAATCATCCCTTATCTTGGTGTTTGATTTTGTAGTAAGTTATAGCTGGTGTGCTGCAGACACTTACTTTCAGGATGATTGTGATCCCTGATTTGGCTAAATTTAACTCTCAATATAGTGTGGTTATCTTATTTTACTTCAGAACTAGGCATCAGCAGTCTATTTTGTCAGCATGTGCTGCAGACTGGGTACATGAATAACTGACATATACGTAACTTTGTGGACATTTTGGTTGGTAGAATTTGGAGTTAGAAAACTAAGCTTTAGCAGACTTCAAAAGATTCTGTTTCTGATCTAACTGGATGTACTCTGTTCTTGATTGCTGCTTAGTTGAGAATGAGATCATTTTCAGCTATCGCCCTCCCTTGCAAATGGTCCATTAGCCTGTTGACGCTGATAAGCATGCAACCTAGGTTTCTGCATGAGGAAAGGATGTGATTCTTGTGAAATAGGATCAGAGTATGATTCTCTCTGCGGATTTCCTTCACTGGAAAAATAGTCGACATTTTCATGATAGTTCTGAGATTTTTGGAATTTGTGAGGTGTGCTTGAAAATAAAAATGTCTTTCCAGCACCTCTTATAGAAACTTACCAAATAAAAATCTTTGCAACTGCACAGAATGTGTTGTATTCCTGTTTGTATAAAATTCTTCTGTTTGAATTTTAAAACAGCATTGAGCACATTGGGTATGTTTTTTTCAGTTTGAGCTTGGTTTAAATTGCATATTTGTTGTAATGCCCACGAGACTTGTCTAGGTAGTGAGAGGTTATATTCCTTACTACACCTGAACAATGTGCCTTTTGAGAATAAAGATTTAAACTCAACAAGATAGACTGAACTGCACAAGATTGAAAAGCAAGCTATTGATCTGAACTGTACGACACTGTATCTCTATATGGGTGTCAGCTACTTTGCAGAAGTAATTGATTTTTTTTTTACATTTTAACTATTGATCATGTCTACCAGTTCTGTACTGACTGGGAATTGCATTAATGGATCCAAAGAGTAGCAGCTATTGCCCATGTTGTTTAGTGTATGCAGTGATTTCTGTTCTTTTAAGGAACAGGAATTAGAACTGCAACTACTGAATGGATAAAACAAGGAGACTTTGGGGGAGGGGGGAGGAAAGTTGTATAAATTTGAAAAAAGCTATGTTATACAGACCTATTGCAATAGTGAAGTTGGTCTAGGCATTGGGAGATGCTGGACATTTATGTGCCGGGAACTAAGTCAGTAGTCCTTCTATCTTCAACTGATTTTTACTGGTTCAAACCCATGCATGTGATGTCTCTTTCCCATCCATAATGTTTGATCTGATGTGAATAAGGCTTGTGGTATTGTAATGTTCAGATTCCAGTGGTGTGTGTTAAGTCAATAGATCAGATATAATAGGGATGGCCTCTCTGAAGATGCTGCCGGACCTGCTGAGTATTTCCAGCACTTTCTGTTTTTATTTATAATCGGGATGGTGTTTGGATAGCAAATGCATGCTGTCAGTCAGTTGCTATTCATGCAGTGTCAAGCATTGAGCTAGCATTGAGGACCAGTGACAGATTACAATGAATCAAACTTAGTTTTCATTTAACGCTTTGGTCTACCTAGAGAGAATTGCACAAATGGGTTTTTTTGATTGTGATAGTTGAGTCATGCAATTTAATCTTCAGGTTTGGATCTTTCCACTGTTATTAATGGCCTAAATGCTTATAAATGAGTAGCTACATGTTCAACTCTGTCTGTTGCCTTCACTATCTGATCTGAAGCATAGACACTATTAAAATTGAGTAGAAATTATACCTTCTATTTGGAGAACATTTTAAGTATGGTGCAGATAATTGAGAAAAACACACTAGGGGAGCTGGATTTTCTTAAATCTGTACCTGTAACTTGAATTGAATGGGTAACAGCACAACTCGATCAGATCACTGACTGCTCAGGGCATTGATTTTAATAGTGATTTTGTTTTTTCTAATTCAGTAATCTGTATTAATGTACTTCAGGTGTTAAGTCTTGTGGGATAATTTTTAAAATGTAAACTGGTTACTCTAATTATCATCGTGTATGACTGCATTTAATACTGCTTGTTTGGTCTACAGGGCAATTTGGAAATTCTTTGAACAAGTACATTAGACATTATGAAGGTTTATCGTATGACACAGATGTACTGCATCAGAAACATCAACGTGCCAAGAGGTCGATTTTGCATGATGACCAGTTTGTCCATTTGGATTTCCATGCACATGGCCGGTATGTACTGCACACGCACAATTTTAAACCTTTCCTCGCAGAAGTACTTGCCTTGTGAATTCTGCATGACCTTGCTGCATTTTAAAATATTCTAGTTAGTGTAGCACAGTGTCTTTTGGTGATCAAATTGAGTGTATCACATATACTTGAAAAATCAAATTTCTAGCCCTTTTCATAGATAAGAGAAGACTTTTTTTTTGTGAGAATCCTTGTCTACCTATGCAGAGCACTATTGAACCTTCAATGATTTTTGTATTGGTCACTGCATAGAATTAAGTGAATCCAGCCGTTCAGATGGCTAAAACCAATAGCAGTGCAGTAATGTATGGAATTACACTGGTATCCAACACTCATAGGTATTGCTGCTTGGGGTTCAGCAATGCCAATGACCTATGCTGGAAGTAATCTTGTGGTTTGATAATCTTTTGAAAAGAAGAGTGAATGTTTTTTTTTAAATTGCTGAATTTTGGCCTTGGCTCTTCTGAAGGTTTTAAGTTACGAGCTTGACAACATTTAAATTCATACAAGGTTTCATTGAAGTCGCAGTGCAAATTAGCCATCATCTGGAATAGATTTTAGTTCTTACAAATCTAATATAACTTTAGTAGAAGGCTGCAAAAATATGTTTAATAAGTCACAAATTGTGTTGGTATCTGTTTCCCATGAGAATTCTGTATGATTTTTGAGATTATGTTCAGTAGGCTGCTGTATAATGACACCACTGGAACATCATCTTCAGAAAGGATCTAGCTAAAGTTATGAAAGTCCTGAATGCAAAAAGCATTAATAAAGTGATCAAACGTGTAACATGCTACCAAGCAATTCATTCAATCTAAAAAATAAACTTCAAATGTGCAAGTTCTTCAAGTGGCTTCATAGTAAACTTCCAGTTGAAATGGTATCTATTCAACCTACATTAACCTAGCAACACCAAACTAACAGTAATTTGTTCTAATTCTTGCATCTGTGGTTAAGGAACTATGAATGATTTGACAGTTAGAACAAAATGCTAGAAATGCAGCGCTGATCAGTTAGCATTTAAGATTAATTGATATTTTGGAGAGGACCGTTCATCAGGATTTCAATATCTTCTTGTACTGTGTTGTGAAAATATGCCTGTTGTTTTTTCATGGAGATCAAAATTGTTTTTGAGTTTACTTGTATATGAAAAATGGATCTGATGCATAATCACAACAAGGGTGTTTTTGTGTTGATCAAAACAAGACATACCAAAATGCAAACATTTGGTTTTAAGGCATTGGAGAATTTAAGCGTATCTTTCCACCTGTAACTTTCATTGATGTCATCCTTTTCTAAGTTCTAATGAGTATCTGGGTTTCTATTTGAATATGATTCAGTTCAAGACATAGGTTTCAAACCCAGTGTTATTGTGTACAGCTTACACTTGCACCACTTTGCGTGAGCTGCAGTTGTGGTTTTATCTGACCACTTCCACTGGTTACATATGTTTTGAAGGTATTCTGATCCCTGTTGCAGTTTATGCTCAAACATCGTACAGTACAAGTGGTGGAACTATGTCGATGTGATTCATTTTTCTTCCAGCTCCGTCTCCCTAGAATTCTCCATTCACCTGCACTTCTGTAGTGAATAGCCAAGTAGAATCCAGTTGTTTCCTCATAGGAAGGACAAATGGGAGGTGAACTGCAATGGGGTGCTTTCGTGTTACGTCTCTCAAACGCTCGCAGCTGCACTGATGAAAACGTGGGGGACGTTATCTGTTTGAATTTGAGAAAAGGAGCATTTTGCGCACTCAAAAAAAAAAAAAATAAATAAATCCTGCTAAAAATATTTATAATGAATTCATACTTGAAACTGCTAAGTCTCAATTAACCAACTGAATTGCTCTTAAAGCACCGCATGTAAATATAATGATCACCGTCAAGTTTAGAGGTTTTTGATTGTTTGGCTTAGGAGAAATTTTGTTAATTTTAAGATGCTGCTACTAAGGCGAACAAGGGGTTAAATCCACACAACACACCAGTTATCTGTGAATGCATATTCAACCCAATAGCTGAGCAAGACTAAGTGCATACCATATGGGGTTCGTAAATGCACTCTGCTGACATTTACACACACAATGTTGGAATGGTCTCCTTTCATTTGAGCCCAGCAGGTGGTAGCTGCCAGGAAATCCACACCCATGAGAGTTGTCACAGGCCTGACTAGCAGTTCAATTAGCTGATCCCCAGCACCGAACTGGGGAGTGGTTGAAGTCAAGTTTTTGAGCTTCCTCTTTTAGGTGGAGAGTGCAGTCTGCAAATATTTGGAATTATAATTGGTCAGGAAGGCAGAGAGTGTTCTTTTCCTTAAGTTGGAGCTGATCATTTCATCAAATGCTGACTTGCAAAGTGAAGCTTTATCGGGAACTAATTATTTTTCATGCTATGAGAATCAAGAGGTAGGTTGGTTGGCATCCTTCCATGTACGAAAGATGATGGACACACAGCAAACAATCTATTTAGATGGAGTGTCTTCTCTTGGTACACCTTTGCTGATGGCTGCGAAGGCCAATCCTTGAGAGGCAGGTTCTGTCATGTGCTGCACGTGAAGCTGCCAAGTGACGCTGAGAGTTGTTTTTGACGTTGCCACCTGTTGCCAAGCTGTTGTAGCAACTGGTTGTCGTGGTAGTACACACCACTCCACAGGATGTGTCTCCATTTCTCTCTCCAGCCAGCTAGTGACTCCCAGGTGCGATGGTCGACATTTAGTGCCTTCACATCACACTTGCAAGCTTCCGTGAAGCGGAGCTTTGGGCATCCCACTGGTCACCTGGCCCGGCTCCCTCACCATACAGGAGGTCCTTGGCTATGTAAACGTCTTCCATCTTGTGTACATGTCTGATCCACTGAAGCCGCCGCTGTTTGATTATTGCCAACAGACTTGGGAGCTCTGCCTTTGCCTTTGAGAGGACTGCGACATTTGTGATTTTTGTCCTGCCAGGATATACCCCTAATGCCTTGCAGGCAGTGAAGATGGAAATTGTTGAGCTTCTTTTCCTGGTAACTAAATTGCCCATGTTTCACAGCCATACATCAAGGTTCTGAGAATATAGGCCTTATAAACCATCAGGGTCAGCTTGCTGTTATTTCATGCATGTTTTTTGCAAGTCAGCCAAAGGTGGTAGCTGCTTTCCCTATGCGTGTTTCGAGTTCTGTATCAAGTGAACGCCTGCTCAAGTCACAAAAAAAAAGACCCAGAACCCGACGGAATCACATCCCGCCCGAATCCCTCCATTTTCCCCCGAGCCCGACCTGACCTGGCCACTGTAATATTCCCTTTACTTACCTTCCGATTCCCAATCTTCAGGAAGCTGCAGCAGTAGCGTGATGATGTCATAGAGACGCTCACTGCACAGACTCCGTTTCCCTGCTTGCCGTCCCAGACTCTCAGCTCAGTTAAGTTTTTTTTTTCTTTGAAACACTTATCTGCAATTCTTCCTGTGCGTGTCCTGCCCGACCCGACCCAGACACTTGTCTTCGGGTTGGGTAGCAAGTCTTTAGCATCAAGAGACAGATTGTCTGTCACCATGGATCCAAGGTAGCAGAATTTGCTAACCACTTTCAGTAGGGCATTATTTATTGTGATCAGGGACTGAGATGCAACACTTTGTCTCATGACCACGGTTTCTTGATGCTCAATGTCGAGGAGAACAAGTTACAAGCATGGGAGAGACAGTCCATGAGTCTTAGTAACTGAGTTTCTGTTTGAGTGACTAGCACAGCATCATTAGTGTAGAGGAGTTCTCTGATCAGGACATGATGTGTTTTTGTCTTCGCTTTCAGCCTTGAAAGATTGTAGAGCTTGCCGTCTGACCTAGTGTGCAAGTAGACTCCTTCCATTTCTGCAGGGAAGGAGACGATGATGTCAAACAGTGGGGACTAGGACACAACCCTGACGCATTCCATTCTTCACTCTGAAACTGTTGGAAGTGGAACCATTAAACTGTATAGCGTAGTGCATGTTGTCATGCAAGGAGCTTCGGTGGACAGCCAATTTTCCCCAACGTCTTGTCGAGTTCTGCTCTGCTGATGGTGTTGAAGGCCTTGGTGAGATCTACGCAAGAAAGATAAAGGGGTATACTCTGTTCCCTACACTTCTCTTGTAGCTGGTGTATGAAGATCATCACATCCACAGTAGATCTTCCAGCATGGAAACTGCACTGTGCTTCCAGGTACACTTGGTCTGCAAGTAAATGGAGTCTTCTAAATATCACTCTAGCAAATGGCTTCTCCATGACGCTAAGGAGTGTGATGCCATTGTCGTTGTTGCAGTCTCCTCTGTCTTCAATTTTGTATGGTGTGATGATTTTGGAGTCCCGCATCTCCTCCTTCGGCACAGGGCCTACTTTCCAGCAGAGAAGGCGAAGGTCACAAAGGTGTGCCAATAGATGGGATTTTCTGTGCTTGAGTAGTTCGGCTGGGATTCCATCCTTGCTGGGTGCTCTTCTATTCTCCAGGCAGTCTTTGTCCTTCTGGAACTCCGGTGATGGTTTTTCATCTAACTCATCTGTGACAGGAAGTTGCAGGAAAACGTCAAGCGCAGATTGGGAGGTGTACAGCTCACAGGAGTGTTCAGCCCAGAGGGGCATCTGTTTACTTCTGTCGGTGAATACTTCACCATCTGCTGACTTCAGGGGTGCAGCTTTGGTAATGGCAGGGTCAAGCACCATCTTGATCCCTTCATACATAGCTCGTAGATTTCCTTTGTCACATGCAACCAGGGGAAGAGAACCAACTACATGCAACCCCGAACAAAACAGGCCAACCAAAGTGCACTTTGACTGGCAAGGACTTCAAGAATACAGCTTCAGCCGAGAACTACTGGATTTACAGACTGTACTTAAGTTCCATTTATTCTGGACTTAAATTCAACCACCAAATTTGTGTGTGTGTGTGTCTCTCTGTCCTGTCTGATTTTCATGTGACTGTGTAGCGTATTTTAAAATCAGGTTGGAGTGTTAAGTATAACAAACTTCCCTCTTTCTTGTTTAAACTCAAGACCTGTCCAATTGGTTCTTTTGCAATCACAGTAAAGGAAAAAAGGTAAAACACTCAGAGGTGGTAAGCACAACCACTGTTTCAAAGGAATAAACTCTCTGTTGCGGTCAAATAAGAGGAAGGGGCAAAAGGGAGCCTGAGACTCCCTCCTCAATTGGCCATAACACCTGTAAAGCACTTTGACATAAACTGATCTAGTGTTTATTTGCAGAGTATCTCCCTGCTTTGCATGGCTGTCTTGGTTACTTTCAGATCGTGTAGTGTCTTAGCTGTTGGCTTTATGTTGTGCAGCATGTAGACTTATTTTTTGCATCAGTGAGCGAGATTATCTCAGCTGAGTAGGTCTCAAACCAGCCCTTGGTGTGGGTTCCACCTTTACCAAATGATGTTTCTGCTGTTTCATAGGTGATTGAACTTGGTGACTTTCAAGCTTCATAGATGCCAGAATTGGTGCTTCCCATTAAGGCTTTGGTGGCTAACTAGCGTTCTAGCCACAGAGCAAAGTGCTGGTATTTGGCATCATTGCTTATGTAAGGGATGTTGATGTGTGGCAGGCCAACAGGAGTTAGACTGAATTTCACTGAAAGTTGTATATTGTTTTCATATATTTTGTGTAAACTAAACCAGTTGGTTGGCCTTGTTTCAGCAGAGTGCATCAGTTTGCCTTCCAGAATTTTGGAGTTCACAGTATCCAGTACACGCAGCATGCGAATCTCCCCCAGGTTGAGTTACTGTACAGGTAGATATTGGGCAGTAAAGTTAAATTGATCATCGGGGATGCAGGGTCTGCTTATTAGGATGTGTGCCAGAGACTTAATAGAATATTTAGTGCCGACCCAAAGTTTGAATCAGTCATGTTGATCAGTTATTGTTGACAGCATAATTTAATAATGACAATGATGTGCTGTTTTCTAAGTAAGTGGTGCAACAGAATTGTACACTGTCCTTTTTTTATTTTAGTAGTTGTGTTAAATTAACGGCAGACTGATAAGAGAAAGATGGGAACAAAAAATTGCATTTGCATAGTGCTTGTCAGGATTCCCAAAGTGCTTTCCAGGTGTTATGGCTAGTTGAGGAGGGAGTCTCGGGCTCCCCTCTTGCCCCTTCCTCTTATTTGACCGCAACAGAGTTTATTCCTTTAAAACAGTGATTGTGCTTACCACCTCTGAGTGTTTTACCTTTTTTTCCTTTACTGTGATTGCAAAAGAACCAATTGGACAGGTCTTCTTGAGTTTAAGCAAGAAAGAGGTAAGTTTGTTATACTTAACACTCTAAACTGATTTTAAAATACGCTACACATTCGTGCACACATTCACATGAAAATCTCACGCGCACACACAAATAGATTACAGAGGGAAACAGATTTGGTGGTTGAATTAAAGTCCAGAATAAATGGAACTTAAGTACAGTCTGTAAATCCAGTAGTTCTCGGCTGAAGCTGTATTCTTGAAGTCCTTGCTGGACAAAGTGCACTTTGGTTGGCCTGCTTTGCTCAGGGTTGCAAGTAGTTGGTTCTGTTTTTCCCTGGTTGCTGGCTGTAGCTATCTGTAGGCTTGGAGGGTCCCCCAGTCGCAGACGATTTTCACTTGATGTTTTCTGGGGCGAGAGAGAAGTGAGAGAGACAGGGGAGTTGCAGCCATCTCAGCTACTGTCCACTCAGTTAGTGCTTGTCTGTGGAACAAAACTTCCAGTTTTGTCAGCGATGAACAGATGGTCACGTGGTTCTCTCAATCCCCTTGTCTTTTTAAATGAAGTTCAAAATCTAAAACGCAAAACTTCTCTTGGATGGGGTTGGCAACATTTACCTCCTGGAGGGACGTCTCCATTTATGAATGCCTCGAGATGGTTTGGAGTGTCCCGCTAATCAGGGTGATCTGGCTAATCATCTGTTAGCCAAAGCATTGTTCTGGCTGGGCGTCTTGTAGGACTTTGTCTCCAGTTCAATCTCCTTTCAAATGTAAATTGCAGTGGCCATCTTGGCTGCTAGTTTTTTATAAATTACTGTAGAGTTTTTCCCATTAAACGTCTAAGGTAAGTTTCCAACCAATGAAATTAATATGTGTCATTTGGCATATAGGGTTTTCCTGACATGGGCAATGAAGTACTTTTGAAGTGTAGACACTGTTGTAATATAGGAAATATGGCAGCCACTTTGCGCACAGCAAGCTTACACAATACAATAGAATAAAAATAATTTTATTAGTGATGTTGACTTGAGGGGTAAATGTTGGCCACAAAACTGGTAATAACTCACCTGCTCTCCTTTGAAAGTACCATGAGATCTTTTACACCCACCTGAGATAGGAGATAGGAGATGGGGCTTGGTTTAACCTTTTATTTGATAGACTGAATCTCTGACAATGTAGCATTCCCTCTGTGCTACACTGGAGTGTCAGCCTAGATTTTTGTGTTAAAGTCTCTGGAGTGGGAGTGTCTGTAAATTAGAGTTTGGGTGGTCTTAACCAATTTCACTGATATGCAACCACATTACTAACTTGTTCATAATTCAATACTAATTTTGACTCAGCATGCAGACTGGTAGGAGATACGTTGTAGAAATATCTCCCCTTCTTTGCTATTGCCATTATTCTTTCTTTTGATAATTAAATTCATCCATTTTCATAGCTCAGTTGCTTCTACATTTCTCTCTCAATTGCCAGCATATTGTTTCCTCTAGATCTCTTGCACTGTTTACAAAACTATAAACTCCCAGTACAGTAACTATTTCCTTTCTTCTTCCATACCATAAACCAAATAGATTCAGCTATTTCATCATCCATTATATCATCCTTATAAATAGTGTTGAGGAACATTTGATATCGTCACTCTTTTTTCGTCTACTCTTTTTTTTCGTCTACTCTTGCCAATCTGAATATTTTGTGAATAGAAGATTTTTCCTAGCCTAAAGCATATCTCAAATGATGCATCAGGTCTTTTGTTAATGGGAATTTGTGCCTCTGGTGCACCCATTTACTTAGCAGACATACTTTGTGCATTTTAATATACAAACAACTCAGAACCTGCCTCTGTTGCCAATCTTAGTCTTTAAGTCCTTTTTACAGATTTGTTCATTATTACTGTGTTTTTCTTTTTTGTGCTTTTTTGCTTATTTGTTTTGTTCCCCCCCCCCCCCCGCTCCCTTTCCGAGTATTATTCTGTTTACATCAGTATTGCTCCCAGACTTACTAGGCTCCTAACCCTAATTTGATTCTACTTTTCAAGGAATCTTAGTCTTTTCCTGCTTCACTATCTTAGTAATACTGTACTAATATGTGACTCCAGGAGTAATCCTCAAATGACTACCCTTAAGTTGATCCTGCTCCTTAGTCTATATCATAGCTCCTGAGACACCCTTGCTGGATCTTTTTTGTCTATTTCATCCTATGTCACTCGTTCCAACACAACTTGTGACTTCAGGCTGGCTTAACGTGAGGGATAGTAATTTTGTAACAGGTCTTTTAGGGATCACTGTAATTATTGCATGCAACACCTCCATGAAGAAAATAATGCCTGAAGCTGAACAAAGTTTTATTTTAAAAGTTGAAGGAGTTGGTGCAATCCCAAGTTAAAATATTGACACCTACTTTTGAGCATTGTTTCCCGATCTGGCTCTGGACTTTTATATTTTTTTGTGTAGAATCTTGTAGAAATGTTAACAACATAGCAACTGACTTGTAACATTATTTGAAATTATATCATATCTGCTACTTAAAGTTCCTTGGGAGGGGTAATGGTAGTTTGCCTGTTAACAGTAGTTGGAGATGAATAATTTAGTGTACTGTAACCTTCCTCTAAGTTATTGCACAACATGGGCTGTCTGCACTACGTTGGTAGTCTGTTTATATTCATAATTATTTGAGCCTAACCAGGGTAAGAGTTTTATTTGCATTGAATTCTATTCCGTATAATTGG
Organism: Heterodontus francisci; assembly: GCF_036365525.1. Classification (NCBI taxonomy): domain Eukaryota; kingdom Metazoa; phylum Chordata; class Chondrichthyes; order Heterodontiformes; family Heterodontidae; genus Heterodontus; species Heterodontus francisci. The sequence goes on along the minus strand of NC_090408.1, from coordinate 26,160,253 downwards.
TTATCAAAGTTGGCTGTTGGAAGAATGGATTTGAATCTGTTTATATTGATTTGCTGTCCTTGTTCACAGCAGTTCCAAACTTGAAGTTTTGTTTTAAGGCCATGTTGCTCTGTGCCAGATCAAACTGATCATCTGATACACGAATGCGACCAAGTATTCCTCTGGCGTTCGAGGGAATTCAAAAATTCAGTCTCTCTGATTTGTGAAGACTGTCACTGAGGTTTTCTCAAATCTAATTACAGGCATGGAAAAGTGCCTGATCATATTTTACTTTATAGTAACCTGATAATCCAGATGTCAGGGCTGAGTTTTGATTTTTCTCCTCTTGTTCTCTGTTGCTTGTTGAAATTGGGCATAGAAGGCAAATGTGAGTTTAGTTAATAAAACTGTTTCACTTGCATGGTCCAACTGTTAGACAAGACTGGATGAAATACAGTCTGTAAAAAGGATTCAGGACTTTCTATTCTTTAATCAGTGTTGGGAGGGTAAGCTAAATAGACCAATGGTCATTTCCTGCCCAGAAATATGACCATGGTGCTTCTGAATGGTAACCAGATCTGACTAATGTTTAAACACCTGAGAAAGCAGGTCAGGGGCTGGGAATTCTGCGGTGAGTAACTCACCACCTGACCCCCCAAGCCTGTCAAACATCTATAAGGCACATCAGGAGTGTGTTGGAATACTCTCCACTTGCCTGGATGAGGGCAGCTCCAATGACACTCAAGAAGCTTGACAGCATCCAGGACCAAAGCAGCTTGCTCGATTGACACACACTCCACCACCTTAAATATTCTGTCCCTCCACCACAGTGCAGCAGTGTGAACAAACTACAAGATGCATTGCAGCAACTTGCCAAGCCTATTTCGACAGCACCTTCCAAACCTGTGACCTCTACCACCTAGAAGGACCAAAGCAGCAGATGCATGTTCCCCTCCAAGCCACACACCATCCTGACTTGGAACTATCACTGTTCCTTCCAGGTCAAAAACTTGGAACTCCCTTCCTAACAGCACTGTGGGTGTACCAGATGGGCTGTGGTGGTTTGAGAAGGCAGCTCACCACTATTTTCTCGAGGGAAATTATGTTTGGGCAACAAATGCTGCCCTTGCCAGCGATGCTCGCATCCCATGAACGAATAAAAATTCCTTGACCAAATGACTAGCAAACACAAGTTAATCAGAGTTTTAATTAACAATTAGGCTTAATGGTCTTGATGCTTAGAGTTAATTGACTTGAGCATTCATTTCAAGCACTGACTATACCTTGTAGTATTAAAGGGATGAATACTTGCACTTCACTAGTAGCATAATATGCTGAATGCTGCTTGGCATTAAGCTCCTTTCCTTACAAAACAGCATGTCCTCTGAAGTGCTGTGAGAAAAGCTATAGGAAATGAACTAGTAAAATATTACATGGTATAAATAAATTGAAGTCTGATTATAATTTCCACCTATGTCAAAAGTAACTACAGAGCACTTTACTGAAAGGCAGTTAAATTAAAAATAGGGCAGTCTTAAGGAAAAAATATTTAATACTGATAAATGTCTTAAAACCAAACAAGAAAATAGGCAGAAAATTTGAGTTCAAAATAAAATTAAATGTTATGGTGGGAGAGGTGGGGTGCATTTGCACTACATGTTTAGAATTGGTGCAGTGTAAATTTGGATTTGGGTTTTGACATGACTCTCGAGTGTGATAACCGCTTGCATTTATATAGTGCTTTTTTGAGTGGAAAAATGTTCTTGGGTAATTGGAAATAAGTGGATGCTGAGCCAAAGAAGGAGACGTTGCGAGCAGTGACCAAAAGCTTGATTGAAAATGTTGGTTTTTACGGAAGGCCTTCATGAAGGAGAGGGAGGTGGAGAAACAGAGTGGTTAAGGAATGGAATTACAGAGCATTAGGACTAGATAGCTGAGGCATGACTGCCAGTGGTACAACAAAGGGTGCGTGCACAAAAGGCTATGGTCAGAGGAAGGGAGAGTTTGGTGAAGGGGTAGATGTAGGGCTGGAGGAGGTTACAGAGATGGGGAGTGAGGCCACAAAGGAATTTAAACAAGGACGAGAATTTTAAATTGAACACTTTGGGGGAACCAGGAACCAGTGTATGTCATGAAGGACGGGGATAATGGGTAAGTGAAACTTGGTGCAGGCAAGATATAGGCAGTGGAGTTTTGAATGAGCTCAAGTTTATGGATGATGGGAGGCCAACCAGGACAGCATTGGAATTGAGTCTGGAGGCAACAAAGGCATGGATGAAAGTTAGCCCACTGGTGTTGAAAAGCAAATGTGGAAGTGGGTTATCTTTGTTATGCACTCCGCACTGTAAGTGCACTCTACACGAGAGGGAAGAACTGTGGTTGAATTTCTTTTGTTACAGTACCTATCCTAAATACAGATGCACTCACCTTGCATGAGGTTGGGTTAAGGAAGTCCTCCATTTCAGTCAGCATGTTTGCATTTCTAAATGTTTTACATGCTTGACTTTGTGGCTTCGGGTGTATGAATAGTGGGATTCTTGTTACAGGATGATCTCTGGATGAAGTCATAAAATCTGCAAAAGGCCTTAATGGCAATGGATATGCACCTTAAATCTAACCTTTATGGTTGTGGGAGCAAAGGATTGTATGATCTTGGAACTTGCTCAGGTCAAGCATAATTGAATGTTCACAATGTGTCAAAGATGTGTCCAACATTGGATAGATTAACACTATTGTTTATAGTATAGCATTAATCTTTCAGTCGAAGCATCTATCTTTCGAGCCATTCCTTCTGAGACTAGCTACTACTGAAATTTGAAACTGTTTTGTGCTGTGGATTTCAGTTCACAAGGAAGGGGATTGATACTGCATCAGTGTATACCATTTAGAATGCCAGTGGCTAACAGGGTATGATAACATTATCCAGTTTTTCATGATTCAAATCTCAGTCTCTGTGGTGATTCCTGAATGGCTTTAAGAATGCCCATATTAGTATGCACTTGGAGACAAGTTATTTCAAGACCATGTACTGGTATTGCTATAAAAATGTGTTTGCAGTAATCTGACAGTGAGGATGTAAGTACATATTTATGTTTCTTTTAAGTGTGTATAATTTCTGCATTTCCACAGTGAAGCCTGATCAAAGTAATGAGGCTTAAAGTATGATTTTTTTTCAGAACTAACATTTTTATATAAAATTTGTATTCATGCCATGCAATCTTGTGCATATTACATAAAAACTACAGCAAAAAAAAAATCAAAAGTGTATTTTATGCACACAGTTTAAATAGGGCAGATGTTGCCTTTTAAATTCACTAATGGACTTCCAGACCCGTTGTGTAGAATTGTAATTAGTTTTCCTGCAGGTTTAAAAGGATCAACAAAATAAAAATTCTTAATGGTTTGAAAATTTGTCCCCTAATGTTCAAAATCTCCATACTAGGCAATTTGGTTAATTGTATTCAACAATGGCTAAATGCAAATTCTTACTAATACTGTAACTGCAAAAGTTGCCTGTATAAGTTGACCTGTACCTAGTGATGCCATTGATTCTCTAGCCAGTGGAAAAGCCCCTGGGAAGGATGGCATTACCCCTGAAATAATCAAGAGTGCCAAGCCTGCTATACTTTCAGCACTCCACAAACTGCTTTGCCTGTGCTGGGATGAGGGAGCAGTACCACAGGGCATGCGCGATGCCAATATAATCACCCTCTATAAGAACAAGGGTGACCGCGGTAACTGCAACAACTACCGTGGAATCTCCCTGCTCAGCATAGTGGGGAAAGTCTTCACTCGAGTCGCTTTAAAGAGGCTCCAGAAGCTGGCTGAACATGACTTCCCTGAGGCACAATGTGGCTTTCGAGCAGAGAGATCCACCATTGACATGTTGTTCGCCCTTCGCCATCTACAGGAGAAATGCCGCGAACAACAGATGCCCCTCTACGTTGCTTTCATTGATCTCACCAAATCCTTTGACCTAGTCAACAGACCTGATCTCTTCAGACTACTAGCAAAGATCGGATGTCCACCAAAGCTACTAAGTATCATCACCTCATTCCATGGCAATATGAAGGGCACAATTCAGCCTAGCAGCGCCTCATTAGACCCCTTTCCTATCTTGAGTGGCGTGAAACAGGGCTGTGTTCTCGCACCTACACTGTTTGGGATCATCTTCTCCCTGCTGCTCTCGCATGCGTTCAAGTCTTCAGAAGAAGGAATTTTCCTCCACACAAGATCAGTTGGCAGGTTGTTCAGCCTTGCCCTTCTAAGAGCGAAGTCCTCATCAGGGAACTCCTTTGCTGACTATGCTGCATTAACATCCCACACAGAAGAGTGTCTACAGAGACTTATCGACAGGATTGCGGCTGCCTACAACGAATTTGGCCTAACCATCAGCCTCAAGAAAACAAACATCATCGGACAGGACGACAGAAATGCTCCACCCATCAATATTGACGACCATGCTCCGGAAGTGGTTCAAGAGTTCACCTAACTAGGCTCAACTATCACCAGTAACCTGTATCTGAATGCAGAAATCAACAAGCGCATGGGAAAGGCTTCCACTGCTACGTCCAGACTGGCCAAGAGAGTGTGGGAAAATGGCACACTGACACGGAACACAGAAGTCTGAGTATATCAAGCCTGTGTCCTCAGTACCTTGCTCTACGGCAGCGCGGCCTGAACAACATATGTCAGCCAAGAGTGATGTCTCAATTCATTCCATCTTCGCTGCCTCCGGAGAATCCTTGGCATCAGGTGGCAGGACCGTATCTCCAGTGCGGAAGTCCTCGAGGGGGCCAAAATCCCCAGTATATACACCTTACTGAGCCTGTGGCGCTTGAGATGGCTTGGCCATGTGAGCCGCATGGAAGATGGCCTGATCCCCAAGGACATATTGTACAGCGAACTCGTCACTGCTATCAAACCCACCAGCCGTCCATGTCTCAGCTTTAAAAATGTCTGCAAACGCGACATGAAGTCCTGTGACATTGATCACAAGTCGTGGGAGTCAGTTGCCAGTGATTGCCAGAACTGGCAGACCGCCATAAAGGCAGGGCTAAAGAGTGGCGAGTCGAAGAGACTTCGCTGTTGGCAGGAAAAAAGACAGAAGCGCAAGGAGAGAGCCAACTGTGTAACAGCCCCGACAACCAATTTTATCTGCAGCACCTGTGGAAGAGTCTGTCACTCTAGAATTGGCCTTTACAGCCACTCCAGGCGCTGCTTCACAAACCACTGGCCACCTCCAGGCGCTTAACCATTGTCTCTCGAGACAAGGAGGCCAAAGAAGACTTGGAACACCTGTAAGAATTGATGTCCAAGAAACCTTAACAAGCCCTTAGAAACATATAAACAGTGTTTTATTGGTTCATAGGACCATAGGAAATAGGAGCAGGAGTAGGCAATTCGGCCCATCGAGCCTGCTCTGCCATTCAAACAGATCGGCTGATCATCTACCTCTATGCCATTTTTCCCCACTATCCCCATATCCCTTGATGTCATTAGTATCCAGAAATCTATTGATTTCTGTCTTGAATATGCTTAATGATGAGCTTCCACTGCCCTCTGAGGTAGAGAATTCCACAGATTCACTACCCTCAGTGAAGAAATTCCTCCTCTTCTCGGTCTTAAATGGCCTGCCCCTTATTCTAAGACTGTGTCCCCTGGTTCTAGACTCGCCAGCCCGAAGAAACATACTATCCACATCTACCATGTCTCGCCCTGTAAGAATTTTGTAAGTTTTTCAATGCGATCACCTCTCATTCTTTGAAACTCTGGAGAATACAGGCCCAGTTTCTACAGTCTCTCCTCATACAATCCCACCTTCCCAAGGTTGCACTCACTCGATAGCAAGTATATCCTTCCTCGATAAGGAGACCAAAACTGTACACAATACTCTGGTGCGGTCTCTCCAATGCTTTTTATACAATTGCAGCAAGGCGCCTTTACTCGTGTACTCTTACCCCCTTGCAATGAAGGCCAACATACCATTTGCTTTCCTAATTGCTTGCTGCACCTGCATACAAGCTTTTAGTGACTCGTGAACAATGACACCCAATTCCCTTTGGTCGTCAACACTTCCCAACCCATCTCCATTTAAGAAATACTCTATTTCTGTTTTTTTTTCTACCAAAGTGGATCACTTCACTCTTGTTCACATTATATTCCATCTGACATGTTCTTGCCCATTCACTTAGCCTGTCGCAATCCCCTTGAAGCCTCCTTGCATCCTCCTGACTACTTGCATTCCCACCCAGTTTTGTGTTGTCAAATTTGTAAATATTACATTTTGTCGCCACATTCAAATCATTTCTACAGATTGTGAACGGCTGTGGCCCAAGTACTGATCCTTGCGGTACTCCATTAGTAACAGCCTGCCATCCTGAGAATGACCCATTTATTCCTACTCTGCTTTCTGTCTGTTAACCAATTCTCAATCCACTGCACTATATTACCCCCAATCCCATGTGCTCTAATTTTGTTCATTAACGACCTGTTAGAACCAGTGGATGTGGCGTATTTGGATTTTCAGAGGCTTTTGATAAGGTCCCACACAGGTGGTTAGTAAACAAAATTAGAGCACATGGGATTGGGGGCAATATAGTGCAGTGGATTGAGAATTGGTTAACAAAGAGAAAGCAGAGTAGGAATAAATGGGTCGTTCAACCTCTCGAGCCTGTTCTGCCATTCACGGCTGATCTGCAAGCTAGCTTTGCCGCATATCCGTTCATCCCTTTGGATGACAAAACAAACCAACACTCAGGTTTACAATTAACAATTGACCTAGCATCTGTTGGCATTCGTGGAAGAGTGTTCCAAACTTCATTTGTTTTTTGTGTGTAGACATTGGCTAATTTCACTCCTGTTGGGTCTGGTTCTAATTTTTAGACTTTGCCCCCAGTCCTGGTGTCTCCAACCAGTGTTTCTCAATCTACCCTATCTATTACCCTTAATATCTTGAAAACTTTGTGACAAAAATCACCTTTAACCCTTGCACCAGTGCTCCCTATGCCATGTCTCATTAAACTCTGGACCGAAAGGTGTCAGGTTGATGTGTCGTAGGCCTGCGGTCAGTCCATGCTGACGGCTGTTTTGCTTCTGAACCAGGGCTCCTGTTGGAAGGCTGGAACCTGGGCTGCTGCTTCTGCCCAGAGATGGCAGCAGCGAGCCCTTAAACTGCATCAGCTGCCCTTTGCTACCGTCATCAGTCTGCTAGCACGATGGCAGCTATCAGATACTGCAATGCCTCAGTGAGAGACTGGAAGCCACTACTCTGGGTGACCTCCAGTCAGTCACCCAAAGTCTGCAACAGAAAGCTGAGCTTCCAGCAAAGTGGAAGCCTGGATTGCTACCTCGCCATCCCCTCCCAGGGGATCTGCTGCATGCAGCAACAGAGTATGAACAGAAAGATCACCTGTTCAATGTGGCAACTGCAGGGCATGGTCGTCTTAGAGGGCCTTGTCCCAAGGGGATTGTCTCCTTGCAAATTATAATGTTTGTGGAAATTGATGTTCAAAACTTTTATAGTAAGCAGCTTAGCATATTTATTAGTACATACAAAGATAAGCTTTTCATTTCTGCTCACTTGGCAGAAATGGTACATAATGTCTGTACAGTTAATCATAAATGTGGCATTGCTGCAAATTTTTTGTTAATGGCCGTAGTTTACAATTCTGTTCTAGTATGCACAGTCCAACAGTATTCATCAAAGCATTTGAGTACAAGTAACGCTTTCAGTGATTTCTATATAACATTCCATATAATGTTTGATCCCGAACAACAATCAGCATCTAATAAGCTTTTGGCTGATTTAATCTCGAAACATAGTCTTCACTGGTACACTGGCATTCTGTGTTTTTTTTTTTAATAATCTTGTGATCTGACTTAACACATTAAAGCTGTGAATTTACAGGTCACTCCAGTTTCATAAAGCATGATTTTCTTGAGGTTAATGTATGGTAAACCTTAAGAGTTAAATTGTGTACGAATAAGAAAGTATAATAAGAGTGAGAAACATTCAGCCTATTTAAGTTCATTTCTTCAGTATTCTAACTCATTCAGTTTAGCATGTGATCGACTATAATGTCCTTAAATTTACAATTTTAGAAGTTTATCTAATTTTATTTTAAATTTACATTTCACTCATTAAAATATAGCATCTGGTCTGCAGCAGGCTATTGGGAAGGTAAATAGCATGTTGGTCTTTATTGCAAGGGGATTGGAGTGCAGGATTAAACAAGTCTTATTAAATTGTACAGGGCTTTGGTGAGACCACACCTGGAATACTGTGTGCAGTTTTGATTTCCACATTTAAGGAAGGATATACTTGCACTGGAGGCGGTGCAGCAAAGATTTACTAAATTGGTCCCTGGGATGAGGGGGTTGTCCGATGACAGGCTGAGTAAATCGGGCCTACATTCTCTGGAGTTTAGAAGAATGTGAGGTGATCTAATTGAGACATACAAGATTTTGAAAGGGCTTGATGGGATAGAAGCTGAGAGATTGTTTCCACTGGTTGGGGAATCTAGAACATGGGGCACAGTCTCAGGATAAGGGGCCAATCATTCAGGACTGATATGAGGAGAAATTGCTACACTCAAAGGGTTGCAAATCTTTGGAATTCTCTGTCCCAGAGGGTTGTGGATGCTCTATCATTGAATACATTTAAGGCTAGGATAGATAGCTTTTTGGTCTCACAGGGAATGAAGGGATATGGGGAGCGGTAGGAAAGTGAAATTGAAGCCCAAGATCAGCCATAATCGTATTGAATGGCGCAGCAGATTCATTCGGCCATATGGTCTACTTCCCCTATTTCTTGTGTTCTTGTCCTACTGGCATGACTTGCCATGGCATAATCTAGATTTATCTTGATCTGGAAATGTACTTCAGTAAAGTCCCTCCTTCCCTAGTCGTCATCTGTAGATTGTAGAGCTTCAATATTTCTAACCTTTTCTTTATGGTGTCTTGTAGTTCATAACACTCATTCTAGTTCTCTGCACTCTCTCCAACCCATGCATGATTTTTTTGAAGTGTACTAATAGTAGATTACATGTATACAGTATTCCAACTGTGATCTGACCAGTTCATTCTTCTGACTTTGTATCTGAAAATTGCATTTGCTTTTTTAATTTTCTATTTCTCTGCTACATTAAATGTGAATGATCCATTTCTAAATCTCCATGTTAACTCTATTTTCCTTTATTGTATATTTATGTCACTCATTTTTCATCTTGGACTGTAAACCGATGGCCTTTATTAGCTTGGTTTTAGTTGAATCAATATACCATTTGTTCATTCTTGGAGCACTTCAGTAGCAGCTTGTAACACATGGTCCACTTCTCTTTGCATACGTTGGAGATATTTATAGTAAGCTTATCCACTGATCAGCTCAAAGCATTGCTACCCATTTTGACGTGCATTTGTTATATAACTGCTCCATGCAAAGCTGGCTGGCAAAATAAAGGTATATTTTTTTTATACCACCAATAAATTCACCAATGAGAATAAAATGGTGGGAACCTTTTGAACTTTGTGCAGAGGAATATTCATCTGAATTAATTAGAAGTGTTTCTTTGTGGTTTTAAATAATTTGAAAAATGATTACCAGCAAAGGCTGTTTCCTGAACAGTTGTTTTGTTTATTAGGAGTATTTGTAGGAACTGCAGGCTTCTAATTTCTAGATATGTACTATAGTGCAGTTAATTGTTCACTTAACAGCTACTTGAAGGTAAATCAGTGTCCAAGCAGTGGAAGGGGTTCAGAGTAAACATCTTCCCATGAAGAAAAAGGGTGGGTAAAGGCATGCTCAGGTCGGGAGAAAGAACCCGACTCGACCTGACCATCCCTTTTCTTACCTTCCGACTGGGAAGCTCCACGGAGCTGCAGCGCATGCGTGATGATGTCATAGTGATGTCACTCGCTCAATGCGCAGACTCGGTTTCATCCCAGACTCCCAGCTCAGGTGTTTTTAAAAAAAAAAAAATGTTTTTTAATACTTACCGGCAGAGCACCGACACAGTGTGTGTCGGGTCCGACCCGACCTGAACCCGACACGTGTTGTCGGATTCAGGTCGGGTAGTAGGCCTTTAAGGGTGGGACAGCCAAATCTAGAGCCCCCTGGATGTCAAGGAGCTTGCAGGGTAAGATGAGGCTGAAAAGGAAAGTTTATGTCAGACACCGATAACTCAGTACTACAGAAAGCCTAGAGTATAGAAAGTGGTGGGGTGAAATCAGAAAGGAAATTAGGAAAGCAAAGAGGGCATGAAAGAATATTTGCAAGCAAAATCAAGGTGAACCCAAAGGTGTTTCATCAATATATTAAGAGTGAGAGGATAACTAAGGAAAGAGTAGGGCCCATTAAAGACCAAAAAGATAACCTTTGTGTAAGGGCAGAAGATGTTAGTATGGTTCTTAATACTTGGCATTTGTATTCACAAAAGAGGGGGACAAGTCAGATATTGTAGTTAAGAGGGGTGTGAAGTATTGGATGTGATAAACATAGGGAGAGAGGAAGTATTGATTGGATTAGCATCTTTGAAAATGGATATAGCACCAGGGCCAGATGAATTGCACCCCAGGTTGTTAAAAGAAGCTAGGGAGGAAATAGCAGAGGGTCTGTCCATCATTTTTCCCCTCCTCACTGAATTCAGGTGTGGTGCTGGCAGATTGGAGGACTGCGAACTTTGTACCTTTGCTTAAAAAGGGAGTGAGGGATAGACTAAATAGTGGGCAAATTATTGGAAACATTTCTCAGACAATATAAACTATTACTTGGAAGGGCACAGATTAATCAAGGATTGTCAGCATGGATTTGTTGAGGGAAGGTCTAGTCTGACCAACTTGATTGAATTTTTTGAAGAAGTAACAAGAAGGATTGATAGTGCAGTTGATGTTGTCTACATGGATTTTACAAGGCTTTTGGCAAGGTCCCACATGGCAGACTGCATTTTAAAAAAAAAAAAGCCCATGGGATCCATGGAAATCTAGCAAGCTGGATACAAAATTGGCTCAGTAGTAGGAAACAAAGGATAATTGTTGATAGGTGTTTTTGCAACTGGAAGACTGTTTCCACTGGTGTTCCGCAGGGCTCAGTACTAGGTCCCTGCTTTTTGTGCTACATATTGACGATTTGGACATAAATCTGATCTGATCAAGAAGTTTACAGATGACACAAAAATTGGCCATGTGGTTGATCGCGAGGAGGATAGCTGTCGACTGCAGGAAGATATTGATGGACTGGTCAGGTGGGCAGAAAAGTGGTAAATGGAATTCAACCCAGAGAAGTGTGTGGTGATGCATTTGGGGAGGTCAACCAATGCAACGGAATACACAATTAATGGGAGAAAACTGAGAGGTGTAGAGGAAATGAGGGACCTTGGAGTGAATGTTCACAGATCCATGAAGGTAGCAGGACAGGTCAATAAGGTGGTTAAGAAGGCATATGGACCCCTTTCCTTTATTAGCCGAGCTATAGAATACAAGAGCAGGGAGGTTATGCTGGAACTGTATAAATCATTAGGTCAGCCACAACTTGAGTACTGTGCAGTTCTGGTCCCCTTGATAAAGGATGTAATTGCATTAGAGAGGGTACAGAGGAGATTTACGAGGATGTTGTCAGGACTGGAAAAATGCAGCTATGAGGAAAGCTTGGATAGGCTGGGGTTGGTTTCCTTGCAACAGAGAAGGCTGAGGTGCGATTTTATTGAAATGTAGAAAATTGTGAGGGGCATTGAGAGAGTGGATGTGACTGGCCTATTTACCTTAGCAGGGAGGTCAGTGACTAGGGGATGTAGATTTAAATGATTGGTGGAAAGATTAGAGGGGAGATGAGGAAAAACTTTTTCACCCAGAGGGTGGTGGGGGTTTGGAACTTGGTGCCTGAAAGGGTGGTATAGGCAGAAGCCCTCAAGTCATTTAAAAAAAAAAAAAAAAATCTGGATATGCAATTCAAGTGCTATAACCTGCAGGGCTACGGACCAAATGCTGGAAGGTGGGATTAGGCTGGTTGGCTGGTTTTTCGGCTTGTGCAGACACAATGGCTGGAATTTTATGGCCCCCCCTCCAGGTGGGGGGATTGGGGCAGCCACTTCCGAAGCCCCAACTCCTGGAGACTCCCCTTGCCTTGCCGGGGCCCAGCCAATTGTTCCTAGCGAGGGCCTAAAAACTTACCTGAGTTCTGGGGCCTCCTTCCTCTTGCTTCTGATGGCTGGAAGGAGGTGGAAGTCCCGCCCAAGACCAATTAAGGGCCTGGCCAGTGAGAAATGTCAGCGTGGCTCGCCAGCGACTTTTCGGCCAGTGGGCAGGGCCTCCTGTCCAATGTAAAATTCCACCCAATGGGCCAAGTGGTCTCTTCGTGTCTGGGATCTTTCTATGACTTTCTAACAACTGTAAGGGTGCAGTAGGTGAGTGGATTTGGTACTGGATGAGCAATCCAGAGATTGAAAGTTCAAATCCTACCATGACAAACTGGGAAATTGAATTTAGTAAATCTGGTAACTTGTGGAATGGCACCAGATAAATAATTATAAAAAGCAGCTGGGTTGTCATTTTAACCAAAAAAAACCTGCTTGTGTTCAGGGAAGCAAACCTGCCCCTGCCCTCACCCCTTACCTGATCACATATGGATGTGACTCTAGGTTCCATATTACATTGTTGACACCATGTCCTCCAAGCAGCTGGGGCAGGGCTGTACGTACAGCGTTGCCTGCATCCTGAGATCAAATTAAGAAAAATTGATAATGTAATGAGGTCATTAGATGTTGTGTTTCTTTGTTCATTTTGTTAAAAGTTGGAGCAAATGAACCTAACTACAGATCAATTTCTGCATGTCTTGTATATTCTTTCAAATCCATTGCCTGAACTCAAAATTTTCATTAACTAATGCCAGATAAGAACTAGGTAACCTCAGAATGTAAAACAGTTGCAAGTGATCCTACTGGTTGTCTAATACTTGTGCCACATAGGGTCATGGAATGGCCATTTCCAAAAAAACTTAATTACCTCCCCTGACCTTCAGCTGCATCCCCCTGCATTAATCCCCACTACTTCCACTGGGTTTGGTGGGGTGAGTGGTGAGAGGGAGACTGTGTTTGTGATGCCTGCCCAGCTAATCCATCTCTGTTGAAGATTTTAAGCAAGAACCTTGTAACTTCAAAATCCATATTTCAAGTTTTGCTCCCAAGTGCCAAATGGACAATGGCAATGCAATAGGGTGGTGGATACAGATTTAATAGTAGTCTTCAAAAGGAAAATGGATAAATGCTTGAAGGAGAAAAAAATTCCAGGGATATGGGGAAAAGAACTGAGGAGTGGGACTAACTGGATTGCTCTTCGAAAGTGCTAGCACAAACTTAAATGGACAGAACAGCCTCCTTTTGTGCTGTACTGATTTTTTTGTTTGCTTGTTTAGTGGGATGTTGCTGACTAGGCCAGCATTTATTGCCCATCCTTAATTGCGCTTGAAGTGAGTGGCTTGTTAGACCATTTAAGAGGGCCTTTAAGAGTCAACCACATTGCTGTGGGTCTGGAGTCACATGTAGGCCAGATCAGGTAAGGATGGCAGATTTCCTTCCCTAAAAGACATTAGTGAACCAGATGGGTTTTTACAACAATCGACAATGGTTTCATGGTCACCATTAGACTAGATTTTTAATTCCAGATTTGTTAATTGGATTCAAATTTCACCATTTGTCATGGTGGGATTCGAACCCATGCCCCCCTCCCCACCCGAACATTAACCTGGTCTCTAGATTACTAGTCTAGTGTCATTACCACTACACCACCGCCTCCCTTGATGTATGGTTCTACATCCCTGCGCTCTATACATAACATAAGTACAATGCCTTTTTCAGTTCTCCTGCAATGAGATTGATCAAATTCTTTGGTAGTCATGACACCCAAGAGATGGCACACCCTTGTCTCTGGACCAGGGTTGGCACCAGATAAATAACCAAAAAGCAGCTGGGTTGTCATTTTTTTTTTAAAGTTGGTTATTTTCCAGGGAAGCAAATCTTACTCTGCCTCTGGCCTTGAATAATCATTGTTTTAATGTCAGAAGGGAAGGGGTAAAACAAAAGGAAATAACATGGTTCAAGTTGAGAAATATCTAAGTCGTGGGCAAATTCTGCACATGTCTACTGGCTTTAATATGAAAGGAAACTCTGTTAAAAGTGACTTTTTAACTATCTGGAAAATGCTACTGAATCACTCCCCTTCTCCACTTACCACTCCACCCCCACCCAAAACAGATTAGTGTGAGACTGGATCAGATAGATTAAAGTCACACATTCGGTCTTGGTCTGTAATTTTTTAATTGACGTCAGCCAGTGTGGTGTGATAGTTAATAAATTGTCCTCTGTTTCTGGGCTAGGTAGAGGAAGGAAGTGGCTCAGGTTTCCGCTTGTCATAGAGTCATAGAGAGATACAGCACTGAAACAGGCCCTTCGGCCCACCGAGTCTGTGCCGACCAACAACCACCCATTTATACTAATCCTACATTAATCCCATATTCCCTATCACATCCCCACCATTCTCCACCACCTACCTACACTAGGGGCAATTTACAATAGCCAATTTACTTATCAACCTGCAAGTCTTTGGCTGTGGGAGGAAACCGGAGCACCCGGCGGAAACCCACATGGTCACAGGGAGAACTTGCAAACTCTACACAGGCAGTACCCAGAACCGAACCCGGGTCGCTGGAACTGTGAGGCTGCGGTGCTAACCACTGTGCCACCCCAGTTCCTGTTGCGTCCTGTGTTTTGGGAAACCCAGTAACCTGCAGAAAACTTCTACTGCTGTGTTGCTGCTGAGTCCTGAGCAGATTGGTTGCTGCACCCCTGCTGAAAGACCTGTGATGCCTGCTGCAGACAAATTGCCTACCCATCACAGACTGTTCATCAACCTTGCCTGGAGAGACTTCGAGCGACATCCGACTATTCAACTCGGACACCTCACCGTACCGAAAACATCCTACCAGAACATGATAAACGCAATCATTTTATTTTTTTCCTATTTATTTCTCAGAAACAGCTGTAAACCCAAAAAGTCCTTTTCCCTGGTTAACCAGTTTTTGCATGTGTGTGCGTGAGGGCTAGGAAGAATAAGGAGTTTTTAAAAAATCTTTTCATATATAGATTTATCTCATTATTGTTTGACATTTCTTTTCTAATAAATAATGTTGTTAACCCCAGGACGTTAATGCATCCTGCACTTGTTGCTCCTCACTCTTGTATTTCATATTCAGTGCTCTCTACTCTACTCTAACTCCATAGTTCCCAGGGGTGGGTCCTGGTACTTGGAGCATTGGGAGAGGTAATGGAAGATGGCTGCAACAGAGCCCCAGAGGGGGCGGGGGGTGGTTGTGGTGCTCGAAGAGGTGGTGTTGGGGGAAGGAGGGGTGTGGGTGGGGAAGGGGATTGTTTGGGCTAGAGCTGGGAGTGGGGGAGGTGTGGACTGGTGCTTGGGGTGGAGGATGGAAGGTGCGGGCTAATGCTGGGTGTGGGGACCACCAATTGCTACTGGGTCGGCAGAGTGGTGTGTGTAATAGTTGTTTTGTAACCATTGGTACACATATGTGAATGGGTGTTGACTGAGAAGAGGATCAAGGTTGTATGTGAAGCCCGTCAAAGGGAAATGGCTTGCTGATGTTTACTATCTAAGAATGACTAATGGCCACTTTAGAGGTTGTCTGGCACCAGAAAAACTGTACAACACTGAAAGTTACTGCCTTCAGGAAGGAATTGGATGTAGGAATAAAAATCATTTTGTTGTCACGCCATAAAATTGCATCCAATGTAACACAGAAAACCAAAGCCATTTTTCAGAGAGCCAGTGTAGACACAATGGCTGCCTCCTGTGCTGTCACAGTTCTGTGATTCTGAGATTGCCTTTGGCCCCCACCACAAACTCTGTTCACCTTGCTACTGATTTCATCTCCTCCCTGGCCATTGGAACCAAACCAAATTGTTTGCAGTCTCAGCATCCTATTTCACTCTGAGCTGAACTGAGTCCATATCCACTCCATCACCAAGGCCACCTGCTTACACCTCTGTAATATCTCCCATTTGTGCCACCACCTCAGCCCATCTGGTGCTGGAACCCTCATCCATTCTTTTGTTCCTCCAAACTCAACAATTCCGGTGCTTTTCTGCTCAACCTTCCATCTTCTGCTCTCCATAATCTGCTACTTGTATCCTAACTCGCCCCAAATCCTCTTCACCCATCGCTCCTGTGATCCTGGACCCACATTGGCTACATTGTCCTACAATGCCTTGAATTTACAGTTTCTATCTTTTTCGTCAGATCCTTCCAGGATCTCACTCCTCCCTATCTCTGTAATCCCTTATAGCTCTAGGACTCTACAAAAAAATCTGTTACTCCAACTGTGGTCTCTTGTGTAGCCCTGACTTCCTTTGCCCCAGTATTGGCACCCATGCCTTCAGCCCCTCTCCTCCTTTAAGACACTCCTAAAATTTACTGCTTTAACCAAGCTATTCTAAAGTCTCTCCTTAGGCCCTGCCAAATTTTGTTTGAGCTTGAAGTACTTCAGTATGTTTTACTACTTTAAAGGTGCTATGTAAATGTAAGTTACTATTGTAAGAATCATTTCAACAATAGCTTTATGACTTTTCAGTAATAGGGAGACAAGAATTACAGAATTGTTCTGCATACTTCAGTTCTAGATTAGATATGGCTCTGTGTTGCTGCAAAGTGAATGAATGCCTCTTTCTGAATGTAAGTTATTTATATGAATATACCAAGTATATATAATCTAAAGTAACAGTTCCAATAAATTCGTGGAAAAAATAACAAAGCAACTTGAATTCATGTTGTGCAAGTGTACTTTCTTTCGTTTCACAATCTCAACCACTAATACTTCAAGTATTCTATTGCTCAAAACCCCAGATGGACAACTCATACTTATTATTGCTTCAGTAATTTCGCCCAGTTCTACTGCAGATTGAACAAAGCATTCACTATTGTTGCTTTAGTGAAGTACTTTTGACAGTACTGAACAAAGCTCAAAGCAAATGGTCAGATTTTAATATCTAAATGTTATGTATTTTTAATAAAACAGATTTGAACCCATGACTAAAGGCTCTGCAAGTTTAAGAAGTTGCTGTTAGTATGTAGGCTACCTGTAACATTGTAATTTGGATGTTTTCTTTGTTCCTCTGTCTCTGGTTCAGAAAAATTTAAAAGCATGTTTCCAATTCATGATAGCTTTTCTGATCCTTCTTTAGCCAAGGAAATGAAAATATTGCTCAAGTATTTTGGGGATGTAACAGTTATTGGTATGTGTAAGTATAGGATCAGCATGTTGCGTGAAAGCCTCCGGCACCATTCTTTTACAAGAGCATCAATGTGTTGTAGAATCACACAATTGCTGCTTTTATTTAGATTGTTTATTGAAACCATTGCATCAGTAAATGAGTTGGATGCAGAGCAAGACATATAGAAGAAAAAAAATTGGGGGATGTGCTTTGAATATGGTAGGGTTATATGTTATTAGGCTAGGACACATGAGCAAAATTAAACAAGCCTCAATTAAGAGTCAATATAAATGCAAGTGGATAATACGTGTAGCATGCTACACTTCCTTTATAAGACTAGGAGGCAGAACGTTTTGCCAATCCAACTTGCCCTTCCATAGAAGCTACTGTTGCTATGTAGATGAATGCACAGCAAGTTTCCACATGTAGCAATGAGATTAATTTGCACTGGCTGAAAAATAAATGTTAGCCAGGATACTAGGAGATCTGGAAAACTGTCGGCGAGACATTGGTCGTCTCAATTTCTCTGCCCCCCCTCACTCACTCTAACCTGTCCCCCTCTGAACTTGAGGCACTCCGTTCTCTCAGGTCTAACCCCGACATGGTCATCAAACCTGCAGACAAGGGTGGTGCTGTTTGTTGTATGGCGTACCGACCTCTACCTTGCAGAAGCTCAACGCCAACTCACAGACACCTCTTCCTACCTCCCTCTGGACCATGACCCCACCACCGAACATCAAGCCACCGTCCAAAGGACTGTCACTGACCTCATCTCCTCTGGAGATCTTCCCTCTACAGCTTCCAAACTCATAGTCCCGCAACCCCGGACAGCCCGCTTCTACCTCCTTCCCAAAATCCACAAACGGGACTGTCCCGGCAGACCCATTGTGTCAGCCTGCTCCTGCCCAACTGAACTTATTTCTTCCTATCTAGACTCTATCTTTTCTCCGCTGGTCCAGTCTCTTCCCACCTACATCCGTGACTCTTCTGACGCCCTACGTCATTTTGACAATTTCCAGTTTCCTGGTCCCAACCGCCTCCTCTTCACTATGGACGTCCAATCGCTCTACACCTCCATCCCCCACCAGGATGGTTTGAGGGCTCTCTGCTTCTTCCTGGAACAGAGGCCCAACCAGTCCCCATCCACCAACACCCTCCTCCGCCTGGCTGAACTTGTTCTCACATTGAACAACTTCTCTTTCAACTCCATGCATTTCCTTCAAGTAAAAGGTGTCGCTATGGGTACCCGCATGGGTCCTAGTTATGCCTGTCTTTTTGTGGGATATGTCGAGCATTCTTTGTTCCAGTCCTACTCAGGCCCCCTCCCCCAACTCTTTTTCCAGTACATTGATGACTGTATCGGTGCCGTTTCCTGCTCCCGCCCCGAACTAGAAAACTTTATCAACTTTGCTTCCAATTTCCACCCTTCTCTCACCTTTACATGGTCCATCTCTGACACTTCCCTTCCCTTCCTCGACTTCTCTGTCTCCATCTCTGGGGATAGGTTGTCTACCAATATCCATTATAAGCCCACTGACTCCCACAGCTACCTCGACTACACTTCTTCACACCCTACCTCCTGTAAGGACTCCATTCCATTCTCCCAGTTTTTCCATCTCCGACGCATCTGCTCTGATGATGCTACCTTCCATGACGGTGCTTCTGATATGACCTCCTTTTTCCTCAACCGAGGATTTCCCCCCACTGTGGTTGACAGGGCCCTCAACCGTGTCCGACCCATTCCCCGCACCTCTACCCTCACCCCTTCCCCTCCCTCCCAGAACCGTGACAGGGTTCCCCTTGTCCTCACTTTTCATCCCACCAGCCTCCATATCCAAAGGATCATCCTCCGCCATTTTCGCCACCTCCAGCGTGATGCCACTACCAGTCGCATCTTCCCCTCCCTTCCCCTGTCAGCATTCCGAAGGGATCGTTCCCTCCGCAACACCCTGGTCCACTCCTCCATTACCCCCACCACCTCATCCCCGTCCCAGGGCACCTTCCCTTGCAATCGCAGGAGGTGTAATACCTGCCCATTTACCTCCTCTCTCCTCACTATCCCAGGCCCCAAACACTCCTTTCAGGTGAAGCAGCGATTTACTTGTACTTCTTTCAATGTAGTATACTGTATTCGCTGCTCACAGTGTGGTCTCCTCTACATTGGGGAGACCAAGCGCAGACTGGGTGACCGCTTTGCGGAACATCTCCGCTCAGTCCGCAAGCAGGACCCTGAGCTTCCGGTTGCTTGCCATTTCAACACTCCCCCCTGCTCTCATGCTCACATCTCTGTCCTGGGATTGCTGCAGTGTTCCAGTGAACATCAACGCAAGCTCGAGGAACAGCATCTCATCTACCGATTAGGCACACTACAGCCTGCCGGACTGAACATTGAGTTCAATAATTTCAGAGCATGACAGCCCCCCACTTTACTTTCATTTTTAGTTATTTTTTCTTCCTTTTTTTTGCATTCCTTTTTACATTTTTTGCATTTATTTCATTTCATCTTAGTTTTTTCAGTTTGCTTACCCACTGTTTTTTTCAGGTTGTTTTTCTTCAGGTTTGCACTTGCTGATGTTCTATATTCAGTATATTCACACCTAATCTGTACTAATGCTTTGTCTTTCAACACACCATTAACATATTGTTTGCCTTTGCTCCGTGACCTTTTGGTCAGCTATGTGGCCTGGTCCAATCTGCACCTTCTCCTTTGTTATCTCTTGCCCAACCCCCACCTCACTTGTTTATAATCTGTGACTTTTCTAATATTTGTCAGTTCCGAAGAAGGGTCACTGACCCGAAACGTTAACTCTGCTTCTCTTTCCACAGATGCTGCCAGACCTGCTGAGTGAATCCGGCATTTCTTGTTTTTGTTTCAGATTTCCAGCATCCGCAGTATTTTGCTTTTATACTAGGAGATCTTGCCTGATTTTCCAACAGTGCTTTGGGACCTATTGCATCCTCGTGAACAGATGGATGGGATCTTGGTTTAATGTCTTATCTGAAAGATAGCTGTCCAGCAATACAGCATTCCCTTGCTATTGCACTCAGCTATTGGCTTAGATTACATGTTCAGGACCTAGACAGGGTCTTGAATGCACCACCACCTCACTTCAGTGAGAGTGTGACCAGTGAGCCAATTTGACATTTGGTGAAAGGATGGTGGTTGCCTTAGTCATGGATTGCTCTAGGGCAGGTTTCCTTCATGGTGCAAAATAAGTCACCAACAATTATCCTTCCATTTGGATGGTTACAAAGCAGCATGGCCAGAGGTCTGGAGTTGGATATGTGGCAGTCGGAGGAAGAAAGAGATGGGAAGAAAAGAGGGTGGAATGTGTAAAAGGATGGACAGTTTTTTTAAAAATCAAGTTGAGCTTAATGCAAAAACTAGCCCTCCCACAACAATGATGTGGCTAAAACACTTTTGGGACATCTCAGTTGAAGCAAATGGTGTTTGGCATTTGTCGTGCCAAGCAGTCTGGGGTCCTTCTTGGCCCCAGCAACCTATCCACTGACCGGTTAAGGGCAATGATACAAGCACCAGTATACTGGATGTTGATCTTCAACCTTGACTAATTCCAGTCATCCGGTTTAAGGAAGCTGCCTGAACTCCTTGACCAGGTTGATTCCAGCACAAGTATGATGCCAGCAGGATACCCTGCACTCATCAATGGATTCTTGAAAATACTGCAATCAAAATGCACAGTGGCCTTGTAAAATGAGAGTGTACAATTCTGAGCATTTAATATGACTATTTTTGAAAAGGATTTCAATTACAATTGTAACACAACCCGTGATAGGTTAGAATGCACTTTACTAACATGTTTACAGTATTTAGCAAAAGGATTTTACATCTGAAATTTTATTATTAGGAACCCAATTTGTTCACGTAACTTCTTGTGTAACTGAACCATATGTTCGGCAATGCAGATTGAAAGAAAATGCTTATATCAGCAGCAGCTCAACAATGGGATATTCCACGTGTTTTTTGGACAGTGTACAAAAAAGTAACCCAAACCTCCTGTGAAAGTTTGTTTTCTTTATCACCATTGTCAAGTACTATAGCCACTCAAATGCTTCATTGCACAGTGATTCTCCTGTTAAATCTGAAACTATCTGCATAGTTGCTATCTATAAATGTACACTTTGTATTCCATATTTAATATATATTAATTTTGGAAACTGAATTTCAGCAATTGGACTTGCAGTAAGAAGCTTTGTTCCAAAATTAGAGTGTTTCTCTAAAAAAAAATGTTAGTAAAGGCAAGTTATCTGCTATAAATTTCTGTGTAAATTATTAGAACTTTTTTTTAATATACATGACTTTCAGCCTGAAACACTCGGTAGACAAATGATTGCACAGGAAAGGGAGGAACTTTTGAAGAGAGACTGAAGGTATCATTAGAGATGAGTGTTTAGAAGATTTTTGAAGGCAGGGTGAGGATGCAATGCCTAGTGATTTTAGGGAGTGAATTCGAGGTGAGGAGACAAGGGAGCAGGGAATGAGCAGAAATCCAGAGCTGAGGGAGCGGAGGCTATGGGTCAAGATACATAGGCTTGGATAGGAAGAAGCAAGGCCATGGAAGGATAGAAGTCATATTTACAGACTGAGCCTGAAAAAAGCCAAACCTTGCCCACAGTACACCATGGGAAGAGGTGCTTTAATGTCCCTCCACCTGCAACATAGAAAACAAATCTATGTATAGATAAGTATGTAATGTAAAATTATAACAATGCTGCCTTCATAGCATCTTGTACATTTCACCAAAATCCACCATGGAGGGGCTACTTTACTCTTGGTTTTAGTTATACAAAAAGTTACTGTACTTCACTCATTATCGATCATTTCCTCATTTCTGTACTGCAGCTTCAGCCTATATTAGCAGGTCAAACCTGCAATCCTCTGAGGCCAGAGCTATGAAAGTCACATTTGTGACTTTACATTTTTGGTTACAGTCCTTCTGCAGTATAAGAGAGTTTGTATGGGTTTGGAATGTGCAATTGACCTATACAAGTGGATCAGGAACCAAAATAAAGATGCACAGTTGTGCTTTGGCCCAACAGGTCGCATGGTTTAACCACCTCATGAGACAGTCATGTGCCCTTGGAAACATGTATGGTGTTTTGTTCAGTGATATCAGTAGCATTTCAGTAAATTGTAATGGTGGGTCTAATTTTTGTACATGTATGTAAACCATGAGAAACACCTGTAATATAATTGTAGAGTCTGTTTACCCAATCTTGGATTGTTTGCAGAGAATACTTTGTGCTGGCTGTCACTGTGGTGATGTCCTGATGGCAATTTGACATGATCAAAATGTATTAAGGTGGTAGTCTCTCAGCTACTCTCTACAGGGAAAAGGCAGGTAAGTGAATGGGTCAAAGTGAGTTGCTCTTGCACAGAGCTAGAAAGGACACCATGGGCTGAATGACCTCCTTCTGTGCTGTAACCATTCTATGATTCACTTTGGTGTTACACTGCATGGAATATAAATCCAGTCCACTGTCTAACATAGTTTACAAAGTCTTGTGGGTCCTATTGAAACTCCTGGAAACTTTTAAAATTATACCTTAACTTTTAAATGATCAGCCAGTAGGCATTCTCCCCTTCTTGCTCTCTAAAGATTAACATTTTTGAATGTTGTGTATTAAGGTCTGAGCTGTTTCCTGGACAGATAGAGTTTCAGCCAGGTTGGAGCCAAACAATATAATCACACTTCTGCCTGTTCAGAATCGCAACTATCAGTTTGTAGTGTAAATGTATATGTCCTTGTCAGTGTTATGGAGAAATAGCACGATGTCTTGAATAATTGTTTCTAGTGTGGTAGCTTAAAGCTAAAGTTTTTTTTGAGCCGCAGCAATTTGAAATTTGTCGTTGTTTATAGTTGAATAGAATTTAAACTGAAATATTTATTTGGAATTATTTAATTTCTTAACATCAGGTTATGCCTTTTTAAAAATAAGACATAGTTTTCACTAATATCCTCCATTCAAAAATAAGTGTCATCCTCTTTTTATGCTGTACCAGATGCACTAACATTCTATATTTGTTAAAACCTCTGTATTGTGGTTTTGAGAGTCGATCTTGTACACCTCAAAATGAGAGAGGTTGGCCATTGTGTAAAAATATAGTAAAATGAATTTAATT
Organism: Heterodontus francisci; assembly: GCF_036365525.1. Taxonomy (NCBI): domain Eukaryota; kingdom Metazoa; phylum Chordata; class Chondrichthyes; order Heterodontiformes; family Heterodontidae; genus Heterodontus; species Heterodontus francisci. The sequence goes on along the minus strand of NC_090408.1, from coordinate 26,136,859 downwards.
AGTTTATTCAAAATTAAACAGTATGTTTCTCTTTTGTGGAGAAATTACATTTTCCCTACACGGGTGGTAACTATGTTTTTTTGCTGTTTGATATTTGGGCAAGTTCTCCATTAATCTGATTCCTGGTGTAAATAGCACATTCCTGTAAGTACTTAGCTAAAAATCCTATGATCGATGAATATTTTACAACACACACATTCTGCCTGGGACTGTCTTTACAAGAAAAGCTAACCAGAATGAAGGCAGCAGACAGAAGACTGTTGGGCACCAGTATGCTGCAACGGGTGGGAATGGTTTAAACTGATTTTTTTGTGGCACGTTGATTTAGTTTGTAAATACTGAATTTAACATTAAAAAATGTTCACTTTCACATCGCAACGTTTTTCTATCCCTTGAAAGTTTCAGAAGGTTAATTTGTTCCATTTTACTGCTTTCTTATTAGGTATTTCAACCTCAGAATGAAACGAGACACCTCTATATTCACAGATGATTTTAAAGTGGAAATGTCAGGTGAAGAGCTGAATTATGATGCCTCCCACATCTACACTGGGGAAATCTATGGTAAGATTATTAATAGTGAACTGGTGTAAATGTATACATGTTATGCACTGCCAAGAATATATGCAGCTACAGCTCCTCCTGTGTTTAGTATGGAACTTTAATGCTGGATTTTTAAAAATACTTTAATATCACTTCCTAGAAGATGAGTAAAGGTTTGTAACCGCTGTCAAAAGGCAAATTAACAGGAATAATATGAAAGCTAGTATATACCTCATCACAAACTCATTCTCCTCTCAGAACTTAAAACAACAGATATCACAACCATTCATGTATTCTTAAAAACTAATGTGAAATCAGTTTTCTATGGAAAAAATATGCAGTTTTGTGGTTAAATAGATTTGTTGTGGAACTGGGTAGGTAGGTTCATTATTATGCAGACCAAATCATTTCAATTCTGCTGTAGATATTTTTTCAAAAGATAGATCGCACATTAAAGTGGCTTTCTTCAGAGTAACTTTTCCTGCCCTCACCATAAATAGTTAAACTCATTTAAATACCACAGCTTTCATCATGGAATAAAATTTTAAAATAAATCATCAGAAATGCTTCCTTGTATAAAATGTTTTACCTTTTGTGAGCTATAGCTCAGTTGGTAGCACTCTGACCTCTCAGTCAGTAGTTTGTGGGTTCAAGTCCCACTCCAGGACTTGGGTGCAACAATCTAGGCTGACACTTCAGTGCGGTACAGAGGGAGTAATTTTTCAGATGAGACATTAAACCGAGACCTCATCGGCCTCCTCAGATGGACATAAAAGATCCCATGGCACTATCTCAAAGAGGAGTAGGGGAGTTATCCCCAATATTTATCCCTCAATCGACATCACAAAAACAGATGATCTTGTCATGGTCCTGTTTTTGGGATCTTGCTGTGTACAATTGCCTTTCCTACATTATAACAGTGACTGCACTTCTAAAGGTACTTCATTTTCTTTTAATGGCTCAGGTGATTGAGTGAATAGTTAAGACGGTTCCCAATTTGTTCTAAGTTATCTAACCTCGAAACAAAGAAAGCATTCCCAAGTGTAAATCAGCCTTGATTACAGCTCCCAATTGCAGTCTAATGACCCCCACTGGGATGGATATGTATGCACATCAGGTGAAGACTGGATCGAGATTGTTTTGAAGCATCTATAGTTGAATTGTGTGCTGAATGGAAATGTATTGCTTTTGAGTAGTGCCTTATGTAATTGTCAAAAACAGTTCAGAGCAATGTCACTGTTTTCTAAGCAGATATGACATTCATTTTCAATAGCAATATTCTGCAAACAGCAATGAGATGAATAACCAATTTATATTTTTTGATATTTGACTTGTGGAAATCTCAACTTTAACAGATAGACAATCCACAGTTTAATTTCTCATGTAAAGGATAATGTTTCTGATAATGCAGCACTTTCTTAGTACTGCAGTAGAGGGCCTGCCTAATTTATGTGCTCAAGTTCTGGTGTAGGATTTGAGTCCAAAAACTTCTGACTCAGACAAAAGTGTTAACAACTGAGTTAAGCTGGTATTAAGAATGGCAGCTTAGGTGAAGTACTGGATAGCAACTGAGACATGGAATTGGGTTCACTAAGAAGTCCGCCTTCAAAAGAGAAAAGGAAGATAACAGCAAGACGAGTATTGATGGGAGGATACAGCAACTTTTCGGATAATAGGGAATGATGACCAAAGTGCTGACTTGAAGGAAACCTGTAGGGATGTAACAATCATTTGCAACATTTCAGTCACCATATTTTAATTGCATATCTTTTAAAACAAAAGTTTGTTGGGCAGCTTTGAAGAACTTCAATTACAGATGCCTTTGTGTTCCCAATGAAGCTCAGCAGCTGGTCACATGTTTCATGATAAATGGCAAACAATGCCGCTGATAACTGCATTAACATTCTTCAGATAATTTAAATCTTGCCTTTTTTAAACTAACAATCCACATTAAACAAGTTCCTCGTAAAGTGTTTCTGGTCGTGGCTCTACCACGGATAGGGAAAAAGACAAGAGTTATCACTCACCCCTATTGCTAATAAGTGTAGAATTATATAGTTTCGAGTACAACGCAATGTCAATATTCTAGTTTTATTTTTAATACAGAAAGGTTGGGATATTTTTAAATGTATGTAACAATTCAATTTTAAACAGGGCTCGTGTCAACCGTTTTAATATGGCTGACGAACTATCCAGTTGGAATACTAGACATTAAAAAAAAAAGTAATTGTGAAAATGAAGTTTTTTTTTGTCTAATTTTGGTTTGATGGCTGTCTTTTCAATTTTAGTCAGAATGCATAGGCCAGCTAAGCCATAATTTTGGTCCAAATCGATCAAGTGTTACAAGTTTTATCAGTTAACAGGTCAGAGAAAAATAATTCAGACTTGAATAGTACCAATGTGTGATTTGGCTCCGTATTGTGTACAGTACTGCATTATAGGAAATATTTATTTTTTAAAAAGTGTAGGTTTATTAGGATGCTTTTTTTATATGCATTCTCCAGATGTGAGCATTGCTGTCAAGGCCAGCATTTATTGCCCATTCCTAGTTGCCCTTGAGAAGGTGTTGATGAGCTGCATTCTTGACTGCAGCAGTCCATGTGGTTAAGGTGCTTCCACAAAGTTCTATAAGTTAGGAAGTTCCAGGATTTGACCTAGCAACAGTCTAGGAATGGCAAAACATCTCCAAATTGAGATGGTGTGTGACTTGCACGAATTGGAGGTGATAGTGTTTCCATGCATCTGCTGCCCTTGGCCTTCTGGATGGTGGAGAGTTCGGGAGGTGCTGTTGAAGAAACTTTGCTGAGGTTCTGCAGTGCATCTAGTAGATGCTAAGCACTGCAGCCATGGTACTAAGTGAAGATTTATCAAAGATGAGTAGTTTAAAAACAGAACTTGTAACTTTTTTACCAGAACTAAGAAGGTTAAGGGGTGGCCTGTTAAGAGACCTTCAGAATTAGGAAGTGTTCTGAAAGTAATAAATTGTTTCCAAGGTTCGTTGTGCTGGTAACACGAACGCACAAATTTCAGATGATTGCACAAAATATTAAAAGGCAGGTTCGATAAAAGTTCTTTGTGTAGTGTGGTTGAAAGAAGGAATTCTATGCAGGAAACCACTGCTAAGCAGATTGCAGAGGTTCTTATTAAAAGTAATTAGATGTCAAAAAAGTATTTTAAGGAAACAGCAGCAAGTATGAGACTTCTTGGGATTTTACTGGGTGGCACATGAAGGGTAGAAATAAACAGCATCTTCCCTATTTGAGTTGTTTTCATATCAGTGAGTGTAACTTCTTTTTGGACTAGTAAACAAAACTATGTAGAGCAAATGGTCTGAGGACTGTACTGAGTTACTTATCCACAAGTTGGCCATTGGGATGAATTGGCGTCAGCATTTCTGACCTTCGGAAATGGGGTAAGGTGGAACAGCCAGACCTCATGGAGCTGTAACCCAGCTAAACTCAGAATAAGAGGGGAGTCGAGAAGGGCGAAAATAATCTAGTTGTTTTGTGGGAATCAAATAAGCCTTGATTGTAAGATATCGAAACCTGTTTTATAAAAACTTTTTTAATGGTAACAATGTGCTGACTGTGCCAAAGAATGAAGGGCCTCTTGAGTGCAACTCTGAAGAATTATTTCCTGAGCTTGTCATTATGTGCATTAACTTGTGAACTATACCTTGTGAAGTATAATGAATTCTTAAATTATTCATGTTTTATTCCACATCGTACAATAAATTTTGCCATTAGGTATGTATATTCACAAAGTGTCTCTGCATTAGTTCAAAACAGTAAGATGGTGTGCTTTAAAACAGTGCTCTATGAAAAATATTAATCTGAAGTGGGTGCAGATTTAAAAATAACGGAAAAGGAATAAATACTTAATCACGAGTAGGTCTTGCCTTTTGTTGCAGAGCCTAAAATTTTAGAGATCATTATTTAAGCTGTAGCATACTGCAAAAGCCATATTAGCCACATTGCTGTCTGAAGATCAATGGACAATTTATCACATGAATAATCTTAAAATGCAGTTTACAAATACAGTTTTCATGTCACGAATGATTGCTCATCAGAAGTAATTTTCAAAATCATTTTGATTTGGTTTGTGGCTGATTTTTTTTTTTTTTGGTAGCTTTTCCTACCAGTCTAGTAAATTGAACTGTTATTTGATTTGCATATCTAATTGCTTTCTTGGTTCACTGCCCTCCTTAAACTTCTCCCTCCATGTAAACTCTTTGAGTACATTCACAGCCACCTGCTCAACCTTTCCATTTGCTATGGTCTCTCTACTCACACATGGTCTTGATCACTAACAAGATAATCTCCAAACACTATCTTCACCCAGAACCCTTAACCTCTTCCAACTCCACTTGCTTCTGAATTAACGCATTGAAAATGCAAGCTTTCCCTTAACTCCCTCACAAATGTATTCTGTCTAGCCTTTGGTTTTCCATTCACCACAATTTGCTCAAGCACTCCATCTCCATCTTTGATGCCTTTCTTCACTGTCTCCCATCCTAGTTGTTTCCCCCTGATATGGCCCCAGTCTTTGCTCAAGTCCAGGTGGCGTAGACTTGAGGATATATGGTGTATAATGGGCTTGGCTGCACATCAAATCTGGCTGGACCATATCAAACATAATTGGACATCACTCTTATACTGAAACCACAACGTATCATTCTGGAGAGAAAAAATAATCCCTGGCTTCATTTCTCCACAGCCAATTGTCTCAAAACTCCAACCCTCTTCATCCGCTAACAAGTGTGAGGCGCTCATAGACCTCTTTGCAACCAAAATTGAGAGCGTCCATTTGGCTCCGTCGGCTATTCGTCCCCTTGCCCATTGAGCCAAACCTCTCCCAGGCTCATCCCTGCCCGAGACTTGAGTCCATACCTCTCTCTGGCATCTCTCCCACCTCCCCATCTCCTTTCTGAGCTTGTCTTGTTCATGAGACCTTAAAATTACCTATACTATTCACTTCAACCACTCCAGTGGTAGTGAGTTCCACATTGTCACCACCCTTTGGGTAAATAAATCATGCAACACCCACCACCCAGTTCTACCTCCTCACTGCCTATGTGTCAGCCGTGGCTCAATTGGTAGCACTGTTGCCTCTGAGTCAGAAGGTTCTGGAACTCCACGACTTGAGCACAACAGTCAAGGCTGACACTAAAATGCAGTACTGAGGGTTTGCTACACTGTCAGAAGTTGACTTTTGGATGAGAGGTTAAATCGAGGCCCTGTCTGCTCCCTCAGGTGGAGGTAAAAGGTCCCATGACACTATACATAAATGTCTTGGATATTAGAATATAGAGTAACATTTCAAAATTTGCTATTGATACAAAACTTGGAGGAGTGGCAAACAGTGAGGATGATGCAGATCGACTGCAACAGGACATAGACTAGCAGAATGGGCAGACAATTGGCAAATGGGATTTAATACAGGGAAATGAGGTGATGCATTTTGGTGGAAGGGATGTGGCGAGGCCATATAGACTTAGTGGCACAGTTCTAAATAATGTGCAGTGACAGAGGGACCTGGAGATGCATATGCATAGACCTTTATAGGTGGCAGGACATATTGAGAGACTAATTAGCAAAGCATATGGAATCTTGGGCTTGATAAGTAGAGGTATTGATTACAAAAGCAGTGAAATTATGCTGAACCTTTCTAAAGCTCTGGTTATGCCACAACTAGAGTATTGAATCCAGTTCTGGTCACCACACTTTAGGAAGGAAGTGAGGGTCCTTGAGAGGGTGCAGAGGAGATTTAGCAGAATGGTTCTAGGGATGAGGGATTTTAGCTACAAGGTTAGGTTGGAGAAGCTGGCCTTGTTCTCGGAGCAAAGCAGATGAAGGGGGGATTTGATCGAGGTGTACAAATTTGGATAAGGTAGACAAAGAAAAGCTGTTCCCATTAGCTGGTGGCACAAGGATTTTGGCCTCCATCGCAAACTCCGCATCTTTGCCACTGACTCCGTCCCCCTCCCATACAGTTTGTTGGGTTAACCCAGACTACTTGACCCCAAGCTGAACTACTTTAAACCCCATATCCTTTTTTTCACAAAACAGCAACTTAAATCTCCATAACATTGCATCTGCCCTACATCAGCCTACCTGCAGTTGAAACACTCATCTATACCTTTCTCACCTCCACACTCTACTGTTCCAGTGCTCTCTCAGCTGGTCTCCTATCCTCCATGCTCAATGAAGTTTATCTTATCTGAAGCTTTGCTGCACCAAGTTCTCCTTGCCCATCTACCCTGTCCTTACCTACAGTGGTTTCTGGTTACCTCAGTGGCTCAATTAAAAATTCCCCGCCTCCTTTACAAATCCCTTTTTTGGCCTTGCCTCTCCCTTTTCCAGTCCAACCACTCTCCCTTACAAACTTTCTGTCCCTCTGGCCTTTTTATTTTCCCACCGTTGCCAGCCATGCCTTTAATGTCTATGCTTTGGGATCCCCCCTGAAACCTCTCTGCCTCTCAACCTCCCTCTCCTGTTAAGACCCTCCTTGAAGATCTTGACCCCTTTTAATATCTTTTTGCTCACTGCCTTTGAAGAGCTTTGGAACATATTTCTATGTTAAAGGTGTTGTATAATTGCAAATTGTTGATGCTTGAGCCCATCAGCATGGTTAATCGAATGGTGTTTATTTGGCACAATTAAAATTTTTTATTCTCCATACACACTTTTGAGACATGACCATTTGAAGTGTGATGCGAAAATTTGTATTGGCGTTAACTTTTAGATGGAGAAAAAGCCACAAGCAAACATCACTCACTTTGAGAAATAAATAGATCCCTCCCCCCTTTCCTTTTTCCTTCAGCTCATTTCTTAAGTGATCATGTGTTGAATTTCCTTACCAGCACAACTGTTGAATTACGTTGCAACCGGGAGAATTTCTTCATGTGCTTTTTCTTAAAATGGTAATTTCTATTGTGAGCTTGACATCCCAATGGCTTTGAGTCCAGCTTGCAGCTGTTCACTCTGCAGTTCTCTTCACAACTAAATAGCTTTATTTAAATGGCAAATAAATAAGTGCTTGTGTTTTCACCAAAGAGTGAGCATACCTTTTAATTTAACGAGCCAGATTTTAAGGAGCTGGGTTAACCTTTCGCAGGTGTCTGCAACCTTTTTTTAAACCTGAAGAGCTTTTTTTGAAAAAATTGTCAAAGAATAAAAACTATTGGGAGCCGCAAGACCTTTGGTATTTATAAACCAGATACTTGGCAAATTGCCAAGTGTCTGTAGTAGAATGCATATTTTGCATCTATGTTAAATAAAATACATGTTCAATTTATATGCCAGTGGAGAAATAAATTAAATTTAATTAGATGTAACTCTGAATTGTTGTGTTTTGACTTTTTGTTATAATTTTGTGAAAGTCACCTCAAACAAATTTTAGCTTAAGATGCATAGATTAAAATAATTTTTTTCAGCTATTGATTCTCGTGATTTATAAAACTCTTCTAATAGCACATTCATAATTATTGATCATCTCAGCTATATTAGAAACAATAATGGTAGCAACCATGAAACCTGTTCCTTGAATCAAAGGCATTATCTATAATCATAGTGTAGCTATACCACTCGAACAGGTTTATTTAAGGAACAATGATATTTTTCATTAAATAATCATGTGAAACCATAAAGTGTAGCATAATTAGCCTTTTATCCTCACAATAAAAACATGCTCTTACTTTTCTTGACTTAATTTTTTGTGGCTTTTTTCATGTTAATGCAATCCAAATGGAAAAGGTTGGGAACCATAAATGAGATGTTGAAGGACCGTGTGCGGCTGTGGAGCCACAGGTTGTAGTCCCCTGAACTGAAGGTGGAAGACTATTTGTCTTAATAACTCTACACTAGCTTCTACATATTGGACATGATAATTCTTCTCAACTAGCACCTCAATAATGTCATTGGTACCTGTACTGAAAGAGTTTTGTGCTTATCATACTTTGAAACAACAATTTAAAGTTTTCAGTGACTGTTCACTGTTAGAACATCATTGAACTTTCCTCTCAAACTTTTCAGATTTCTTCCTAGTATAAATCTTAATCCCGCTTTTAAGAAATTCACAATAGACTTGTGGTAAACTTGTTGTTATTTGTCCAACTATTTTCAAGATTTTTAAAAAAATCATGTAAACAAAATCTAATTTTAATGACTTTGTTTTTCTTAAGGTGAGAGAGGATCTCTTAGCCATGGCTCTATTGTAGATGGACGGTTTGAAGGGTTTGTCCAGACCCACCAGGGCACTTTCTATGTGGAACCAGTAGAGCGATACATTAAAAACAGAAAGCCACCTTTCCACTCTGTGATCTACCATGAAGATGATATTAGTAAGTGTTTTCTTTTTATGCATAACTGAAACTTGTCTGAGGGACAATAATCATGTTTGCTTTTCCAAACGAGCAGGATATTGTGATATGGAAAATGTTTGTACCAGTTTACAAAGTGCATTCTTCAAATTAGCTTAAAAGATGTATCATGAATCATTTCATTTCAAATAATCTGTTAAAATTGACATGAATTTCATATTGCTTTGAATGCACTTAGTAAATAATTTTAATTGCAAAGCAAGAAATTGATTTTATGTATACGTAACTAGCAAACTTGAGATTATATATTAACACGAGCATTCCTACCCATGTAATTTTGGGGAACACATTTTGGGAAATATGGCCGCACACAATCATGTCAGATCTCGTATGTATTCCTGCCACTTGTGATTTTGTATTTCAGTTAATGCCCATATAGGTGCCTCTTGCACATCACCATATTTAAATCAGCTCTTGATAAAATATACAATTATGCGTGTGTGCGTACACTATTTTACTTCAGTTATGACAGGATCCAACTGGGCGTAAAGGAAATATTAAAAGCTACAACATATATTTAATGAGTTGTTTGTTCAGAGGGCTTTTTTGTCACTCTTTTTTTGTTAATGTAAAGCATAAGCATAAAAATTAGTTTACTGTAAGCAGCAGTAGTTCTGGTTATAAACTTTTTAAAATTCTGTACAGCTAGTAATCTTGTCCCCAGCTAATTTTGTAAATTGATGAGGGCAAAACCAAAAAAACAGGTTTTTAAAAAAGGTTTTGATTTTTTTTAAATTCCCTTGAGTTGCCTAGACGTTGTTCAAACTATCATGTCTAGGACTGAATCAGCAGGTAACATTCACATGATAGGCATAGCCAAATAGCAGACCATACGGAGCATCAGAGTGGTATAACTGCAGAATTATAGCTTAGCAGATGGAACTTGAATGTACAGCTTTGTTTAACAGTTGCACTCACCAAATGACTTGATTGGGGTTTCATAGGATTGAAGCCTAGTGATTTGAAGGGCTGTGCTGCATAATTGTTAGAGCTATGAATAAAATAGCCTGTCTTTAAGTTACTTTTTTTTTTAATACAGCCTGAAGAACATACACAATTTCCCTTTTTTCCCTAACCCACTTAAAAGGGTTTTTTTTTACTAAGATTTCAGTTCTGAATAATCGTTGACCTGTTTTAATTCAGAAGTTGGCTGAGATGTTGTGTATTTGCGGCATTCATTTTTTATTTGATTTTAAATCATATTGTCCTTTCACCCCTTTCTTCAGAGGGTTTGTCTTGTCTCTGAAATTGGGACCGAAAGAAGTTTTACAAAAGTTCCAAGTCTCCTCCAGATTTGAATAAATGTTTGAATTCAGGAATTTTGTTGAAGGCAGCATTTGTGCCAGTTGTAAGTTTCCAAGATACTATTGGTAATATATTTCTCAACTATGAGAAAATGGTGATATCTTGAAATGTTGATATTGGAATCTTGTTAAAATCTCATGAGCTTGTGTTATACCTTGTCAAATTTTAGTAGGGCTCCATCTGTCCAAGCATCCCTATCGTGCATCATGCTGATTGGCAAATGTTGAGCTTATTTGCCTTATTTTTGTGAAAGCTTTCTGCAGTTTATGAAATTGTCTTTCTCTTTTGTTCAAGCCGTAAAGGTTTGATCAAGCCAAGAAAACTCTTTTAGTTACTGTCTAAATTCTCTGCTATAGATCTGAAGGATGCATACTTCCCTTTAGAGAAAGATTTCCCATCAAAAGTTTGAGATTTAATGTGGAAGGAGTAAGCCAGCTGTTTAAGAACAACTGTGTGACTTAATGTGAGCACCCAGAACTTTCACAAAATAGTGCAGCACCTATATGTCAGCAAAATGATTGTCTGTCTCTTTCAAGCGACTGCTCATAATTCTATTGGCTGCAATCCAACAGTTTCTGAGGATCTTGAGAAAGCTGGAACTCCTCCATCTTTCCAAGAAGTAAAACTTGTATTTCTATGCCACTAGAGTGCTTTGAGAAGTTTCAATGAATTACTTTGAAGTGCAATGACTGACATGTAAGTAAATCCAGTGGCCATTTTGCTTGCAGCTTGATCCTACGAACAGCAATGACATGCATATGGCAGTTTGGTGATTAGCAAGGCTGCCATGAGGATAAATCTTAAAAAATACTATATGCTTTTTTTTTCTCCTTGTTCAGATAACTATCTGCTTACTTATTGGTAAAGAGGGGCTAAGATTTTTGTTATTGAGGCTAAAAGTTAAATTGAGGGCAGGTTGCATAAACTAGGCCTGTATTCCCCTAAATATGCAAGATTAAGGAATGATATAATCTGAGGTTTTTCAGATGACAAAAGAATTAGATGGTAAGGAACTATTTATTCTGGTGTGTAAGTCCAGAACAAGGGGGAAAAGTCTTTAAAATTAGAGTTGGGCTGTTGAGGAGTGATGTTGGGAAGCACTTAACACAAGAGTACTGGAAATCTGGAACTCTCTTACCCCAAAAAGCTGTTGAGGCCAAGTCAATTGAAAATTTCCAAGCTGAGATTGATATTCTTAGTTAACAAAAATTATAAGGGGTATGGAGTCAAGGCACGTAAATGGAGTCTAGTTTAAGATTAGCCATGATTTAATTGAATGTCAAGCAGGCTCGAGGGGCTCCATGGCTTACTCCTATTTCTATGTTCCTGGGATGATTGTGTGGAAGAATTTATAGCTTTTATGAATAAGTAGGAAGTTTAGGATTTTGTTCCCATTATAAGATAGCCTTCATTGAAGATTTCACACACCTTTACCATTACTTAAGTTTCTGGTTTTGTGCCCTATAAATAAGAGGTGATGTTTCGCTAGTACCCAACCCCATGAATGTTAACAACTATCCCTCCTTGCTTGTCCTCTTGAAATTGAGGTCTGTAGAGCCTCAGCTTTTTGATCATCTAGCACTGGAGGAGAAGCAAAAATGGAGCAGCAATTTGCACAAATTAACATGGGGTTGCAAAGTGCCCCAGAATGCCCCATTCATGATTTTCATATGTTGGTCTGCTGTTTACCCCCACCATCACCCCCACCTACCCCACCAACAACGCAAGGATGTAAGGTTATATATATGGTCATTAGGGCAAAGAGACATCACTTTCTGAGACTTTGGCACCCAGCCCTACCCTGCTGTTTTGGGCATCTATTGAAGTGCACAGCTGCGTTAAACAAACATTCCTTGTTGCTTGGGTGCAATGTTTGGCAGAGGTTGATTCAGCAATTCCTCGCCCATACTTCTGGCTATCATCTGATGAATCTCCAGTGGGAGTCCAGCAATCTCTAAACTTGCTGCCCCATGAAAACAGATTAGGGTCAGTCCACACACATGTTTGGTGTAACTGGCCACCTGTTTGAGATCTGTCAACATGATGGCTTAGCAGAAAGCCTAGGCCCAGCATTCTGTTGACCTAGACCATTTGTTTGCTGTTTGGAAGAAGAAGCCTGACGACAGATGCATGAAGAGTGGAGAAAACTGTAAGTGAAGCGTTTCAAGGTCAAATCTTGCAGCAAGTCCAGTTCATTTTATAACATTGAAAATGATTTGTTTTCATGAGTGGCGCTCTTTTTTTCCTTTGTCTCTGTTCAGGAAAATGTGGAAAGTTACAGCTTTCATTATATTTGGTGATGAAGAATAGGTTTCCTGAGAGGCAAGAAAAATTTTCTAATTTGATGGTCTGTATCCCATTAGAAAAATGACATGCCACAAATGGGGCAGCACAGTGGCGCAGTGGTTAGCACCGCAGCCTCACAGCTCCAGCGACCTGGGTTCAAATCTGGGTACTGCCTGTGTGGAGTTTGCAGGTTCTCCCTGTGTCTGCGTGGGTTTCCTCCGGGTGCTCCTGTTTCCTCCCACAGCCAAAAGACTTGCAGGTTGATAGGTGAATTGGCCATTATAAATTGCCATTAGTATAGGTAGGTGGTAGGGAAATATAGGGACAGATGAGGATGTGGTAGGAATATGGGATTAGTGCAGGATTAGTATAAATGGGTGGTTAATGGTCGGCACAGACTCAGTGGGCCGAAGGGTCTGTTTCAGTGCTGTATCTCTAAATCTAAATACCAATAAATATTGTCTGATCAAGTTTGATGGGATTTCCTCCTGCTCTTTCCCTTTGGCTCGTGGTACTTGTATAAACAGGAAAGTATCTGGGAGAACAAAGGAATTGGTTCCTGCGTTAGTAAATCAAAACTGTATATCAGAAGGTGTATTCCTGTTATCTATTATGAATTTACAAATTGTTGTATGTTGTAATGGATTTTAAAATGGATTTCCTGGCTTTTATTTAAAAATTAAACTTGAAATGTCATACTCGGACGAATGTTAAAAGTTTGATGTCTTATTAATTAAATGACCAATTTAATGGAACAACATATTTCAAGAGATGAAATTGCATTGTTAAGCATAGCACAGCCTCATCTGCTCTGTCTTTCACTGCTTGCTCAAAGGTCAGAGTTTAAGCAATTCACTCATTGAGTGTGAGATGCTTGTTTTGTGATTCATGGTTACTTGTATATTGCAATCGAGAATCAGCATTGGAAACCTACCCGAATGCTGAATCTGAGATCTAGTAAGGTCAAAGGTGGGTTTCATTAATTGCAGCAGATTGTATCCATTCTGCACTTGTAGAAATGGCATTTATGGCAGACATGGGTAGTTTTAACCTTTTCTTGAAAAAAACATTTGAAGATTGGTGATGCGACTCTTTGAATGTGTTTCACCAAGAAAGCATTGTGTGCTGTTATCCTGAAGTGGTATTTTAAGTGCAGTAAATCATGTAAAAGAATATTGTCTTTACTTCCTTTTGAAGTTTTTTTCCCCCCTTTTGAGAAGTGCATAATAGATTCTGAAGTGTATTGACCCTGAAACAATATGTCACTCAGAAATCTATTCAGGTAGCAAGTAAGGTGCTGACAGCTTGTTATTATTGTCATCATAGTTGTTGGCTTAATGATCTTTCTGTATTCTGTACCGTCAGAAGCACTGGAATATTTGTCCAAAGAAAAAATGTTGCCTTTTAAATCAGACGATCAGAAGCTTTATTACATCATTGAAATAAGCCTACGGTAAAAAAGCTTCAAATAGAAGGCAATGCTGAATTCACAGAAGTAGACTCTAGCAATCTTTCTAGAAAATAAATGACAAAATACTGACGTTAATTCTTGATTTCTGCATTATTCTAAAATATCTTGTACAGTGAGCCTTCTGTATTACTAAAAACTTAGGCTCCATCTGCTTGTTACGCCACTATTCAAATCTTTTTTATTCGTTCATGGGATGCAAGGGTCACTGGCAAGGCCAACATTTGTTGCTCATGCTGAATTGCCCTTGAGAGGGTGGTGGTAGGTACACCCACAGTGCTGTTCGGAAGGGGGTTCCAGGATTTTGACCCAGCGACAGTAAAGGGACGGTGATATAATTTCAAGTCAGGATGGTTTCTCTCTTTCACTTGTACAATGATACTGCAAAGCTTTTCTTCTTGGGTGTTGGGCACCTTAAGTTGCGAACCTGTTCAGCACAATGGTACTTAAGTAGAAAAGAATGAAAAATATCATATCTAATTTGTTAAATATGTAATGACTAAAGTGATAAAACCATTTTCTGTTAATGTTTTAAAATATGCACTTGATAGTTGATGTGCAAGGTTTCAAATGTGCTTCAAGCAATTTTTTTTTTTACAGTGCACGCTTGTTTTCTCATGTACTGCGTTCATAGAACTTTCAAAGATTTTGATGACGTATGTTGTATTATTTCTGACCGAGTTGTCGAGCTCAACCATTAACTGCTCCCTCTCCACAGATGCTACCTGACCTGATGAGTATATCCAGCATTTTCTGTTTTTTATTTCACATTTCCAACATCTGCAATATTTTGCTTTTATATTATTTCTACTTCAATGAACACCCTCTGCTCACATTAGAAAATGATTAGTTAGTTTTTTTTTACAAATAAATGCATACAGCAAAATGGTTTTAGAGAGTAGTATCTTCTTCTTTGGCCTCCTTGTCTCGAGAGACAATGGGTAAGTGCCTGGAGGTGGTCAGTGGTTTGTGAAGCAGCGCCAAGTCTAGAGTGACAGACTCTTCCACAGGCACTGCAGATAAAATTGGTTGTCGAGGCTGTTAAACAGTTGGCTCTCTACTTGCGCTTCTGTCTTTTTTGCTGCCAACAGCTAAGTCTCTTCGACTTGCCACTCTTCAGCCCCGCCTTTATGGCTGTCCACTAGCACTGGCGACCACTGGCAACTGACTCCCACGACCTGTGATCAATGTCACAGGACTTCATGTTGCGTTTGCAGACGTCTTTAAAGCGGAGACACGGACGGCCGGTGGGTCTGATACCAGTGACGAGCTCGCTGTACGATGTGTCCTTGGGGATCAGAGAGTATTATAATCTACGAATTACAGAAGCAGAAATAAGTATAAATAAGAATGTGTTCTGGTTAAAATACCTTTTCAAATATCTTGTCTACATTTTACAAATGTAAAATTTGAATATTAATCTTACAACTATCATGAATCTTTGCCCATTAATTTTTTGCTGTTTTCTTTGAATTTCTAGTTAATGGTTTATATTTTTCATTTCTTTTTGTAACTTTGTGTGCTAAAAAACTAACCCATTGTAAAAAGAAATGATCATAGAACAGTGCATTCGGCCCGTCGCATCTGCTCTTTCACGGAGCAATCCAGTTAGCCCCGTTATTTCCCCATATATCTAATTTTTTCTTCAAGCATTTATCATTCTATGAATGTTGTGCTTCGTCTGGAGATGTACTGTGATGGTTGAATAGTGTTTAGGCTTGAAGTGATGCACAAGCCACTTGAGTTTTGTTTTAGAAAATGAAGGTATCTGGATATGTCTATGAAGTGTTGGAAATAGAGTCACATAGATTACGTGCAGAACACATCTAACAATGGGCTAATGAACAGGAAACTAGCCGAGACTTCTGGAAGTCTGTAACTGGAAATTTAGGACTTTCTTTGATTTTTTTTTTTTACATTTTAAAATCCCAGATTTAAATAGGAGACAAATGCACTTATAATTTTTTTTTATGGGTGGGGGGAGATTTGTGGACCATTGGCAGTTTTGTTTGTTCTAATGATTTAAAAATTTGATTCCATGACCTAAGTTTTCCTTCCCCCTTTTGTATTACAATGTTTATTGGTTAATGTGCCTTTGTATAATTATATATTCCCTGTTGCTGACTTGTTAGAGCTTGATGCTATTACCATTAAACTGCCCTTTGTTTTACTCAATTACTTCTGTTTCTGGTAAGACGCTACTTGTTAATGAGAAGTTAACTTGATTTTCAGTCTTTGTTTAAGCTGAAGAGTGTAAGATTGGCTGGAAATTCTTGCACCAACGCTTTCTTATCTCGAGAGACAATGGATACGCGCCTGGAGGTGGTCAGTGGTTTGTGAAGCAGCGTCTGGAGTGGCTATAAAGGCCAATTCTGGAGTGACAGGCTCTTCCACAGGTGCTGCAGAGAAATTTGTTTGTTGGGGCTGTTGCACAGTTGGCTCTCCCCTTGCGCCTCTGTCTTTTTTCCTGCCAACTACTAAGTCTCTTCGCACCACCGCTACCCTTGTGATAAGTACGGCAGTGGCCATTTTACCTTCTTACTGAAAAGTAAAAGTTAAAAAATCTATAAACATAAATTTATTTTTTGGACTTCTGATTTTAGTGAAGGTCACACCGATGTATATTTTGTTGACAGAGGCCATTCAGTCCATCTAGTTCATCCTTCTGTAGAAACCCAGAGTCATTCCATTACAGCATTATACATGCTGCTATTACCTTACCATGAGCACCTTTCCAGGTTTCAATCAATCTTTGATTAAGGTCATCAATATGAGGGATAAAACATACACTGAAGAGCAATGATACTCGAGTCTTTGCTCCCAGGATTCAAATATGCACAAGAATCCCCTAGTAGGTCTCTAGCCTTAATCAATCATCCACAGCTACTGACCATCGAGGAGACTTTCAACTCCTTGGTCTGCAGTGAGTTTGAACTCTCGTCCCAAGAACCAAAGCCCGTGAAACCCACTGTGGCCCAGTTACAGTTTTGGCAAGAGACAATGGTCAATTTACATTCAAGTAATAAATTCCATTTATTCAGATTGAAAGTAAATAGCTACAGTAGTTAATGCATTAAGCTATGTGTGTAGAGTACAAAAGTGCTATTTATGATTTGGTATGAAGTCACCAGAATAGTTGCCTTGTTCCATTTAACGCGAGTAGGTGTTATTAGAGCTTTGCATTCCATATTTCCATGTTACAGCAAGCCATGAAAGAACGGTATTGGGTAGCCTTTTTAATTGTCCCAGTTGGATAAACCCGTACCTTTTTGTGTTTGAACTTGAAACCAGTCCATTTCATTGTACAATGAAAACACAGTCAAGGATCAAAGTTGCCATGTTGTAATTAACCTTCCAAGCTACCATAACTAGTCTACAGGTCATGCAGTCTTCTTCTTTGGCCTCCTTGTCTCGAGAGACAATGGGTAAGTGCCTGGAGGGGGTCAGTGGTTTGTGGAGCAGCGCCTGGAGTGGCTATAAAGGCCAATTCTGGAGTGACAGGCTCTTCCACAGGTGCTGTAGAAAAATTTGTTTGTCGGGGCTGTTACACAGTTGGCTCTCTCCTTGCGCTTCTATCTTTTTTCCTGCCAACTGCTAAGTCTCTTTGACTCGCCACACTTTAGCCCCGCCTTTATGGCTGCCCGCCAGCTCTGGCGATCGCTGGCAACTGACTCCCACGACTTGTGATCAATGTCACAGGACTTCATGTCGCGTTTGCAGACGTCTTTAAAGCGGAGACATGGATGGCCAGTGGGTCTGATACCAGTGGCGAGCTTGCTGTACAATGTGTCTTTGGGGATCCTGCCATCTTCCATGCGGCTCACATGGCCAAGCCATCTCAAGCGCCGCTGACTCAGTAGTGTGTATAAGCTGGGGATGTTGGCCGCCTCGAGGACTTCTGTGTTGGAGATACGGTCCTGCCACCTGATGCCAAGTATTCTCCGGAGGCAGTGAAGATGGAATGAATTGAGACGTCGCTCTTGGCTGACATACGTTGTCCAGGCCTTGCTGCCATAGAGCAAGGTACTGAGGACACAGGCTTGATACACTCGGACTTTTGTGTTCCGTGTCAGTGCGCCATTTTCCCACACTCTCTTTGCCAGTCTGGACATAGCAGTGGAAGCCTTTCCCATGCGCTTGTTGATTTCTGCATCTAGAGACAGGTTACTGGTGATAGTTGAGCCTAGGTAGGTGCATGGGAAAGGCTTCCACTGCTAGGTCATGCAGTGGTGACTATGGAAAGCAGGGATTCAGTCTAGTTTCTGATTGTCGTTAAGTCCATACTAACAGTCGGTGAACTCTGTGGTCTTAATTTTTTGGTATTTTACTGACCTTAAAAACACTACATTATTTCAGTCATATTACTAAAAATGGATTGACCCATTCCCCTTGCCACAAATCTTTTTTGAATGTTGGGATTAGGTAAATTTTAAAGTTGTCTGCATCTGTGCAAATTGTGGCTGCTGATATTGCCAGTTAAAAAGAAAGTTGGATAAGTTTTGCATCTTTTTATTTATGGCTTATTCTTTACACACCCACAGTCCAACTTTTGAGACACAACTTACAATTAATCTCACTACAGCAACCAGCCTATGATTTGCATTGCAATGAGCTGGCATTCACTTGTGAAACAAGGGCTGCATTCTAGCAAGTATGCGATTATGTTATCAATGGTGAAAAGAATATGTTTGGTCTTCATTTGCAATGAAGTTAGAAAACCATGTTCAACAGACCTAGTGAATTTTGCAAGTAGGGGAACTGGGTTTCTCTGCACGTAGATGTGTTTCAGTCCCGTGGGGGCGGGTGGTGGGCAGGGCTGTGGTGGTGGTGGAGGAAGTACTCTTTGGTTGCTGTCACATGAGCTACAGTAACTGTTGAACATTTCTTTGCTGTTTTTGAATGAAGGTCAGACTGCTTGTTCATGAAGAATGCACGAATAACTCAATATAATGCAAACTATTCTGACTTGTTCATGGATTTTCTTTTACCAAAGTACTCAGGTCCTAAACTTCCATTTGTTAATTGGAACATAAAATGTCATATGCAATAACTGCATTTTGAACACTCAATGTATTTAGCTCCACTATTTTATTTTATTTAGAGATACAGCACTGAAACAGGCCCTTCGGCCCACCGAGTCTGTGCCGACCAACAACCACCCATTTATACTAACCCTACAGTAATCCTATATTCCCTATCACCTACCTACACTAGGGGCAATTTACAACAGCCAATTTACCTATCACCTGCAAGTCTTTGGATGTGGGAGGAAACCGGAGCACCTGGCGAAAACCCACGCGGTCACAGGGAGAACTTGCAAACTCCACACAGGCAGTACCCAGAATCGAACCTGGGTCCCTGGAGCTGTGAGGCTGCGATGCTAACCACTGCACCACTGTGCTGCCGCCATTGTGCCGTTGCCACTGCGTCATTGTTCCTGGTATATTGTTCCTAGTGCTTTATAAGCCTTTGAGTAAAATAATTTTCCTTTTATCGGTTTTAAATTTACCTTTAACTAATTTATACTATGTTGCCTGATCCAACAGGCCTGTCTTCCCATGAAGTCTAGTTTTACCCTTGATCACAGGTTTAGTATCATTGTCCCTTGGATCTATCATACAAAATAAGCAAATGCATAGAAGCCAAAATTTATCAAGAACATGACCAGTGTTCAAAGAATAATTCCTTTTTCTATTTCAGATGCATTTTAGTATAATTGTTTCTTTAGAATCCAATGAATGATTAGGTTTTGTTGCTCACAAAGGGGCTGTTGAAACATGGTATGGGATAAACTGGTCATTTATATGCTGTAAATGCATCATTAAAAAATTTGAGTTTAATGTGAGTCTGTCAACAGTACTTGGTTTTGCTGTGTTAAAATATAAATTATAAAATATACAGCATGTAGTATTTTAACACAATGTGACTGCATGAGAAGAAAATATTCTTTGATATATTTAAGTAGTGACCTGGTGCAGCTGAAAATAGGTTTATCACAAAAAGAAACATTTTTAATCATGTCTAGTCCAGCACCTGTGGGTAACTGGATTTTTAAATAACAGCAAATGACTTGGAAAAACTGCAGAAAGAATTTAGTAGTTTCATTATGTAGTAGTCAGTTTTGTAGTAATTAATACTTTAATATTTAAAAGCTTTTAAAAGATGCCTTTGTGATGTTGAGCCAAAATAAAGCTTAATTTTAAGAACCACCAAGAAGGTCAGTAAACAGACTTATTTAGTGAAAACTTGCCATGGTGGTTAATTCATTCTGGGGCTGTGACCAGTTTTGTGGATAGGGCTTGCTTCAAGTGTGATGTTTTTTAAGCCAGTGCAAAAAAGCGAAGAAAAGCTGAACATAATTTATGTTCAAAATTTTGCAATTTTTTGTTGGTTTGGATAATCTTGGATGAACTGCACTAGAAATATCAGTGCGACCTAGTGGAAACTCTACCCCAATGTCTAATTTAGAAAAATGTCCCAAGGTGCTCAACAAAGGTGTCATCAAAAAATTGAAGTAAACCAAAGGAGGAGATATTAGAAGGGGTGATCAAAATCCTAGTCAGAGGTGGGATTTAAGGAAACTTTAAAAGAGCTGGAATGGGGAGAGGCATTTTGGGAAAGTATGGGCCCAACGCCTGTAGGATGGGGTGATGTACTGATGACCAGAGTCAGTAGAGTGGAGAGATTGAGGTTGTTGGGCTGGAAAAGGATACAGAGATGGGGAGATTCAAGGCAGTGGGGGATGGGGATGGGGATGGACGTTGGTTGTATTGGAAGCTTTTGGGGGTAATGGGATTAATCTAGGGAGAACAGGATTGATGGGTCAGTAGGGCCTGTTGCGGGATATGATACTGGATTCAGAATTTTGAATGAGTTAAGATTTACGAAGGGTGGAGGGTGATGGCAGCTCTGAGCGTTGTATTTGTTCTAGAGGCAGCAAAGTCATGAATGAGGGTTTAAGCAGATTAGGAGTGAGGGGTAGGTGATGTTTTGAAGGTCAAGGTCAGTGGCCTTCATGACTGGTTGGAAACTCACTTCAGGGTTGAATAGGAGCCCAAGGTGAAATTTTTTCCAGCTGACCTATGGTTGTATTTCAAACTGACCAGTGCAATGCATTACCTGCAGCAAAAGCAAACTTGATGTATTCATTGTGTCAGCATATCTGCAGCAACATCTACCAAAGACTTTAAAGGGGGCTAGATTCGATAGCCCTGGAAACGGGTGTGGGGATTGTGATGCTTGATTAACCTGCATCCGTTCAATGTGAAGGAGGCAGTATGCCAACTTTGTGCTGTCTGCTGATTATCATGATTGCAACGTTCACCCAGCATGAACTGTGCTGTTTAGAGGCTGGCGCTGCTTAAAACTTGCTTGCACACTGAAAGAGGAGGTGTATTGTGCCTGGAGCATGTGCTGGAAGTTGTCTTACAACTAATTCAAACTTGGAAAAGACAGAAGAATGTCGGATAAGAGCTGGCTCCAAAGTTTTCAGATGCTGCACTGGAGGTCTAAGTGGAGGAGGTGCAAAGGAGGAGAGATGTTCTGTGTCCACAGGGGCCCCCAGACACATGTTCAGAAGGCAGTGGGAACAGATGACTGTGAAGATTAATGCCAGCTGTCAAGCCCCAAGAACCTGAATGTGGTGCCGCAAGAAGTTTAATGACTTCACATGGGTGCTCAAGGTCAGTGAGCGTATTTTCATATAGCATATCCTACCAACTACACCACTAGCCTCAGACACTGTTCAATTCACCACAGCCCCATTACTCACCTACAAACAATTTGGGTCAATCAGGGCTCATACCTGACATTGACCTGCAACATGGCACCCTCAATATGTACTGCTCCAAGCCTCACCGCCCATACATACAGCTTGCACATACTGCCAGCTTTTCAACTGTGGCAGCCACATCAGCTAAACTGATTGAATGGCACTTGCTGACGCACTTTCTTTCTCTCTTACAGGACAGTGGCACAAAACTGGAGGCAGCAGGAGTTAACTGGAAGGGGACAGATGTATCTGTATATCCTGACTCCATGGAAGAGACAGTGCTGGCCATTATTGGGGTGCCCATTGCTGAGGCCATGGCCAGCAGAGGCACTGAAAGCATCGAAGATGACTGTATCTTCATATCTAATCCTCTTTCTCACTTCCCACATTCCCCTTGTCCCACACGCACTAATGATTTGCAAGCTGCAGGTGCTGTAAGCATGCATCTCTTGCTTTCTCTCTGTCTCCCCTCCGCGCCCCCTCTGCCCCCATATTTCTACCTTACCCTTGTGCCTTTCTGTATCGGGTACATGCAGTGTACGAAAAGCAAGAAGACAAGGATAGACACAGCACTATCACTTGATTTCACATGCTGCCAGCAGCTCAGATACAGATACTGTACTTAATTTAGGGGAGAGCACAGAGTTGAAGTCTGCAGGTGTTAACACTGCACACGAATGGCCTGCAGCCAGGACCAGGGGGCAAGGATAGTTCAAGTGCCAACTTGCCAGAGGCTGACGTCACACAGGTTCTGCTGTAGAGGGCTCAGATGAGCACTTTGATGGGACAAGGTAGAGAAGAATGCTGTTGGGTATACGCAACTAAATGCTTGGTGCATTGGGAAGCCTGCTATCAATATCAAGGAGCACAGAGGAGTCTGGCACCAACTTGGCACAGGGCTTTGCACAGAGCTTGGAGCTCATCCTTTCAGGTTGTGGCCAACTCCATCAGCACACTTGTAGCTCCAACCACGATGCAGGGTCTGATGGCCAATTGTGTCAGCTTTCATTGCAGCACAAGCAGTTTCTGCCAGAGTCTGAGTGCTGCAGTGGATGTTCAGACTGAAATCATGCAAAGTCAGCTTGCTGCCTGCATACTCAGACTGCTGCCATCATAGCTGTGGGTTAATGTTCAAAGGGTGTTGCGGCAGTCCAGAAATTTGTTGTCTAACAAGTTACAAGGTTTTTTGAGGCACAGCCCTGAGGGAGTGTCAATGGCTCCATTGCGCACCAACATGCTGCCCTCTTATGTAAGACACTAGGATAGGCAAAGGCACATGGAACACGGGCGCTAAAGGAATGCACAAAGATGGTTAGTTGACTTTTGTATGCAATATGGAACGATCTGATAAATTTTGTTTGGAATGTTTTTGTGGTGGCTTTTATTTTTGCATTGTGGCTAAGCAAACACTTCGGTCAGTGACTGAGGAAAGGTAAGGTGTAGAACTATTGGTGAATGGGGAATCGGGGTCGTGGTATTGTGCTCGGATGAGTTCTTCATGGACAGCCCAGCAGAAAGGGACTGTGTAGGTTGCATTCTCTCTGAGCTTCTCACAGTGTAGTTTATGGGAAGGCTGGCCCTTCATGATGGCGCACATGCAGCAGACAATGATGAATCTTGACACTCATTCTGCTCAGTATTGCAGGGCTCCTCCAGAGTTGTCTCAGCAACAGAAATGATGTTTCAACATGACAGTTCATGCAGTAGCATGGCTTTTGTTGTATGCATGCGGCACAAGTGTGCGCGGGTCGCACATTGGAGTCATCGGCTATGTGGTCAGTGGATAGCCCTTGTTACCCATTAGAAGCCTTTTGGTTTTGTCACGGTGGCTCAAATGTAGCTGGCACAGCAGACTGCCGAATGAAGACATCATTGGTGCTGCCAGAATACTGGGCATTGACCTGTATGATTCTCTGTTTATGGTCACACACCAGCTGGATGTTCAGGGAGTGGAATCCCTTTCCATTCCATTATAGGAGACTCTTGTAGGCGCCGCATGTCAACTATTTGCATACAGCCAGTGGTACCCTGCAGTATATGCAAGCCTTCAATCCTAGCGAAGTCACAAATTCACTCTGCCTGCTTCTCTCTCTAGTAAGAGAGAATGAAATGTAGTTAGCTGTCAATGAATGAAGAGCGCCTTTACACGACAGTGGACAGCAAACTGCGAAATGTTGCAAATATCTCCTGCTCTAGTTTGGAAGGAGCCAGATGCATGAAAGCTCATTGCTACAGTCATTTTGATTGTCACTGGCTGTGCGGTCCATGCCCAATTGTGGCTGTAGCAGCTGGCGCAATTCATTCCTTATGGAAGTGCAGACATCTCGTGCACTGTTCCCCGCTGAGGTTCTAGTCGAAGGATTGCTCCCTGAACACCTGGGTGGATATGGCCTCCTGCTGAACACTCCTTCTCCTCCTCCCCTCACCCCTTATAGCAGCTTCTCCTAATCTGCAAGGTTTCTGTTCATTCTCCAAGTCCTGTTGCATTCCATGGGAACTGCCTACTAGTGCAGTCATGTCTTGGAGCAACTGGTTTGTGCAGAATTCTGAAGTCAGCAAAAAAAGACCTTCACCTGCCGCATCACTCCCTGTAGACCTTTTGCAATTTGAAAACAACTATAGAAAGCACCAAACAAGTGTAGCAACAGCCAGAATAAATCAAGCAGCAACTAAGCTGCAAATAGTTAATGATCCCTTTGAATAGCATTGGTGGGTGGGGATCCTTCCTGCTGCTGAAAGTTTGCACAGTCATGCATTAGCTGGAGCATTGAACCCCAAAATGGCAGCGCTGTCGTCAAATCAGGATTGACTACTCTGCATACTTTCAGCAGATATTCAGTGCGCACGCCTGCTAATGCCTTTACCAGTATGGCGCCCAGGTCAAGACTCACACCAGAAGTGTGCCACACACTTCTGACACCATTTTGGACCTGAAATGGAACCTGTAGCACCAAAATGACGGATGCTATCAATGTGGATTTTGCGCCGTAAATGTTGTTCAAAATGCAGTCGTCCATTAACAATGGCAGGCACTCATGATCATTACATAAAGTGCTTATTGTGAACACAGAACACTTTTTTTTTGTTTATACGTGGAATGTGAACGTCCCTGGCAAAGCCAGCATTTGTTTCCCATCCCTAATTTGCCTTTGAGAAGTTTTGTGAACCGTATAGTCCAGGTGCTGTTCGGGAGGGAGTTCCAGGTTTTGTGTAACTTGGAAGGGAACTTTCAAATGGTGTTTCCTATGCATCTGTTGCCCTTATTCTTCTAGATGGAAGAGATTGTGGGTTTGCAAGGTGCTGTCAAAGGAGGCTTGGCAAGCTGCTGCACTGTATCTTGTAGATGGTACGCACTGCCACTGTGCGCTCGTGGTGTAGGGAGTGAATGTTTGCTTTAAGGTGGTGGATGGGGGTACAGATCAAGCAGGTTGCTTTGTCGGATGCTTCTTGAGCGTTGTTGTAGCTGTACTTATTCCTCAGGTGGAGTGTATTCCATTAGCCTCTTGTGCCTTATAGATGGCTTTGGGAAGTCAGGAGGTGAGTTACTCAGCCTCTAACCTGCTCTTGTAGCCACAGTGTTTATATGGTCAGTACAGTTAAGTTTCTGGTCAGTGGTAACCCCCAGGATGATGTTGATGAGAGAGATTCAGTAATGGTAATGCTGTTGAACATCAAGGGGAAATAGTTGGATTCTCTCTTGTTGGAGATGGCTATTGCCTGGCACTTGTGTGACGTAAATGTTACTTGCCATTTGTTAACCCACGTCTGAATGTTGACCAGGTTTTACTGCATGCGGGTACAGAATGCTTCAGTATCTGAGGAGTTTGCAAATGGTCCTGAACACTATAATTATCAGAGAACATCTCCACTTCTGACCTTATGTTGGAGGGAAGCAGATGAAGATGGTTCGGCCTAGGACACTACACTGAGGAACTCCTGCAGTGATATTCTCTGGCTGAGATGATTGGTTTCCAACAACTGCAACCATTTTCCTTTGTGCTAGCTATGACTCCAGCCAATGGAGAGTTTTTCCCCCCCAATTCCCATTGACATCAATTTTAGTAGGGCTCCTTGATGCCACACTTGGCCAAATGCAATCACTCACTACTACACTGAAGTGTTGGCCGAGATTATGTGCTCGCATTTTTGAAGTGGGACTTGAACACACAGCTTTCTGACTTAGAGGCAATAGTGCTACCACTGAGCCAAGGCTTTCTAAGCCAAGTAATCCCAAGAAACCCAGTCAGGCACAGTTGGTTGTCATTGAGCACACATCAGCATCAACTGGAACTGAGGAAATGCTGGCACCTGAGAACTTGAAGCTTTTAGCCAAAGTTGAGTTGGTGCCTCCACAGACCAGTAGCAACATAATTTGTGCACTGAGTTCATCCACACTGAAAATATTGGCACCAAATGACACAAAGATAATGGCATATACATACACTGAATCCATGCAAGTCAATGAAGTAACTATTAGTCTAGTAATGTGGAAATTCCCAAAGCTAATCAGGAGTAGCCCTATTAACACCACAGCTACAAGAGCAGGGCAGAGGCAGGGCACTCGGCGATGAATGACTCAGCATTTGACCATTTGGTACTTCTCCACCATCTACAAGGCTCAAGTCAGGACTGCAATGGAATGCTCACCACTTGCTTGGATGGGTGCAGACACAACTAACTTTAAGAGCCTTGACACGAAACAGCCACTGCTGTCACTATCTTACCCCTTCCACCTTCGCTCATATCCTGAGAATTTTTTTTTAACAAAGTTCTAAATTTGAGCATCAAAATGCTTTACAGGTATTCTTCAAAAGATGTCACTCTTGTGTTGGCACAGATTAGCACTGTTAGTAAGGTAGCAGATTCAAGCAACAAAAATTGAGATTCTGGCAGATGCTTCTGATTTTTTTTAAAAAGTGACTTTTTTTTATTTCTGGGACAATGCTGGCAATGCAACATTTGTTACTCACCCTTAGTTGCCGTGAAACCATGATGGGCTGCCTTTTGAGTAATTGTTATTGCAATGGATTCAGTTACTAGGCCATTTCAGAGTTTACCATATAGTGTGAAAATCGTCTCTCACACAGCAGAACAAGTAGTGCTGGCATGTGGGAGAAGAAATCACAGTGACATTTGGCTTTCTGTGATCTGTTTTCTGGTAGCGCCCCTCAAATTTCAAGACTTATTGAATTAATGTAGCGATTTGAATTCATGACCTCTGGGTTGCTGGTCCAGTTTCATAACCACTGCACAACTATACCCAGTTTGGAACTGAAAATTGCAGTTTATTTCAGCCCCAAATTCCCAACCCTTAGCATGTAACATTTTGAAATTTTTTTTCCAGAAGAGTGGTTGTTGCTAGAAATAACTCCTCTAGCTTCCCAAGATAAGTTTTACATTTAAAAAAATATTCTATTGCTTTCATTTGTGGGGGGAGGGATCACTAAGTAGGTAGGACAGCAATTAAGAGAATTGGGAGGAACTATTGTCTTTTTAAAACCTCCAGTTAAAACTTCAACCAGTTTTTGTGTATTCCATAAAATTGTATTGTATGCAGTAATAATTTAGTAGTTATTAATATGGACAGTGGCAGCAGGAGGAGGAATGTATGTCAATGCAATAAATGTGCAATGCAATGTAGTAAATTTGCTTAGAGTCTGTAATGCAGATATTGTACTCCATGAACAGAATTATGCAACATTTTGAATTAAAACCTTGCCTGCACTATGTTACATTAGTCAACCTTGTATCACAATCTTGGGACGAATTATTCCAACTGAGCATGGATACCTTGGAGTTTTGGGTGTTTAGCCTGCAAACAATCCATTGTGCTTGTCCTACAAATATAAACAAGTGACCTGCCAAAAGTTCAAAATTACAGGTTTGAAAAAAAAATCATTTTAGCTACTACAGGAGTAATATTCAAAGTCTGTATACATAAGGTAGTATTTCTGTTTTTGCTAGCGTAAGTGCTTTTCGGCAACATCATAGAAGAATAGATTGTAATCTATTTCATCAATTTCCAGATGTTATAGTGCAAAACAATGTTTTTGTTGTATGCCTACTGTAGCTAAAGTATCAGGTTCTTATTAACTTTGCAATCCAATTTTATTGCTTTCTATTCAAGTCATTATGTTCCTTTTGCACTGAAGTTTTTTCTCAGTCTTCATATTTAATTGTGCTGTGTAGCTGAAATGTATTATTTATTGTTATAACTATTCTGCAGTATGTTTTAATCCAAATTTTTTCTTGCAACTCAAGAACCCTGTTGCTGATTTTTAAAAACAAAGCGTACGACCTTTAGTTATTTCATCCTGTCTGAATTATAGTGGTAAAATGCAAAAAGCTATTGCTAAGGGTTTTTCAAAGGTGGATAAGTGGGAATTGATTATTTTCGATCTGTGACTTGTAAATGCTTGTCCTTTTAACCCATAGTTTAGAATTAGCCTGTGTGCTGTGTTTCTGGCATTAAAAGATTCTGTACAGAACAAAACCCTGGTGAAAAAACTTACACGAAACCATCAAATTTTTTTAGATCCCAGAGAAAATTGATTACAACTCCATGACATAGTCTATCACTATAGCCGGGTTATGCAGTCCTGACTAGTTGCATTTCACAAACATGGCAGATTTTTATACATGAATTTGTGTGCTCAAGGTGATGAATGGTGCTAGAGAATACAACACAACTTCTGGGCCTGATTAAAGCTCTGTTTTTCACACTTTAAATAATTGTAATTTAATGTCTATTTGAGTGTCTCCAATCTAACCAATATGATGTTTTAATGAAGATAGTTATCTGCCTGAAAGCAACATAAAATAAACCACATTTGCTTGCAACAATGGTCATGACTTCACATCAAAAACATTTTGCATTCACTGGCCTGTGCATATGTAATCCTGCATCATGATTTAAATGGTTGTAAATTTGTAATTATGGTGAGAGGTCTGTGGAATCATCCCTGTAATATAAGCAAGACCATTTTTTTGGCACCTGAGACCTGGAGAACAGTATTGAATAATCTATTCCTAAAATAGTACTGTAATATAAATGCATTAGGAGAGAAATTGCCAGCTGGTGTTGTATTATGTGCAGTTTATGCTGTTCATGAACACCAGGCAGTGATTTCAGATAATGAAAGAGTAAAATAGCTTGGATCTAAATCTAGGTTCGAGACGTGTGAAACAATACTATAAATTGCTGTACCAACCAGTGGTTAAGGTTAGCCATGTATATTTCAGATGCAGCTTGGCATATTCCTTTGAAATGCAACTCCTAGTATGCTAATTGCAACTTCTGCAAAGGAAAAGTCGGAATTAATGAGTTTTCGTGGACAGTTGACCAATTTAGATGCAAGGCATGCAAGTGAAATAAAGTGCACAACTTTGCATAATGCTGCAAAGAAAGTCCCTTTAGTTATGTCACCAATCATCAATTATGTTTGTTATCTCAATCGCTGAGGGAACAGTGATGAAATATAAAATGAACTGGAAGAATTATGAAATAAAAATAAACTGTTGAAATAAGCTACAGTAAAATGGACTCTTTGTTACCTGGCAACATGGAGGGAGGGGTCAGGTGATCCCCCTCCTGTACTGCCAATCAACATGTCCTTCTGTTGAAGACTGGACCATTATTAGAATCCGCAATCGCCTTGAGGCAGCACATTGACATGTAAAACAGATTATTCCATGCTAACTACTCCTATTATCAAAAATTGGGCCAATAAAGGCTTTTGCAGACAGACTGACTCCGAAGCCAAGGCCAAGATAATAGGTGTTATTTCACACCTTGTAGAAAAATCGATCACATCCAGATACAATTATGTACCATGGTTCCCACATCTTGGGACATTATATGAACATCCCAGGGGAGAGCATCTTGAGCCACCTGACTAAAATCAAAACCTGATAAGTTTTACTTTAAAAGAAGTAATTTCTCTGAGAGAGGACAGACAGAAAGCCATTCCAGCCAGAGAAGCTGTGAGATTGAGCCAGCTAAGCAAGTGACCCTGCCAGCATTATCTTTAAGCTACAGAGGCAGAGAGATTGCAAGCTGACCTTGAAAAGTCCCCATCTCAGAAATTGAACCAGGACTCCTGCCACAACTTTGGACTGAACTGTAACCAAAGTAGTCTACAACACTTCATCAATTCCAAGACAAGAAACCTTCAGGCCTGCAACGTTGTTTTAAAAAAAAAAATCTTCCCAGAAAACCAAGAAGTTTCCAAGTGAACTCTCATTACAACAAATGGGACTTTAATTGCATGCTACCCTTTACACTCTCTCTTTTCTTGTGGGTGTGAGTGGGTGAGGATGCGAACATAAATAACTTTTTAAAAAACCAACAAGAAAACATGTTTGTTTATTTGACCCTTAAAAACCCTCGGGGACTAAAATGTCTCTTTTTAAAAAAAAAATTAACCATCCGCAGTCAGTTGAGAACTGAGAAGTGGAAGTCACCCACACCATTTCCCACCTGTTCATAACACTGCTATTTGGTTGATTGAGCCATTGGATTTGTGAAGATATACTGTATTAAAAGGATGATAAAATCTGAATCTGTAATATTGATTTTCACCACACTTTGTTTTGTGCTAGATTTATCATTGGAACAACTTTTTTCCCCCATTATGGAATATTTGATCACTTATCGACCATTGCCTTATGCAGTTATTCCTTTTGAGCAGGGAAGGAAGGATAGTAAAGCTTTAGTAGTGACATTCTGAATAACCACAGGCAAATTACAATACAGTCTAATCAAGTCACTTAATGTAGATGAATGTGATTGCATCAAATTGTACTCTGTCTCCTGAGATTGAACCAAGGCCTTTAAAGCTGTATATACTCCTTTGGAATAGATTTTAATAAAACTTACCTTCTGTAAGTAGTGCAATGTTTATAATGCAATGACTCCTTGCGTATTGGAAGACATGAACTACGTAGCAGTGCAGTGTAACTTAGAGAAGTCTAAAATTTTGTACTGGGTTTAATTGGATATGTGGCTGAACAGTACAAATAAAAAACGGTGACAAAATCCTGAGCTTTATTTTGTTCGTTTGGTTGTGTCCCAATATCTTCTTGGAAATGCCTTGGAATTTTTTCTGATTACAAAATGCTGCTTTTCAATATTATTACTTTACATTTTCTTAGGTCACATATTGATGAAAACGAACATAAAATGTATACGACTGGAATAGGAGATGGTGCCATCTTTAAAAGAATCATTTTAAACATGATGCCATGCTGCATCTTGTACACATAGCTCTGGTGTTGCTGAATGACTGAACAGACCCAGTGTTAGTATATTACACAATATTTTTGATGCCACCTTTTTCTCCAGAAACCAGTAATAAATAGTGTTCTTTTGAAATTATAACCTTTTGGAACATACTGTGTAAAAGCGATAACATGTAGGATACAGCCCTGCTAATTTTTGAAAGTTTCAGATCTGCTGAATGGACACTAGAAACTATAATCTAATGGTTTCAAGTTAGTCCAGGAACTGACTTGTGAAGTCCCTGAGGTCTAATGGGTGATGAGGATCAAGAAATGTGGACAAGAACAATATTGTTACACTATCACAAAGTGGATTCAGTAGGAAATTACAACACCCTGTGTACAGGTCAGAATTTGCCTGGACCAAAACTGACACAGTGGGGGGAATTTTATGCAGGGTGATCTAATTAGGCGGGAGTTGTTTTTTCGGAGTTCCGATGGCGGGATATTTTAGAGGAATTAAGTTGGCGGTGGGTTTTTGGCGTACCTGGGTTCCTCCAATGCGGAAGCGGATTATTTTTTTATTTGTTCGTGGGATGTGGAATGCAGCTTTACGTTCATTTAAATAACATGAATACTCATTACCTTATGAGTGGTTACGATTTAGTCCTACCTGCCGATTGAGATAATGGCAAGCGATATTCCTGTGCCACCTGGTTCATGAATGTTTCAACATGGCGTGCAACAGTCAGATTTGTGCCGTTGAGTCTCAGGACTGTGCTCTTCTCTTTTTAACTCAGCTGCTAATATCGGGGTAGCACCTAGACATCGTGTGAGAAAAAGGAAATTGCAACAGTTTTGATCACAAAGGTGGCACGGGTGCTGTACAAATTGTCATGATTGCAAAGATGTATTAAACATTTTTATTTCATGTATAATTTGATCCGCTTTTGGGTGATGTTTTGCTTGGTTACAGAGGAATACAAATATGTTTGTTGGAGTATGTCGATAGTACTGGGAGTCATGAGTGTAGGAAGGTGGGCGGGGGGGGGGGGTGGAAATTGCATGAATACATTGATTATATAGTGCAAGATAACAGGGGGAGGCTCAATGGTAACAGAGGGAAGGGTAACAGTAACATTGGGTGGGTCAAGGGTGATGGGTTCAAGATGGAAGCTTGGAAGAGGAGGTTGGGAGGTGGGGGGACTTGCCCTGAATTCATGCGCACCATTTTCTCCAACGATAATGGAAACCACGTGGGCACTCAAGGATTGCAAGGAGAGTGGGAGAAGGCAAACGACAGTGCGTGTGTCTTCTACCTGGCTGCAATTTGAAGGCAGATGTAAGGGAGCTGTTCATTGCCTCGATTATTTCAGCTCACTAGCAATAGAGGGCTGAATTGCCACTCTGCTTATTTATTCAAAAAAGCCACAGCGACATGGGTATCATACACCCAATTTGTCAAGTATCACGGGAAGATGCTCCAAATGATGACATTTAAGAATGGCCTTATTGAAGACTGGCACTGGTACGTCATCACATCCTCAGAACAAGGACAAATTACCATCAAATGTCAGAGAGGCCTAAGGATGTCACAAAATGGTCACACAAATTTGTAGGATCCTGCAGCCATTCGGCTTCGGTGGGAATCTCATGCCGGCTGCCCTCGAGGTGACTTCTGCACTCAATTTTTTTTTCTGCAGTGGTTCCTTCCAGGGATCCACTGGCGACATATATGGCATCTTGCAGTCTGCGACCCACAGGTGCATCATACAGGTGACCAATGCCCTTTTTCGACGCGCCAATGATTTCATCTACTTAACTGTAGACGAGGACAGCCAAGCAGCAAGGTCTGCGGCATTTGGCGCCATTGCTGGGTTCCCTAGAGTACAAGGGGCGATCGACTGTAGTCATGTGGCCATTAGAGCTCCCTGGGACTAGCCTGCTTTCTTTGTCACTCGCGAAGGCTTCCACTGTTTAAACGTACAGCTGGTTTGCGACCACTGGAGAAGAATCATGCATGTTTGCGCACGTTTCCCAGGGAGCTGTCATGATTCCTACATTTTGAGGAACTCCCAGCTGCCAGCAGTTTTCGAGGAACCAGCCGAAGTGCTTGGACGGATCCTGGGTGACAAGGGTTACCCACTTTGGGGACGATGTACTGGTGTCAATGATGTACAAAGTGCTGCTGGAGAGAGGTACATTATCGCTCACGCATCCACCAGAGCCATCATTGAACGCCATTTGGCATGCTGAAAATGCAATTCCATTGCCTTGACCTGTCTGGAGGGGATCTTCAGTACGCGCCACAGAGGGTGTCAGGAATAATCATTGTCTGGTGTGCCTTGCAATTTGACATGGCAACGTTCTGCAGGCGGACGAACACCAGTCCTCCTCAGATGAGGATGACTATGAAGAGGGTGAGGAGGAGGACAACAGTGACAACGATGTTGTCATCGATATGGGGGCCATGGAGAGACATGCAAGGGACATCAGGGAGAACCTCATTTATGCACATTTCAGCCAACAATACGCCAGATCATGGAGCAACGTTGGATGTTTGGAGAAACATAGCAATTGCCCACAGAAATACCCTTTTGCACAAGGCTTTATTCACGTCTGTAATCTTAATGAAGCATTGCTGCAGTTTCATGTGATTGACATTTGAAATCATCTGTGGGCTACAATGAATGTGACTACACACCAATGCAAACAGTGTTAAATTATGACCATAAAAAACAAAAGTAAGGCAGGACAGTATTGGAAAAAGTTATTAATCAATTGGAAAACAGCCATCATTGAAAAGTGAAGGCTCAAATTCCAGTGAGATATGGACAATGGACATTTCCTGAGATGCTTTGCATTCCTGCCATAGGCCTCCAAAAAACCTCTCTGTATCCATCTGTAACCATGCAAAGCAGCACCCAAAGGCGGATCAAATTTTGCATGAAATAAAAATGTTTAATACATCTTTGCAATCATGACAATTTGTACAGCACCTGTGTCACCTTTGTGGTCAAAACTGTTGCAATTTCCTTTTTCTCGCACGACGTCTAGGTACTACCCCAACATTAGCAGCTGAGGTGGAGACAGTCTGCTCAGTGCGCTGCCCTGTTTCTGTCGATGACTGGGCGTCCTTTAGGACGAGGCCTTGATAGTTCCATCCTACTGGGGGTGTGTAGCAATGGTACTTGAGTATCCCCCGTGTGCTCGCCTACTGGAGGTAAGGCGGGGGGGGGAGTGGTCAGTGTCGGGGGGAGGACGAGATGCTGCCTACCCTGGAGGTGTCCTGAAAGGAAGGCCCCAGGGAAGCGAGCACGCGCTGTTCCTCCATCTGTGTGCACGATGACAATTGCCTGTCTACCTGAGGGGAAGGAGCACCTAGAGGGAAATCGAGGTTCCTGGTCCCCCTCTTGCTTAGACTGTGCTGCATGTAGTCCTTGACAACAGCGATGGTATGCTGGGCAGATTGCATACGCCTAGAGTGTTGAACCAGACTCCCCACTGAGCTCGCCAGACTCTCGACTAAGGAAGCCATCCACTCAAATGCCTGGGACATGGCAGGCGTCATGGCTCGCTTGGACTCCTCCATGGCACATATTACCTCCGGCATCTCCAACATATTTTTCACATTGCTTTGCTTTGCTATACATCCGGCAGACTTCTCATACCTACAAACAGAGGATCATCATGAGTGTGGGGCTAAGCAGGGGCCTGGTCTGCAGCAGTCCTCCGATCGTCAGGGGACCTGGCTGGCACATGCTCCCTCAGCTGCTGGGACATGTCTGTGTTGTGCATGCCAGCTTGTGACCCTGATTCTAATCTTAAAACCCCCGCGGCCCGTGTGGATGTATCTGTGCTGCTGGGGCATTGGCTGTTTCTTCCTCCCCAGAGGAGGTTTCTTGGGCCGTGCGGCGTTCTGCTACTTGAGTATGGGCACCTACAGTGGAAACACAAACAGAGGGACTTTAAGCATGTGCTTTGCATGAGTTCATACAATTTCCTTTCAGTCTACACTTAGATTTTAGATTTAGAGATACAGCACTGAAACGGGCCCTTCGGCCCACTGAGTCTATGCCGACCATTAACCACCCATTTATACTAATCCTACACTAATCCCATATTCCTACCACATCTTCACCTGTCCCTATATTCCCCTACCACCTACCTATACTTGGGGCAATTTGTAATGGCCAAATTTACCTATCAACCTGCAAGTCTTTTGGCTGTGGGAGGAAACCGGAGAACCCGGAGGAAACCCACGCAGACACAGTGAGAACTTGCAAACTCCACACAGGCAGTACCCAGAATTCAACCCGGGTCGCTGGACCTGTGTGGCTGCGGTGCTCGCCACTGTGCTGCCGTTATGGCTGCAAAACCAGAGATGACACTTAATCCTTACGCCTTGTGGCTCCTGCCTCGACATCTTCGCGTTCCCTCCTTCCTCTCTCGCAATCTCTGAAGCTACCTCCTCAGCTGTGGTCAGCAGCCGGATGTCAGGGACCCCTCTTCTCATCTTAGCACGCTTGTGCTAGTTGTGGCTTTGTTTCTCCTGCAATAGTGCAAATTTAATGACATGGCAAATGATGCATCACAACCATGGCATAGATGCATCAACATCCCTCATTCTGCATTGGCCTTCGCACGACACAGCCAATCACATAAACAATGCCAATCTTCATTTAATAGATGGTACCAAGGCTGCTCATGCATTTGACTGCATTCCTTGTGTACCCTCTGCCTTAAAGACACCTAGCCATGGAAGAAGACAATGGAGCAGCTTCGCCAGGACCGTTTACCCTCGCTGATCTGAGCAAGTCATTGATGTGCTTGTGCCACTGTCCCCATGTTCTAAGAATTACCCCATGTTTCGAGACCTCCTCTGCTACCTCCGTCCAGGCTGCCTTGGTGAGGTGGAAGGGTCTTCTGACTCTATCTGCAGGGAAGAGGACCTCCCACCTTGCCCGGACAGCCTGGAGGAGAATATGCAGGGAGGCATCACTGAATCATGGAGGGGGACACTGCCTGCTGGCTGCCATGTCATTCACTTCGGCTGTAGGGAAAATAAATGAATTGAAGTTGGTGGTGACTTTCACAAAATAAGGGAGGCAAAAACATTTTGATTTAAGTGAAAGCTTCAACTAAGTTGTTAAGATAATTACATGAAAGAAAGGCTGCTGCTCCTTGAGGCTGAGAGCACAGAATGTCTTATATCTGTGGTGATGGTACTTGGGGCAGTGACAGTTGGTTCCACCACTGAAAGACCACACTGCCATATGATCCCACATGTTTCCCATGCCTGTCGCCACATGGCTAATTAAATACAAAAGCGCATGGGAAATGAGATTTGCAGCGGGAGCAGAAGTTGGGACACTTCTGATCCCGCCGTCAGGAACCCTACGGCAATAAGATTCCACCAATGTATATGGATCAAAAAAATTACCTGACCAGGCTATTGTTAAGAATCTTGGTTTTAAATTAGTTCACGGAAAGTATCCGTGTGTTAATTTATGCTTTGTAGGAAAATAGAGACATTTGGCCAAAGGCATTCAGTCATAGCATTTGATGACATAGTTTATTTAGAATCAGAGGGATGCAGTGGCAGGCATTGACTAGATGATTTGAAGGAAATTGTATCTTGCCTTGGTAACATTCACGTAGATTTGAATTTTGGCTTTAATTGGTGGAACAAGTATGCAGACATTGGCTTATGTGATCCAGTGATTAAGAAATATTTGACAGCAACACTGCACTATCCCTGCTGATGGCAAGTGTGAGGCCTCACTAATTCTTGACTGTAGCAGTGAAACAACTTGGATGACTTGCTCTCTGCCACTAACCAGCCACTTGAGTAGTAAAAGAACAAGCTTTTGGACACCATTTGATTCAGACCAAATCCTATTCAGATCCTATTGCAGGAAAGAATTGACAAAGTTGTAAGCTCTATAAATGTTGGTGGACCTGAAGAAAAACTTGTTGAATCAAGTGGATGGATTCCATCAGAAAAGTCATGAATACTCTAAATTATTCCAGTTTTTGTGTAGCTGCTTGTATCTGGTGTCCTCTCTGCTGGTGTTCATCAAAACAGTGACAAGTAGCCTGTGGGATCTTTACCTTGATTAATTTCTTTGCTTTTGCCCGAGAAAACTACGCTCACTGGTTGGCAGTTTATCTGGCTGGCATGTGGAAACCGCTTGGCACAACATCTGAAATCCATCACCAACATCTGCTTCAAAATGGCCATTGGCAAGATACAATGGTTCTTTGTCACCTGTGGCATCTCAATGAAACAAAATATAAGTAAACACCTATCTTATCTGAACAAAGCTTTTAATAATTAAGGAAGCATGTAGCAAAGTTCATAAAATGATGGACAGTGCTGTCACAGACAAAGCAGGGAATTGAGACGGTTCTAAGCTAAAGATCATTTAGAATCACAATGTTTACAGCACAGGAGGAGGCCATTCAGCCCATTGATACCCCTGTCAGCTCTCTGCAAGAGCAGTTTAGCTCATCCCACCCCTGCCCTTACCCCATAGCCCAATAGATTTTTTTCTCTTCCGTTGCTTATCCAACTTCCTTTTGAAAGCCACGATTGAATCTGCCTCCACCACACATTCAGGCAGTGTATTCCAGATCCTAACCACTCGCTGCGTACAAAAATATTTTCCTCATTGTTACGACCGACTGCTCCTGTCAAAGCCTCCAATCAAAATATACGATTCTGATTGTGGTGGGAGAGACGCACTGATAATTCAATCCCGTTGCTCCACAGATCGCGTAATATATCATTTAAAACTTTCCAAATTAAAGACCCAGCCAAATTGTGCCATCTACTAACCCCCAAATGATAACCAAAGCAGGTGTCTTTAAATCACAAATTAACTCTTTAATTAGAAGAACTAAATTCTTAAACACTATCAAGATATAAAGAACATTTAAAATAGAAAAAGTTAGAGTCCTTGCAAATTTACCGTCCAATGTTGTTTGAAGTCCTCTCAGAATGTTGCTTGAATTCCTCAGTCGTCCGATGTGGGGGGAAAAAGGTTCTTCCACAGTAGAACAGTCCATAGTCTAACTGCAACAGTAAATGATGCTTTCCTTCTCCAGCGAATTTCAACAATTGACGACTTGCAAATACTTTCAATAGAATCAATCTGACTTTAGAGTTTTTGAGGGATAAAAGATGGTCACAGTCTAACTTCCCTTCCTTCAGTTTAAATTACCAGAGATCTCTGTTTTGGCTTGACTTTCTTTGAATTTTGAGAGAATAATAAACAGACTAAAATCCTATTCCTTCAGTTTAAATGGTTGAGAGCTCTTTTTCAGGTGCACTAAACAGCTGTGTCCTCTGTGTGTTCTGTTAGAACAAACTCTCTTCAACTAAAAGCCAGTTCAAAACTGAATTGTAACAAATGTATCGCATGAGACTCGCTCCCAGTGGCTGTATCTATGGTAACGAGAATGCACCCTTTGAATTGCAGTCTCCAAATGGCTGTTTCTAAGGCAATGAAAATGTACCTTCCTATAACTCCTGAGGCTTGCTGGTTCTTGAAGCAATACTGATCCCTTGCAAGCCTTAAAGGCAAACCACATATTCCCGAAAAAAAACTACAGGACCATGACATCATGCTGCCTTTGGTTCTTTGCCAATCACCTTAAATGGGTATCTTCTAGTTCTCTACCCGTCCGCCAATGGGAACAGTTTCTCTCTAATGTCTTACCTCTCATGACTTTGAACACATTTATCAAATCTCCTCTCAACCTCCTCTCCTCTAAGGAGAACAACTCCAGCTTCTCCAATCTGTCCACATAACTGAAGTCCCTAATCCCTGGAACCATTCTTGTAAATCCTTTCTGTGTCCTCTCCAGTGCCTTCACATCCTTTCTAAAGTGTGGTGCCCAAAACTGAAAACTATACTTCAGTTGAGGCTGAACCAGTGTTTTATAAAGGTTCATCATAACTTCCTTGCTTTTGTACTCCATACCTCTATAAAGCCCAGGATCCCATTTGCCTTTTTAACCACTTTTTCCAACTTGCCCTGCCACATGTGCACATATGTTCCAGGTTTCTCTGTTCCTGCACTCTTTAGTTTATATTGCAACCCTTCATTCTTCCTACCAAAATGTATCACTTCACACTTCTCTGCATTAAATTTCATTTACCACGTTCCACCAGTTTCTCCATGTCCTCTTGAAGTCTATCACTGCCCTTCTCACAGTTCACAATACTTCCAAGTTTTGTGTTATCTGCAAATTTTGAAATTGTGCCCTGTACTCCAAGTCTAAATCATTAATGTATATCAAGAAAAGCAGTGGTCCTGGTACCAAGCTATGTGGGACCTCACTGTCTATCTTTCTCCAGTCTGAAAAACAACCGTTCACCACTACTGTTTTCTGTCACTCAGACAACTTTTGTATCCGTGCTTTTATTCCATGGGCTTCAACTTTGCTGGCAAGCCTATTGTGGCACTTCTATTTCTCTCCACAGATGCTGCCAGACTTGCTGAGCATTTTCTGTTTTTATTTCAGATTTCCAGCATCCACAGTATTTTTCACTTGTATTGGTACAGAATTACAACACCAAATCTGTTGCTGTATCTCGGCGACATCATCCGAAAGCACAGTGTTAGTTTTCACATTTATGCTGACAACACCCATCTCTACCTCACTACCACCTCTTTTGACTCCTCTGTTGCTAAATCGTCTGACTGCTTATCTGGCACCCAGTACTGGATGAATAGAAATTTCCTCCGATTTAACTACTGGGAAGATTGGAGCTATTATCTTTGGTTCCTGGTCCAAACCCCAATTCCCACTGACTACATCCCTCTCCCTGGCAGCTGTCTTCAGACCAAACCAGATTGTTCTCTAGCTTGGTGTCACATTTGACTCAGAGATGAGCTTCCAACCACATATCCGCTCCATCACAACAACCACCTATTTCCTCCTCGGTAATATTGTCTGACTTCGCCCCTACCTCAGCTCATCTGCTGAAATACCCATTCATGCCTTTGTTACCTCTAGTCTTCACTATTCCAATCCTGGCTGGCCCCTCACATTCTACCCTCCATAAACTTGAGGTCATCCAAAACGCTGCTGCCTGTGTCCTTGCTCGTACCAAGTTCTGTTCATCTGTCACCCCTGTGCTTGATGGCTTATACTGGTTCCTGGTCAAGCAATGCCTTTTTAAAAAAATAAATAAATTCTTATCCTTGTTTTCAAATCCCTCCGTGGCCTCACTCCATCCTATCTCTAATCTCCTGCAGCCTCACAATCCTCAGAGATATCTGTGCTCATATAATTCTGGCCTCTTGCGCAACCTCGATTTTAAATGCTCCAGATTGATGGCTGTGCCTTCAGTTGCCTCGGTCCTAATCTCTGGATTTTGCTCCATGAACTTCTGCGACTCTCTACTTCCATTTTCTCCTTTTAAGATTGTCCTTAAAACCTACCTGTTTTACCAAGCTTTTGGCTATCTGCCTTAATATCACCTTGTAGCTCAGTGTCTGATTTTGTTTTGTAACACTCCTTGGGGTGTTATGTTGAAGGCGCTGAAGTTGTAGTGAAAAGTTAAGCAGTAGACAATCTAGAAAATAAATGTCAATTCTAATTAGCTTTTGATTGTTTGACCTGGGGACTAATTTAGACCAGTTCTCCACACAAATAGTGAGCATTGGTGTCCACCTGGACTGTGCCACAACAGCAAAACATCACAGCTGTGTTCTATACAACCCATGAGGATTGCTACTGATATGGTAGAAAGTCCTCATAAATCTGACCTGTAACTTGCTTGCTTGTTACTTGGCTTTATGAAAGAAAGGCAATACAATTAAAGTTTTGAAAATATAAAAATGCATATTGGCTAGCAAAGTAATGAGTCTAACTGCCATCTGATGGAAAATCAAAAAAGGTGTTCAGAAAGAAAATGGAAAATGAAACTCAAATTCTTAGCAATATTTAATAATGACTATAGGGCTTATGCATGTGAGGTTTGGAAACATTTCATTGGAACTGATATTAATTTTGCCCTTTGGGTAAGTATTTGTTTCACTGGAGTCCCTTTTGTTCCTTGTTAG
The DNA here is from genome assembly GCF_036365525.1 of Heterodontus francisci. Classification (NCBI taxonomy): domain Eukaryota; kingdom Metazoa; phylum Chordata; class Chondrichthyes; order Heterodontiformes; family Heterodontidae; genus Heterodontus; species Heterodontus francisci. The sequence goes on along the minus strand of NC_090408.1, from coordinate 26,095,811 downwards.
TAGCATTAAAGTTTTATTTTAACGTGCTAATTAAATTAACTTGACTCTCTTCATGTAACTCTTAATGCTAAATAAATAGATTGCTAGAATCCATGTAACCATGCATGTAAGTGCTTTTTACCACACCTTGGATTTAAGCTATTTAGGTACATCAGATGAAGAAGGCAAAATCAGTAAAATTTCCATATGGGGTTGAAAATGATCTTAACTTGAGAGGACTGGCATCTGGGAGAAACAGCAACTGCTTGAGGAAGTTACCTTTTTAAATACTCTAGTCAGAGTTAAACTCAGCCACAGACAGCTTTTAAATTGGATTTGACACAGGATCGGTCATCAAAATTGGCGAGCTGCATAAAATCTAAAACCACTCTACAGGACGGATGTAAGACCAGCCTAAGAATTGTATAAAAATATTTTAAAGGCTAGTGTAAGTGACCAGGTAAACGTCTGTAAAATGCTTGAAAACGTTAATGGCACATATAAAGCTTCCAGTTCCTGAAGGCTCTCAATTTGAACAGAATTTGAATCCTCAAATGTACTATATCCAGCAAAGTTCAGATAATTACCCCATTTATATTGCAACATGGTCTCTGGAGGTAATTAGACTGATTAGCAAGTCCTTTTAGCAAGAAACTGCCGAGCAGAGCAATTGTTGAATAACAATCCTCATTGGGCAGAGAATGTGGAGGGGTGGGAGTGTCAGAAATGTTGAGCTGAATATGAAATTTGTACAATGGGTGTGATGTGGATATGAAGAAGACCAAATTGTAAAAAAAAAACAGTGGAATACTCATATTTCAGAACAAATGGTTTAAGGAAGTGAAATTCATTCTTGTGATAGCAGAAACCCTGGGTGTGCTCTGTTGTCATTTTTCAGAAACAGGAAGGGAGTATTCACAAATGTTTGCCTTATTATTTTGATAGAATGTTTATGAATTCCTTTTCTCTGTTGTTTCAGTGTGCTGTTTTATATTCTGAAATTACACTAAAAAGCAAAGTTAATAGTTTTGTAAGTGATCCTTAATGGAAGAATGTTTGCTTTCCAATAATTTTGAAACCAGTGCTGTAAAAATGATTGCTACTGAATTGTGATTAAATGCCATGTAGCTATTACTTTGTCAGGACTCTCTGATATTTCACTTCAAATCTGAATTTGAGGGGTTACTGCCAATTGTTATAAAAATGCGCTGACTTGGATTACATGAGCAAATTCATTTCGTCATTGATGCCTTCTTTTCACAAAAGGCAAATCTGTAATTGTCATTACAAGCTAAAGGCTAGACCAACAAAGAAATCAAACCGCATCGAAGAATGCCATTCAATCCCTCATGGCTGTATCAACTCTTTGAAAGAGCTATCCAATTAGTCCCACTCTCCTGCTTTTTCCCCATTGCCCTACCTGGCTACAGTCTGAGGTAACCTTGGTATTATATTTGCCCCCGAGATGAGTTTACGACTACAAATCCACTCCATCAACACGGCTTCCATTCCCATAACACATCCCATCTCTGCCCCTACCTCAGCTGATCTTCCAAGATTCTATAGACTCTGGAACAGTTCCTGCAGATTGGAGGGTAGCTAATGTAACCCCACTATTTACAAAGGGAGGTAGAGAGAAAGCAGGGAATTATAGACCAGTCAGCCTGACATCGGTAGTGGGGAAAATTCTAGAGTCCATTATCAAAGATTTTATAGCAGAGCACTTGGAGTACAGTGGTAGAATCGGGCAGAGTCAGCATGGATTTACGAAAGGGAAATCATGCTTGACAAAATTACTCGAATTTTTCAAGGATGTAACTAGTAGAGTTGATGAGGGGGAGCCAGTGGACATGGTTTATTTGGACATTCAGAAGGCTTTCGACAAAGTCCCACATAAGAGATTAGCATGTAAAATTAAAGCGCATGGGATTGGGGGTATTGCAATGGATAGAAAATTGGTTGGCAGACAGGAAACAAAGAGTAGGAATAAATGGGTCTTTATCCAAATGGCAGGCAGTGACTAGTGGGGTACCGCAGGGATCGGTGCTAGGACCCCAGTTATTCACAATATACATTAATGATTTAGATGAGGGAACTAAATGTAATATCTCCAGATTTGCAGATGAGACAAAACTGGGTGGGAGGGTGAGTTGTGAGGAGGATGCAGAGAGGCTTCAGGGTGATTTGGACAAGTTGAGTGAGTGGGCTAATGTATGGCAGATGCAGTATAATGTGGATAACTGTGAGGTTATCCACTTTGGTAGCAAAAACAGGAAGGCAGATTATTATCTGAACGGCTATAAACTGAGAGGGGGGAATATGCAGCGAGACCTGGGTGTTCTCGTACACCAGTCGCTGAAGGTAAGCATGCAGGTCCAACAAGCGGTAAAAAAGGCAAATGGTATGTTGGCCTTCATAGCGAAAGGATTCGAGTACAGGAGCAGGGATGTCTTTCTGCAATTATACAGGGCCTTGGGGCCACACCTGTAATATTGTGTGCAGTTTTGGTTTCCTTATCTGAGGAAGGATGTTCTTGCTATAGAGGGAGTGCAGCAAAGGTTTACCAGACTGATTCCTGGGATGGCAGGACTGATGTTTGAGGAGAGATTGAGTCGGTTAGGATTATATCTGCTGGAGTTCAGAAGAGTGAGGGGGATCTCATAGAAACCTATAAAATTCTAACAGGACTTGACAGGGTAGATGCAGGAAGGACATTCCCGATGGTGTGGGAGTCCAGAACCAGGGGTCATAGTCTAAGGATACGGGGTAAACCTTTCAGGACTAAGATGAGGAGAAATGTCTTCACCCAGAAAGTGGTGAGCCTGTGGAATTCACTACCACAGAAAGCAGTTGAGGCCAAAACATTGTATGTTTTCAAGGAGTTAGATCTAGTTCTTGGGTCTAAAGGGATCAAAAGGTATGGGCCAAAAGCCGGAACAGGCTACTGAGTTGGATGATCAGCCATGATCATAATGAATGGCCTACTCCTGCTCCTATTTTCTATGTTTCTTTCTGTTGAAACCCTCAGCCATGCCTTTGTTACCTCTAAACTTCCACATTGCAATGCTCTCCTGGAGGGCCTCCATCTTCCACTCTTGATAAACTTGAGCTCATCCAAAACACAGCTGTCCATATTCTAACTCTCACCTAGTCCTGTTCACCCATCCCCCTGTGCTCACTGACCTACATGGGCTCCTGGTCTGGCAATGCCTTGATTTTAAACTTCTCATTCTCATTTTCAAATACCTCCATGCCCTCACCTCTTCCTATATCTGTAACCACCTCCAGTCCTACAACCATTTGAGATCGTGCACTGCTCCCATTCTGGCCTCTTGCGCATCCCTGATTTTAATCACTCTGCCTTTTGGGGGATGTGCTTTAACTGCCTAGGGTGCAAGCTTTGGAATTCTTTCCCTTAATTTCTCTGTCTCTCTACCTTTCTCCCCTCCTTCAAGATGCTCCTTAAAAGCTGCCGCTTTGATCAAGCTTTTGGTAATCTGTCTTAATGTCTCCTATATAGCTCAGTGTCAAATTTTGTTTGATAACGCTTGGCTTGGATGTTTTACTACACTTTGGAAAATGACTATTGAATTTGTTTCCACTACTCTTTCAGGCAGTAGGTTCAAGATCATAACTTACAGAATCATAGAATGGTCACAGCACAGGGAAGTCATTCGGTCTGTCATGTCATGCTGGCTCTCTGCAAGAGCAACTCAGCTGGTCCTACACCCTCAACCTTTCCCCTTGGCCTTGCAATTTTTTTGTCTTCAGGTGCTTATCCAATTCCCTTTTGAAAGGCATGATTGAATCTGCCACCCCTGCATTCTCAGGCAGTGCATTCTCAGGCAGTGCATTCTAGATCCTAACCATTTGCTGCGTAAAGCTTTTCCTTATGTTGCTGTTGGTTCTTTTGCCATTCACCTTAACTCTGTGTCCTCTGGTTTTTGACCCTTTCGTCAATGAGAACAATTTCTTTATCTACTGTGTAAAACAATTCATCTTGTCTTCCCTCTGGTTCTTTTGCCAATTATGTTAAATCTGAGTCCACTGGTTACTGTCCTTCCTGCCAGTGGAAACAATTTCCCCTTATTTACTTTTCTCAAAACCCTTCATAATTTTGAACACCCCTATTAAACCTCCCCTTAAGCTTCTCTATTCTGAGGAGAACAATCCCAGCTTCTCTAGCCTCGTCACATAACTGCTGTCCCTCATCCATTCTAGCAAATCTCCTCTGCGTCCCCTCTAAGGCTTTGAGATCCTTCCTAAAGCGTGATGCCTGGGCACAATACTCCCGCTTGAGCCTAACCAATGATTTATCAAGGTTTAGTATAGCTTCCTTGCTTTTATACTCTATGGGCTGGAGTTTCAATTACCCATGGCAGTGAGGTTGGGAGTGGGCACACTTTGAAAATAGCGCTCCTGGATGGCAAGTTGGTCTTCCAATGCCTCAAATGTGCTGCAGTTTTCGAAGTGGGGGTGGGGAGTTGGCAACCTCCAAATAACTGCCTGTTAAGCTCCTTGAAGGGCTTGTTATTGGGCTGGAGAGAAGAAATGTTCAGTGCTGAGAACAGGAAAAGCGAATGGTCTGTGGCACGTTAGTGCACAGTAGTATGTGTTATTGCTGCTGATGAGAACAAAGGGAATTTCTAACTCAGTTGCTGAAGAAGTGAAACAAATTTGCTATCACTCGAGCAGAGCGGATCAACGAAATGACTGACTGTACGCTTGTTAAATCTGTGAGGCTGCTAGCCCTCTGCTCCATTCTGCAAGGCAACATCCAACCCAGTCATGTCTGCCATCTGCCTTTGAGATTTGCTTTCAAAAGACAGTTCCGGCATTCAGGCAGTGCCTGGTGCCACTAATTGGATGCTGAGCTTGCCTTTGGCCCAATTAGGGGCTTTGTAAATAAATAGCGTCACATCAGCGACGCAGACGTGGCGCGGGGTCGGGGCCTGGAAATTTCTGGGCGTCTGGTTCCCAACCCCAGATTAAAAATCCAGCCCCATGACTCAATTTATAAAGCTAAAGATTCCATATACATTTTTTAAATAGCCTTATCAATAACTTATAGCACTTTTAACATGCTAAAACGTCCCTAGGCACTTCACAGGAGCATTATAAAATAAAATATAACACCAAGCCACATTGAGATATTGGGCCAGATGGCCAAAAGTCTGGTCAAAGAGGTAGGTTTTAAGGAATGTCTTAAAAGAAGAAAGAGAGGCAGAGAGATGTAGGGAGGGAATTCCAGAGCTTCGGGCCAAGGCAGCTGAAGGCACGAGCACTTAATGATGGAGCGATTAAAATCGGGGATGCTCAAGAGGCTAGAATTAGAGGAGAGCAGATATTTCACAGCGTTCTGCAGTTGGAGGAGAATAGAGACTGGTAGGAACGAGGCATTTGAAAACAAAGATGAGAATGATAAAATCAAGACCCTGCTTGACCGGGAGCCAGTGTAGGTCAGCGAGCACAGGGGTGTTAAGTAAACAGGTCTTGGTGCAAGTTAGGACATGGGCAGCAGAGTTTTGGATGACATTAAGTTTAAAGAGGGTAGAATGTAGGAGACCAGCCAGGATGTGTTGAAATAGGTCTATAGGTGACAAAGGCATGAATGAGGGTTTCAGCACCAAGTGAGCTGAGACGGGCGAAGTCAGGTGATGCAGAGGTGGAAATACAGTCTTGGTGATGGTGTGAATATGTGGTTGGAAGCTCATCTCAGGGTCAACTATGACACCAAGATTGTGAACAGTCTGATTTAGTCTTGGGCAGTTGCCAGGGAGACGGATGGAGTTGGTAACTAGGAAATGGAGTATGGAGCAGGGACTGTGATGTGAACCCCAGATCTCTGCATCCCCTGTAAAATGGTAGGTCATTGTTGAACAGGTTATTAAGCGTAATTCTGAGATTTTTATAATCTATCACTATTTAAAATACCCTGATCCAGTAGTGTTATTCTCATTAACACACAATTAAAGCTGCAGACTTGTGTTTACCTATTAAGGTCAGGATTTTCCAGAACATAGTACTTTATTTTCTGTTTTGTTTTAATACATAAGCAGTGATTCACTGTGCGTTAGGTCTGTTATATTGGACCGAGGCACACAGTACTCCTGATGGAATATTAACAACATAGCTCATACCAGACTTGGTGACAAACTGAGGATTCAGGATATACGTTAGTAGTAATGGTTTGAGTACTGCCCATCTGGATAGGTGCATGGGCACGTTACTGTACAGTTGTCTTGTGAAGGCTTTGCTTTTTAATGGCACATGAAAGAACAGGACTGTATTGGAGGATATGTATTCTGTTAATCCTATCATACTATGGCTGGTAGGTCCTGTGCAGCTGGCACCACCAAAGATAAATTTATAAATTCTGTTTTAGTCCAGCAAGAATGGAGATCCAGTTGTACTGGATGTTTTCCAACTACTGCTGTTTGTGCAGTAGAATTTACTGGCTACTTGTTTATTTCTAGTCTATTGTCATGACGGGTCACTGGATCATGACGTCATGCACAGATGCGCAGAAAAGGCTGAACACTTACAAGGTCCTGCATTTCTATGACCTATCCTGCCATGGACTTTCAATGATTTGGCCCTGCACTTGACTGTCCTTTTAAGTTCAAGTACTTTTTTAGACCACTCTAATGTGTACAGTGGGAAATCAGACAGTATTTCCAACATTTTCTGTTCTTAATACAGTACATCCACTTTTCATCTTTACATGCAAGGGCCAGTCATTCCTGATACAGGAGTTCAACTTCATGTACAGTGGCCAAAGTGCGTGTGGATTTTTGGGATTAAACAGCTCCTTTCTCGCATGTAGATGAGACTGGCTCATTGAACTTGTTCTCTCACCACCTAGGAAATGGAAGCTCTTTATATAAAATTGCCTTTTATTGCTGCATCTATATTCCAATCAATGTGAATGCAGTACTAAAACTAGAATAGAACATAGAACAGTAAAGCAAAGTACAGGCCCCTCGGCCCACGATGTTGTGCCGAACCTTTAACCTACTCTAAGATCAAACTAACTACCTACCCTTCATTCTACTATCATCCAATTACCTATCCAAGAGTCGCTTAGATGTCCCTAATGTATCTGCTTCTACTAGCACCACTGGCAGCGCATTCCACGCACCCACCACTCTCTGTGTAAAGAACCTACCTCTGACATCTCCCCGAAACCTTCCTCCAATCACCTTAAAATTATGCCCCCTGGTGATGGCCCTTTCCACCCTGGGAAAAAGTCTCTGGCTATCCACTCTATCTATGCCTCTCATCATCTTGTACCCCTCTAGCAAGTCACCTCTCATCCTTCTTCGCTCCAATGAGAAAAGCCATAGCTCCCTCAATCTTTCTTCGTAAGACATGCCCTCCAGTCCAGGCAGCATCCTGGTAAATCTCCTCTGCACCCTCTCTAAAGCTTCCACATCCTTCCTATAATGAGGCGACCAGAACTGAACACAGTATTCCAAGTGTGGTCGAACCAGGGCCTTATAGAGCTGCAGCATAACCTCGCGGCTCTTAAACTCAATCCCCCTGTTAATGAAAGCCAACACACCATACGCCTTCTTAACAACCCTATCAACTTGGGTGGCAACTTTGAGCGACCTATGGACATGGACCCCAAGATCCCTCTGTTCCTCCACACTACCAAGAATCCTGTCTTTAAGCCTGTATTCTGCATTCAAATTCGCCCTTCCAAAATGAATCACTTCACACTTTTCCAGGTTGAACTCCATCTGCCACTTCTCAGCCCAGCTCTGCATCCTGTCAATGTCCCGTTGCAACCTACAACAGCCTTCCACACTATCCACAACTCCAGCAACCTTCGTGTCATCGGCAAACTTGGTAACCCAGCCTTCCACTTCCTCATCCAAGTCATTTATAAAAATCACAAAGAGCAGAGGTCCCAGAACAGATCCCTGCGGAACACCACTGGTCACCGAGCTCCATGCTGAATACTTTCCATCTACTACCACCCTCTGTCTTCTATGGGCCAGCCAATTTTGTATCCAGACAGCCAACTTTCCCTGTATCCCATGCCTCCTCACTTTCTGAATGAGCCTACCATGGGGAACCTTATCAAACTCCTTGCTAAAATCCATATACACCACATCCACTGCTCTTCCTTCATCAATGTGTTTTGTCACATCTTCAAAGAATTCAATAAGGCTTGAGAAGCATGACCTGCCCCTCACAAAGCCATGCTGACTGTCTCTAATCAAACCATGCTTTTCCAAATAATCATAAATCCTGTCTCTCAGAATCCTCTCCAATAATTTGCCCACTACCGACGTAAGACTGACTGGTCTATAATTCCCAGAGTTATCCCTATTCCCTTTCTTGAACAAGGGAACAACATTTGCCACCCTCCAATCATCCGGTACTACTCCAGTGGACAGTGAGGACGCAAAGATCATCGCCAAAGGCGCAGCAATCTCTTCCCTCGCTTCCCGTAATATCCTTGGGTATATCCCGTCTGGCCCCGGGGACTTATCTGTCCTCATATCATTCAAAATTTCCAGTACATCCTCCCTCTTAACAAGTATGAATGAAATAAGTTGATGGATCACTAGCACTTAAAAGAAACATGGTAGTAGATTAAACCGTCATCAAATGGAAGTGATTGCTTGTATTTTCGTACGGGATTCAGGGCAGCTGACATGCCTTCCCCCAGAGCCTCATCTTTTAATCAACCTACCACCTCAATTTCTGCTGCTATTAATTAGATGAAATGTCCAAAGAGTGACATTTTTAAAATAAGTTTTAAATTTTAAAAAATAGCGAAGTAAGACTTGGATTAATTTATTTTTAAGGGTTGCAGATTGTTATGACCGAGGCTTGAGGAGTGAACTGTCTTTCTCTCGTTCCCATCTCCACGGGTGACGACATATATTTAAATGTTTATGCATTTACTGATATGGCCAATTATGTACTCTACTTTTATTTCAGAATAAATTCCACCAACCAGGTTTTGTTAATAAACAACAAAATTATCAGTTTATTATAAAACAAGACTTATTCAGTAAAGATGCAAAGCATTAACACACATTGAAATATGACCGTTCCCTCCCAACTTGGCCACACGCACGCACGCACACACACACCAGCTAAAGAAAAAATAAAGACGTTTTCACTGCAGAGATCTCTTTACAAAAGAGACAAAAAAAAACTTTGGCCAAATACTTGTTAATCCTTCAAGGAAAAGGAGAAGATATGGAATGATAAGTTGTCTCTTTTCTGGCGTCCCAAATATGCGTAGACAGCTATCACTGGAATCTTTTTTGAAGCAGTTCACTTCAGGCGACTTCGAGAATTAGTCTGGCAGGCTTTTCAGGAGAAATGTAGCATCAGGGGTTTCAGCTATTGCATTGGATTCTCAGGGTTTTTGAGAGGTGGAGAAAGGATGAACTGGTGTCTTCTCTCTTAGCAGGCTGACCCCAACTGACTCAAAACAATATCCAAAACAAAACCAACTCTTGACCACCATTAATCTTGACGTATTACTTCTCTGTAAACAACTCCCCTAGTCACCAAGGCTCTTGCTGTTTACTTGGCTGAAGACATGTGTGTTTCCAGTGACATTCCAGTAAGTGTGTTTCTAAACCAGGTTCCAAAGTCCTTCCAGTGACCATTTTAAAATTAACAAAGTTCAACATCTGTGTAATCTCTTCAGTCCTCCAATGAATCCATTTCCCCAATTTTAAAACACGAGTCCTTGCAAAATATAAAAAAATGGAAGCACTTTCATAAGATTCATATAAGAATATTTGAATTCCATCATTGCAGAGACCTTTGCTACGCAGAAAGTTGCTATCTATTGCTCTGCTCCTGAAGTTTGCTGTGTTACTGGCATAAATAATACAGTGATGTAACTGCAACAATTTTCTTTGCATAGCATATTTGCAAATGTTCTGAAGGTGCACACTTCATTTCGGTGTAAGAAAGATATGCTGTATATCATCAATTTCATTTAAGGTGCAAATCAGTGCAATTTTAGTAAGAATCAAAAAGCCAATAAACCATGACATTGCTAGGAAGATAACAGCTTTTTCACACAAATGAAGACGCCATAGAACAGTTGGGGCTTGTGTTCAAGTTACGAGCAACCTTTAGATTTAGAAGTCCTTATGTCATATTATCATTGAGCTAGCTTAGTTTAGCAACTATATACATTTGGGGATTCATTGGATATATTTAATTTATGTGGAGACTCAGTTGAATAATGTGCATGTTTTGGAGCTGCAATTTCATTGACATTTGATCTGTTCATTCAATGAGAACCATGTTCAGTGGGTCCACAATCTATTCTGCAAATTCGATAGGTATGTGCTAGTTCTTGAAGTGATATCAATGTTAAAATATGCAAGGGCTTCCCTTTGGAATGCTTCAAATCATGAGATTGGAATAGATCTTGACTTTGTGCGATAGTGTGAAACCGGTGAGAGTGTTGGCAGCCTGTTTTACATCAAGTGTTAAATAAACTGCCAATTCGCTGTCACCTGTTTTGCTCCATTGCACGCAATCAAGACCTATCCCGTTGGGTGAATTTAGCTACTTCTAAGCACAGAACATCACCTACTTCAGCTCATCTGTCATTCAAACCCTCATCCATGCCTTTGTCACCTCCAGACCTGACTATTCCTGTGCTCTCCTTATCAGCCTCTCATCTTCTGGAAACTTTAGGCGTTCAAAAGTCTGCTGCTTGTCTGCTATCCCACACCAGGTCCTTGCTGACATGCATTGGTCCTCAATCACCCACACCTCAAATTTAAGATTCTTATTCTCACATTTAAATCCTTTCTTGGCCTTGCCACTCACTATGTCTAACTTCCTCAAGCCCTGCAACCTCCCACTTCCCTAAACACACTGTTCCTCTAATTCTGACCTTTTGTGCAGTTGGTCCATCATTGGCTGGCGGCCGTCCCTTCAGTGGTTTAGGCCCTACTCTGCAATTCTTCCTCAAACCCATATGCCTCTGCACCTCTCTCTCATCAAAGAACAAAGAACAGTACAGCACAGGAACAGGCCATTCGGCCCTCCAAGCCTGCGCCGATCTTGATGCCTGCCTAAACTAAAACCTTCTGCACTTCTGGGGACTGTATCCCTCTATTCCCATCCTATTCATGTATTTGTCAAGATGCCTCTTAAACGTCATTATCGTACCTGCTTCCACCATCTCCCCCGGCAGCATGTTCCAGGCACTCACCACCCTCTGTGTAAAGAACTTACCTCGCATATCCCCTCTAAACTTTGCCCCTCTCACCTTAAACCTATGTCCCCTAGTAACTGACTCTTCCACCCTGGGAAAAAGCTTCTGACTATCCACTCTGTCCATGCCGCTCATAACTTTGTAAACCTCTATCATGTCACACCTCCACCTCCGTCGTTCCAGTGAAAACAATCCGAGTTTATCCAACCTCTCCTCATAGCTAATGCCCTCCATACCAGGCAACATCCTGGTAAACCTCTTCTGTACCCTCTCCAAAGCCTCCACGTCCTTCTGGTAGTGTGGCGACCAGAATTGCACGCAATATTCTAAGTGTGGCCTAACTAAAGTTCTGTACAGCTGCAGCATGACTTGCCAATTTTTATACTCTATGCCCCGACCGATGAAGGCAAGCATGCCGTATGCCTTCTTGACTACCCTATCCACCTGCGTTGCCACTTTCAGTGACCTGTGGACTTTTACGCCCAGAGCTCTCTGCCTGTCAATACTCCTAAGGGTTCTGCCATTTACTGTATGCTTCCCACCTGCATTAGACCTTCCAAAATGCATTACCTCACATTTGTCCGGATTAAACTCCATCTGCCATTTCTCCGCCCAAGTCTCCAACCGATCTATATCCTGCTGTATCCTCTGACGATCCTCATCACTATCCGCAACTCCACCAGCCTTTGTGTCGTCTGCAAACTTACTAATTAGACCAGCTACATTTTCCTCCAAATCATTTATATATACTACAAAGAGCAAAGGTCCCAGCACTGATCCCTGCGGAACACCACTAGTCACATCCCTCCATTCAGAAAAGCACCCTTCCACTGCTACCATCTGTCTTCTATGACAGAGCCAGTATCCATCTTGCCAGCTCACCTCTGATCCCGTGTGACTTCACCTTTTGTACCAGTCTGCCATGAGGGACCTTGTCAAAGGCTTTACTGAAGTCCATATAGATAACATCCACTGCCCTTCCTTCATCAATCGTCTTTGTCACTTCCTCAAAAAACTCAATCAAATTAGTGAGACACGACCTCCCCTTCACAAAACCATGCTGCCTCTCGCTAATAAGTTTGTTTGTTTCATCCTTTAGGGCCCTCCTTAAAACCCAGTTTTGTGACAGATTTGATCTCTCCTAATATCTCCTGCTTAGGTTTGACATCTGTTTTTATCTGATTTGTGAGTCTGAGAAGCACTTTGGGACTTTTATATAGTGCCCTTGATGTTAAGTATTAAGTCATTGTGTGAGGTTGCTCTGGTACATAAATTCTCACGCTGGGATGTGAGAGATCTTCAGATTTTTATCTCATTAGATTTCTGTAATTTTCTGTGTTGACAATAGCACATTCTGTCTGTGTCTCTATAACTAAAACATGTTCTGTTTTAATTTGCATATCTGCTGGCTTTATAAACTCAGTTATCAACTTTGTTTTGGAGTCACTCTATTTTTGTATCCAGGGTGAAAAAGGCCATTACATTCTCATCTTTATCCTGATGATTTCTTGCCCATGCATCAATCACTCCTTTACCCTCCGTCCCAATTTAGGTGCGAGTATACATAGTTTTTGGATCTTGAATGAGGGAGGATCGTCATAGATTATGTATTAAACTAATAGTGTGGCAAATGTTTTGAGTACACATGTAATGAGTTATCTTGGGCTGTTAAATTTAGTGATTTTCCACTTGCAGTGTGAGAGTTTAAAAGGAATGGTCAAAACAAAAAAAATTATTTGTGAAAGATTATCCAATCTGAATAATTTTAAATATAGAAATTAACATTTTGATGTAAAATTCATTGCACTAATGGGATATGTATACAGGCTAATTTGAGATACTTGTAATGAACATAATAATCAGAAATTGGCCTCTTAAGGCAGTTGGCTTTCTATAACAAACCAAGGGGTGTTCAGAGATGTTGGCTCTGTTGATAGAGCTACTATTAGAAGGTTCCAAATCAGCATGAGGAACTAGCGGGAGCGATGTACAGAGCGCTGGTTTTATTTTTCTTTGTGTAAAAGGCGTGTTTGAGTAATCTCTCTGGTGAAGTGCAGCAGAAATGCTGCAAGGTGATGATAAACGTTTAACACTGCTGTGAGAACATTTGGGTCCATGATGTGAAGAAAGTTAGATTAAATGCAATTAAGCTTTGATTTAAGAGAATGCAATCTTTCAACAGATTTCATTCAACAGTGTAGTGCTAAGCAATATCTTTTGCTTATAATGAGTATTATGATAAATAAGCAAATAGTAAAAGCTATAGGACTATGTGCATTGCCTTTGTGTGGCAGTAAATATTGAGATTTGCAATGAATATCTTGTACAGGTACATAAATCATGCACTTGTTTTCTTCCTGCTGTGCCAAAGCTTATCTCAGTTTTTTTTTTCTCAGTTGCTACTGTGGAGGAAACAGAGTAGTTTTAATATTCTGTTATTTAACTTGTGTTTAAGTTGGAGGGTTCACAACAGAACTAAGATCCCAGAATATTGCCAATTACAGGGGCACAAAGGCATTGGGGACATGGGCTATTTTGTTGGTGTGTGAGCTGGAAATTTACGACTGCTACATAAACTGCTGTAGTGGCTTTGTGTTAGTTCAGATTTTTATAACACAGACATTCAGGAACTAGTGTTCGTGAGCTGGCTCCGAGTGTTTACACTGATAAATTCAGCTCTAGTAACAGATTTGAAGACTTCAGTCTTTCCCTACAGCAAACTGAGCTGAGAGTGCACAAAGGGTATAAACGCAATTCCCCACATTCTGCACTGCCTTTGTAATGTAAAGCACAGCTGAGCTACTTTGCCTCACTTCCTTTTTATAGTATTTAAGCAATTATAGCTGTTAAAATGAAGCCTACATGGGGAATTTTGTTTCTAGCATTTTCCTTTTAATGAGTAAAACAGTTAGTTGGGTATTGCACTAAATTTAAACATCAGACTGAGGATATAAAGCTTGAATTCCAGGTTTAAGCTCAAATGTCAGCAGTCTGGTTCCAAATATTGACTATGCGTCCGTAAGATGGGAGCTTTTCTGAATATCCGGTGAACTGATTCCAATGTGTCAATGTTGCAGTTCTTCTTCAAAATAGATTCTGATGTAATTCAACATGGAGTATCCACCACGTGTTGCTTTTCTCTGCAAAGTGGAAAAAGTTCAGTGATTATATGTGCACTGTATTATCCCATCACTTCCAGTAAAAAGGAGCAAAATAAATCTAATATAAATGGCTATGCTAGGCAATCAGTTTTTCTTGTACAATACTAACGCATTGACTTTTGAGCAGGGCATTTAAATCCTAATCTGGAGTCAGTAATCTTTTAACCTTCTATGGAACGCACTTTGTTGGTTTAAACTTCTTTTGTGCAGGGAAATTAGGAAAATCTAGTTCCAGCTATAGGAGCCCTATCCACACTACTCAAACACTCCTCTGCTGATGGTTTACTTTTCGCCCCTGGAAGGATCTAATGCCTAAACGACACCATCTTCCTAAATTGAAGAAATGCCTGTGTTTGTGAAATATTTGGTGTGTTGTTTGGGTTGGGGGGGTTAAATTTGTTAATGCCCCTTCACAAAATAAATTCACTTATTCCTGCCCCCCCCCCCCCCAAAAAAAATACTAATTGCTTTATCCAAATTAGTGGTTGAATTAATCGCGACCAGTCGCTTGGTAGTACAGAACTTCATTGTACCTTGCTTCTAGCAAGCGTAAATTAGACAAATTACGAGCTCGACTGATTATCTTAAATTGGTTGTTAGTGTAGCTATTAGCGCACTCAGGATTGTTCAGCAAGTGCTGCCCAATCGTGGAATCACACCTAACAGTTTTGTTTTGGGTTTTGAAAGCGCGGACTGATTGAATATGGTCAGTACTCTATTATGAACAGCCGAAGGAGCATGTTTAATTCGATCAGCCAATCATTGGGACGTGCGGCCTACGTACCTGGCATTGCACTGCCACTGAAATTTATGCACAACGTTGTTCTGTAACGCTAATAGCTACACTAACAACCAGTTTAAGATAATCAGTCAAACTCGTGATGTAGCTCATTTACGCTGGCTAGAAGCAACGTACATTCATAGTTTCCCTTTCTGCAAACAAAAGGAATATGTTCAAGCCTTATGACTTTTTTGAATTAGCCAGAAGCTATAGTTCCCTGTTGCTTTCTCCATGGCAATGCCTCAGCCAATCAGCACCCCTTTGTCCTGTAGTATAAATTGTTGTGATCATTTGAAACTTGGCATACTTGTATTTGTCCTGATGACTGCAAGACGAAAAGCTTCAGCAATATGACTCTCTTTTCAGCAATAATTAATCTCGAATTAATTTCTACGTTGTGCTATTTCAACTTGAATTACTTTCCTAATCGAATGCTAAATCTTGAATCGAAGAAAAATATTTCAAAAAGACATTGTGCAATACTTGCCCTTGCTTTGAGTGAATCATTGAGAACTTTGAATGAAACCACCCATTAAATTTTAATGCGGGGGCGTATCAAATTAAATGTAGTTATTTCCATGACCAGTCAATAGCAGGACAAGTAGGAAGACTGGTGCTTTTGGTTTCGAGTGATTCAGAAAATTGTAGCTTCTAATTATTAAAAAAAAAATCAGAGCTGGCATCTAATATGGTAGACGTACTGATGTGGCTACAACTCTGTAATCCTGTGGTGAATTGTAACAGCAGGTTCAGATGATTTGCTGTGGTTTGCTTTTTTCCAAGAATACCCTCACAAGTATGGGCCAGAAGGAGGCTGTGCTGACCATTCGGTGTTTGAAAGAATGAAGAAATACCAGATGCTTGCTGTAGAAGAACCCAGGGCACAGGTGAGCAGGCTACAACATTACAGCTTGCCTCTCTAGTTTGAAACATGAATTCAGTTGTAATGTAGCATTTATTTAATCTGTACTACACTGGATGAAACTAGAGATTTCTAAAGTTTTCTACATCAGAATCCTGAGCACATACTCTTGGCTGATATTTGAGTACAGTATTGAGGGAGCGCTGCACTGTTTGAAGTGTTGATTTTCAGATGATATGTTAACCTGAGGTTCTGTCTAACTTCTCAATTGGACATAGGTCCTGTGGTACTATTCAAAGATGATCAGGGAAAATGTGGTGTCCTATCTGTAGTGTTTTGAAAATTGTATTGTGCACTTTGTTCACTTGAGGCTACTATACATACATGCGAGCAGAGGAACTGGAAAATGAAAGCAAAAAAAAGTTCATTGTTTTCAACAGCATGAAATCTCATATCTTTTACTAAACTCTGCTGAATCATACTTCAGTCCTGCAAACACCACACTATTCCATATTTATGTCTCAGCCAACATTACTAAAACAAATTATCTGACCATTTATCTCATTGCTGTTTGTGGGACCTTGCCATAATCAGATTGGCTGCCATGTTGCTCTACATAACAACCATGTTGTACACTTCAAGTATTTCCTTTGCTGTGAAGTACTTTGGCATGCCTGAGGATGTATAAACTGCAATATTACTGCAGGTGTTCTGTGTGGGAATCTTCCTGCATATACTGGGTGGAGCACTACCTAGAACTGTACTCCAATGAAAATGTTGTCACTGAGACCGACCTCAGTGCAGCCCAGTCTCTGCCAGTCATGGATGAGCTGGACGAACAGCCAACAAAATCAGACCTCAGTGATGCCATTGATTCTCTAGCCAGTGGAAAAGCCCCTGGGAAGGATGGCATTATCCCTGAAATAATCAAGTGTGCCAAGCCTGCTATACTCTCAGCACTCCATGAACTGCTTTGCCTGTGCTGGGATGAGGGAGCAGTACCACAGGACATGCGCAATGCCAATATCATCACCCTCTATAAGAACAAGGGTGACTGCGGTAACTGCAAAAACTACCGTGGAATCTCCCTGCTCAGCATAGTGGGGAAAGTCTTCACTCGAGTCGCTTTAAACAGGCTCCAGAAGCTGGCTGAGCGTGTCTATCCTGAGGCACAGTGTGGCTTTCGAGCAGAGAGATCCACCATTGACGTGCTGTTTTCCCTTCGCCAGCTACAGGAGAAATGCCACGAACAACAGATGCCCCTCTACGTTGCTTTCATTGATCTCACCAAAGCCTTTGACCTCATCAGACGTGGTCTTTTCAAACTACTAGCAAAGATCAGATGTCCACCAAAGCTACTAAGTATCATCACCTCATTCCATGACCATATGAAGGGCACAATTCAGCATAGCGGCGCCTCATCAGACCCCTTTCCTATCCTGAGTGGCATGAAACAGGGCTGTATTCTCGCACCTACACTGTTTGGGATCATCTTCTCCCTGCTGCTCTCACATGTGTTCAAGCCTTCAGAAGAAGGAATTTTCCTTCACACAAGATCAGATGGCAGGTTGTTCAACCTTGCCCGTTTGAATGAAGACCAAAGTACAGAAAGTCCTCATCAGGGAACTCCTCTTTGCTGACGATGCTGCAGTAACATCCCACACAGAAGAGTGTCTGCAGAGACTCATCGACAGGATTGCCGCTGCCTGCAATGAATTTGGCCTAACCATCAGCCTCAAGAAAACGAACATCATGGGACAGGACGTCAGAAATGCTCCACCCATCAATATCGGTGACCATGCTCTGGAAGTGGTTCAAGAGTTCACATAACTAGGCTCAACTATCACCAGTAACCCGTCTCTCGATGCAGAAATCAACAAGCGCATGGGAAAGGCGTCCGCTGCTATGTCCAGACTGGCCAAGAGTGTGTGGAAAAATGGCGCACTGACGTGGAACACAGAAGTCCGAGGGTTTCAAGCCTGTGTCCTCAGTAACTTGCTCTATGGCAGCGTGGCCTGGACAACGTATGTCAGCCAAGAGCGATGTTTCAATTCATTCCATCTTCGCTGCCTCCGGAGAATCCTTGGCATCAGGTGGCAGGACTGTATCTCCAACGCGGAAGTCCTCGAGGCAGCCAACATCCCCAGCATATACATCCTACTGAGCCAGCGGCGCTTGAGATGGCTTGGCCATGTGAGCCGCATGGAAGATGGCAGGAACCCCAAGGACATATTGTACAGCGAACTCGTCACTGGTATCAGACCCACCAGCTGTCTTTAAAGATGTCTGCAAACGCGACAGGAAGTCCTTTGACATTGATCACAAATCGTGGGAGTCAGTTGCCAGTGATTGCCAGCGCTGGCAGACAGCCATAAAGGCGGGGCTAAAGAGTGGCGAGTCAAAGAGACTTAGCTGTTGGCAGGAAAAAAGACAGAAGTGCAAGGAGAGAGCCAACTGTGTAACAGCCCCGACAACCAATTTTATCTGCAGCACCTGTGGAAGAGTCTGTCACTCTAGAATTGGCCTTTATAGCCACTCCAGGCGCTGCTTCACAAACCACTGACCACCTCCAGGCACTTACCCATTGTCTCTCGAGACAAGGAGGCCAAAGAAGAAGAGAAGAAGACTGACATACTGTTACAGATCTCTAACTATAACTTCTGAAAGACCGTATCCATTACCTAAAAGAAAGTGGAAACATCATTGCAAAAAATAGGTTATTTCTGTTTATTTTTATAGTAATGTACTAGTAAATCCACAACTGCAGAAATCTAATGATTTTGTGTACCCTTTAAGAATCAGTTTGAAAACCTACATCTTAGGATGTTTTTGCTGGGTTACACTGACATCTGGAAACAAAATTTGTTCCAGTTGTTGGAAGTTAACTTATCTGGTCTGTCTTTTTAGTATGTTTTTCATTGAGAAATCTAGGGCAAGTGCCAAGAACCATAATTTGGAATACAATCAAAGTCGAAAAAGAGCGAAGACTAAACACATTGAAATGATTGGGTGATGCTAGGCTTGAATTGTAAGACATAGAAAGTATGGGAAACTGGGAAAGTAAGGGATAATGCAATTTTGAGATTGTAGGAATGTACAAGTGGAGATGGCTTGAAGATTTACACAGTGGGATTGCAGGAGGGATGAAGGATGTGCAATTAGAGCCTTGGAGGAACAAGAGAAAAAACAGTGAATACTGAAGTAAAATTAGTGGCAAAACAATGCACAAAATAGGCCAGCCGAGATTTCTAAAATTTAAGATTGGTAGAGGGAGTGGAAGAACCTGGCTGAATTACTGAAGAATATTCATGGCCATCACCAACAGCTCAGGATTTTTTTTCTCCCAAATGATGTTCTAAAGGCGTGAAAGTCATCAGATCTTGAGTGTTCTAATACAGATTTGATTTGGAAACCATATCAATATGAAGGCTAACCAGCACTGATTTGTAAAAGGCTGATCATGCTTGACTAATCTAATTGAACTTTTAGAGAAAGTAATAGAAGGCTGATGAAGGGAATGTGGTGGATGTTGTCTATATGGATTTTGAGGAGGCATTTGATAAATGACCACGTAAGAGGCTGGTTCACAATTTGAGACTCATGGAGTAGGAGGGTCAGTGTCCAATTGGATAAAAAAATTGGCTTAAGGACAAAGCATGTCGTGGTACAGGATATTTTTCAGACCAGAGGATGGTAGGCAGAGTGGTGAGAGAGTGGTTAGAAAAGCAGATGGGATCTTTGGGCTTCATAAATAGAGGCGTTAAGTACAAAAGCAGGGAAGTTATGCTGGACTGTTATAAAGCTCTTATTAGGCTCCAGCTGGAGTCTTGCATCCAGTTCTGGTTGTCACATTTTGGGAAGGATGTGAGGGTCCTTGTAAGGGCGCAGAGGAGCTTTACCAAAATGGTTCCAGAGATGGGGGATTTTAGTTATAAGGTTAGGTTGGAAAAGCTGGGGTTGTTCTCCCTGGAGCAAACGAGATTGAGGGGAGATTTAATGGAGGTGTACGAAATTATGACGGGCATAGATAAGTTGGACGAGGAAAAACTGTTCTCATTAACAAATGGTATAAGGACTAGGGGACACAGATTGAAGGTTTTGGGCAAAAGATGCAGGAGGAATGTGAGGAACAACATTTTTTACACAGCAAGTGGTAATAACCTGGAACTCACTGCTCGAGGGTGGTTGTCATGCAGGCCCCCACCTGCCAAGAATGAGGCACATTAATTTCACCACATGGGCATTAAACTTCAAATTGTTGCTGGGAAGAAGAGAAGGCCTGTGACAAGGGGTTGCCAGGCCCCTGGCTGGAAAGACATTTTGGCATAAACAGTGCGTGGAACAAAGGCGCTATCCCCTGCTCCAATGCAATCCACAAACCGATGTGGCCAAACCAGTTAATCACATGACTAACCTGCTTGGCGGTCTTGTTTTTTTTTCTGAATTGTATAGTTTTGAACTGAGAGCTGGTAGAAAGCTGTTTGCTCCTGAATTAAAAAGACGTCGCCTGGCTGGCTCGACACAGCCTCTCCTGTCTGCTTCCATCTCTTTCTCACGGACCTCCAAAATTCACTGAAGGCAGATGAACCCCAAGAGAGAAAAGTCTCCTATAGTGAACGAGATTTAAGAAGAATACTGGGCCCCAACGAAAAGCAAGATCTACCTACAATCAAGGACTCTACAGCGAGCTCAAAGCACAGTAACAAAAAACCCTCTTCAGAGATTGCCTCAAACTTTTCTACTTTGTTTTTCTTCTCTTTCTGTCCTTATTTGCATGTGTGTATCATATACGCATGCTAGCGTGGGTGCATCGCGTATCCGTAGACATTAACCGAATTAGAGTTTAAGATTAATAAACTTCACTTTTCTTTTAAACCTGAGAAAACCTGTTGTGCTGGTATCTAAAGGCCTGCTACCCGGGTTCGGGTCGGGTCGGGCCCCTCTTCCGGGTCCGGCTTTCGGGCTCGGGTCAGGCCGGATACGCATGGTAAGTGCTCTGCCAGTAAGTATTAAAAATAAAAAACTTACCTGAGCTGGGAGTCTGGGACGAAACTGAGTCTGCGTAGTGAACGAGTGACATCACTATGACATCATGCATGCGCTGCAGCTTCGTGGAGCTTCCCAGTCAGACGTTAAGTAAAGGGATGGTCGGGTCGGGTTCAGGGTGAAATTGGAGGGACTCAGGCTGGATCGGGCTCGGGTCTACTGTGGATCGGTCAAGTTCAGATCGGATTCTTTTTCCCGACCTGGGCAGGCCTTTGCTGGTATCTTTGCTTTATAATTGGAAAGCTGTGAACAAGGATTCACCAAAGGGGAGCTAAAAATATAGTGTTTTTATAAAAAAAAAAATAGTCATAGTCAGATACAGCACTGAAACAGGCCCCTCGGCGCACCGAGTCTGTGCTGACCAACAACCACCCATTAATACTAATCCTACATTAATCCCATATTCCCTACCACATCCCCACCATTCTCCTACCACCTACCTACACTAGCGGCAATTTATAATGGTCAATTTACCTATCAATCTGCAAGTCTTTGGGAGTGGGAGGAGACCGGAGCACCCGGTGGAAACTCACACGGTCACGGAGAGCTTGCAAACTCCGCACAGGCAGTACCCAGAATTGAACCCGGGTCGCTGGAGCTGTGAGGCTGCGGTGCTAACCACTGCGCCACTGTGCTGCCCCATAGAGAGATACAGCACTGAAACGGGCCCTTCAGCCCACCGAGTCTGTGCCGACCATCAACCACCCATTTATACTAATCCCACATTAATCCCACTTCCCTCTCACATCCCCACCTTCTCTCAATTCTCCTACCACCTACCTACACTAGGCGCAATTTACAATGGCCAATTTACCTATCAACCTGCAAGTCTTTGGCATGTGGGAGGAAACCGGAGCGCTCGGAGGAAACCCACACAGGTCACGGGGAGAACTTGCAAACTCCGCACAGGCAGCACGCAGAACCGAACCCAGGTCGCTGGAGCTGTGAGGCTGCGGTACTAACCACTGTGCCGCCATGTTACAGTAAGACCAGGTGAAGGCTGAAAGGGAACCCTCGACCTCTTTCTCACCTGGTCGTAACAGTGGAGACAGCCAATGATTTCAAAAGGGAATTGGATAGCCACTTGAAAGAAATAAAATTGCAGGGCTACCTGGATCGAGTGGAGTGAGACTGACCAGATTGCTGGTCAACAGTTGTTGAGTCAGAAACTTTAGGGACTTTCAAACGGCTTTTAGATAGGTATATGGATAAAGGAGAATGATGGGGTATAGATTAAATTGTCCTTGACAGAGGACAAAGGATCGGCACAACATCGTGGGCCGAAGGGCCTGTTCTGTGCTGTATTTTTCTATGTTCTATGTTCTATGTTTTTCTATGTTCTATGTTCTATGGAGACCCGGTATGGACTCAATGGGTCAAATAGCCTCCTTTTATGCCGTTTATGGCTGTGTGACTCTCTGAAACGCTGCCACGCTGAAACGTCCAGCTATATTGTTACTGTATAAGAGTCTCCAAACTGTTAGAATTCATTCACGGATCGAGGTCTAGTTTGTTTTTTGCTGTTACATGTACGGTTGGAGGTCTTGCAAATGAATTTTTGTACCGATGTTTTTTAAAAATGTAGCATTTTTAATATACAACTCTGCGATGAACAAAGAATAAGCTACTCTCACTGCCATTAAACAAAATGGTAAAATGGCTGGCATGTTTCCCAGTGTATTATGGGAATATGCTTTAAATGACGGTACTCATGAATGAATGTATTCTGTGTGGGTTTATGACTTATCTGTTTGCACTTAAAAATTAAATATGCAGCCACTTATGCAGGTGAAGTTGCTGAAAGTAGTTCTGTCTAATGGTTTAATAAATTATCTTGGGTAAAATTTGTCTTTTTAAATTCCCTTTCATTTCTCAACATTTCAACCATATACTCAGGCTAATCAGTTTCCTAGTACATCTTCAAATGTATTTAAATATGGTGTTCCCTCTAACCAGTGCGAAATACGCAGCCTTGGCTGTTCTTTTGGGGCAGATGCCAACCAGAGATTGTAGTCACAACATGGATCATTGTCTGGTTATCCCCTGGCCTAGAACCTCGAGTACTGTTGCATAATTTGCTATTGTTGAAAGAAGGATATTGTCATCCACTCTCTCTTTTCTGTTTAACCATTGTCTTTAGGTGCAGAAACCTGTGGATTTTGAACACGAGCATGAACACGAGCATGAACATGATCATGAGCCAGTTATTTTGAGAAAGCGTCGTGCAGCTGCAGAGGAGAAAAATACTTGTCAGCTCTTTATTCAAACAGATCATCTATTCTTTAAATACTATGGTTCAAGAGAGGCAGTTCTTGCCCAGGTATGAAATAGAAAGTCAAATCATTATTTAAAAAGTACGTGTATATGTTTATGTGTAATATAATCCTAGATGTGCAAACCAAAATCAATACACGTATAAAAGCCTGAATGAGACAAGTTACCAAATATGAAGCGTAGAATAATTACAACCATTACATTTGAAATCTGGGATCAGTATTGTTGTGTCATTAGTCACTCACTGGTTCAAATACCAAACACTTGAATGTACTACAGTTACTGGAATGGGAAATGGCAGACCGCTATCTTAAAGGAGCCACATTGCTAATTGGTATTGACAGGCAAATTGCTGTTAATGTCATCTGTTGGGCTGAATTTTTGTAAATGCTCAAAGGTAAATTATGAATTTGGTCACAGTTTATCACTGTCAGAAAAAGCTTCCTTGGAACTTTCCTTGAATGAATGAGTTCAAATAATTGGTTTTTGAGAACATTTTTAGAAATGATTCGAAATTGGTTATGAAGTGCCAAACACCACGATCAGTTCAGTTCAATTGAACGGATTAAAACTGTGATCCTTCCTCCTCAATTCCTTCTCTGCACTGAATAATGGTTTCTAACGTTGTTCTAAAGCAGCCAGAATGAATTTTTGAATGTAACAATTTTTTTTTCCAAAGTGATCTCATCCAAATTTATGTTAATACCATTTAGGGAGTAATTTCCTGACACAAACCCAAATTAACTGGCTAAGCGTTAACCCTTAAGAGTACTATAGGAAGTAATGCCAGAATATCGCCACATTTCTGTATCCAGAGTCACTTATAGTAAGACCTTCATGATTTGTATTTAATTTAGTTGCAAATATATAATTTGCCATAGTAAGTTACATTGCTACAGCAAAGTCCAATATGTATTGTAGTCAATTTTATGAAAGAGATTCATTTAGAAAGAATCTATTTTGGAAATTCTATAAGTCAAGTTTAAATAATGGTTAAATAAAAGCAAAAAACTGCTTTATGCTGGAATTCTGAAATAAAATAGAAGGTGCTGAAAATGCTCAGCAGGTCTGGCAGCATCTGTGGTGAGAGAAGCAGAGTTAGTGTTTCAGGTCTGTTATCTTTCATCAGAACTGGCAAAAGTTAAAAATGTAATGTGCTTTGAGCAAGTGAAGTGGGGGTTGGGTGTTGGGTGGGAGAAGAACAAAAGGGAAGGTCTGTGATGAGGCAGAGGGCAGGAGAGATTAATGACAGATGTCACAATGAAAAGCAAAGGGCGTGCGAGTAGTTGTGGTGGAAGACAAAGCATTTTTCCAGAGTGTTAATGGCAGAATAATGAACAGCTCTGTCCAAAAGCAAAAACATGAAAAACAGGTTTAAGACAGGCACATGGTTAAAAAATAAAAGATTTTTTAAAGAATTAAAATGACAGTCATGCTCTGAAATTGTTGAACTCAATGAGTCCAGAAGGCTGTAGAGTGTCTAATTAGAAGATGAGGTGCTGTTCCTCGAGCTTGCGTTGAACTTCATTGGAACACTGTAGCAGGCCAAGGACAGAAAAGTGGGTATGGGAGCACTGTGGTGAATTAAAACGATAGGCTCGGGGTTACGTTTGTGGACTGAGCGGAGGTGTTCCGCAAAGCGGTCACCCAATCTGCGTTCGGTCTCCCCAATGGAAAGGAGACCTCATTATGAGCAGCGAATATAGTATACTAAATTGAAAGAAGTAGAAGTAAATCGCTGCTTCACCTGGAAGGAGTGTTTGGGGCCTTGGATGGTGAGGAGGTAAAAGGGCAGGTGTTGCACCTCCTGTGATTGCATAGGAAGTTGCCGTGGGAAAGGGACGAGGTGTCGGGGGTGATGGCAGAGTGGACCAGGGTGTCGCGGAGGGAACATTCCCTTATGAATGTTGAGAGGGGAGGGGAGAGGAAGTTGTGTCTGGTGGTGGTATCACGCTGGAGGTAAATAATGTTTATCTGATTGGCTTGTAAATCAAATTTCAGTTTGGATCAAGTTTGTAACTTCCTTGTCAGAATGTTACCTCTTAATTTTCAAAAACTGGCTTAATAAGTGTTGAAATTGTCCATTTTATACTGGATGCGTCCCCTTTGACTAATTAATTATAATTTGACAGCTGTAGCCGAATCTTTAGATTGTCTGGTCTCCGGCTGCGAATGAGACAGACGGAACAAATTGAATGAAAAACTGTATGTTCTAAATACAGTTAACTGTTTGTAAATATTGATTATTTGACTTTGTAGGGTTTGCAAAAATTCTGGTTATTTTGAATGTTACCTGTGATGTTTAAGTGCTAGAGAAATATCCCATTTTAGCACCTATTATTGGAAATAAAGTAATTTCTTGCTTGTTTCTTCTCCAGATTTCCAGTCACGTCAAAGCAATCGATACAATTTACCAAACAACAGATTTTCAAGGA
The DNA here is from genome assembly GCF_036365525.1 of Heterodontus francisci. Taxonomy (NCBI): domain Eukaryota; kingdom Metazoa; phylum Chordata; class Chondrichthyes; order Heterodontiformes; family Heterodontidae; genus Heterodontus; species Heterodontus francisci. Next base: position 26,070,055 of record NC_090408.1, on the reverse strand, counting down.
ATCCGAAATATCAGTTTTATGGTCAAGAGAGTGCGAGTAAGTACTAATTAAAGTTTGCATTGGCTATGTCTGTAGGACATGCACTGTGCTGATGGACAATTTCTTCCATTTAACAAGTAGGCAATCAGTATTTACCTATACGTGCAGCAGACAGCAGTATCGTGAAAATTCCAATCACCTTCCTGAAAGTTTGTCATAGGCCATTCAGTAACCTTGTTGATTCCGCACCCTCTATATCTGTTCTTTAAAAGTAAGATTGTTAACTAAACATCAAAAAATTATTTCTAGTAAAGAAAATCGCAACACTTGCTGATCCCATCTTCAATAACTTTCCCTTGTATGGATCTCCTGTCTCTAGGGCCTCGGACTTTGACTTCTGCTTGCTTCTTGAAGTTGAAATTCCTGGGTCTAGATGTATTCCAGCCTTTCTACCTGCGTCCCTAGGAGTCCCAGGGGTTTGCAGCTGTGATCATTGGGAAGCTATCATTTTAAGCCTAGCAAAGGACTTAAGCACGATCTGAGCACGCTCAATTTCTTTAGTGCTCCTTTGTGCCACCTATATATAATGCAAGTGTGTATTTGCTGGCATCTAGCTTCAGCTCACAGTCCAGCCTCAGCCCTGGTCTGCTTCTTCCTACCGTTTTGTAACTGCAGCACATCATCCAAACTGCTTGCTAAATTATTTAGAATTGTTGAGTTTGAACAGTAATTTCCTGTGCCAGAATCTTAAAAAAAAAAGATTGTGGGTAGAAAACAGACTGATAATTTGTATTTTCCTTGGAGTGCTCCCTTCCCCCCTCATCCCACCCCTGCCTGCCCATTATTTGAGGGAAGAGGAGATACTTATAGAATGTGTGAGAAAGACTTGATGAAATAAATACACAAGTCAAGTGAGATAAGTGCTTCAGATCCTTATATAGAGAGAGAGATGAGTAAAAGTATGGATAGGCACAGGCACACATGTAAAGGATTAGGTTTGGCAGCCAAGCGGAGAAATAGTTCCAGTTAAATTCAGGGTTTTTTATGTCCGTGAGCAATGCTGTGGAAGAACAGAAATGATTTAGTAAATGTTTTTGTTTACCCACATTATGTAGAGTATATTCCTCAAACATTTATTATTTCTCCTTCAGTGTGTTACCTAACACTATAAATAATACTGCCTTTCAGATCAACACCACAAATGATGAAAAAGATAGAAGCAACCCATTTAGGTTTGCAAACATTGGTGTGGAGAAATTCCTCGAACTCAATTCAGAACAGAATCATGACCATTATTGCTTAGCCTATGTGTTCACAGATCGTGATTTTGATGATGGCGTCCTGGGACTGGCTTGGGTTGGCGCACCAGCAGGTAAATGTTTGCAAACCTTACTGTTTCCAACAATCTGGGTTCCTTAAATTAAATGGCAAAATCAGTAGTTCATTCCACCAAGCTTCCTGCTTTGACAATTGAAATGATCAAAGTGTACAGCTTAGAAATTGATGTGATAAACTGATGGTTTTTTGCTTTCTTAAAAAAGAATTCTATTGATGTTTTAATTTTTCATAATTTAAATAAAGATTTTTAAATATTGGGCTTTTGCTGTAGTTTACCCAAAGATGAATTGTTTCTAACTTCACGTTCATTTAAATCAAAGAAACAACTTTGGAAGCAGTTTCACCATTTTTTTAAAAAAAAAGCTAAAATTCTAACCAAGGTGAGGAAAATAATAAATTGAACTAACTGATCTCTCAAGGGAATAGCAACTCTGTCTCAAGTATTTGTAAAGATTTAATGATGTATTGGACTTCTGCCTCTAACATTGCCACTCATTGTGAAAATATTGTTGGCAGGATGAGTTCCTTTATATGCCACATGGCACATACATGTAATTGTAAAGCCATTCGTTAAAACTTTATTATACATTGTGAACAAAGGAAATTGTCTGCCCCATGTGAATAAATGGAAGTTAATGTATATTTGGGATTGAATTGAATGAACGGCTGTAATCAGGCACCTGAACACAGCAGTAAACCTGGAGACTATTTTTTTTAAAACTGGTTAAAATGTGAAAATCTGTTGTAATCTGTAAGTTCATGCTATTTGAATTTCTGGGCTCTTTATTAATTTTGAACTGTTTCCATGTTTTTGATATGTTAGAACTGGTTTAATTTGTAAACTGAGTTGTGGCATTTTTTTTTCTATTTTCACACCATGTAGCAATCGGGCAGCAATGCTAAAATGTAAGGTTCCTTACGTGTGCTACACTTTCCCTTGCCAGGGCAGGGAAGATGCTCCTAAATTGGCCGCTGAAGTGGTGTAACATTAACCCAGGCTAGTCTCTCCCTCCCTTGCCTTTACAGCATTGATCATTTGGGAAATTGTGAATCTATATCATACTGCTCAATAATAAATATGTCTGATAGCTGTAAATTGTTTGGATGAATAAAAATTCAAATGACAAAGTTTGCTACAAATAGCCACTGTTTTTGCACTGCTGTCTCTGAATGTTGAACTACTGCAGCATATACATCCAGAAAAAACATGTGGCAAAATAGTCAAATATTTAGTTTCATAAAGTCAAACGGCAGTGGATATGCAAGAATGTACAGAAGGCCTAAGTGAGAGATGGCGAGCTTGGCTGAATATGCGTGTCCTCATGTTTAAACTTACTGTACTTAGCCAGGTCATATTTCTTTTAATATCTAGTAACTTCAAAAAGATGGCTAGTTATTTTTAAACTTGGCTATATTGTCCCCCTCACTTTGTGAAGCCATTCAATTTGTTCCATAGTACAAATGCTGCTATATCCTGCCTGAAAACAGTAGGTGCTGCAGTAGTTTAGATCCCTTGACATAGCAAAAAGGGACCAGCAGCTTATACTTTTGTAAATTAATGTGTCAAAAAGAAATAATTTAGACAGCAAGTGCACGCGAGTAAAGAATTTAAAGATTGTCCTTTAATGGAATGAATAACAATGACAAAGAAGAGCCACCGAGTAAGTGAAATACTTTTTAAAAGGAAATTAGATATTTATAGCCCATGAAAATGGGCTAATGCACTTGTGCATCCAGGAAAATATACGCAGCAAATATATATTAGCCCATTAGAATATTATCCCACAGTATAATATATTCTTCCTGAGCTATGGTACCTCCATGTGATACATTGTTTAATAAATCCAGGAGTTATGTGGGTTCAGTATCATTTGTATTCTGGAAGAAACTGCTTTCAGAATGAGAGGGCAATATGGCTTTTAATTTCAAAAGAAAAACTAGCATCCTTTTGACATCACTGATAATTGAAAAAGCTTATTAAGAATTGTTAGCATTGCTGCACTGACAAGAAATGTAACCTCATTTCTGGTCATATTACATTCAATTTTTGTCCTGGGATACATTCCCTAAAATTGTTCAGAAATCTTCATTGTGCAATGTTTCTGTCCTTGTTTCTCAGAATATTTTCACTAGATCTCAATCCAACATCAATCTGAAGGTTGATGGATTTTCCATAGTTTAGGATGAAATTGCAAGTTAAGAAATTCCCTGTAATTTAAGTACTGATCCCTTTATATTTTTCTCAAACATAGGAAGCTCAGGGGGGATATGTGAAAGAAACAAACTTTATTCTGATGGCAAGAAGAAGTCACTCAACACTGGAATCATCACTGTTCAAAACTATGGCTCTCATGTTCCTCCTAAAGTGTCTCATATCACATTTGCTCATGAAGTAGGCCACAACTTTGGTTCTCCAGTAAGTGTTAAATCAATATAGCCTACTGTAACTAAAATTTGGTTACTAAATCATTTTCTGTAAAATACAGGTGAGTCAGTAATTAGTAGGGGATCTCCCAAGGTATTTCTTGGATTAAATTGGAAATGACGCTTTTAATATGACAGGAGTGTTATACAATTTGACACAAACTATGTTATATTCTTCATAAAGAAGTTTATATATATTAATGGTCCTTTTATAATTGAATAAAGCTGTATGCTACTAAAGTGCAGCAGTTTTAACCTGGGCTGTTTCTTTGTCAGCATAAAGTCTAACAGAACTAAACTAGAAATCTGATCCAGAGACACAAAATGCTTGAAACACTCAGCAGGTCAGGCAACATCTGTCAAGAGAGGAAGGTAGGGTTGGCGCCTTGGGTCAAATGGCTTTTCCTCAGAACCCAGTATCTGCAGTATTTAACTTCTTGTAAATATGTGATTCACCTCAACTAATTCCTGTGGAGAAAGCGCTGTGGACTTAGCACATCCTGTGGTCAATTACACAGATCACAATTATTGGACTGGGTTTTGTTCCTAGCCTGACATCGGGTTCCATGGTGTCGTGGGGCCAGAGGATTGGAGCGGCAGGGTCCACTATGGAGCCCGACATTAGGATTGCCAGGCCCGATCTTCCTGGCAAGGGGTGGGTGGGAGAAGCTGATGTCTACCTTCCCATCCTGAAGTCACATGAGGGCCTTTTCCCACTGCCATTGGTATCTTATCAGTGTGGAGGGACGGTGGGCACTCTTTCGTGGGAAATTTGTGGCCCATGGAGGATTACCTGCCCCCCAGGGACCCAACACCCACCCACTGTGTTTAAAACAGAATACTTTTACGGTGCTACTTGTTAAGTTGTAACTTGTTTTGTACATATGCAATCAGGTGGAAGTGCAACCTGTGCTTTGCATATGTGATATTAAAATGACTTGGATGTACGAGGTGCAAGACTAATGTGTATGTATATAGTATGCAAATTAATAACCGCTTAGTTTTGTTTAAATTGATCTAAAATATCTAGCAGTGTCTAGTGTGCTGTCAAAAAGAAAACCTGACCGTATATGCGAAACACGTCAAAGTATGAAAAGCAGTTTGATGCTTTTAAGGTAGAAAACTGTATTAGCAGAATAGAATAGAATATAGAAAACATGACTATTAGTACTGCTAAAGAAAAGGACTCTGAAAGGGTGCTCTGATGGAGACATGGAGGTCCCATGCTGCTAACAGTAAGGAGAGGCCTAAAAGTGAAGTCTTCAGAAAAAGAAGAATGCTCGCCTGGCAGGTGAGAGACCATGATCAGTGGGCTTTGATCCTGCAGGTGCTGTTTTTGTGGTCTTTTGGAGTGCATCAGCGCCGGTTTTACGGCATTTCGCCCTTTGGGATTGGAGATCTACTTGGTTGTTGTTTTCCTGTTGGTTGGGGTTTTAGTACCTGTCCTATGAAAGCTTCAAGCAAAAAATGGCTGCAACCAATACCAGAGCTCCAGGCCAGGGGGTGCAAACACTGTTAGGGTGATAGCGAAAGAGATGCACCCATCGACCGTGTCTTCATTAGGAAAATGCTGTGGATTACAAGATGCAGACATCATCTGCCTGCAGGACTTCCTCAGCAGTGGATATTTTGACGCCACATTCAAGAATGTGGCGGGATGCATCAAGTTCCTGAAGGTGTTCAAGGAGAGAGGAAACCAACGCCACTGTCGATCCTCATGGTGGAGCCGCTCTTCAAGCTGCTGTCGCAATGGAATTGATTGGTGACAATCCACCTCTACAACCCCCATGTTCCTGTCGTAGATGTGCTCACCTTTCTCACCAGGTACGTCGAGGTGGCCTGCAGCAGCACTGAGGTCAAGGACCCCTGTGGGATTTGGACCAAGAAGTGCAGGTCAAGATCACCTTGAAGGCCAACGCCAATGGAGCCATCATCCATCCTCACCACCACCGCCACCCCCACCACCCCAGCTTTGCTTTCGGGGGAGGTTGAGACTTCTTGGTCTATGCGGGGCAGCCTAGAGTTTGTCAGACCTGTGGCAAATCTGGTCATGTGGCAACCAACCATGTGGCACAGTTGTCTGCAAGAACTGCAAACACAAAGGACTATGCAAAGTAAGTGCTGCAACCTGTTTGGGGGGGGGTGGGGGTGGGTGGCGGGTGGTGGTGCAGGCCACCTCTACAAAACCTGCCCCAAGCGCTGCCTCAGTTAGGCACAGGTGGCAAAGTCCAACGAAACGCTGGAGGAAGGAATGATGAACGAGCCTCGTGCTGCGAAGGAGACCAGCAGCCCTCCCCTCAGCGAGAAAAATCCATCTGAGAGCAGAGGAAAGGGGGGGGGGCAGCTGCAACCAGTGACCCAAACCACCGCATGCCCAGAAACTCCTCAACACACAGAATCCATAGAGGAGGAGGCAGCAATGGGACAATTGGATGAGTGGCATCAAAAGGAAAACCACACAGAAGAAGCCCCCAAAAAAGGAGCAGGCCACCACCCAAACCAGTGGCAAGAAGAGGCTGCCATCTGAGAGGGACTACGGCAGCTGCTCCCCATCGGACGAGGGAGGGCCAGAAAGACGGCACACGCAAAGGAGCTGGAAGAGAAGGCCCCCCAGCCCCATGGCACTGGAGGCAGCGATGGGCCCAGCGCACCCCAACACCAAAGTGCCGAACCCAGCGAGATGCCCTGTGCATCCCAGCTCCGGGGAGCAGAGACATCCTCGAGGAGGAGCAGAGGGGAAAGACACCACCAGCAGAGGACAGTTCAAACTTTGCTGCCTACAAGAACCACCCACCCCCCACACCCCCAGTCAGTGACCAGAAGGGTTTTCTGAGCCCAACACAGGGGCAACAGCTTGTGCACACTATGGGTATGCAGGAACATACCCAAGGACTGGGACTAGTAAAGACACTTGGTGTAGTAAACAACATCCAGTTTTAAATGGGTATAAAGATTGCTTCCATTAATGTGCGTAGCATTAGATCCACTACGTGATGTGTTACGACCTTGGGCTACCTTGCCAATGTCAAAGCTGACCTACTGTTTTTGCAGGAGTGTGGAATACTGCACCTCAGCACTTACAGGCAATGGTCGAGATAGTGGTCCCAGGGCCATCGATCTGCTCAGGGGGAAATGATTCCCGTTCTTCTGGCCTGGGTATTCTGCGGGGAGGCAACTTCGTCTCAACTTAAGCAGGTGGTTGGTGGTCGCCTCCTCATAGCAGACGTAATGTACAACAGTGCTCCACTCCAGTTGATCAACGTGTACGTCCTGGTCCAATACAGCGAGCGGCTGACCCTTCTCCAGCAGCTCCCGCTGTTGGCAATGTCCAGGCCAGTCATTCTAGGCAGTGACTTCAACTGTATCATTGATGCAGCTGGATGATCCGGCAGTGACGACAGCAAACTGGACGCTATGTCCAGATTCCTCATGGAAACAGTAAAAGATGCTGAGCTGCACGATGTCTTTAGCAGCCCTGCAGATGGAGCGCAGTGTAGAAACACCTGGCCAAGACTGGATGGGTCTGTCTGTTCCAGGATTGACTTCCTGTTAGTATCCCGTGCTTTCACGGTCAGATCCACTGACTTCAAGCCAGTGTTGTTCTCTGACCACTGCCTCTTATTGGTTGACTGTCACTTACAAGACGACCAGCAAGTTGGCAGGGGGATGCGGAAGCTGAACATAACACTGCTGACCCAGAGAGCATTGAGGATTACAACGGTTGGAGAGCCATGAAACCCCTCTGAGTCTCTGGTGCAATGGTGGGAAACGAACAAGGTGAACATCAAGAGGTTCTTTATCCTCCAAGGTGTTCAGAAGGTGAGAGAGAGGGAAATGTCCCCACTCCAGAGAAGAATACAGAATCTGCTCCGTCTGCAGTCAATGGGGGTCAAGGAGAATCTCCAAGAGGTGAAGAGCCAGCAGGCCTCGCTCTGCTACCGAAGCCTCCAAGATCATCTTCCGGTCCAGAGTCCGCTCTGTTGAGCAGGATGAGATGTGCTCGTGTTTTTTCTTCCAAAAGGTACACAGAGCTCTGTGATCAACACATTGAAGGAAGAAGACGGCTCAGTAACGTAATCACAGTCTGACATGCTAAGGATTAGCAAATCCTTTTATGCTGGGCTGTATGACATGATGCCCACGAACAGCACGGCCTCCCAGTCCTTCCTGTCATCTATCACAGAGGTATTAGATGACAGCATGCGGGAGAGTCTGGACAAACCGCTAACTCTGGACAAGCTGACTAAGGCCGTCAGGTCCTTGGAGACAGGTAAAACACCCAGAAGCGATAGCTTACCGGTTGAGTTGTATTTGACTCTGTGGGACTGGATCGGCCCAGACCTGCTGGAAGTATACGAGAGTATGCTTCTGGCCGGCAGCATGTCAGAATCCATGAGGAAAGGCATCATCACCCTCATCTACAAGCGAAAGGGGGAGAGAGCGGAAATCAGACATTGGCGGTCATCTCACTGCTTAATGTAGACTACAAGATTCTGTCCAAAGTCATCGCCAGTCAAGTCTGCTCTGGAGTTGGTGATTCACACCGATCAGACCTGTACTGTACCCGGCAGGAAGATCTCTGATAGCCTCGTGCTACTCAGGGATACGATTGCCTATGTACGGGACAGGGGGATGGACACCTGCCTCATCAGCTTGGACCAGGAGAAGGCTTTTGACAGGATATTGCACACATACGTAATGGACATGCTCTCCAAAATGGTGTTTAGGGAGGGAATCTGCAATTGAATCCAACTGCTTTACACAAACATCAGTAGCGCAGTCTCAATCAGTGGGTGGGAATCAGAAAATTTCCCGATCAAATCTGGAGTCAGACAGGGCTGTCCTCTCTCTCCTCTATCTTGTTTGTTTGCTGTATCAAACCTTTTACTGAGTTCATTAGGAAGGATGCAGGCATAAGAGGGGTGACAATCCCAAGCAGCAAAGGCATTTGGGACGAAGCCTCCCTGTACATGGGCAACTGCGCTATCTTCTGCTCTGATTCGCAGTCCATTCGCAGGCTGATGAGCATCTACGACCAGTTTGAACTGGCCTTGAGAGCCAAAGTAAATCGCAGCAAGAGCGAGGCCATGTTCTTTGGGAACTGGGCTGACTGATCCTTTGTCCTGTTCACCATCAGGTCAGACTACCTGAAGGTGCTAGGGATATGGTTCGAAGGGGCCAGGGCATGCGCCAAAACCTGGAAGGAGGGAGTAGCCATAGTAAACCATAAACTGAGCATGTGGGAGAAGAGTTCTCTCTCCATTGCGGTAAGAATATGGTCATCAGGTGCGAGGCGCTGACGTTACTTTACGTGGCGCAGGTCTGGCCCATACCCCACTCCTGCGCCATGGCGGTCATCTTCCACTTTATCTGGAGGTCTAAAATGGACCGTGTCCGGAGGGACATGATGTTCAAACCTCTGGATAAAGGGGGAAAAAACATACCCAACGTCGCCCTCATCCTGATGGCCACCTTTGTGTGCGGCTGCATCAGGCTGTGCATAGAACCCCAGTATGCAAACACCAAGTGTCAGTACGTGCTGAGGTTCTATTTGTCCCCGGTGTTGCAAAGGATGGATCTGGCTACATTGCTGCAGAGCGCTCCATCCAGTTGGTGCCGTACCACCTATCCTTTGTGGAAAAATTTGTGCAGAAAACTGCCTTTGACCACTATTCCATCAGGCAGTGGTCTGCACGGAATGTCCTCGAGGCCCTACGGGAAAAGGAGATGGTGGATCATGTTGGATGGTTCCCCGAGCATTCTGCCAAAGCCATTTGGCAGAATGCCTCATCACCAGGTCTTTCAAACAAGCACCAAGATGTAGCTTGGCTGGTGGTGAGAAGGGCACTCCCCATCAGATCCTTCCTGCACGTACAGAATATTATCGCCTCTGCACGCTGCCCTCGAGGTGGCTGTGGTAGGGAAGAAACTATTGCCCATCTCCTTCTGGAATGTGCCTTTGCAAAGCAGGTGTGGAAAGAGATGCAGTGGTTTTTGTCGTCGCCCATCCTGAGCAGCTCGGTAACACAGGAGTCTGTGTGCTCTGCGGTCTGTTCCCAGGGACGTATACCGAGATAAATATCAATTGCTGCTGGAGGACCATCAACTCGGTGAAAGATGCTCCTTGGTCAGCCCGAAACTTGCTGGTCTTCCAGTGCAAAGAGTTGTCCACGTCTGAGTGTTGCAAACTGGCACATTCCAAGGTCCACGACTACCTGCTGAGGGACGTACTAAAGCTTGGGGCAGACCCCGCAAAGGCTCAATGAGGAAAGGCTGCTGTGTGTAAGGTCCTCCCACCATAATGAACCAAGGGGCTGGAACCTGTAAAACCCCTCGGGCTGTATACACCAAAATATGGTTTTGCTGTATAATGCAAATGTACATTGCATGTAAAATTGTGAGGCAACACACGTTCTGTATTGAAGAAAACTGATTTCTTTTGCACTTTCTGGAATGTCAACTTGGAACTGTTTTGTACTGTTTGTAATGTATTTTTTTTACAGATTTTTATGAATAAAGTATATTTTTGGGGAAAAGATCCTTTGAAGTATTAGAAACGTCTACGGGAGTTGCAAAGGGGTAGCTATTTACTTACCAAGTAGTACCTTGGATGTTGTGTTGTATGCATATCCCTAATAACTATAACTTATAAAGCGGAACCAAGACAATAGATGAGGTCAGGAGAACAGCTTTACTGGGTAGGTAGGAGAAAATGATTTAAGGGGTTGTGGTTTTAGTTCAGCAAATTTTCCCTTAACAAATTTTAACAGCAGATTATAGGGTGGAGATTGCTGGGAGCACCAGAAGTATTTGTATATTGTGAGATCCAAATCGCCTTAGAAAATTCTGGCACAATGTTGTGACTGGTAGAAGAACTTACATTTATATACACCATAGCACTTTGTTTTTTTCAAGTGCAGTCGCGGTTATTTTGTAGGTAAATATGGCCGTCAGTTTGCCTGCAGCAAAGTCTCATGAGCAGCCATGAGTTAATTGACCAGTAAGTCTGATTTGATGGTTGAGGGATAAATATCAGCCAGGACATTGAGAGAACTACCCCTCTCCAAAAAAAAAATGCTGTAGTTTCTTTTACATCGACCTGAAAGACAACACTTCCTGAGGATCATACAGGCGTGTCAGCCAGGATTGTGCTCAGATCCTGAAGTTCAACTTGACTTCACAACCATTTTGGCTTGGCTTAGTAGTAGCAGTATTCTCTGGAAATAGGCGAGTTTTGGAGACGTTCAATTGCCCAAAGAAATATTCCGTGGTAGAGATGCAGCTGGGTGGAGAAAAAAGCTTGAGAGGAGTCTATGGATGACTCAGACTTTGAATATACAAACCACATGCAAGTTGTTTACTGCACAGCATATTATTGATGGCAAGTTACCTGAAGAGAATACATATAATGTTGAAGGTACAACGGGGGCATATAAATATACATACAGTGTAAGGCTACCCATTATTGAGAGCTTAGGAGAAACGTGTGCCCATCCATTCCAGGCAGTGGTTTGAGGTACAGATACCTTGTTCTCTTTGGAGTATTGGTGGGTGAAGGATTGGTAATAATTACAATTGTTAGAATTCACATTAGTGGGAGAGCGGTTGGAAAAATATGGTGCTTTTAGATTAGAAAAGCACATATCCAGAGTTTGCCCAACACAAAATATCAAACTGAAAATTAATTTCAGTTTATTTAGCTGAACTTATATGACCATAGGTCAAAGATAAGAGGTTTTGCACAATAAGCACAGATAAACACAGCATTCAGATGTGGAAAGGACAGAGTACAAATCTAAGAGTAAATCAACAGATAAGGCCATAGGTGACAAAAATAATAAAAGGACAAAACTAAAGGTTTTGCATCTAATGCACGTAGCATTCGTAACAAAACAGATGAACTGAGAGCACAAATAGAAATAAATAAGTACGATCTGATAGCCATTGCAGAGACATGGCTGCAGGACGACATAGATTGGGACCTGAATATTGAAGGGTACATGGCATTTAGGAAGGACAGGAAGCTAGGAAAAGGTGGAGGGGTAGTGCTGTTAGTTAATGATGGTATTAGCGCAATAGAGAGGGTTCAGGAGACCAGAAGCAGTTTGGGTAGAGATGAGAAATCATAAAGGCAAAAAGTCACTTGTGAGAGTGGTGTACAAGCCACTTCACATTAACCACACTGTCGGATGGGGTATAAAGGGAGAAATAATGGTAGCTTGTCAGAAAGGTACAGCGATAAACATGGGGGATTTTAACCTATATATAGACTGGAAAAATGAGATGGGCGGAGGTAGCCTAGACGAGGAGTACATAGAATGTTTTCGGAATAATTTCTTGGAACGATATGTTCTGGAGTCAACCAGAGAGCAGGTTATACTAGACCTGGTATTGTGCAACAAGATAGGTCGTTAATTAATTCTAATAGTTAAGGCACCCCTAGGTAGCAGCGATCATAATATGATTGAGTTTTACATTCAGTTTGAGGGAGAGAAGGGTGGGCCCACGACTTGTATTTTAAACTTAAATAAGGGCAATTATGAGGGCATGAAAGCAGAGCTAGCTAAAGTGAACTGGCAAATTAGGTTAAGGAATAGGTCAATAGAGATGCAGTGTCAGACATTTAAGGGGATATTTCAGAATGCACTGAATAGATACATTTCAACGAGAAAGAACGTAAAGAAAAAGCCTATAATTGCGCAAAGATGAGAGACAGGTCAGAAGATTGGACAGAATATAAAAAACAGCAAAGAATTACTAAAAGATTGATGAGGAAGGTAAAATTAGAGTACAAGAGAAAGTTAGCTAGAAAGAAATATGCAGACAATAAGAGTTATAGCTATTTTAAAAAGAAATGAGGTAACATAGTGAGCGTTAGTCCTATAGAAAGTGAGTTTGGGGAATTAATAATGGATAATAAGGAGTTGGCAGATGATTTAAACAGGTATTTTGCATCGGTCTTCACTATTGAGGATACAAGTAACATCCCAGTATTAGCTGTAAGTCAGGAAATGGAAGGGAGAGAGGAACTCAAGAAAATTACAATCACCAGGGAAGTGGTACTGAACAAATTGTTGGAGCTGTGGGCTGACAAGTCCCTGGATCCTGATGGACTTGATCCTAGGGTGTGAAAAGAAGTGGCTAGTGAGATAGTTGATGTGTTATTTTTAATTTTCCAAAATTCCCTAGATTCTGGGAAGGTTCCGTTAGATTGGAAAATAGCGAATGTAACCCCTTTATTCAAAAAAGGAGAGAGACAGAAAGCAGGAAACTATAGGCCAGTTAGCTTAACATCTGTCTTAGGAAAAATGTTAGAAGCTATTATTAAAGATGTTATAGCAGGGCATTTAGAAAAATTGAAGGTAATCAGGCAGAGTCAACATGGTTTTGTGAAAGGGAAATCATGGTTCACCAATTTTTGGAGTTCTTTGAGGGAGTTACATGTGGATGAAGAGGAACCGGTGGATGTATTTTGCTTAGATTTTCAGAAGGCATTTGATAAAGTGCCACATCAAAGGTTATTGCAGAAAATAAAAGCTCATGCTATAGGGGGTAACATATTGGTATGGATAGAAGATTGGTTAGCTAACAGGAAACAGAGTAGGCATAAATGGGTTATTTTCTGGTTGGCAGGATGTAACGAATGGTGTGCCACAGGGATCTGTACTGGGGCTTCAACTTTTTACAATTTATATAAATGACTTAGATGGAGGGACCGAACTCATGGTTGCTAAATTTGCTGATGATACAAAGATAGGTAGGAAAGTAACGTGAAGAGGACAGAAGTGGGCTACAAAGGGATAGAGATAGGTTAAGTGAGTGGGCAAAAACCTGGCAAATGGAGTATAATGTGGGAAATTGTCCACTTTGGCAGGAAGAATGAAAAAGAAGCATATTATCTAAATGGTGAGAGATTGCAGAGATCTGAGATGGAGAGGGATCTGGATATCCTAGTGCATGAATTGCAAAAGGTTGGTATGCAGGTACAGCACGTAGTTAGGAAAGCTAATAGAATATTACTGTTTATCGTGAGGGGAATTGAATACAAAAGTAGGGAGGTTATGTTTCAGCTATACAGGGCATTGGTGAGTCCGCATCTGGAGTACTGTACTGGTCTCCTTATTTAAGGAAGGATGTAAATGCGTTGGAGGCAGTAAAGAGAAGGTTTACTAGGCTAATACCTAGAATGGGCGGGCTGTCTTATGAGGAAAGATTGGACAGGCTAGGCTTGTATCTGCTGGAATTGAGAGTAAGAGGCGACTTGATTGAAACATATAAGATCCTGAGGGCTCTTGACAGGGTGGATGTGGAAAGGATGTTTTCCCTTGTGGGAGAATCTAGAACTAGGGATCACTGTTTAAAAATAAGGGGTCGTCCATTTAAGACGGAGGTGAGGAGAAATATTTTCTGTCAGGGTCGTGAGTCTTCGGAATTTTCTTCCTCCAAAGGCGGTGGAAGCAGTCTTTGAATATTTTTAAGGCAGACGTAGATGGAATATTGATAAGCAAGGGGGTGGAAGGTTATCGGGGATAGATGGAAATGTGGAGTAATTAGTTCAGCCAGGAACTTATTGAATTGCAGAGGAAGCTCGAAGGGCCGAGTGGCCTACTCCTGCTCCTAATTCATATGTTTGTATCCTAGAATCTTCTCAATTTGGAGTACCTCTCCATGCTCCACCTCCCCCTGAGTAGTCTGTGAGACTCCCTACCTCTATTTTAGCCCCTAGTTAAGAAGGGTGAACATGTTTGGAGACTTTGACAAAATGTAGGGAGTTACAGAGGAGTGCTGGATCAGCAGTCTTTGCCAATTACTCAAGAATGGCATGAGGGTGGGTGTAATAAAACTGAGTTTTATTTGATAAGTTGCACTGTAGAAATGTGAAATGGATTAGGATTTTGAAGTCCAAAAGTAATTAGAAAAAATGGCTTACATGGATATTTATTTCACCTTTTAATAAGTGTGGGTCAGCTTTTTAAACTTCCTATAGTTTATCGCGTGGTGTTGCATCAGAAATGTTCTGTGGCTTTTTGTTGGACCTTGTCCATCTGTTATATTTATCATAGTGAGTGGGGCTACAAAGACTAACACTCCTGATTATATTACAAGCTGTGAATGAAATTCAGCATACTTTTGTTTCTCTTTATCTCCACAGCATGATTCTGGCTCTGAATGTACCCCTGGAGAATCCAAGTCTGGGGAAATGAAAGAAAAAGGCAATTATATTATGTATGCACGAGCTACATCTGGTGATAAGCAGAACAACAATAAATTCTCTCTGTGCAGCATTAAAAACATCAGCCAGGTCCTTGACAAGAAAAGAAACCTCTGTTTTGTTGGTAAGTATAAAACAGCAGCTGAACAGAATTGGTTGTCTGTATTTGTTTAAGCCTTTTAGTAATACTGTTCTATACCAGAATTAAAATATTCAGTGCACAGCTTCCTAATAAACTAACTGATAAGTCATGGTGTTTTAAATGTTCTATTTCAGTTTGGTACTTTTGACACTCTTTTCAAGTAATGCAACATTCCTATTTCCATTTCTAACACCAGGTCATGTACTCCCCTTGTTGCTGTTCAATTCGGGTTCAGTGTTGTAAGTTCAGAAGTAGCATCTGAATCTTTAGGTACATCATCATTCATGCACTGAATTTTGATGCTAACTTAGAAAATGTATTTTTTTTAAACAGAATCTGGCAAACCCATTTGTGGCAATGGTTTAGTCGAAGAGGGGGAGGAATGTGACTGCGGTTACAGTGACCAGTGCAACGATGTCTGCTGCTTTAATGCAAATGAGGCAGATGAGAAGAAATGCAAGCTTAAACCAAACAAACATTGCAGGTAAACACAACATTTAAACTGCTTGCAGTATTGTATTGAATGGTTTTATTTTGCCTTTTACTGTCTTGTTTGCACAGAAAATCAATGCCATATTCAGGGCGCAGTGTATTAATAGAGTGGAGCTGACTGAATCACAGTGAGGCAGTTGCAATGACAGAACTGTTCTTTATAACAGATGCATACATATAGAGACTTTAAAAAAAAAAGTTATCTGTACATTTGGGGGCAAGGAGGGGAATAGAAGGAGAATTCAATGGTGATTTTAAACGTCAATTTAAATTGTCAAGTGTCCAAATAGGATACAGCAGGAAACCTCCTGCTGCGATCTGTCTTAAGCTGACAGATGCACTGTACAAACTGCAGCCTAATTATATTGGAAAAACTGGTTTCTTTTTAGATCTGACTTGGTTCAATTCAAACAACTGAAATAAGTTAAATTCTCCTGGGATTTTAAGTTTCTGCAGCCATTCTGGCTTTGAAGCTTTACAACAGGGTTTTAGCATTTAAAGTCTTAGACGTCCAGTTCAGTGATTGAACTGAGAAATCTATAACATTGTAAAATCTGTTCAGTTGTGATCCTGGGTAGTGAAAATTTCATGGAACTGATTTATTAATTTGACTCAAACATGGAAAGCTAATCCAGTGTGTTTGTCTTGGTAAAATGTTACATTTATGTGTTTCAACAGTGAATTTATCTGATACAAGGAGTAATTTAACTCTTCATTATTGTGTTCAGCATAACTGTGTTGTGTCATACCACATCTGTAAAGTCACTGCCAACTATTTCTCTAGACTAGCACTGCTTTCCATGGTTCACCTACCAACAGCAACAACTGTGTCTGACTGTTGTAGGGAGGAGATCGGACATTATATGCTCATCTGAACTTCTCCCACAGCAGTAATTGAAATAAACTCCAACCTTAATCTTTACTGATAATACATCGTATAAGGTTTCATTGCAATAAATCCTGAATTTACACAGTTCAAAGTTTTTGTTGAGAAGTTGAACTTGCAGGCATTTATAACTGAGTATTGGCAAGCTGCTGAGTATAGGTGGCCAATTTTTATCTTCACGTACAGTATTGGCGACATTCTTGGAGGAAGTGAGAAATTCATTTAATTCAGTATTGCTTTATTTAAAATGGTGCAAGGGGCAACATGCTGAGTTTGGCAGGAGAAAATCTCAATACTTGGGAATTGCCTTTATATCCCTAGAGTTAATCTTTTTCCCAAAAAGTGGCACAGGCATTGCAGTAACAAATGGCAACTGATTAAGTCCTGCCTTGACTCTCAGAGCATTTTACCCATGTGCATGCTGCCTTCCCATTTGAACCATATCTGAACATTAGTCCAATGGCACGATTGAAATACTGGCCTGAGCAGTTGCACCTACTGATTTGTTGAAGTTTCTCTTGAACTTTCTTGTTCTGGCCTATAGTAAAATGGAGGCACTTAATAATTCCATTGTAAGGCTCATTTTCAGAAGAACCTCAGCATATAACAAAATAGCCAGTTATACTAACTTCAAATGTTACATAGTGGAATTCAATTTGAAGAATGGGTACTAAATGGGCATTTTGAATTAATAAATTTTGTTTCTGCCTTCTGATAGGTATCTTGGGAGAAGCAAAAGTTGTGACGCTATTTATTCTTTAGGGGTTATAAACGTTAGATATGAAACAGAAGGTGCTTTTAAAAAAGAAATTGAAATTAAAAGTGTTAATTTTTCTGCTGGCCTTTTGTTCTAGCCCAAGTCAAGGACCATGCTGTACCAGAGAATGCACTTTTAAGTCTGCCATTGAAAAATGCCGTAATGAATCAGACTGTGCAAAGGAAGGGAAATGTAGTGGTGGAACTGCTCTATGTCCAACATCTGATCCCAAAGACAACTTTACTCTCTGTAATAGGGGAACCCAAGTGTGCATCAATGGGGTAAATGGTCCATATTGTGTGTCTGCATTTGCATATAAATCTTCATATGAATGTGTCTGTGAGCAGTTGGAGCTGCAACTATTTTTGAGACCATATTTAGTCACGGTGTATAATTGACACGGTAGGATTTGTTTATGCATATGATTAGGTACGATTCCTCTTGCATGAATAGTGTAAATGATTAATGATTTGTTTATGCATTCTAAACATTTTTAAATAGTATATGGATTTGGGAACAAATTTACATTAGAATTTTCTCAGGCACTTGATGGCAATATCTGGATAATAGCTCATGATTTCCATCTGTTGGATCCTACCAATTTCAGGCAATGCGCTGTGAACTAAGTGTTAAATATCTGTTACGTGAAATGTTGCAAATAAACTGCTCACTGCATTTTTTTTAGTATTGAAGTAACTTTACAACATTCAAAATGCCTTTTTCTTGAAATAAATCTAAATGATTGATTTTTGCACTTCTCTAAAACCAGCTATTGTCCAAAATCTAAGGAATGTGTGTACAGTGCAAGAATTATTACCTTCTATAGTTGTGTTCATTTGCTTATCTAGGAATTGCTGTTGTAATGAACAAATATTCCAAGTGGGTGAAGATTTATTTTTTTTCCCCCAAGCAATGTTCTGGATCGATCTGTGAGAAGCACAAGCTTATGGAGTGCACCTGTTCAAGCACAGAAGGTGAAACTGAATTGTGCCATGTTTGCTGTATGGAGAAACGTAAGTGCTATGTGACATTTATCGATGTGTAAGAACCCCAATTCAGCAACTGGTTCTATGAAGTGTTTAAAATGGGTAATAACATGGAATTAAAAAGAAGAAATTGTTTTCCCCCACCCCCACCCCTACCAAAGGCCATTAGCTCAAGTTACTGCACAGTGTAGCTTTAAGCCATACAGACCTTAAGGTCCCATGTTTGATTCCTAGTTTGTGCTATTTGCTCAGCTCAGTTAAGCAACAATTGGCATTCTCTAAATGACTTCAGTGACCCTGTGTAAAGGAGGGGAAAAATATGTCAGAAAAGATTCCTGCATCTAATTTGTAAATAGTGACCCCTACTGGAAAACCTGTAAGTGATTGTCAAATGAGGTCAAGCTTAGCTGTGATGCTCTCTATAGTCAAATAGTCTGCCAGCACTCCATGTAGGCTCACACATGAAAAATGTACATTTGGGTGAGATGCCAATTCCTGTAGAGCTCAGCCCCAAAAACAGTCAATGTCTTAAGTGAGGGGGAGAGAAATTAATGCTTTATTTGAGCATTGTTGTATTATAATACATATTGATAGGGTGCAACTTTGCAAGTGTAAGTCTTGCAACACTCTGATCCTGAACTCTGCCAAGTAGCTAGAGGGCAGTACTGAGTCAACAGCCTTTCTTGTGTAAAAAATGTCATATGCCCTCTGCACTGCATCACATGGATGTCAATAAATGCTGGATTTTCCAGCGACGCTCACATCCTGGTACTTGCTATCTTCACTTTTGGTGTTGGGCTGTCTCTGCTATTAAAATGAAGCTAATGTAGTTTTGCTGGCCACTGTAAAGCTTTGCTTGATGGATCTGTAGTTTGCCAATACAGCAGGAAATGTAAAAATCAATTAGTTAACATGAGCCTAAGTATTGTGCAGTTTGGAACAGAATAGCTGATTTTATGCTTGCTGATCTCTTACAAAGCTTCATCTTTTCAACATACTTTTTTTTTAACAGATAAGCCATCAACATGTGCAAGTACTGGGTCAGCCAGCTGGCACAATTACTTTAATGATACTACCATCACACTACAACCTGGCTCACCCTGCAATGATTTCAGGGGCTACTGTGATGTCTTTAATAGATGTAGACTTGTTGATGCAGATGGTCCATTAGCCAGGCTAAAGAAAGCAATCTTTAATCCAGAGCTTTATGAAAATATTGCTGAATGGATTGTGGTAAGTAAATTCGAGTTGTTATTGATACAAAGGCACTGTAGTTTGACAAGCATGGCATGACTGCACTTTAAGTTGTGGTGCAATTTTATGTATGAATTTGGGCTATCATGTTGGCAGTAAGGGAAAGGTCCTTCATTTTATGTATAGCAATTCTTTGATAAAATTGATCAGTTGTATTAGCAGAAAGATTCTTTGCATTTCATCTTTCTAAATTTATGTAAGGTACATTAGCTGTAAACAGCTCGATCTTTCCCACATGTTCCTGCTAAAGGAATTTTGCTATATGAAGTGGTTGGTTAGCTTTGATGAAGTGTGCCTTCGCTGACTAAACTAGAAAACAATGAAAGATGCACACTTTTAGTGCTACACCATTACACTTGGTCACATAATGGTATGAAAGAAATTTGCAACTTCAACCCTCCACATAGTGTGTTGATTTCTGTTCCGTCCTTGGCGTAAGATGTCTAATGTTGAGTGTTACCAAGAAACATTGAAAAAACTTGGGTTCTTCAACACTGAAAGATGTTTTCATATATATATGCAAGATAAACAGTACAGTTGAGATTAAGCCAAGGGGATACAGGTTCTTAGCTGTGAATAGCAAATTCATGTCAGGAAGCTCTTCAAGCAAATAATAAGGAACACTTGGAATAATTTTTGGATATGGTAGGGCAAAAACACTGGAATTATCTGAAAGATAGCAATAGATAATTCAATGGTTGTCATCAAGGTTGGGGGAAAAGAGTGGATTTTTCTAGATGAAGGACCTTCCTCATTTGTATTTCTCTTGTGAAGAAGCTAAAAGCAGAGAAGAAATATTCAATGTCATTATAATGGTTCTTGCCTTCTTCATTGGCTGGCATTGATAGAAGTCTGTACAAATGTTGTATGGGTGACCTCAAAGTATGGTGTATAATATGGCGGAATTAAAAGGGATCAAAAATGTCTTCAAAATTACAATGTTTTCATAAAATTATTACAATTGATAGATTTGTCAATCAGAATATTTTGGATGTGCTAATTCTCCCACACTTGTTTCTTGTTGTTTAAGGCTCATTACGTGCAACAAAAGTTGCAAAAGTAGTGGACTCATCAGATATTTTGTGAAGATTCTGTGTTTCCACCCATCTACATATGTATTTTTAAATTCTCCTTTATTTGGCTGAATACTTGCTTCCTGACTTCACTGACCTACATTGGCTCCCGGCCCAGCAACACCTCAATTTTAAAAAATTCTCATTCTTGTTTTCAAACCCCACCATGGTCTCGCCCTTCTCTATCTCTGTAACCTCGTCCAGTCCTGACAACCCTCCGAGATCTCTGCAATGCTCCAGTTCTGGCCTGTTGTGCATTCCCTATTTGAATGACTGCACCATTAGCAGCTTGACTTTTAGCTGTCTTGGTGTTGAACTCTGGAATTCCCTCCCTAAACCCCTCTTCCTGTCTCCTCCTGTAAAGACGCTTCTGAAAACCTTGCTCTTTGCCCAAACTTTTGGGCATCTGTCCTAATATGTCCCTGTGTAGCATAGTGTCAAATTTTGGTAACACTCCTGTAAAGTTACACCTGATTTCACACTCAGTCTTTAACTACTTTTTAAAAATTACATGTAGATAAACACAAGTAGATTTTGTTTTAGCTACATCGTGAGAGTTATTTTCACTTAGTCTCTTCAAGTTCTGCCTCTGGATAAATATCAATTTAGTGATACTGGGCTAGGCTTTCCACGTACCTTTGCCAATTTACTGGTAAATCTGGGCAGTTAAAGATGGAAAGCAACTTGGGGTTGCACACCACTGCGTTCTGAACTCCCTACAGGCCAGTTCCAGCAACAGAGATTGCATTTGCTCATCAGGAATGTAAATAGGAGAAACAAGTCTGCCATGTTTCTCATCACTTGCAGTACAGGAGCAATAGATGCAGAGGTTACCTGTTTGGAGCTTGGTAGATGAGGCACCAGGACAGAACTGAAAGAGGGGCCTGTATCCGCATACTCGAAGCATGGTCATGTATAGACCCCATTAGGTAAGAGAGAACTTAAGTAAACTTTATTTCTGGGTAGCACACTGGCCACCTCTCTTTGTCACTTCACATTTCTACCCTCCGACCAGTGCAACTTCCAGTAGAGACTAGAACTCCAGCCAGGGTCAGGAGGATACCTGTGGGCCAGGCAGAAGTGTCCATCCACCTCATTTCTGCTGATGCAACACCTGAGTGGAAAGCTCCGACCACTTTCTGTATTGTAGAAAATAGTTGCTTTGTTTAGGAACACAAAGAAAGAAACAAATGAGTGAAGCACTGGCCCATTTTAAATTCTTGGTGGTATTTTTGATTTGATAATACTGGTATAGATTTATTTCTGTTAGGTGATAATTTTGTTCATTCTTGTGTTGTTTCTAACAATGTAATGATGTGATCCCTTGTTTTGTGTTAATAAATGAATTTGGACATGCTTAATAATGAGATTCTAGTGCGAAGAGTAATTCTGCTTTTTTTTTGTAGGCTCATTGGTGGGCAGTACTGCTGATGGGAATTGCACTCATTATGTTGATGGCTGGATTTATTAAAATCTGCAGTGTGCATACTCCAAGCAGTAACCCCAAACTGCCACCTCCCAAACCACTTCCAGGTAAGTAACTTGTCTGTTGTATGAAAGATGTATAAAAGCACTTTCTTGTTGAGAGAAGAACATAGTCTTGATTAGTTGATTGCATTTTTTAAATTTTGGGTATGTTTGGTACAGTAGAGAATTAAAAACAACCTGCATTAATCATTATCAGTACTCAAGGAATCTGTTAACTGTAAAAGGGAAAATTATCTTCACCATCCATCACCTGTGCTATGATAAATCCTTTACTTTCTCTTTTTTTAACCCTATTCCAAAAGACACAGACTCTTCCAGGTTCCCTTCCTTTCTACCAAGTGACCAGGCACTCTAGGAGAAGCTAAAATTCAAATATCAGATGAGACTGATTCTGGCTGGAAGTTACTGACTTGTAATCCAATCCTTCAGCATTTTAACTACTGTCCACCCTTCGACTTATAATTTAACTGTATATCTTCGGAATATAATCTTGAGACTTTATTAACATTTAAAGTGCTTGTTATGGCATTTTGTGCAACACCGTGATGTGCACTCATTAGAGCAAATAGTGAAAGATTGATTATGCTGTTAATTTTCACTGTTCTTTATTCAATGTTCTTCCTCCTGCTCCTCAATGAGATCCCCACCGGCTTCTCCATGACTGCTTTCAGTACTGGTATGTGAATGGCCTACGGGAGCTGTGCTTCTGTACGAAGGTGGGACTAGTCCTACGAGCTTTATCCTCCCCTTAAAGATGGAGTAAACTGAGCACTTTAGGGTAGCAATCTAGTGGCCTGGCTGAGAGTAAGCTGAAGCCGCTTACTGATGCCAAATGAACTCAAATATCAGTCAAAATTGAGATGTGAACTCCAATGCCCTCAAATGAAAATCCAGTTTGCTACCATATAGTGTATTTCATTCAGTCTTGAGTTTGCTATCTAAGTAGTTCCTGTTCTGTGCAGCTATGATTTGAGTCAAAATTGTGAAAAGTTCTTGTATGATATTTCCAAACATTCTTTTTATGTTGACATCCTGTATGTTAATCACAAGAATATTTGTGCACTTAAAATGCAACTGTTTGATTCCCAATACTTCCCTTAGAAAATTCTATCTAGTGGTTTTCACCATATTCAACTTTTTAAAAAATCTCCACAAATAGAGTTAAGTGAAGCCCTTACCTGTGATGCTCTTCATTTTAGTTGGTTAGGCACTATGGCAGTACTTCCTCAGCCAAAACCAAATAGAATTTTTCTTGAGAGCAGAAAGTGCAGGCAATACTCAGCAGGTTAGCAGCATGATGCTGCCCACCTTCTGAATATTTCCGGCACTTTCTGTTATCATTTCAGAGTTCCAGCATCTGCAGTATTTTGTACTTACTTTAGAATTTAATTTGTACGGAACCACATTTGTCCGTTTTAGTGAGTGTTGCCTTACGGCACTGTTCTCATAGCATTTTAATTCGGGTCACAGAACTTTCCATTCTAAAATATATTTTGCATCTTTTCTCTACAGTGCATTAATATATCTGTAAAATAACACAGGAACTATTATTCCCTATAATCAGTCTTGCCATTAGTTTAAATGCTTACCGCTAGAACCATTTGCTTTTTGTTTCTCATGTAATGATGATCCTAACAGCCCAATGTCTCTTGTGTCCTTTTCCTGAGCTGGCCTCATAATTTGAAGATAAAAGGAAAATCTGAGTTTTCCTTAAATGATAATATACTTCAGCATAATATTGAAAAATTGATACTACTTCCAGCATCCAGAATTATACTAGATTGCCATCTCCTTCCTATCACCAGACTGAGCATTTTATTTGCATTCAATAGAATTCAAGATAGAATTTGTCAATATTTGATGACCTGTCTTAATCTGCTTCGTTTTAAGCAAGCTTGAGTTGTAGTTAAATGGCAATTATTTAAATATTTGGGGTTCCAATGCAGTTGTATTTCATTGCGAAGATGTTGCCAGAACAATGATGATGCAGACATGAGAGTCATTTACAAAGCTATGACTGAACCTTAATGCTGAGCTAACTTTATAATATCTGAATTCTAAGTTTTTATAATAACTTTTTTGCACTGATTATTTTATATAATGTATACTGTATGGAACTTGACATTTATAATGTTGCGTTTGTTCCCACTTCTAAGAACATCCAGGGCCTAGTGGTATTTGTTGAGCAAGATATTTACAGCCTATGTTTGGTAGTGCAATAGCTTTACAATAAATTCCACACAATCAGTACCACAAAAGGTGTAGAATGTCTCTGAGATGCTTTTTTTTTGCAGGCACATTAAAGCGAAGACAACAGCGGCAGCAGCAACAGGCAATGCAACCGTCACGCCAGAGACCCAGAGAGAACTATCAGATGGGACACATGCGACGCTAAACTGCAGCATTTGCCTTGGATCTTCCTAGTGCCTACAGCAGGAAATTTCGCTCCAAAGAAAACCTGTTCCTGTCATTGTCTCAAATCTGATAGAAAGCTTTTAGGTTCTAATATTAGAGGGAATTGGATTACTTGTGATGGATGCAGTCTCCAATTCAAAATGGAGAAAACAAAATCCTCAGTGTCCCTTCTAATCCAGTCTTAATGATCAGATCATGTTTGGATTTTATTAAATCATGTTTGGAAAGAAAGTTTTTGTTGATGAGGCATCACAAAGTCACCTGAGATTATTCTGCTCTTGGCCATTTGTGATCTTTCTCGTTGCACAGATATGCAACTTTAGGTAATGCTATTTCTGCTGCCAATTTCAAGCTTTTATGTATGATAACTCAGCAATTTAGAAACTTATTTGGCAAATTAACATCTTTTTTCCAAACTTCAGCCTGTACTTCTAACTTGTACCCATACATCTTCCTGAAGTTGTATGCAAGTAACTTGATATGGATTTAGCTGTAATGCATACATTTCTGCTGTTTTAAAACAAAAAAAAGCTATTTAATTGCCACACTCAGGATAATGCAAGTTGCGAATCATCTAAAAGACCTCTCAATATCTATAGCAGCGGTGAGAAGGTAAAAATCATGAAATTTAGCTTTAAATTTAAAATGTTTATTGGCACCATTTTTTTCAACTGATACCAGCGATGGCCAGGTGCTGAGGTGTACAGCTCTAGACTGAATACTCTGGATTGGGGATGTGATAGTCGTAATGCATACAAGTTAAATAAATTATGATTGTTTAAGATTTAGTGTAAAATTGGCAATATTTGATTTCATTTTAGGGAATATAGTCAGCTCGTGTGTTCTGAATTTTGCTGGAAATTGGTGCGGATTTGCCTGAATAACATTTTCAGTTTTTGCTTTATGGCGTGTGGAAAGAATTGTGACAAATTGTTTTTATATTTTGGAATTTAGTTTTGAGATTTGGGATTATATTTTTTTTAAATGCATACTTCTGTGAATTCTGATAATTGCAAGGGCAACCACTGAATAGCAGGTGCTCCACTTTTACAAAGAGCTACAGCTCTTTAGGGGGAGTTTAGATATTTCTATTTACGAAGAGTTGAAACTGCTGTACTGCAAATTATAAATACAACAACAAAGTGTTTACTTGGACATATTAAAAAAAAAATTGGATGTCTGGCAGACAGGCCAAAACGCTAAAATAGCATGATCTATTTTCCTCTTTTAAATAGTAAAAACTTGTACAGTAATCCAGAACATTTTTCGAAATACAACTTTTGTACATGATTTAGAAAACAATTTTGTATTGGAAACCCAGCAATTAATGTGCGATTCTGCGGAATCCTGAATGATCTTAACAATTGGAAATAAAGGTTTCTTTTTACTTTTGAATCATCTTTTGTTTTACATTGTGCGGCTGAGTGGATTTGTGTTTCAAACAATGATGGGCTTTTCAAAAAGCGTATTTAAGAAAAATCTAGAGTATTAAAACTTATGGTAATATTTTACTTGTATTATCCTGTGGTAGAACATAGGCAGGACTCGACTGCCTAGTTCTTTTTTTTTTCAAGTTTTAAAACCTCCTTCAAGGTAATGTGCACTGATCCATACATTTCAAGATTAGTTCTGGTAGGAATGAAGAGTCCTCCAAAAGATGGCAAAATCAATATTACTGTCACATTTTAATGCCCACTGTGTTTTATACAGTATCTTTTTGTTCACTGGGAAATTTTTACTAAAAGTTGCAAAAAGTATTGTGCAAAGATATGTAAGTTTTTTTTTGAAATACTTGAAATGCATTAATAAAGAATAGACTTGATCGACCAAATGAATGTCTAATTTTATTGAAGTTGATCTTAACTGCGCATCCTAAAGAAGAATCATCCAATTGGATTATGGGGCCTTTTGCAGCATTACTTGGTTGAAAATAAGTGTTTGTGGAGTTTTTACATTTGTTTTTAAATACTGCACATTTTAATCAGGTCTAAAGTGAAAAGTTCCTTCTCACCCTTTTCAGACTAGGGTTGCTGTTTCAGAAATCAAATGTTAAAAATTCTGATGTAAGGTGAACTGTTTCTCTTTCCACAGATGTTGTTTGACCTGAGAGTTTCCAGCATTTTCTGTTTTTGATTAAAAATTTGAATCTCAGCTGATAATTTTTGTTTCAAAGTTCCTTTAGACTTCTCAGTCTAAAATTTGTTGCACTGCTTTGGCATTGTTTAAGCAAAGGTTTTTGAATGTATGAGGCATTAAGGACTGCTTTTACCCTGAGTAATGTCCCATTGTCAGCCCAAATTTGTGTTACTGCATTTGCTAAAACATTTTTTTTTGAATAAAGCGGCATGCAGTTTTTGAATTCTCAAAGGAGAGTTCCCGAAATCTGGCTGCTTTAAAACATTTTGTGTTGTTAGTTCTCAATTGGATCACTAGGCAGAGCTTTTCTTCATTATAGTAACTTCCTAGAGACGTGCATAAAAAATGTGCTTCCTGTTAAGTGACTTGGGAGACTGCCATTGATGTTGGCAGCTGAGTGAGTTTTGTTCCAACCAAGAATCCCTTTGGTTTGTCCTGCTGTTTCTCTTCCTTCCCCACCCCCACTTTCCAAAAATTGGTATGTGGGTGGAGAAGAGCTTTAAATGTGATACGTGCATTTATTATCAGATTTTCAGTCAAGTTTTCCCACTTGTTCCTGCAGATCCTTCCTCTTTATGGCAATCACAGTTTTTAACTGGCAAGTTCAGCTGATTCTGGATCAAACTTTGCAGAGCAGAGAGAAGCAATGTTAATGTTGTAAGCACCAAATTTAAAAACATTGAAAAAAGCCTGAAACACCATTAAGTGTAATTACAATATTAAGATGCTAATTTAGAGAAGATAGAAATGCCTGTTATCAATACATATTTGCAATGTGGGTGGGTTCTGCAATCAGCATTGCACTGCAACAGAAAGATGAGTGTACGTCAGACAATATGCTCGTCACACTTTTTATTCCACTATGTGGGTGAAATGGAGCTAATGCAGTATGCAAATCCTCAAAGTTTCCAGTCCACTGCCATCTAATTGGTCTCTGCATGAAACCTACCACAGGGATGGAATTATGTTAAACTGGGATAGATTTGGAATACAAGATTTGTATCATCTGCTGGAGATTGGATTTGGGCAGATGTCTGCCTTTGACCTAATATTTTCAGTGTGAACGAAGCATTTAGACTCTATTGTTAATACAATGAGACATCTGCTGCTGCCGACTCGTCAAATGCTCAAAGCAGGAAAACTGCGTCACCTGCTGCTAGGCCCAGTTTTGTCAGAATGATTTCTACTCCTTATAGATGCAGAGACCTGAAACCACAGTGAGAGGAAAAACAGAAATTTAATTTTAACACTTTTGTAACTATCCTAAACTTTAATAAGGATGACAATATGAAGAGCTTGAGGGAGTTTTATATTTGTTGGACCTTGAAAGCGAACACACATTTTGACCAAGTCAAGTCAGAGGTACAGGCAACAAATTTTCCTCTATGCTGCTGCCACCTCTGCCCTAAAAATTAATGTGGCCTTTTGGAGAGTGGAGTTAAAGAATTGATCTCCACAAAAAGGCGTGGAGGGAACAGATCAGCAAGCAGCAATAGCTTAATGTTTAGTAGGTTTTAATTTCTTGAAGCAATGAGTCAATGCCTTTTTTCTGCACTATATTGGATATTAATACCATTCTGTTGGGTTCGGGTCACATTGCATCAGTAGAGACTTCGAAGCTATTACTATGGTTGAAATGTGATCCCATCAATCTTACTGTCACAATGTAAGAAAGAGAATGAAGCTTAGGGAGGTAGCTGGAGCAAAACTATATTGGATGTATATTAAATGCAGTGGTATTTTCTATTAAACGTAGTGTTCTCTTTATTGGATACTGTTACAAGATAAGTTGAGTACCCAACCAAACCACGAGAAAGAAAGATTTTATGTTCTGCCACATATTTTGGAGTAATAAAATAAAATTATCTAGGTGTGAACTTATGCAATCAGTGTATACAAGTTTGTTGAACTCTATTTTAAACAAATAATACTCTCCCACATTACATCCATAGTGGCCAGAAATATAACTGACCATAATGTCACTGAGCTTCACTGTATTAGAACATAGAACAAAATACAGCACAGAAGGAGGCCATTCAGCCCATTGTGTCCACACTGGCCAAATAAGCTGTCCACCCAAAATAATCCCATCTTCCAGCACCTGGTCTATAGCCCTGCAGATTACAGCACCTTAGGTGCATGTCCAGGTACCTTTTAAAAGAATTGAGGGTCTCTGCCTCCACCATCGATCCTGGCAGTGAATTCCAGACATGCACCACCTTCTGGGTGAAAAGGTTTCTCCTCCTGCCCCTTCTAATCCTACTACCAATCACCTTAAATCTCTGTCCCTTGGTAACTGGCCCCCCCCCCCCCCCCCCCCCACCCCACCAGGAGAAACAGGTCCTTTCTGTCTATGTAGGCCCCTCATAATTTTGTACACCTCAATCAAGTCACCCGTCCGTCTCAATTCTAAGGAAAACAACCCCAATCTATCTGATCTTTCCTCGTACCTGCAACCTCAAACCCTGGCAACATTCTTGTAAATCTCCTTTGCGCTCTCTTTAGAGCACTTATGTCCTTTCTGTAATGTGTTGACTAGAACTGCACACAATACTCCAGCTGCGGCCTAACCAGCGCTCTATACAGCTCCAGCATCACATCCCTGCTTTTGTACTCTATACCTCAGCCAATAAAGGAAAGCAATCCATATGCCGCCTTCACCACTCTATATCTACCTGTCCTGCCACCTTCAGGGACCTGTGGACATGCACTCCAAGGGGTCTCACTTTTTCTACCCCTCTCAATATCCTCCCATTTATTGTATATTCCCTCCTTTTATTTCCCCTCCCCAAATGCATCACCTCACACTTCTCAGAATTGAATTCCATTTGCCACTTTTCTGCCCACTCAACCAAACCATTGTTATCATTCTGGAGTCCACAACTCTCCTCCTCACTATTAACTATACGTCCAATTTTTGTGTCATCAGCAAATTTCCCAATCATGCCTCCCATATTTAAGTCCAAATCATTAATATATACCACAAACAGCAAGGGACCTCAGCACTCAGCCCTGTGGAATACCACTGGAAATGGCTTTCCATTCACAAAAACATCTGTCAACTACAACCCTTTGTTTCCTGTCACCTGGAGCCAATTCTGGATCCAACCTGCTGCTTTCCACCTGTATCCCATGGGCTTTCATTTTACTGACCAGTGTGCCATGCAGGACCTTGTCAAATGTCTTACTAAAATCCATGTAAACTACATCCACTGCACTACCATCATCAATCCTTCTTGTCGCTTCCTCAAAAAACTCAAATCAAGTTAGTAAGACATGACCTTCCCTTAACAAATCCATGCTGACTATCACTGATCATTCTGTGCCTTTCTACGTGACCGTTTATCCTATCCCTCAGAATAGATTCTAACAATTTACCCACCACCGAGATCAGATTGACTGGCCTATAATTACCTGGCTTATCCCTCACACCCTTTTTAAACAATGGTACAACATTCACAGACCTCCAATCATCTAGTACCTCGCCTGTATCTAGTGAGGATCTGAAGATGATCCTCAGTGCATCCACTATTTCCTCTCTGGCTTCCTTCAACAGCCTGGGATGCAAAATATCCAGTCCTGGTGATTTATCCACTTTCAGGGATATCAGACCCTCGAGCACTTCCTCTCTCATTAGGCTTATCTAATATTTCACACTTCTCTTTAACTCCAATGTCTGAATCAACCCTCTCTGTGAAGACAGAGACAAAAAACTCATTAAGAACCCTGTTCACATCTTGTGTCATTATTGTGTTCCATTCGAATAACTTCTATTTGTGACAGTTTAGAAATGCTTCACATTTAAGTCTTTTGGGATCCTTCCAAATAGAAAATTAAAATTTTATGACTTCTGTTGCAAAGTGAGAATACTTTGGCAGTAAGAAGTAGTCATCAGTTTGTTATGATTGGATGTTTAGAAAATACAGGGAGTATTGGTTAAAATTCAGTACGATGCAATGAGTGAAGGAGACAAATTATTTGTCATTGAAAGGTTTTGAGAGATTTGCCCAAGGAAAATGTTTCTGAATGTCCCTTTTTAAAAAAAATAAATAAATTGTATGTATGTTTGAACACATTCAGAAATGTATCTTAACTGTATTGTTACCACTCTTCCTGTTTTAGCCACAGTCCTATTTTTAGTATTGACTCTGTAACCAGTTGTGCTAAATCACTTGTCTCTGCAGATAACTGGCATATATTATTACAGTCACAGAAGTGCTGAATTTCAGAAAGTCACAATCCCAAATTAAATTTCATGCTTTCAGTATCTATCTATATCCTTCGGTAATTATTCTAGTTTTTTTAATGACGGCATCAACTTTTTATATCAACCACTTTCATAAGTCAGGCCTATATTTCTAAAGAGGAACATTTATGCTAAGAGAATCTCATTAGGATGTTAATTTTAGAATGAAGTATAATTATGCACAATAAACCCTCTTTGACACAGTGTTGAGAATTCTGTTATCCCTTGCTTTTAATGTATTGTTAGGAACTTCTTACTGAGCTGCTTTTACAATAAGTATTTATTGTTCTATAAAAAATGTTCTTTATCCATCTGTATAGATCTGGGATTCTTTTTATTGCAGTTGTGGTTAATATATTTACACTTTCCTTCAGTTGTAAAGTATATAAGTTGCCTATTAGAACATGTTTCTGATTTTTGAATGAATTCTGTGAACTGGTGATCTTGGGTTCAGCTTGCCTTATGTTGATATTCTGTGCTGCAGTCTCCTGAGACGTCTTCTGCTTCTGTCACCTATGCACTTAACAAAGGTTTTCTCTTGAGCTGGTTGAAGATGCATATTGATGGTGTTTAAGGAACAGAAGGTGACTCTGGAAAGATTTTTGAAAAAAAAAAGTTAATTCTAGTCAATCTTAAACAATCACCGGCAATGATGCAATGGAATTTTTGTCACTTGTGATCATACCCTTTTTTTCCCCCAAAAAACATACTTTATTCATAAAAATCTGTTTTTAAAAAAAAGAATACATTACAAAACCGTTCAAAATGGCACCAAGTTAACATTTCAGAAAGTGCAAAGGAAATCAGTTTTCTTCAATACAGAAGTGAGTTGCCTCACAACCCTTCCATTCCATTTTACAAGCCATGTACATTTTACAGCAAACCCATAGTTGGTGTATACAGCCCAAGGGGTTTCCCATGGGTCCAGCCCCTCAGTTCACTATGGTGAGAGGACATTACACAGTGGTCTTTGCCCATTGAGCCTTTGCGGCGGCTGTCCCAAGTTTTAGTGCGTCCCTCAGCACGTAGTCCTGGACCTTCGAATGTGCAAGTCTGCAACGCTCAGTCGTGGACAACTCTTTGCGCTGGAAGACCAGCAAGTTTCGGGCAGACCAAAGCGTGTCTTTCACTGAATTGATGTTCCTCCAGCAGCAGTTGCTGTTCATCTCGGTGTGTGTCCCTGGGAACAGCCTGTAGAACACAGACTCCTGTGTTACAGAGCTACTTGTGATGAATATTGACAAAAACCACTGCATCTTTCCACACCTGCTTTACAAAGGCACATTCCAGAAGGAGGAGAATGTCTTTGGCAGTCTGCTCGGGGAACCATCCGACAGAATCCACCATCTCCTTTTCCCGTAGGGCCTTGAGGACATTCTGTGCAGACCACTGCCTGATGGATTGGTGGTCAAAGGTGTGTTTAAAATTTTTCCATGAAGGATAGGTGGTACGGCATGGTCCAACTGAATGGAGCGTTCCGCGGCAATGTGGCCAGACCCATCCTTCGCAACACGGGGACAGATAGAACCTCAGCACATAGTGACACTTAGTGTTTGTGTACTGGGACTCTACACACAGCTTGATGTGGCCGCACACGAACATGATCATCAGGATGAGGGTGACGTTGGGTAAGTTTTTTTCCACCTTTATCCAGAGGTTTGAACGTCGTGTCCCTCCAGACGCGGTCCATTTTGCATCTCCAGATAAAGCGGAAAATGGCTCAGGTGACCGCCACGGCGCAGGAGTGGGGTATGGGCCAGACCTGCGCCACATACAGTAACAACGTCAGCGCCTCGCACCTGATGACCAGGTTCTTACCCACAATGGAGAGAGATCGCTGCTCCCACATGCTCAGTTTATGGTGTACCCTGGCTACTCGCTCCTTCCAGGTTTTGGTGCAAGCCCTGGCCCTTCCAAACCACATCCCTAGCACCATCAGGTAGTCTGACCTGATGGTGAAGGGGACAAGGGATCAGTCAACCCAGTTCCCAAAGAACATGGCCTCGCTCTTGCCACTATTTACTTTGACTCACGAAGCCAGTTCGAATTGGTCACAGGCTCATCAGCCTGCGAACGGACAGCAGATCTGAGCAGAAGACGGCAATGTCGTTCATATACAGAGAGGCTTTGACCGGAGTGTCCCCACTGTCTAAGATTGTCACTCCTCTTATGCCCGCATCCTTCCTAATGGACTCAGCAAAAGGTTCGATACAGCAAACAAACAAGATGAGGGAGAGAAGACAGCCCTGTCTGACTCCAGATTGGATCGGGAAACCTTCTGATTCCCACCCATTGCCTGAGACTGCACTACTGATGTTTGTGTGGAGCAGTTTGATCCAATTGCAGATTCCGTCCCCAAACCCCATTTTGGAGAGCACGTCCATTATGTATGTGTGTGGAGGTGTCCACCCCCCTGTCTTGTACATAGGTGATCGTATCCCTGAGTAGCGCGAGACTATCAGAGATCTTCCTGTCGGATACAGTACGGGTCTGGTCAGGGTGAATCACCAACTCCAGAGCAGATTTGACAGACTGACAATAACTTTGGACAGAATCTTGTCATCTACATTAAGCAGTGAGATGAGCTGCCAATTTCTAATTTCCACCTTCTCCCCCTTCCACCTGTAGATGCAAAGTGATTCCTGACAATTCAGCGGCCTGCTGATGTCATCAGAGTGCGCCAAGCTGCGCACACGTCAGCGCGTATCCGCGCCTGGTCCATCTTTATCACGGATGCGCAAAGCATCATTGGTTTTCCAGCCCCCCATTCAGCTGTAGGGGAGACTTTGAGGCTGGAGCTCGACCCCCGTCACTCGCTCCCGCCCCACTAGCCACTCTCCCCGCTTGGCAACTCGCTCCAGACCTCGACACTTCCTTCTCTCAACCGTTCACTCCAGACCTCGTTGCTCCCCCCCATTCCGCTGGCTGATTGTTCCTTGCTTTGCGCCACCTCGCTTTCCGGCCACTCACTCTCGTTTCCCCCCCCCCCCCCCCCCCCCTTCCAACCGCTAGCTCTAGGCTCTGCCGCTTCCCTCCTCTCGGCTACTCGCTCCTACGTCACCCCTTGCGGCCCACCTTGCTTCTTCGGGCAGCGAGTGGAGAACAATCAAACGTGGGAGTGGGGAGTGGCTGCAGGGCTGGAGGGGTGTTGGCGGGGAGCGATCGCGACCGGAGAACAGGGTGGCACGAGCGGGGAACAATCGGCCAGGGGAGTGGGGGGGAGCAGCGAGGTCTGGAGCAAGTGGCTGAGGGGAGGGGAAGGGAGATTGAAGCGGCCAGTGGGGAGAATGGGGAGAAAGAGAGATGCCGATGGGGGAAGAGCAGCCAGTGGGGTGGGAAGCTAGTAGCTGCATTCGGATGAAATCCATTCTGGTCAGTCATATAAATGAATCACAATAATAAATTGGCAGTATTAGAACATTACAGCGCAGTACAGGCCCTTCGGCCCTCGATGTTGCGCCGACCTGTGAAACCATCTGACCTACACTATTCCATTTTCATCCATATGTCTATCCAATGACCACTTAAATGCCCTTAAGGTTGGCGAGTCTACTACTGTTGCAGGCAGGGCGTTCCATGCCCCTACTACTCTCTGAGTAAAGAAACTACCTCTAACATCTGTCCTATATCTATCACCCCTCAACTTAAAGCTCTGTCCCCTCGTGTTTGCCATCACCATCCGAGGAAAAAGACTCTCACTATCCACCCTATCTAACCCTCTGATTATCTTATATGTCTCCATTAAGTCACCTCTCCTCCTCCTTCTCTCCAACGAAAACAACCTCAAGTCCCTCAGCCTTTCCTCGTAAGACCTTCCCTCCATACCAGGCAACATCCTAGTAAATCTCCTCTGCACCCTTTCCAAAGCTTCCACATCCTTCCTATAATGCGGTGACCAGAACTGCACGCAATACTCCAGGTGCGGCCTCACCAGAGTTTTGTACAGCTGCAGCATAACCTCGTGGCTCCGAAACTCGATCCCCCTACTAATAAAAGCTAACAGACCATATGCCTTCTTAACAGCCCTATTAACCTGGGTGGCAACTTTCAGGGATTTATGTACCTGGACACCAAGATCTCTCTGCTCATCTACACTACCAAGAATCTTCCCATTAGCCCAGTACTCTGCATTCCTGTTACTCCTTCCAAAGTGAATCACCTCACACTTTTCCGCATTAAACTCCATTTGCCATCTCTCAGCCCAGCTCTGCAGCCTATCTATGTCCCTCTGTACCCTACAACATCCTTCGGCACTATCCACAACTCCACCGACCTTCGTGTCATCCGCAAATTTACTAACCCACCCTTCTACACCCTCTTCCAGCTCATTTATAAAAATGACAAACAGCAGTGGCCCCAAAACAGATCCTTGCGGTACACCACTAGTAACTAAACTCCAGGATGAACATTTGCCATCAACCACCACCCTCTGTCTTCTTTCAGCGAGCCAATTTCTGATCCAAAGCTCTAAATCACCTTCAACCCCATACTTCCGTATTTTCTGCAATAGCCTACCGTGGGGAACCTTATCAAACGCCTTACTGAAATCCATATACACCGCATCCACTGCTTTACCCTCATCCACCTGTTTGGTCACCTTCTCGAAAAACTCAATAAGGTTTATGAGGCACGACCTACCCTTCACAAAACCGTGCTGACTATCGCTAATGAACTTATTCTTTTCAAGATGATTATAAATCCTATCTCATAACCTTTTCCAACATTTTACCCACAACCGAAGTAAGGCTCACAGGTCTATAATTACCAGGGCTGTCTCTACTCCCCTTCTTGAACAAGGGGACAACATTTGCTATCCTCCAGTCTTCCGGCACTATTCCTGTCGACAATGACGACATAAAGATCAAGGACAAAGGCTCTGCAATCTCCTCCCTAGCTTCCCAGAGAATCCTAGAATAAATCCCATCTGGCCCAGGGGACTTATCTATTTTCACACTTTCCAAAATTGCTAACACCTCCTCCTTGTGAACCTCAATCCCATCTAGCCTAGTAGTCTCAATCTCAGTATTCTCCTCGACAACATTTTCTTTCTCTACTGTAAATACTGACGAAAAATATTCATTTAACGCTTCCCCTATCTCCTCTGATTCCACACACAACTTCCCACTACTATCCTTGATTGGCTCTAATCTAACTCTAGTCATTCTTTTATTCCTGATATACCTATAGAAAGCCTTAGGGTTTTCCTTGATCCTATCCGCCAATGACTTCTCGTGTCCTCTCCTCGCTCTTCTTAGCTCTCCCTTTAGATCCTTCCTGGCTAGCTTGTAACTCTCAAGCGCCCTAACTGAGCCTTCACGTCTCATCCTAACATAAGCCTTCTTCTTCCTCTTAACAAGCGCTTCAACTTCTTTAGTAAACCACGGCTCCCTCGCTCGACAACTTCCTCCCTGCCTGACAGGTACATACTTATCAAGGACACGCAGTAGCTGCTCCTTGAATAAGCTCCACATTTCGATTGTGCCCATCCCCTGCAGTTTCCTTCCCCATCCTACGCATCCTAAATCTTGCCTAATCGTATCATAATTTCCTTTCCCCTTTTATACTCTGTCCAATTTTCGATCGGGGTGACAATTCTCAACCTTCCAATGGAAATTCCATCATAAAATTCCTTTTGTATTTAATAGGATTACTGGAATATTAAATGGATCTGAGGATTACAGTTAGTGTCCTATAACTACATAGCATATCATTGGGCTTCCATCCAACTTAATGTAAGGTTAGTTTGCTAGAACAATCTAGCCATAAACATTTCCTGTGATAAACTGAGCAGCGCCATCTTTAATCCTGGCAGCTGCCTGAACATCGCAGACACTGACATTCCAATGGAAGAGGCTGCATTTGTGCATGTGCAAGTACAGCGCCACCTAGTGGTTGCATTGTCAGCAAACACAGCCGTGCAGATGAGAGTGATGATGCCTTTCCTCATGGATTCTGACATGCTGCTGGCATTATGTTGAACAGTTTGTGAACTATTTAATCATTGTAATTGGCTGGCTTAGAACCATTTAATCATGCAGTTTCTGCGGGAAAACACCTTTGGCCACCGGTCCATCAGGCAGTGGTCTGCACGGAATGTCCTCAAGGCCCTATGGGAAAAGGAAACGGTGGATCATGTCGGATGGTTCCCCAAGCAGACCGTCAAAGTCATTTGGCGGAATGCCTCATCACCAGAACTTTCAAACAAGCACCAAGACGTAGCTTGGCTGGTGGTGAGAAGGGCCCTCCCCATCAGATCCTTCATGCACACCCGAAGTCTCGCCCCCTCCGCACAGTGCCCCCGCGTTGGCTGTGGTGGGGAAGAGACGGTCGCCCACCTCCTCCTGGAATGTGCCTTTGCAAAGCAGGTGTGGAAAGAGATGCAGTGGTTTTTGTCAAGGTTCACCCCAAGCAGCTCTGTAACACAGGAGTCTGTGCTCTACGGGCTGTTCCCAGGGACGCACACCGAGACAAACATCAACTGCTGCTGGAGGACTATCAATTCGGTGAAAGACGCCCTTTGGTCTGCCCGAAACTTGCTGGTCTTCCAGCGCAAAGAGTTATCCACCACCGAATGTTGCAGACTGGCACATTCCAAGGTCCAGGACTACGTGCTGAGGGACGCACTAAAGCTTGGGGCAGCCGCAGCAAAGGCTCAATGGGGAAAGACCACAGTGTAAGGTTCCCCCACCAAGCTGAACTGAGGGGCTGGATCCATGGGAAACGCCTCGAACTGTATCGTTAATATTCTCAATTGCTGTAAATGTAAAACTGTAATTGACATGACAATTGTGAAACGGAAGGGTTGGGAAGAAACTCATGACAGTATTGAAGGAAACTGACCTCCCTTGCAATGTTTGTATTTTTTGGTGCTGTTTGGAAACTGTTTGGCAATGTAATTTTTACAGATTTTTATGAATAAAGTATATTTTGGAAATAAAAAAAAAATAATAATCTTGCTTTACCTGGCAGGGTGTTGCGAAGGATGGGCTTGGCCACATTGCTGCGGAACGCTCCATGCAGTTGGACCATGCCATACCACCTATCCTTCGTGGAGCAGTTTCTGCAGGAAAACACCTTTGACCACCGGTCCATCAGGCAGTGGTCTGCACGGAATGTCCTCAAAGCCCTACGGGAAAAGGAGACGGTGGATCCTGTCGGATGGTTCCCCGAGCAGACCGTCAAAATCACAAAACCTATCCCAAACGCTGCCTCAGTTATGCTCAGGCAGCAAGGTCCAAGGAAAGGCCGGGAGGAGGAACGGTGAATGTGTCTGGTGCTGAGAAGGAGTCAAGCAACCCTCTCCGCAGCGAGGAAAGTCTATTTGAGAAGGAGAAGAAAGGGGAGGCAGCTGAACCCAGCGACCCAACACCTACCCTGTACCCAGAAATCCCTCCTCTACAGACAGAATCAATGGAGGAGGAGGCAGCAGATGGTCAGTGGCAAGTGGTACAAAGGAAAACCACAAAGAAGAAAACTCCAAAAAAGGAACAGGCCACCACCCAAACCAGTGGCAAGAGGAGGCAACCGTCTGAGACAGACTATGGCAGCTCCTCCTCATTGGATGAGGAAGGGCAGGAACGACAGCACCTGAAAAAGAAGTGGCAGAACTCAAAAGAGCTGGAAGATAAAAACCCCCAGCTCTGGGGCACTGGAAGCTGTGATGAGTGCTGCGCGCTCCAAATCCAAAGTGCCAAGCCCAGCGCACCCCAGCTCCGGGACACCGAGGGCAACGAAGCGTCTGGTGCACTCCTGCTCCAGGAAGCCAGGAGCAGTGATGGCTTCGAGGAGGAACAGAGGGGAAAGACACCAACAGCGGAGGGCAGCCCAAACCTTGCTGCCTACAAGATCCCCCCTGATGTCACCCCAGCAGAACAAACCACCCCCCCCCCCCCCATGCGTAACCAGGAGGGGTTTCTGAGCCTAACGAATGTGAAACAGCTTGTATACACTATGGGTATGCAGGAACGTACCCAAGGACTAGGACTAGCAAGGACACCTGGTGTGGGAAGCAACACCCAACTTTAAAATGGGTATAAAGATCGTTTCGATTAACGTGAGTTACCTTAAATCCACTACGCGATGTGTTTAGACCTTGGTCTACCTCACCAAGGTCAAAGCCGACCTGCTGTTTCTGCAGGAATGTGGAATACCACACCTCAGCACCTACAGGCAATGGTCACGATGGTGGTCGCATGGGCCACCGATCTGGTTGGGGTAAATGATTC
Source organism: Heterodontus francisci (assembly GCF_036365525.1). Classification (NCBI taxonomy): domain Eukaryota; kingdom Metazoa; phylum Chordata; class Chondrichthyes; order Heterodontiformes; family Heterodontidae; genus Heterodontus; species Heterodontus francisci. The sequence goes on along the minus strand of NC_090408.1, from coordinate 26,031,002 downwards.
CCGTTCCTCCGGCCTGGGTATTCTGCTGCGGGGAGGTAACTTTACCATCTGTGAAGTTAAGGAGGTGGTGGCGGTCGCCTCCTCGTAGCAGATGTAATGTACAACAATGCTCCGCTCCGGTTGATCAACGTGTACGCCCCGGATCAATGCAGCGAGCGACTGACCGTCTTCCAGCAGCTCCCACTGCTGCTTGCGATGTCTAGGCCGGTCATTCTTGGCTGTGACTTCAACTGCATCATCGATGCAACTGGACAATCTGGCAGTGACGACAACAAACTGGAAGCTACGCCCAGATTCCTAACGGAAACAGTAAAAGATGCCAAGCTGCTCAACATCTTCAGCAGTCCTGCCGACAGAGCGCAGCGCAGATACACCTGGTCAAGACGTGACGGGTCTGCCCGTTCCAGGATTGACTTCCTGTTTGTGTCCCATGCCGTCACGGTTGGATCCACCGACGTCAAGCCGGTGTTCTTCTCCAACCATTGCCTCTTACTGGCCGACTGTCACTTATAGGATGGCCAGCGGGTTAGCAGGGGGACATGGAAGTTCAATGGTATACAGCTAACTCCAGAGAATGTTGAGGAACTCAAAAGGGATGACAAAGGTTGGAGAACCATGAAATCCATCTTTGAGTCTCCGGTGCACTGGTGGGCAGCGATCAAGGAGAACATCACGAGGTTCTTTATCCTCAAAGGTGTTCAGAGGGTGAGAGAGAGACAGAGAAATGTCCCGACTCCAGAAAAGAATGCAGAATCTGCTGCGGCTGCAGTCGATGAGGATCGAGGTCTCCAAGAGGTTCTCCAAGAGGTGAAGAGCCAGCAGGCCTCACTCTTTGCCACGGAGGCTTCCGAGATCATCTTCCGGTCCAGAGTCCGCTCCATTGAGCAGGATGAGATGTGCTCGCGTTAGAGAGAGCTCTGTGATCAGCAGCCTGAAGGAAGAGGACAGCTCAGTCACATCATCACAGTCTGACATACCGAATCAGCAAATCCTTTTATGCTGGGCTGTATGACATGAAGCCCACGAACAGCGTGGCCTCCCAGTCCTTCCTGTCATCTATCTCAGAGGTCTTGGATAACAATATGTGGAAGAGTCTGGACACACCGCTAACTCTGGACAAGCTGACAAAGGGCGTCAGGTCCTTCGAGACAAGTAAACTCCCGGAAGCGACGGCTTACCGGTTGAGTTATATTCAACTCTGTGGGACTGGATTAGCCCAGACCTGCTGGAAGTATATGAGAGTATGCTTCTGGCTGGCAGCATATCAGAATCCATGAGGAAAGGCATCATCACCCTCATCTACAAGTGGAAAGGGGAGAGGGCGGAATTTAGAAATTGCCAGCCCGTCTCACTGCAAAATGTAGACTACAAAATTCTGTCCAAAGTCATCGCCAGTCGGGTCAAGTCTGTTCTGGAGTTGGTGATTCACACCGATCAGACCTGTACTGTACCCGGCAGGAAGATCTCTGATAGCCTCGTGCTACTCAGGGATACGATTGCCTATGTACGGGACGGGGGGGGGCGGGCGACACCTGCCTCATCAGCTTGGACCAGGAGACGGCCTTTGAAAGGATATTGCACACATACGTAATGGACGTGCTTTCCAAAATGGGGTTTGGGGATGGAATCTGCAATTAAGTCCAACTGCTCTACATAAACATCAGTAGTGGAGTCTCAATCAGTGGGTGGGAATCAGAAAGTTTTCCAATCAAATCTGGAGTCAGACAGGGCTGTCCTCTCTCCCTCATCTTGTTTGTTTGCCGTATTGAACCTTTTGCTGAGTCCATTAGGAAGGGTGCGGGCGTTAGAGGGGTGACAATCCCAGGCAGGGGGGACACTCAGGTCAAAGCCTCCCTGTACATGGATGACATTGCTGTTGTCTGCTCGGATCTGCTGTCCATTTGCAGGCTGATGAGCATCTGCGACCAGTTCAAACTGGCCTCGGGAGCCAAAGTAAACCGTGGCAAGAGCGAGGCCATGTTCTTTGCAAACTGGGCTGACCGATCCTTTGTCCCGTTCACTGTCAGGTCAGACTACCTGAAGGTGCTGGGGATATGGTTCAGGAGGGCGGGGGTGTGCGCCAAAACCTGGAAGGCTCGAGTAGCCAAGGTACATCATAAACTGAGTGTGTGGGAGCAGTGATCTCAATTCATTGTGGGTAAGAGCCTGGTCATCAGGTGCGAGGCGCTCACGTTGCTGTATGTGACGCAGGTCTGGCCCATACCCCACTCCTGCGCAGTGACAGTCACCTGAGCCATTTTCTGCTTTATCTGGAGATGCAAAATGGACCGAGTCCAGAGGGACACGATGTTAAAACCTCTGGATAAGGGTGGTATAAATGTACCCAACGTCGCTCTCATCCTGATGACCACCTTCCTGTGTGGCTGCATCAAGCTCAGTGTAGAGCCCCAGTATGCAAACACCAAGTGCTGAGGTTCTATCTGTCCTCGGTGTTGAGAAGGTTGGGTCTGGCCACATTGCCACAGAATGCTCCATCCAGTTGGACCGTGCCGTACCACCTATCCTTCGTGGAAATGTTTGTGCGGAAAAATTCATCAGGCAGTGGTCTGCATGGAATGTCCTCAAGGGCCCTACGGGAAAAGGAGACGGTGGATCCTGTCGGATGGTTCCCTGAGCAGACCGCCAAAGTCATTTGGCGGAATGCCTCATCACCAGAACTTTCAAACAAGCACCAAGATGTAGCTTGGCTGGTGGTGAGAAGGGCCGTCCCCATCAGATCCTTCCTGCAGACCCGGAGTCTCACCCCCTCCATATGCTGCCCTTGAGGTGACTGTGGTGGGGAAGCAACTGTTGGCCACCTCCTTCTGGAATGTGCCTTTGCAAAGCAGATGTGGACAGAGATGCAGTGGTCTTTGTCGAGGTTGTCCACGACAGAGTGTTACAGATTGGCACATTCCAAGGTCCAGGACTATGTGCTGAGGGACGCACTAAAGCTTGGGGCAGCCGCAGCAAAGGCTCAGTGGGGAAAGACCACTGTGTAAGGTCTTCCCGTCATAGTGAACTGAGGGGCTGGACCCATGGAAAACCCCTCGGGCTGTATACATCGAATATGGTTTAGCTGTAAAATGTACATGGCTTGTAAAATGGAATGGAAGGGTTGTGAGGCAACTCACTCCTGTATTGAAGAAAACTGATCTCCTTTGCACTTTTTGGAATGTCAACCTGGTGCTGTTTTGAAATGTATTTTTTTAAACAGATTTTTATGAATAAAGCATATTTTTGGGAAAAAAAGTTCAAATCATAATTGTCCTGATCTGTGTTGATTCATCCTTGATGTGTTTACTGAGGAAATTATGGCCGGGGTCAGCAACGTGTCTTTACAAGGACACCAGTGTCCATAGTAAAAAAAAAAAATTGAGGTCCGTGATCTGTAATTTCAGGGATGAGACAGTTACCATTGGCTTCTTCAGAACAGCTTTTTAAAAAAATATTGCAAGTGTTCGTTTCATAGTTGACAGGTTCTGGTAGCAGGAGCAGCGGTTTCCAAACTTCGGACAGATTCAGGGTTTTCTGATTTCTTCTTTTATGAAGCCCGCCAGAAAACCTCAAATCTGTCCATAGTTCGGAAACTGCTGTTCCTGCTCTCAACAATCTTTGGGGGGTGGAGGAGGATGGTGGGCAGAGAGAGAGAGAGGGCAGGGAAAGACAGAGAGGGGGTCAGAGACAGAGAGAGGGTAAGAGGGAGAAAGGGGAAAGAGATAGAGGGGTCAGAGAGAGAGAGGCGACAGAGGGTGAAATGCACAGAGAAGGGGGGACAACACGGGGGAGAGGGAGAGACATGGGGGAGAAGGAGAGACACGGGAGAGAGTGATCAAGATCACTCCTGACAGATGGAAAATATCTGGAATACAAATGTGTTGACATTGATTACTCGTGCAAGCAAAAAAAATGCCAAGTATCTCATTAAATTAGTGTCCAACATAGTGATGAGAAAATAAGTCAATAAATTCGTCTTTGTATTTAAAGGTTCTTCACAAAAATGCTAATTTGTTGTTTTGATTAATAGTAAGATAAATTTTTAATGTTTTTATTTTTCTGAAATTGTCTCATCAGCTCCCTATGCAAGACAGAAGTTGTAATGTGGCTCCCTATGTGAAAAGGTTGTCCGCCCCTGCTCCAAGCCTTTAACTTTGTGTTTTAAAATAACCTATCAGCTAGGTTATTTTAAAACACAAGTTCAAATGATTGTGTTATGTAAACACTTTTTAAAATGGCAAAAGTCACTTGGGGAATATCTCAATTACTGCACTCTGGCACACATTACTTTCACTTGGGACACAAACTCAGTGACATGTTGAAAGTTGCTGGACTTTTACTTCCATATAAATGTTGCAATTCTGCGGCTATCCATTTGAAATTATGTTGTTCCAGAACTTGCTTTCAGGGGAAAATGGGCAAGAAAATCCAAGGAATCTCCAGAAGGTAGCACTGTAAGTTCCTCATGAATAAAAAATTGCAATGGGATTGAGTGATATTGGTTAAAAAAAAAGGATGTTGCTGACCCATATACAATAGTTAGTAAATACAATGTAATGGATAGCTTTAATAAACTTTAATCTATGATGAACTGTCTATGATTCCTTAACATGATCCATGCTGCATTTGCAGTTTTAAAAACTGTCGGGGAAGACATAGTAAAAATTTATTAGGTTTAACTGACCATGTTAGAAACATTCATTAACTGATTTTTTTGTTGTTGCTGCGAATTGGATTAAAGGACAGATTTTAGAAGTATATCAAAGATCAGTAACTGCAATGTGCATAATTTACTATCCAGTTTGAGACCAGACAACCTGAGTGACCAATGTCATTTGGAAGTTGTTGGTATCATATAAATACATCACGTTAAAAGCGCACCTTTGCTAACAGGTAAGAGATTTGGCTTGAACATAAATTGGTTAGTCTGGCCGACAATCTTACAGATGGTAACTAAACATTTCATAACTGAATAATACATGCAGTATCAACCACTCAACCTTTTGCAGGAAAGCTTTTTGTTAATAATTATCTTGTCAGAGCTGAATCAGAATAGACGAGATATAGACATAAGTGAATTTAAGCAAATCGCTTTATTGGAGGAACTGAAGGGTGCTCTTTATTTGTAATTGTGTTTATCTAATTTTGTCACTAGCTTTCGTGAGTAAATGGCATTTTGTCCATGAGAGATTTTGTTGTTTCTGTATTTTAGAATCCAGGACCTAGTTTGACAGCCTGTCTAGATGAATAAACGAGTCTTGACTACCTACTGTTAATCTCTCTGTCCCTTCCTGTCCCACTCTGCTTTTCTGTTTTACATGACTCTTCTGAAGTACTATCTGCTTCATCCTATAAGATTCTCCTGATTTGGAGATCACTGTCCTTTTGTGGGCTGTCTTGTCCTCAAACACGTATTACAAGCAGGTAGAGAAGTTTCACAAACATTTACCACCACGGGTTAAATTGTCTAGGGACAATAGTAGTGTGAGAAATGGTCCATTGCTGATTTTTCTACTGCCTCACTTCAGTAACCACAATAACAATCCTCTCCTTGAGTTTCATGGTTTATTGGATGAATTTGAACTCCTGACACAGTGTGAATCCACAGAGGTCATCCGATAAGGTCCAACTACCACCCCGTGACATGGTGTAGCTAGCTCTATTCTGTCAACAAAAGTAATTCGCATTGGCATTACATACTATTTTGCTTGCTAGTTAGCTAATACAGTTGTGCTGCTCTTCATTGATGTTTGTATACTTAGCTACTTTATTTATAGGGAGAAAAGTGTTTTAAATCAGACTGTGTTTTGATGACATTAGATTGGCTATACACTTTATATACAGATTAATTGTCCCCATGTCTGTAGCTGAGTCAATAACCATGTCAAATTTCTGTGGTGCATCATGTCAGTGCCTATCCCTGATTATGGCCAAGTAATTAGATCACTGTCACCTTGTGCTTTTTAGATTGACAGATTTGTACAAATAGTGGCCGACATCAATAACGAGTACAGTTGCCAATCGGCCAATGTGGATGATTGGCAGACCTGTCTGATGCATAGAATCTAAGAATATATGTTAATGTAAACTTTGGGAATAGCTCTGTTCTGTAGAGAATCTGTTATCAATTTGAATAGAGAAGCAAGGTTTTCTATTGGCCCTAGGAACGCACATTTTATTCTTTGATTGTAGTGTCCTTATGCAGAAAAGCATAATTTGAACTTGTGCACTTTAAGGATTTGAGAGAATGGATTTGCTTACAGAGATGATATTAAAAGTAATCTGACAAACAGATGCAATCTTTTTTATTACTTACTTATGTTGTGTTTCTCCAGCTTTGACTCGTATTTTTCTCACAATAAGCTCTGGATTTAGATTATTCTGTCTCCATGGAAAATATGTTTGAACAGTTTTCCAAAGGTTTGTCCAAGCAACAGAGTTTTCCCATTTGAACTTGAGCATCATCAATTCTCCAATGTTAACGTCAGTGTGAATTAGAAATGAATAAGTTTTGTTGGTCGTGATGCTTTCAACTCTGAAATAAAATCAAAGTTCCCACACTATATCATCAAATGCCAGTGTAATTTCCAAAAGCTATTTATTATGATTAGGGCTGTTCCAAGCAGTATAGCACAGCTGTTTCCTACTCTGATGGGGATTCTTAAAACAGAAGGCACTAACACGCACAGTAAGTATCCGTTGTTCATTTCCACCTTTTTTTTTAATTACTTGAAAAGGAGGCTAACAAGATTCCACTGAGGAGCCCCAAGTATGGACGTACTTTTTGTTTGGGGAAAAAAGGCATAGTCTGTAGCGGGAATGCTGAAGTGATATAAGCAAAGGACACCCTTCTGTAGAAGGCATCCACTCCTTACTATGGGTGTCAGTAACATGCAGAATCGCTCTATTTAGAGACTAACTTTTTTTAAAGCCTGTTGGTTATTAGCTTTGTTTCCTTCCATAATTGTGGAATGAACTGTGACCTTTGTCCTAGAATTTCTGAGAAAAGCCAGAGGTAATTGTATTCACCCCAACTTGTCCATCTGTCACAGGGAAATAGGAACAGTAGGCCATTCGGCCCCTTGAACCTGCTCCGCCATTCATCTAGATCATGGCTGATCTACCTCAACACCATTTTGCTGTACTATCCCCATATCCCTTGATAGCTTTAATATCTAGAAATCTATTGTAATCTCTTGTCTTGAATATACTCAATGACTTATGGAAGAGATGTATTCCCAGATATGGAAGGGGTTGGGTGAAACATGTATAAGCTTTTCAGTTGCATCTTCTCTGTCTTACAAAAGGACAACAGGTGGCATGTATTTCAGATCTATCCCTGTTCTTTCACGTTGGTCACATTCTCCCTATAGAAACCAGACTGGAGATTGGACTCTCAGCTAAATTTGTTGACATGTTTTGTTCGAACAACATTTTTTGGTCAGCTGACAATCTGGAGTGTGTAAAAGTCCCTCTGCATCCTTAAAATCCTCTAAGCCAAACTTAAAAAGAGGTTCAGTTTGCCGGATGTGAAATGTGCACTCCTTCTGTATAAACATACTCCAGTAACATAAGCTCTGAGAACTCAGGTACAGGTCGACTGAAGCCAAGACTGAGCGTTCCTCAATTACATATAGACTATTCATGAGAATTAATCTGCTATAACCACACAATGTGCCTGTACAGCAATATAAGAATCCAAAGCTTATCTTCTTGTCACTCAAAGGAATCATTAGAAAACTGACAAGTGTAGGTTTGACTCCTCACTAGGTGGACACTATGTATTAGAAAATCCTATCGAGTGGCACAAAGTGCCATAAAAGTAGTGGATTTCCACCATTCTACGATGGCATGAACACACCAGATACCTCATGGAATAGTACTTCTACCAGTTAGAGGCACAGACCTTCAATAAGATCTACTTACCCCTCTCTAACCCAATCAAAGTAGTCACCAGCCCTTGAATATGTGAACATATGATGGTATGGCCTGCGGTTAACACCTTCCAACTGTTTTTGTTCCAAGTGTGACTGCCCAGATGTGCCAGCTACCTTAATGCATCTAAATGCAATACCACACAGCAATCTTGCTCCTCATCAGCTACTGGTCCAGATTCTGATGTAAAGGGCTTTAGTACAGTGAACAACTATACTAGGATTTTTAACAGATGTGTGGGTAAACTACTGTTACCTCGTGCAAAAAAGAAAGAACTTGCACTTATATACAGCACCTTTCACATCCTCAGGATGTCACAAAGTGCATCATCACAGCCAATGAAGTACCTTTGAAACGTAGTCAATGCTGTGTGCAAATTCATTGCTGTGTTTGCCTACATTACAACAGTCCTAGTTGGCTGCAGCACAAGGAGAATTCCCCTGCTCTTCTTCAAATATTGTCATGCGATCTTTCACATCCACCTTGAGCAGGCAGACAGTGCTTCAGATTAACATTTCATTCAAAAACTGAAAGAAGCAACAATTTACAAGTAGCAGGAGGCACAAACTGACCTAAATTTGGCTTGGAGCTATTCTTAGGATGTGAAAGTATTTGATCTTTAGCTACTTTCTGGTTTTGTGCTTTTTGGCTTAGATTCCAGATCTGTCCTACCTGCAGTAAAATACCTACAGTGAAATATTTTATATCATTCTAAACTATGTGCAGCATTCAAAAAAAATGATGTAACTTATTGGGCAGAAAGTCACCTTAACAGATTAAGATTTGTTTAAATTGCAGTGATGTTGGTTTAACTGCTTTAGAATCTACCATGTGGCAAAGAGAAAAGGTGTAAAGCAGCACTTCCTAGTGTATTTCAATGAAAATACTGTGAGTGGAATTTTATGCTCTCTCCTGCGGCACAGCACTTGAATGAGGGACCCTGCATCGGGAAGGGGGCCCAACCCCCCCCCAACTCTTGCTGTTGACACCCCTCACCACCCTTCCCCCGCAACACCCACACCTGTAAGACCCCTCCCGCCCTGACCTACCATGATCCTGGTTCCAGCGCTGCTCCTTGCTGTCTGGCAGCTGCAGCTACCAATCGAAGTAGTCACTAGCCCCTGAATATGTGAACACATGATTGCATGTCCTGGCCTGTGGTTAATGCCTTCCAACTGCAGTGGCGCTGCAGCTGCCGGCCTTTGATTGGTCGGCAGCTCTGCAAGACAGAGATTTCCAGCATCGGGGTCCTAAATCATGCGGAAGGCCTGTCGCTGTCCAGTTAAGTGCCTGATTGGCACTAAATTCAGCGAGCCTTCTGTACAAGAGCCAATGCGGGGATCTCTGCGCAGTTTCCCCCAATGTCGAGATCCCCGCCGCCAACACAAAATTGCACCCTGCGTGTGGGAAAGTCACTGACATACTAAATTTGGTGTCTGTCTTGGCTCAATAGTCGGACTCTCATCTCTGGGCTAGAAGGTAATGGGGTTCAAGCCCCACTCCAGAAACCAGAGTAAATAATTGAGGTTAATACTTTAGTGTGTCAGAGGTGCTGCCTTTTAGACGAGACATTAAACTGAGCCCCTTTCAGGTGGATGTAAAAGATCCCATATTAACAAAAAAAAGGGGGAGTTTCTCCTGGTGTTCTGGTCAGCATCTATGCCTCAACCAACATCACTATCTGGTCATTTATCTCATTGTTGATTATGGAAACTTGCCATGTGCATGTTTGCTACCTCATTTCTCTATTGCAATAGTGACTACACTTCAAAAGTACATCATTGTTTTGTGAAGTGCTGGGATGTCTTGAGGAAAGGAGTAATATATATGCATTTTTTTTTGTCTTTACAGATAAGGAAAACTGAGATTTGATATTCAAACAAGTTTGCTTTTTAGTCATATTCATCTTCAAAAGAATATCTCAATTTTAGTTCATTTAAGTATGTGCATGAAAGATGAAACCCTTATTCTATTGTATGTATGTTAGCATAGGTGAACATGATTATGAAAATTGTCATTGTTATTTCTAACACCAGAGGGTGCAAATAATGGAGAAACCATTAAAGAACTGAATTCCACTGTGTAGGAGAGGAAATAAAATACAGGTCAGAGATTACTCGGACATCATAGAATTTATCTTTCCTTTGTTCTTACTACAAGGACTTCCTGCCAAAGAGAAATGGAAGCTATTGTGTTTCCAGCACCCTCTTGTTTTTTTAAGTTAACTAAAGGTAGTATCAGGAATACAAGAATGGGATTAGATAAAAGTTATTGTGGACAATTTCAGTGTCGACGCCAAGGCTTTTTTAAAATTAGAAGTCAGAACAGTCAAGAGTTGCCTAGGTCTTTTCAGAGATTATCAGAGCAAGTTATGTATTAAGTTAAAGACTTGTCTGATGAGCTAAATACTTAGGAGACTATGCCATGGTTCCAGTACAATAGAATAGCTGTTAAGGTAAAATTGCTTCATTAGAAATAATTGCAGAAATGTTTTTAGCTAAGATCAATTCACTTAAAATTGATAGTGCTGCAGGACCCAGTACCATAAATCCCGGAATACTAAAGGTAATGTTGAAGGTCATTTGGCTGTCACGAGCTTACCTGTTCAGTAACTCGTTGAGGTCTTGGTTGGTTGCCATGGATGAAAAGGTTATACTCAAGTGGTCCCTTTATTTCAGAAAATTTGATCCTGGTCCATGAGTTTGGCATTAGTAGTGGGGAAATGGTTGGAAAGCATTTATATAGAATGTGATTAATAATGACCTTGGGAGAATTTGGTGGTTATTGTGCATAATCAACATGATTTTATGAAACTTAGATCCTGCTTTACTAACTCAATTAAGTTTTTGTGAAGAATTGTCCAGATGCTGGGTGAAGATCTGTCAGTTGCTATTTGAAAAAAAAACCCTCTAATCAAGTACCACATGCATGGATAAAAGGAAAACATAGACCCTATGGCACTATAGGACAGCTATTACATTGGACTGGTCACTGACTGTTATAACTCTGGCAGTAGATCGGTAATGAATCTGGTTACAAGATCAAGAGGGATCTATACTGGGACCATCACTGTTCCCTTTAATTAATGACCTAGAATACCTAAACTGAAGAATTCTTAGCTTTGCAGAAATAGTAACAGCAGCAGATAGTAAAATCTCCTGAATGCCACTTCAGCTGAAGGTGGGGTAGATCCCTGGAGCTGTGTGGTTTTCATCTGCAAATGCAGAAAGTGCCCCCCAAAAACTGACTGCATTAAACTCAGACGCATGTATGAATTACCTTCTCACTGAGAGAACAGATGAGTCAAAAGGGTTGTTAGGAACATAGGAAAGTAGGAAGAGTATTAGACTATGGAGCCCCTGAGCCTGTTCCTCCAGTCAATTAGATCATTGCTGACCTGCACCTCTAATCCAATTACCCGGATGTTAGGAAGATCCTGGATAACAGAGTAAAATTGTATTCTTTTCAAGTAAACATTTTCCCAAATTTGCAGAAACAAGTCTTTTGAGCTTTAATTAAAGGGGATTTGGGTGTTTTTTGCAACACTATTCCGATTAATTAATTAATTCAATTCAAGTGCTACCTGTTAAGATGAAACAACACAGCTAGAAGGGGCTTGGGTTCTCTTACTGGATATAATTGGCAGTCCATTCAGTAACAATGTAAGTGCGTATCTGTAAATATTCATAAATAATCCTAAACACTCGAAGGAAATTTTGCACGCCAAGTTGCTGCTAATGGGCGACTGAAACAACCTTGCCCTCTACAGGGCAAGCAAAAGTTAACCAAGCAGATTGAAGAATCGTTTATCCAGTGCAGTCTGAACCAGGAAGTACAAGTTTGAATTAGGTACAGAGAGCAAAAAGATTGGATTAAAAGTGAAAAAAAAGTTTTAAAAAAATATATATTTTAAATCATTAACAATTAAAAGCTGAAGAAATGGGACCTCATGCTTGTAAAAGTTATTTTTCAGTGCCAGAGAGATTGGCAGTAATTAAGACTTATAATTCTGCTAATAAGAGTACTTAGACGGAAGTGGATAAGCTCTAACTTTCTGTGGCGAGTTTAGTCTGTCTTTATGATGCCAGTTCAGGAACTTGACACTGTTTGGTACATGTGAATGGGAAGCTAGATAGCAAAATACTGTTTTCATGTACCTTATAGAAAGAAGCCGTGGATCTCAGCTGGTAACTTCTGGATTTTTGCGATTTAACCACATATCTGTCCTCACTTGAAATTGCTGTCCGACTTGTGCATAACAACAGTGAGCACCGTTAGCCTCACTGTTATTTTTAAAGTAAATCCTGGCCCAATATGTGGATTTACCTTGTCTATACCATATAATATTTTACATACTTCCAAAAGCTCTTCCCACATAACTGTCTTCTCTATAGATTGTAAAGATGACGCTTCTTTAATTATTCATAGTTCATTCCTTTTATACTCGGGATTGGTCTTGATGCCCTTTGCTGTTTCATCGCTAATGCAGTACATGTTTTTTGCATTGTGACCAAAACTGAACACAGGAAACCTCCACGGTCAACAAACATTGCTGAAACTCATGCTGCTGCAATTTACTACATTATGTCAAATCAGTCTTAAAACTTGAAAATTATAATAGAAGAAAGTTAAATGAGAGGAGCTCAGCTGTACATGTTAGGGGCGGGGCGGAAATGCAAAACTGCCTGGTACTAAGTGAATGAATGCAATGGCAGTACATTACTCTTGTATCTAATTATTTGCTGCCATTTGCTTTGAATGAACGTACTAATGGCATTACTACAATTGCAAGACAGACTATCTAGTAAACCCACCATAAAGATGTGTATTACACTGAGATATATTGGTTTGAAATGGCAAGACTTGGTGGTTTGCCCAGATGATGAACAAGTACAGATAATGGCTTAGTTCACGACTACTGATATTAATGAAATGTGAGAGTTCCCCTTGCCATTTGTTCATCTTCACTCTTTGTTTATTTACACAAAAGCTTTTGTGCTGGCACTAAAAGCATTGTATATTTGAATGAATGCAAACCCAACTTTACATCAGTGTTGTCATTATTTAGTGTATTGTAGAAACATGCTGTAAAAGCACAAATAAAATGTAATTTATGTTAGGCAGTTGTTGGTTGTTAAGTTTTCTTAATCCATTATCTCAAATTGCTGCTACCAACAATGACAGATCAGTAATCTCCCCATAGATGCTCCATCTCGACATAACCCAAGTGCAGGATAAGATCAACCATAGCTGCTGGGCATTTTAAGTTAAAGAGTTCTACTACCAAATCAGTCTGTCCACAGTAACTTAGTATTGCATATTAGAATTTTAATGCTGTTATAACCTGTCTTGTGACTTTTAAAAAAATTAACAAAGTGCGGACTTTTGTGTAGTAGTAAAAAATGCCCAAGAAGGAGGCTATGATAGGACCAAAAATACAATATTCACTGATCTCTGTTGAAGTGGATACTTTGATTAAAGGTCAAGTTTTGTTTTTGATTGGCTTTATCAATATAAATTGTTGGAGTTTTCTGTGAGCTGGACAAGCTGAAGGTTTATCCACTGTGAATGTTGCAAAACTTGTATATTAAATGACTATTAATGCATCAAAAGGGAAATTCCTGGTAAAATTAATTGTATTTAGCATCTCGTTTGTTTATGAATGTTTGCACCTTTTTATGTAGCAATTGCACTATTTGAATCTAATATCACTGCTTAGTAAATCATCCATGGACCTTCTCCAAACTCTTTAGAAAGCATGAGCCATGGTTTGACCCAGAAAATGCAGTGATCAAAATTTGGTCCTAATACCAACAAGATTAAAAACAGAACACTGACAAAGTACTGGAGTCCTTATGCCACCTGATGTTGGACAGACACTCATTGCCTACTTAAAGCAATTGGTACTCAAGGTGTCACAAAAACAAAACTGAAGGATTGAACTCACCTTGTCAGTAACCCAGAATATTGTCCTTAAAAATAAAAATTGGTTTATTGAGAAATACATTTTTAATGGAAATTATTTAACCATTTCACAGCATATTTGCCAAATGTTTGGTGCTTCATATCTCTAAACATATTAGTGTCATTGTCTGTGTTTCATATAAGAAATTGTCTTTAATCTAGTGAGCAGATTCTGTGTTTTAGCTCATATAAATAATACAAAATAGGGAAATTCAACATTTCCTTTTTCAAAAAGTGAATAATTTCTTTGCTGGGACAAAATCCTGGAACTCCCTTCTGAACAGAATTGTAGGCGTACCTACGTCGCATGGACTGCAGCGGTTCAAGAAGGCGGCTCACCACTACCTTCTCGAGCAAGTAGGGATGGGCAATAAATGCTGGCCTGAGCCAGCGACGCCCACATCCCATGAAAAAAAAACAAGGTTCTTCAATGGCAAAATATGCAACTGGAGGATCAGTCAAAGGAAGCAAAGTCTGTACAAGAAAAAGCTGATGTTTTACCATTGCAGAAAGGTTTAATGGCTCCCCGCGTATATCATAAAAACACAAGTTACTATAGTATTTTCTGTGATTACATCCCTACAGTATTTTTTAAATTTGTTTTTATTTGTTCACGGGACGTGGGCATTGCTAGTAAGGCAAGCATTAACTGACCATCCCTCATATTTACCTGTATCCACATGGATTATAAGTTTACAAAGGGAACCTGTGGTGTACAGGGAAAGCCTCTTCTGGGAATGGGTCTACATTGACGCCCATATTAACATAAAGTTTTGAGATTTTCTCTCTTTGAAAACAGCACAAATTAGATCAATTTTTTTTTACGCACTTCTGTGTGTTGCAGAATTCATTAACGTGGAAACTTTGTTATTCATACACCCTTAGACAGTACAGTACTCACAATTTCATTGGTAGATTTTCAGCTTCACCTTGCGTTCCAAACAAGGAAACCTTGAGAGAAGGTTCCAGTTTATTGTGTTCTGTCTGGTTGATGAAGCGAATCTTGAACTGGTAATGATAAACTGAAAAAATTGCATTAAGATGATATTCATTTTATTACAATGAAATACATATAATTCAAAAAGCTACTACTCTAATAATCTTGGGGTCTTTTTCGCCTCCAATCTTTCTTCTTCCCTTTCCTGAACATGTTGACTGTTGATGGGGTACATTTAAATGGTCACCTAGTGACCTCTTAAGCCTTGCCATGGGTCCATTCTTTATGATAAGTGCTGGCAGGCTGTTTAACCATGGAACATCATAGCTAGGTGCAGTCTTGTCCTCACCTGATGTCCACACAAGCATAGTCTCTACTGAATGCAGTTAGAAGTGGGAGCCTGAGCTGACATATCTCCTCTGCAGCCTTGGCAATCTTACTGCTGCATCAGCTAAGATCAGCTAAGAAGGGAAAGACAGGTTCAAATGCAGGAAGGGATTCATTTTAATATTTAGTATTTCATCTGAATAATCTACATTTTATTTTGCAAAGCAAGCAATGGAAACAATTGGGCACATTACCTTTGTAGGGCATATTAGCACGGGTTTTGAAGTACATTTTCTTGCTTCTTTGAGTACGGACTTTTTTAATGTTATAACCCAATGTGTTGCATCGATTCTTCCTGCAGCTCAGACAAACTCCTTTGTTGAATGTGCTCAGATCATTGCACCAATATGC
Organism: Heterodontus francisci; assembly: GCF_036365525.1. Lineage (NCBI taxonomy): Eukaryota > Metazoa > Chordata > Chondrichthyes > Heterodontiformes > Heterodontidae > Heterodontus > Heterodontus francisci. Next base: position 26,015,431 of record NC_090408.1, on the reverse strand, counting down.
AACAATTTGCTTGTCTTCATTCAGCAAAGAATCAATGAACAAGTGCACAGATCGCTCATGTGCGCACTTCACAGTTTCTGTAATACCTGCGAGACCATGAAAGAAATGAGCCGTTGCTATGATAACCTTGAGACTACAGTTTGAAAACATTAGTTAATGTAAAATAATTGGCACCTTTCGATGCTGGGGTGACGTATGATGCAACAATGCCTGAAGGTTAACACAAAGCAGTAACAAAGGCAATCACTGACCTTCTGGAGATGCTATTTTGAGCAATAACTAGTATTCACCATTACCCAAATATGTAATATGATTATATAGGAATGCATACCTGTTATATTAGATTGAGATTCTGCCCACATGTATGCTATAATCCTAAAGTAAATTTGTTAATTCACTGATTATGCTTAGAAATTGATTGAGCAATACTACAGAAAGCTGAGAGGAGTATAGAAAGTGGAGGGGTGAAATCAAAAAGGAAATTAGGATAGCAAAAAGAGAGGGCATGAAAGCAAAACCAAGGTGAACCCAAAGATATTTTATCAATACATTAAGAGTGAAAGGATAACTAAGGCGAGAGTAGGGCCCATAAAAGACCAAAAAGGTAACCTATGTGTAGGAGCGGAAGATACTGATATGGTTCTTAATGAATACTTTGCGTCTGTCTTCACAAAAGAGGGGGACGATACAGATATTGTAGTTAAGGAGGAAGAGTGTGAAGTATTGGATGTGATAAATATAGGGAGAGAGGAAGTATTAAAGGGATTAGAATCCTTGAAAGTTGATAAATTACCAGGGCCAGATGAAATGTATCCTAGGCTGTTAAAAGAAGCAAGAGAGGAAATAGCAGAGGGTCTGACCATCATTTTCCAGTCCTCACTGGATACAGGTGTGGTGCCGGAGGATTGGAGAATTGATAATGTACCTCTGTTTAAAAAGAGAGCGAAGGAAAGACCAAATAATTACAGGCCAGTGAGTCTAACCTCAGTATTGGGCAATTATTGTAATATATTCTGAGAGACAAGCTAAACAGTCACTTAGAAAGGCACAGGTTAATCAAGGATTGTGAGCATGGATTGTTAAGGGAAGATCTTGTTTGACCAACTTGATCGAATACTATGAAGAGGTAACAAGGAAAATAGATGAGGGTAGTGCAGTTGATAAGGTCTACATGGATTTTAGCAAGGCTTTTGACAAGGTTCCACATGGCAGACTGGTTAAAAAATAACATCCCATGGGATCCAGGTAAATACAGCAAGGTGGATACAAAATTGGCTCAGTGGCAGGAAACAAAGGGTGATTGTTGATGGCTGTTTTAGCGACTGGAGGGCTGTTTCCGGTGGCATTCTGCAGGGCTCAGTACTGGGTTCCCTGCTTTTTGTGGTGCATATTAACAATTTGGACGTAAATGTAGGGGGCATGATCAAGAAGTTTGCGGACGACACAAAGATTGGCCGTGTGGTAGATAGCGAGGTGGATAGCTGTAGGCTGCAGGAAGATATTGATGGTCTGGTCAGATGGACAGAAAATTGGCAAATGGAATTCAAGTTGGTGAAGTGTGAGGTGATGCATTTGGGGAGGTCAAACAAGGCAAAGGAGTACACGATTAATGGGAAAATACTAAGAAGTGTAGAGGAAGTGAGGGACCTTGGAGTGAATGTCCACAGATCTCGGAAGGTAGCAGGAGAGGTCGCTAAGGTGGTTAAGAAGGCATATGGAATCCTTTCCTTTATTAGTCGAGGTAAATAGTACAAGAGCAGGGAGGTTATGCTGGAACTGTATAACTCATTGGTTAGGCCATAACTTAAGTACCATGTGCAGTTCTGGTCACCTCATTACAGAAAGGATGTAATTGCACTCGAGAGGGTACAGAAGACATTTACGAGGATGTTGCCAGGACTGGAAAAATGCAGCTATGAAGAAAGATTGGATAGGCTGGGATTGTTCTCCTTGGAACAGAGAAGGCTGAGGGGAGATCTGATTGAAATGTATGAAATTTTGAGGGGCCCGGATAGAGTGGAGGTGAAGGGTCTATTCACTTTAGCAGAGAGGTCAGTGACGAAGGGGCATAGATTTAAAGTGATTGGTAGAAAAATTAGAAGGGAGATGATAAAAACTTTTTCACCCAGAAGGAGGCGATGGTCTGGAACTAACTGCCTGAAAGGGTAGTTGAGGCAAAGATCCTCAACTCATTCGAAAGGAGTCTGGATATGCACCTCAAGTGTCGTAAGCTGCAGCACTACGGACAAAATGCTGGAAGGTGGGATTAGAATAGATGGATCGTTTTTCGGCTGGCACAGACATGGTGGGCCAAGTGGCCTCTTTCTGTGCCTTAAACTTTCTATGATTCTACGTAGTCTAGAGTCCCTGATTGGTGTCATTTTAAATCCAGCAGTAAACCATTGGGATAACACTAATGAAGAAATGCACAGATGACTCATGCACATAGGGAAGTCAAGGTTAGTATGCCAGTGAGGTTTTCCATTTATTGAACATTACTTTATATGGTGTAGTAATGGAGATAAATACTAATAAATGAACTGCATATGTTTTTAATGCCTATTTTGCTGCTTTCATTACGCATCCAACTCCAGACAGAGGGGATAGTTTATACCATGGACTTTTCCATGTCTGCAGGATGTGAAATCTGTACTTTCCCCTCTTCCACACCACCCCCCCCCACCCCCCCCACCCCACCCAGCCCCATAAAAAAGATGATACATCTTGTTGCCTCCCCAACGCTTGATCCTGTAACTCGGGCTTTGAACTGACAACCATTTGCACAACTGAGCCAAGAAGATTCTGCTGATGGCCATTCCTGCAACTCAAACTGACGGCCTGATAGATGCTCGACTAATGGGCCATGTCATGCCCGCGTTATCTTTTAGTTTTGAATTAGCCTTCTGAAAAGTTATTCAAAAATTAGGGAATGTCTTTGTACAATGATATACATCACTCTATGAATTCTCCTTCCTGCTGTACTCAACAAGCGTCTTGGACATGCCCACTGCTTAATTCCACATTTCATGTCCTTTTCCAAATCCCTTCATCATTAACATTAATTGAATCACTAAACATATCATTGTCAATATGGCTTTTAGCGTAACCTATTTTTCTCATACACTGAAATGTTTACAAACATTTTGTCCATGGTCAAGTCATACCTAGAATTCCATATTGGGCAATATGATTGTACATGTGTTTGAGGTGGCAGCCAGGTTGAAAGGTGCCACCATTTGGATAGAAATCGTAATGGGCGACAGGTTGATTGATTCCAACACTTAGTCCCATATGTTCCTGAGTAAATGTGTGTAGAGCATCAACAAAATTTGCATCATCAGGAGATAATCGTTCCGTTGATGACATGCCTTCAAACAGCGGTCCAGCTGGATCGAGACCTGTGCAATAAACAATGAACAGAGTGCTTTTGTAAAAGAAAGACATGCATTTGTTTAACACATTTGATGACTTCAGGATGGAGCAAAACACTTTACAACCAATTAAGTCCTTTCTTTGCAGTGTGATCATTATTGTAATTGAGGCAAAGTGGCACCAATTTTTACATAGCAAGATCCTACAAAAAGTGATAAAGTAAATGACAAGATTATCAGTTTTTAGTTTTTTGTTCAGGGATAAATATTAGCCAAAACATTGTCGGAACTCCCTTGCTCTTGCTCAAATAGTTCCGAGGCATCTTTTGTACCACCTGAGGGGGCAGAATGGGGTCCTCAGTTTAACATCTCATCAGAAAGTGTCACCTTCAACACTGTAGCACTCACTTCAGTATGGCACTGAAGTATAAGCATAGATTTGTGCTGAAGTCTCTTATACCCAACTTCTGTAATAGCTGTGGGTTCAAGTGGATAATGCATTATGTGTACCCTATTTTCAGCATATATGCTCGTCTAAAGATTCCACACATTGATACTTGAGGCATCAGTCAAACAGTTTGATATTGCACTCCTGAAGCAGAGCTTACACTACTTCAAGGATATTGTATTAAGTGAAACCATGTTATAATGATGCCTTTTTCGTGAAAAGCTTCAAAGCCATGTAGTTAAATAGTTTGAAAAAAATCTTAATTCAAGCCATTTGCTGTAACATATCTTATTCAACAATGCTATGAAACAGTCAACTGATTTAATCTTTTAACACATTGCACAAGGTAGTAATGGTGCGTGATTGACATCCACAATTTCCTGCATTGTATGATTCCCAATTGTAGAGCAGGAAAGACACAGAAATAGCTTGTTTATCCACTGGCTGAGGAATGGAGTGTAGCAAAGGAAAACCTAAAGGGAGAAAACTGTTTTTTAAATGACTAAAAAATAAGCATTTAAAAAAACGTGGACAATAACACTGAAAGTGCACTCCTTATATTTAATTTCTGTATGGTTTCCAGTATAATATGAAAAACAACACATGGGATAAAGTGAAAAATGGATAAAGCCCAATAGAAACATGAGGCATATTCAGATACTTGTTTAAGATCAATCCAGGACCTTACCTGATCCCATATAGAATTAAAATATAACATTGAATCAATATATGATTATTAATTGGATAGCATGATGATGCTATGGTGAAGTAATGTAAATCTTATTTCTGCTATAAAAATGTTTTTATTTCTTGGTCAGATTGTTACAATAGGCATCTTAGGCGAAGACTGAAAATTCCTCAACAGTCTGGTAGCCAGAGATTGGAGCAATGCATTCTCACTGCAGACCTAAGTTTGAATCTCAGTTTTGATCAATTTTTAACATGGTTGCATTTGCAAACTGTACTGTTGCAGATTGCAACTGGGGGCGAGGGGGGAGGGGAGGGAACCTCATTCTCAGGTTTTACCTTGAGTCCTCATCGCTTTCCTGTGTGACTGCGAAAGGGTAAGGATTAAGAGATGAAACGTCAAGAATTTAAGATTGATTAACTGCTTTATGAAAGAGATGAATCTATATACAATGCTATCAGTTAGAAAGAAGTGTGCAGTTTGTAGACCTGTTCAAATTGGCAGTGAAACTGTAACTGAACAATATGCAAACTGAGTGAGGAGCGCATTCTGACGTTGCATCTGTTACTTGGATACGTGACATATCCAAATGGTCCACCGAGTGATTCCTGTTTATGACATTGGAGTAGAAGAAACATTAATTCAAGCCTAGAACAGGTCAGAAAAGGGTAATAAATGTGTGCACACAGTGATATCAGGTGATGCTGGCAGCAAACAAAATTATTGCTTCTGTCATTGTTGCCATGGCTATGGATTTTAATTAGTTTAAGGTTCCTTTTCATTGATCACAGTGCAGTTGCTAAGGGAACATTTCTTCTCAATGCAATGGTCTTTAGTCACAATATACAGTGCTACATGTTTGGTGTAATATGCAGTGTATATGGTTCAGAATACATAAAAGAGAGATATTGAGTGATGAACGAGTCTTACATAGCAGTTTACAGATAGGTGTGGAGTCTGGTTCTGAGGTATGGCTCTACCATTTACTGCTGTGACTGCTTGTTGCAGCAATGTTGATGTCTGTTTTTGACTGCATTGTTATGGCTTGATTTTATGTCAAGCAGAACATGTTGTGGTGGAAGCAAATTCAATGGTAACTTGCAAAAGAGGATTGTTTAAATACTTGAAGGGCAAAAATTGCAGTACTATGGGGAAAGAGAAGGGGAGGGGGACTAATTGGATAGCTCTTTCAAAGAGATGGCACAGGCCTAAAGGGCCGAATGGTTTCCTTCTGTGCTGTATGATTCTATAAGTAGGTTTGTGTTTGCCTCTCGTGTGTGTTGCCTGGACTATGTGGGATGTTGTTCCTGTGCTAACCTGCCTTTGAAAATAAACTAAGAATGGAAACCAGATTTAGGAGAAAAACTCTCCTTGTTTAGCCCCGGCAAGCACATTATATTTTGAGTCTGATGAAGGGTGCACACCTGAAGCATCCTAACCTGTCTTTTCTCTTTACAGATGCTAACTGACCTGCTGAGCACTTTTTTGTTTTCATTTCAGATTCCCAACAATGGCAGTTTTCCCATTTCCCTTTTTGTACTGGGCTGTTTTCCATGGTGCTGCATATTGACTGGATGGTGCAATTCCCCTTCCACCACTGTCAGGTTGTTTTAGGAGGAAACCCAAAAGTTTGCCCTTATCTACATGGGGTGGACCTCGATGGGAAGGTTCAGGTGGCAATACACTATGTCTATATGTGTGTGGTTACTTTACAGATTTGATACAGTGCTTACAGCCAGTCAGACTGGATTTTTGGTATCATGAGAGAATCTGAATGCTCGTTCCCTCATCACCACAGCCACAGGAGATGGTGGTGTGGTGGTAATGTCACTGGACTAATAATCCAGAGGTCCAGGCTAGTGCCCAGTGTATATGGGTTCAAATCCCACATGGCAGCCAGTGGAATTTAAATTCAATTAATTGATAAAAAAAAAAAAATCTGGGATTGAAAGCTATGCTCAGTAATGGTGCCATGAAACTATCATTGATTGTCATTAAAAAAAATCTGTTTCACTAATGTCCTTTAGGGAAGGAAATCTGCTGTCATTACCTGGTCTGGCCTGCATGTGACCCCTGACCTACAACAATGGGTTGACTCTTAACTGCCCTCTGAAATAACCTAGCAAGCACTCAGTTCAAGGGCATTGCGGGATGGGCAACAGATGCTGGCCTTGCCAGTGACACCCGCATCCCAAAGAATAAAAAAAAAAATCCAACATTTTGCCAAGGGAAAGCTGGCTTGTATTCCTGTGGTTATAAAAGACTGAAGGATGTTCTGATTGAGATGTTTAAAATGTTAAAAAGGATTTGATAGGGTAGATGCAGAGAAATCGTTTCATCTGAGACATAATCGTAAAATTACAGCTAGGCCATTTAGGAGGGAAATCAGGAAGCATTTTTCACACAAAGGATAGTAGAAATCTGTAATTCTCTTCCCTAAAAAGCTATAGATGCTAGGAAAATTGGAGCTTTCAAGATTGGAATCAATTGACTTTTGTCAGTTAAGGGTACAAAGTATGGAGCTAGGATGGGTAAATGGAGTTGAGGTACAGATCAGCCTTGATCTAATTGAATGGCAGAGCGTGCTCAAGGGGATGACTGGCCTACTCCTACTTACACGTTTCCAAAGTTGTTTAGCACACAAATTTTCTCTTACTATATAGGTAAAGAGGAGACAACTGAAATAGTTTAAACAGTGAACACACCGTCATGTTTAATATAGAATGAAACAGTCCTACAAAAATCAGGCATGTCATCTTATGAGCTGAGATCTATTCATTTTTACAGAGAAAACATCTTTAACGTGTTTTCAATTATCTGATTTGTTCTGGTCATCACTCAGATTTCCTTTATTTAAGATGCCTTGAGTTCAGAATCCTTTAAAAATAGGAAGTAGATTCTGAACAATGCTGAATGATAGAATTTAGAATTATATATTTTTTTTAAACTTAAAAGTGGTGTTGCACTTTGGTTTGATTTTTTTGTGCCATTGCTGAGAATGTGCTTTACTCCATGAGAATTTGACACAAATCCCAGGCAGTATCACTAAGCCTCATACGTTCTTTACATTTTCAATATTACCTGTTATTCTTCCAATTTGTTTTGGTCCAGTGACATAACTTCCAGCAAATCCCGAAACATGAGCCCCAAGACTGTATCCAATCAGATGAACTTTTCCTTTTGGAAACCCAAAGGATTCCTGAAAATGTATAAGATTCACACTTACATCAGAAGCATTTTGGTAATCTTCAACTGGCTAATGGAAAACTTGTACAGGTAGAAAGATAATAGCCCTGCGTTGTCACCTGTAGCCAATAAATAAGGACTCAGCAAAGGTGAGTGGCCGGATGCGCATTGACTCAAATAAAATAATAGCTCTCAACCAAAAACATGAAATAATCAAATGTTAAATTAAAACCAACATCACTGAAACAGATGATCTCATTTATCTCATTGCTATTTGTGGGAGCTTACTATGCGTAAATTGGCTACCTACATTACAACAATGACTACACTTTAAAAGTACATTGGCTGTAAAGTGCTTTGGCATGACCCCAGGTTGTGAAAGGTACTGTATAAATGCATTTCTTTTTCTGGAGTTTCCATCCAAGGAATTAATCTTTGAAATGTATACAAAATTAGAGTTCACTTTGAAACTGAAATCTTTTATGCACTCGTGCTTTTGTTTTATTACAAGTTACACTTGTGCTAGTTGAGTGGCTCAGGTCTAGTATACAAGAAACAGTCTTTTGGTCAGCATAGTAACAGTGTTGAGGATTCTTCCCCACTGTAGTATTCTAATAGATCAGTGGATAAAATTCCTAAACCTACAGACAACGGAGAATGGGAAAGCGCTGGAAGAATGATCTATATAAAATGATACTCAGCAGTAGTTCAAGGACAGTCTAACAACTTGCTCTTGTACCTGCACTAATCAGTTCCATCTGGAGATTTTTCATTGTGAAATTTATATCAAGTATTTATATCATGTATTTGACCCAAATTCCAGTAGAATTTTGAAAAGCTTCACCCAAATGTAAGTCAACCAGATATTAATGAATCCAGCTCCAGCAAAATGTAAAGCTCAACTCTGAGGTGCACACAGCTTACCTACCAAAAATGGTAAACTTGGATCCTGCAGCAATTTGATGACGGGGCATCTGATTCAGCTTATGATAAACTCCATACGCACCCCGTAGTTACTCAGTCAGATGTTGCATAACCTCTTTGAGTCCTATTTGACTCTGAGCTGAGCTTCAAGACCATTTCTTAAACATCACTAAAGTTCCCTCCATCTCTGCAAATCACCTAACCCATCCCTTAAAAAAAAACTCCAATTGTTATCCACAATTTTATCTCGACACTCAACACACCAGCACGTCTTTGTTGACATCCCACGCTCATTCCTACGATAACTCCCAAGTTGTCTAGAACTCTGCACATCCTGTCCTGTCCTAAGTCCTGCCCATCACCCTTGTGTTTGTTGACCTCCAATGGCTCCCTATCCCAATGCAATTGTCCTCTTTTACAAATCCTTCCATGTCCTCACCTTGCCTCACCTACCTCTGCAACATTTTCCAGCTCTGTGTCCCAGGCAATGCCTTTCATTCCTTCAGCTCTATTCTCTTAAGCATTCCTCCTTCTCCACTGCACCATCTGTGGCAGAGTCTTCTGCCATCTCAACCATACTCTCTGGAATGCCCTCTTTTATTCCCTTTACTTTGACCACTTCACTCTCCACCTTTAAATGTTTCTTCAAAAACCTTTATGGCCAAACCTGTTGTCATCTCTCCTAATTCTTCAATTGCTGAGTATCCGTTTCCCCTGTGTGGCATGTCTTGGGACATTACTACCTTAAAATTGCTATTTAATTTGCCATTTGCCACCACCTTCTCGAGCAATTAGGGATGGGCAACAAATGCTGGCCTAGCCAGTGATGCTCACACCCCGTGAAAGAGGAAAAAATGGTTTATTGTGTTCGAGAATTGCACGCATAATGAAGTAATATTTTCTGCTGGAATCAAAGTTTTACACTTAGTTATAGAGGGCAGGAATTCTGTACAGTGAAAAAGAATGGGAATGGTTTGGATACATTGTAATGATTCATGGATGCGATACTTCTTTTCTGAAATAAAACCAAAATACCGCGGATGCTGGAAATCTGAAATAAAAACAGAAAGTACTGGAGAAACTCAGCAGGTCTGTCAGCATCTGTGGAGAGAGAAGCAGAGTTAACGTTTCAGGTCAGTGACCTTTCTCAGAACGGTCTGATGGAAGGTCACTGACCTGAAATGTTAACTCTGCTTCTCTCTCCACAAATGCTGCCAGACCTGTTGAGTTTCTCCAGCACTTTCTCTATTTACTTCTTTTCTGAAGTTGGCTAGAGTTCCTGGATGTATCAGAAGGTGGTGTAGCCATCTACCCTAGATTGGTATGACAAGATCCTTCTTGCTTCCCACAAAGTAGAACAATTCAACTAAGTGTTGATAATGTCAGTCTAATGTTCATAGTTAAAGGGTGGAATTTTATCAGCTCCCGAATGGCGAGCAAGGAGGTGGAGGAGGGCGGGTAAAATGCTGGGAGCCATGTTGGGACAGCTCCCCAACGCAGTCCCGCCACTAGGAAAATTGCCCAATGGCAGGAATGGCAGCGGCTCAACTGCTTGTCCACCGACGGCGGGTGACCAATTCAGACAATTAAAGACCCAATGAAGGGCTATTTTCCCTGGCTGCTGGCATTTTGCCAGTGATGGAGCTGTCCCCTGCCACGTGTGGAGGCTGTCGGCTGCAAGGAGGTGGCCTCCCTGCAGCTTCCTGGGGTGGAGGGGTTGCGGCCATGGGGCCATTGGAGCAGAAGGCCAAGGAGGGAGCCACCAGTGGCAAAGGTTGCCCTCACTGGACAGGTTACCCTTCCGATCGCCGGGCCTGCTTGCTTGGCTCCAGCAAAACAAAGGCTCTCTGCCACCTCTGCGAGGGTGCCTCAAAATAGAGGCGCCCTCTCGTTTCCCTTGCTGCCCCTGCAGCGCCCACCTCTCTTGGTGGCACTGTCAAGGTTGCACAGTTGCCAGCCCTCTGGGCCAACAGCATGGAGAAGGCCTGCCCACTGTCTTTAATTGGCCGCCTTCCCCGCCTACCGGCTCTTGATCGCCTCATCCTGGCAATATCGCGGGGAGTCCTGCCTCCTGTCCCAGTGTGATGGCCACCTGAAAAACTCCCCAACATCAGGACCTCTCCCCTTCTGGCAAGATCTCACCCAAAGTGTTTTATCCCAACTCTGGGTATTCAACAAATTTAAACATGGAAACAGTAGTTTCTGAATATATTTGTCCAAGTTATTCGTAAATGGTTTAAAATAAGGATGTATTGCAAAGTTTAAGGGATAAACATTCGTCTTGGGCAGAGGTGTAAAACTGGCAATATCAGATTGGCGACCTGTTCTACACAGATATTCAGTTCCATTACAGTCAATGAAATTAAAGATCAGGCTCTGCTTATAATGGGCCAACTTCTAGCATTCACACTATTTAGCTTTTGAATATTAACCTGCATTGACTTCAGGAATTATGGAATATATTAAGGATTCCACAATTCATATTTTCTTGAATGAGTAAAGGTTAAATCCTAAGTCATCTTAATATTTAATAATTTGTTTTATACCTGCTTTCAGTTTTGCAAAATAAACCATACTGTTCCCCATTGAAATGTCTGCAATGCCCAAACTCTCTAACTACAACTCTCAATTTCCTTCTACTGTGATTTAAAGGGGTTCAGTAAGTTAGGCTGCAATGAAAACCTTGTTTTATCTTCTTCCACGGGATGTGGGCGTTGCTGTCTAGGCCAGCATTTATTGCCCATCCCTAATTGCCCTTGAGAAGGTGGTGGTGAGCTGCCTTCTTGAACTTCTGCAGTCCATGTGGGGTATGTACACTCGCAGTACTGTTAGGAAGGGAGTTCCAGGGTTTTGACCCAGAGGCAGTGAAGGAATGGCGATATAGTTCCAAGTCAGGATGGTGTGTGGCTTGGAGGGGAACTTGCAGTTGGTGGTGTTCCCATGCATCTGCTGCTCTTGTCATTCTAGGTGGTAAAGGTCACGGGTTTGGAAGGTGCTGTCGAAGGATCCTTGGTGAGTTGCTGTAGTGCATCTTGTAGATGGTACACACTACTGCTACTGTGCGTTGGTGATGGAGGGAGTGAATGCTGAAGGTGGTGGATGGGGTACTAATCAAGCAGGCTGCTTTGTCCTGGATGGTGTCGAGCTTCTTGAATGTTGTTGGAGCTGCAGTTATCCAGGCAAGTGGAGAGTATTCCATCACACTCCTGACTTGCGCCTTGTAGATGGTGGGCAGGCTTTGGGGAGTCAGGAGGTAAGTTACTCGCTGCTGAATTCCTAGCCTCTGACCTGTTCTTGTAGCCATAGTATTTATATGGCTGGTCCAGTTTAGTTTCTGGTCAATGGTAACCCCCAGGATGTTGATAGTGGGGGCTTCAGCGATGATAATGTCATTGATGGTCAAGGGGAGGTGGTTGGATTCTCTCTTGTTTGAGATGTTCATTGCCTGGCACTTGTGTGGTGCAAATATAAACTGCCACTTATCAGCCCAAGCCTGAACGTCGTCCAGGTCTTGCTGCATATGGACACGGACTGCTTCAGTATCTGAGGAGTCGCAAATGGTGCTGAACATTGTGCGATCATCGGTGAGCCTCCTCACTTCTGAACTAATGATGAAGAGAAGGTCATTGATGAAGCAGCTGAAGATAGTTGGGCCTAGGACATTACCCTGAGGAACTCCTGCAGTGATATGTGACTGAGATGATTGGCCTCCAACAACCAAAACCACATCCATATACAAGGGACATTTTGGAGAATGTGGTCAAGGACCCCTCTAACCTACATGATGCAGGATATCGAGTTATTTTCTAGCGCAGAAGGCAACACTCGGTACTTGAATTAAGTTGTGATACTTAAGCAACTGTGACACAGACAAGAGAACAGCTTGCCCTTTGTGCTGTTGACTCATGATACTGCATGTGCCACAATATTGGAACCCCAAGAAATGGAATACAAGCACGGAAAATTAAAGCGTGGAAGGAGACCATTCGGCCCATCGTGACTGTGCTGGCCGACAAATTGCCACCCAGCCTGATCCTACTTTCCAGCTCTTGGTCTGTAGCCTTGTAGGTTATGGCACTTCGAGTGCATATCCAAGTACTTTTTAGATGTTATGAGTGTTTCTGCCTCTACCACCCTTTCAGGCATTCAGTTCCAGATCCCCACTACCCTCTGAGTGAAAACATTTCCCCTCAAACTCCCTCTAAACCTCCTACCTCTTACCCTAAATCTATGCCTCCTGGTTATGGACCCCTCAACCAAGGGGAATAAACCTTCCTATCCACTCTCTATAGACCCCTCATAATTTTATACACTTCAATTAGGGCTCCCCTCAGCCTCCCCTGTTACAAAGAAAACAACTCTAATCTATCCAATCTTTCCGCATAACTAAAATTCTCCAGCACAGGCAACATCCTCTTAAATCTTCTCTGCACTCTCTCTAGTGCAATCACATCTTTGCAATAGTGAGATGAACAGAATTGCATGCAGTACTCCAGCTGTGGTCTAACCAGTGTTTTATACAGTTCCAGTAAAACCCCTCAGCGCTTATATTCTATGCCTCAGCTAATAAAAGCAAGTATCCCATATGCCTTCTTGACCACCTTATCTACCTGTCTGTGGACATGCACTCCAAGGCCCTTCTGTTCCTCTACACAATTCCGTATCCTGCCATTTATTGTGTATAGCCTTGCTTTGTTAGCCTTCCCCGAATACATTACCTCACGCTTCTCTGGATGGAATTCCATTTGCCACTGTTCTGCCCACCTGACCAGTCCATTGATATCTTCCAGCAGTCTACAGCTTTCTTCTTCATTATCAACCACACAGCCAATTTTTGTATCATCTACAAACTTCTTCAGCATACGCCTTACATTCAAGTCCAAGTCATTGATATATACCACAAAAAGCAAGGGACCTAATACCGAGCCCTGTGGAACCCCACTGAAAACAGCCTTCTAGTCATAAAAACACTCATCGACCATTACCCTTTGCTTCCTCCCTGAGCCAATCTTGGATCCAACTTGTCACTTTTCCTTGGATCCCATGAGCTTTTATTTTTGTGACCATGTGGGACCTTATCAAAAACCTTGCTAAAATCCATATCCATAAAATCCATCAAATGTACTACCCTCATCAACCCTCCTTGTTATCTCTTCAAAAAAATTCAATCATGTTAGTCAGAGAAAAACATTCCCTTAACAAATTGGTGCTGATTGTCTTTAACTAATCCAAGTCTTTCTAAATGAAGATTTCTCCAGTCCCTCAGAAGTTTTCCAATATTTTTCCCACCATCGAGGTTTAGCTGACTGGTCTGAATAGCCCCATAAGGCTAAATCATTGCTGATTCCTCATTTCAGCCTGATCAATGTGTGGGAGGTTCCACACTCTATGTTGGTAGGAGAGGAGTCCCTGGAGCTGGACCTCAGAGTAACCAGCACAAAGCGACAGAGTAGGGGGCCTGGGAAGGTTGCCTTCTTACCTTCTAAGCCACAGTTAGTGAGCCACCCAGAAATATTTAAGCAAATATAGCTTACAACAAGGAATTATACGTTCCTTTAAAAATGCTAATGTCAGCATACCTGAAGCTTCACAACTTTAAAACCAAGTTACGAAAAGAACTGCAGGTTGTCCTTTCAAGATATCTATCCCCTACAAGCCTTATTTTAATGGGTTGGGTGACACTTAGAGAAATTGATTTTGATTTCTAGGGTAGATAATTTGGTTTTTGAGGAAGTATTTATAGATTCCCAGTCCCAATATTTTAAAGGTTTGTTTCCACTTTTCAGCCGTATTTGAATTTGTTTTCCCATTTTGAAACAGCCCTTTTTTAATGGCAGCGTCAATCCACACTGTGAAAACACCCCTGAACACAGGCTGATGTCATCATTGACTTTATTTTGGTTCTTGGCCGTACAGTACAAGTTCCTCCACATTTTGCTTCATGATGGAAGTGGCCTGAACCAGAACGCAATGTATAGTTTAGACAGTTTCTATAGCTCCCCTCATTCTACAATATAGTCATCAGAAGTAGTTCTGATGTCAGTGGCACTACTGTACGGTAAATGAGGCATCTCTACTCCTGGTAATGGTGCAGAGAACCATCTATAAGAGATGTCTTCTCCCTGTTCTGTCGGTAGTGCTGTCCACCCTGGGTAGCTGAACAATCAACATGCCAATAAATTCTTGTTTTTGGCAAAGGGGTTCAGGTTAAGAAACTACAGTTGCTTATCTGTTGCTATCCTTGCTATGGATTCTACCAAGGGTGTAAGTGGGGCAGATTCCACAGCATTACCACCCAAGGTAAACAAAAATCTACTTACTGTCATAAAGTCATTACGGCACACAAAGAGGCCAATCAGTCCATCAAGTCCATGCTGGCTCGCCACGGAGCAATCCAGTCAGTCCCACTCCTCCACTCAATCCCTGTATTCCCTGCAAGTTTATTTCTTCAAGTGCCCATCCAATTTCCTTTTAAAACCATTGATTGTCTCTGTTTCCACCACCCTTGTGGGCAGTGAGTTCCAGGTCATTACCACTCGCTGTGTAAAAAAGGTTCTTCCTTACACACTCCCTGAATCTCTTGCCCAAAACCTTCAATCTGTGTCCCCCAGTTCTTGTACCATTAGTTAATGAGAACAGTTTTTCCTTGTCTAACTTATCTATGCCCATCATAATCTTGTACACTTCTATTAAATTTCCCCTCAATCTCCTTTGCGCCAGGGAGAAGAACCCCAGCTTTTCCAACCTAACTTGTACTAATATCCTCCATCCCTGGAACCTTTCTGGTAAATCTCCTCTGCACCCTCTCAGGAACCCTCACGCCCTTCCTAAATTGCGGTGACCAGAACTGGATGCATTACTCATGTCGGGACACAAATTGAGCTTTATAAAGGTTCAGCATAACTTCCCTGCTTTTGTACTCAATGCCTCTTTTTATAAAGCCCAAGATCCCATATGTTTTGTTAACCACTCTCAATCTGTCCTGCCATTGATGCACATGCACCCACAGGTCCCTCTGTTTCTAGAAATGTGTCATTAAGTATATATTGCCTCTCCCTATTTCTTCTGCCAAAATGCATCACCTCACACGTGTCAGTATTAAATTCCATCTGCCACCTGTCTGCCCAATCTGCTAGCCTATCTATGTCCTATTGCAGGCTGTTCATATCATCCACATTGTTTGCCACACCAAGTTCGGCAAATTTTGAAATTCTACTGTGTATTCCAAGATACAAGTCATTTATTTAGAGCAAAAAAAAAACGTGGTCCAGCACTAATCCTTGGGGAACACCACTGTCTACCATCCTCTATTTACCGAGAATTGCTGTTTTCTGTCCAATCAAACACTAACCCTCCTATCCCATGAGCCTCAATTTTGTTAACCAGCCTTTTATGTGTTACTTTATAAAATGCTTTCTTAAAATCTGCATCGACAACATCCGCCGCATTCCCTTTATCTGTTACTTCATCAAAAATTTCAATTAGATTAGTCTAGCATGATCTTCCTTTTACAAATCCGTGCTGCATCTCCTTAATTAGCTCAAACCTCTCCAAGTGACTGTTGATTTTTTCCCCCTGATTATTGTTCCTAAAAACTCATTCACCACTGATGTTAAACTAACCGGCCTGTAGTTATTAAGACTGCCGTTACACCCTTTCTTGAGTAAGATTAGAACCGTTTTGACTTGAATATAAAAGAAAGACCACATTAAAAACTCTGATAGTCATTCAGTATAAACCCCAAGTCGTGAAAGCTCACTCTCGCCAACTTCCCTGATGTAACAGACGATTGCTACCATAATGGGCAGCACAGTGGCGCAGTGGTTAGCACCGCAGCCTCACAGCTCCAGGGACCCGGGTTCAATTCTGGGTACTGCCTGTGCGGAGTTTGCAAGTTCTCCCTGTGACCACGTGGGTTTTCTCCAGGTGCTCCGGTTTCCTCCCACCGCCAAAGACTTGCAGGTAATAGGTAAATTGGCCATTGTAAATTGCCCCTAGTGTAGGGAATATGGGATTACTGTAGGGTTAGTATAAAAATGGGTGGTTCTTGGTCGGCACAGACTCAGTTCAGTGTTGTATCTCTAAAAAAATAAATATTGTTATTTCCAATGAGTTAAGAATATCCAGCAAATCATTGGACTCTAACTTGAGTTTTACAACTACCTTTCCTTCCAGTGCAGCTGAGAAAACAATGCTGCTTTAATTTAAAACTAGCATGGAAACCAATTGTAATGCTCCCGTAGGCAAATCACACTTGTGGTTAGAAGCAGGCGCACATTGTGTGTAAGTGGAATGCAGGTGTACAACATCATTGGGAACAGGAGAAAAGAGGATATGGAAATCAGCCTCAAGAAAGGAAATTCAGACAGAGCACAGGACATGGAAAACATTTTTTAAATCTTTTAAACTGGAAATTACAAACTGACAAATAAAATGAAAGAAGACTTGCATTTACATCACGTCTTTCACAACACCAGGACATCCCAAAGCACTTTACAGCAAATGAAGTACTTTTTAAGTGTTGTGACTGCTGTAATGTAGGAAACTCAGAAAATACAGAGAAAAGGACTGATGGGGGAAAAAAAAACTAGAGTAAAGGATGGAAAATGGATAAGACAAAACAGAATAATGAAAAGCTGAAGCCAAAAACCACAGAAGGAAATGAAGTAATAAGCAAGATTCAAAAAAGAAATGGATGAAACATTTGTATATTAAAGGAAGAATAAAAGCAAAACTTTAATGGGAACAGAATTGAGATAAGCCACCAAAGAGAAGAAAAAATAAAGGGATTAAGAGAAAGATAGT
This sequence comes from Heterodontus francisci, assembly GCF_036365525.1. NCBI lineage: Eukaryota > Metazoa > Chordata > Chondrichthyes > Heterodontiformes > Heterodontidae > Heterodontus > Heterodontus francisci. The sequence continues at coordinate 25,998,009 of NC_090408.1, read as the reverse complement.
TAAATAAATGGAAAGGCATTTCATATAGACAGGAGAGGCAAGAAAGAGGAAAAAGATAGTCAGAAGAACAAGGCAGAGTAACCATTTGAGGCCATTAGCAAATATTCACTTCTCTTTAGTTTGAGTGAGATTTTCCAGTTCTCATGCCTCAGTCTGTAATATCAATTCATTGCTCTCTGCACTACAGTAAATACATTTCCCCATAATTCATATTGGCTGGAAGTTTGAATCCCACCAGAAACCTCTTGGCCTGAAGATTCATTGACACTGGAAACTCAATTCTTTCTTTAGGTCTTGATTGATTGTTGAACAATCCCCCTGATTTCAGGGGTGATCAAGATGAAACTGGAGCCTTTAAATTGGCAGGGAGCATCAAATTGAAAAGCTCCACAATAACTAGTAATTGGATTAACTGACCTGAAAAAGGTTGATCCTATTTCATTATGTGTCTTTCCTTCTCCAGCCTGTGAAAATCTAAGTGGTTTTGGGATTTGTGGCTGCTGTTTGCATGTCTTTAATTGGACAATATTTATTGCGTTGAATTTGTTTTGTTTTACACAACTGAATTCTACAACCACTCGGTGAGGACCTAATGTATCGCCTTGAGCACCTAATGTATCGCCTTGAGCACAGGGTAACGAATGTCACATCAAAAATAAACAACAACTGTGGCAAAAACTGTTAGAAGACCTCAATTTCATAGATTTACCTCCAGCCAGTCTAACAAATTTGCAATCTCATGTCCAACTATTCGTGTGTTCTTTGCTGCAACTGGATAATGTTGATGTGCTAGTAACAGCCAATCAACCACGATCACATTAATATCTTTTAGTTTGACTTTCAGTGCAGTCCCCATCTTCCAGATCCAATTTTCGTACATTCCATCAACCTGAAAAGACAAAGAGTGTAAGGAAAAATGTGAATCCCCTTTGTGCAGTATCTTCCCTCATCAATTGTCCTGTTAATTATACCAAGATGAAAGTTCTCTTAGAGTCATAGAGTTATACAGCACAGAAACAGGCCCTTTGGCTCATTGTGTCCATCCGGCCATCAAGTACCTAACTATTCTAATCCCATTTTCTAGCACTTGGCCCGTCGCCTTGTATGCTATGGCGTTTCAAGTGCTCATCTAAATACTTCTTAAATGTTGTGAGTGTTCCTACCTCTACCACCTCTTCAGGCAGTGTGTTCCAGATTCCAACCACCCTCCGGATGAAAAAAGTTTTCCTCAAATCCCCTCTAAACCTCCTGCCCCTTACCTTAAATCTATGCCCCCTGGTTATTGACACCTCCGCTAAGGGAAAAAAATTTCTTCCTATCCACCCTTTATATGTCCCTCATAATTTTGTATACCTCAATCAGGTCCCCCCTCAGCCTTCTCTGCTCCAAGGAAAACAAACCTAGCCTATCCAATCTTTCTTCATAGCTGAAATGCTCCAGCCCAGGCTACATCCTGGTGAATCTCCTCTGCACCCTCTCCAGTGCAACCACATCCTTCCTATAGTGTGGTGACCAGAACTGTACACAGTACTCCAGCTGTGGCCTAACTAGTGTTTTATACAGCTCCACTATAACCTCCCTGCTCTTATATTCTATGCCTCAGCTAATAAAGGCAAATATCCCATATGCCTTCCTAACCACCTTATCTACCTGTGCTGCTGCCTTCAATGATCTATGGACAAGTACACCAAGGTCCCTCTGACCCTCTGTACTTCCTAGGATCCTACCATCCATTGTATATTACCTTGCCTTGCTAGTCCTCCCAAAATGCATCACCTCACACTTCTCAGGATTAAATTCCATTTGCCACTGCTCCGTCCATCTTACCTTTGCTCTTTGCAGATGCTGCATATTACATTACATTATATAGAATTTACAGCACAGACACAGGCCATTCGGGAGATGGTGGCGTTGTGTAATGTCACTGGACTAGTAATCCAGAGACCCAGGCTAATGCCCTGGGTACATGGGTTCAAATCCCACCATGGCAGCTGGTGGAATCCAAATTCAATTACTTAATAAATGCAATTAATTAGTTTAAACAAATGGAATGGAAAGCTAGTCTCAGTAATGGTGCCAAGAAACGATCGTGACTGTCATTAAAAACCCATCTGGTTCACAAATGTCCTTTAGGGAAGGAAATCTGCCATCCTTACCTGGTCTGGCCTACATGTGACTCCAGACCGACAGCAATGTGGTTGACTCTGAACTGTCATCTGAAATGGCCTAGCAAGCCATTCAGTTGTCAAGGGCAATTAGGGATGGGCAACAAATGCAGGCCTTAGCAGTGACACCCATATCCCATGAAAGAATAAATTTAAAAAACTTGTATATGCCAATATTTACACTCCACACAAACCTCCTCCCACCCTACTTCATCTCACACTATCAGCATATCCTTTTATTCCCTTCTCCATTATGTAGGTATCATTTGTCTCTCATCAGCATGTTCATTTACAGACCAGGAGTAGAAAACTACATTAATCAAATCTTTTAAATGGTTAAGCATAATCATAAATGTATTTATTAGACAAGCTAATCTGGATCAAACAACAAGCTGTGTATTTTTCTTACATAAAATTAATATATTTTCATTGTGAAAGCCAAACTGTTGCCCAAATTTATTATTTTCTTCTCTAATGCAAACCAATCTTATACTTAAATGATACGTTAATGATTATTTGGTGGTCGGAACATACATTGGTGGCCACTTTCAGTTTGAAGATGTAAGGGTTTGAGGTGCTTTGTGCATTCTAGGACCTGCTCTTTCTACGGGAGGCTGTCGCTTTAAACCACATTTGTGCTGTGATCATATTTTGTGCTTTCACCTCATATCCAGGCTGCTACTAATTTCATTTCTCCCACAGAGAAGATTATTACTGTACAACAAAAAACTCTTTTCTATAACCATAATGGGAAGAGGCAGGAATACCGTCCATCCGTGAATAATCATCACCAAAGGGTGTGAAGTGTTGAAACCGCAGGTCTCCAATGTAACAGTCTGGTGAGGGATGATGTTGCAGGTCTCGCTAATGGACACTTGTCCCTTGTAAAGGCAAAACTTGATGGCTGCTGCATGTGCTGTTCTTCTGTCAACAGAGGTTCCTTCTGTTATGTATGAAACGATATCAGGGTCATTATAGATTTATCACAAATATTAACAACAAGGATAGTCTTAAGCTTCACCAATGTACCTTTAAAATGAGCGGTTATAAAGATGCTTTAATATTCCTTTAGTCCACGTATACTTGTGTTTAAATTTTGATTTTTGTTTGGACTGAGGGAATGTAACTCGGCAGTTGAACATAAAGCTACTGCCATATTAATGACTATATCTCGAATGACACAAATTTTACTCCCTCAAAGTATTGGGGCCTCATTAATTCGCCAAAGCTTTGTGAAAAAAATATACATGTAAGCGTTTGTATTTTAAAACAGGGGGCTGGATTTAACGTTTTCCTCTGTGGCAGGTTTGAAGGCCGGGAGAGGATTTAATCAGGCGAGGTGGTGATGTGTGGGGACCCCGCCACCTTCCCGTCTCCACCCCAATTAAGTCCGTGACAGGAAGGCTCGTGGACAGCCTTCCCACCCCACCATTAATTGAGGCCCTTAATAATGAATAGCCAATTAAGGGCCTCTTCCTGCTGCCACTGGTACTAGCCCAATGGCGGGCTGGCCTGTTGTCACACATGACAACTAAACCCGTGCAGGGTTGCTTGGCGGCTTCCAGGGTGGGGCGGGGAAGGGGGGTGGGGTGTCCCTCGTTCACAGGCACTTAGCGTTTGATCAAGTGATTCAGCATTGGGAAGGGGGGGCCCGCTGAGAGCTGCCCCCCAGTCCTTGCTGCTGACCCCCCCCCCACCCCCCCACCTCCAATCCCCCACAACCCCCACCCTGCGAAACTCCACCTGCCATCACTCACCTGTGGCTTGGGTCCGTCGAGGAACCTAAGCCTCGGGTGGGTGCATTTCCAGCAGCAGCCACCAGCTCCGTGGTAGCGCTGCTGAGTAAGAGCTGCCGGCATCTGATTGGCTGGCAGCCCTCAGTGTGCGGGACTTCTGCCCCAGCGTGCTCAATCCTGGGGAAGGCCCACCGTTGCTCAGTTACGTGCCTGATTGGTACGTAATACGGTGGGCTTTCCTGAAAAGAGGCAACAGAGGGCACTCGCTGGCTCTTCAGGTTGCGTGCGAGACTCCTGTTGCCTTCACTAAATACCGCCTAAATTGCGTTCATATAAGTTAAAAAAAAAAATACACTGAGGTATAGAGTGGTTTAAATGCTAATGAGCTAAGCTTTTGAAATTGTTTCTCTAAATGTTGCAATTAATAAGAGGTCATTAGTCCGGTTCAGTTACTGACACCCAGGCCGGAATTTTCCCAACCCAGGTGTGCTGGTGAGAGCTGGGAAATTCAGAAATGGAAGCGTGGGCCGGCTCCCCGATGTATTCCCGCCTTTGCGCAAGTTTCCCACAAGCAGAATCACAGCGGGAATGGCAACTTGCCCGGCAGTGGTGGGTAGCCAGTTGATTAGGTAATTAGGCTGCATTTTCCACACCATTCCAATTTTCCTGAAGGTGACTGGCACCACCATAATGTGCATGAGTCGCCAACTCACAGGAGGCAGGTGCGCAGCAGGAAGACCCAGTGGCTTCAGCTGTATATGAGATCGGTGAATAATTGGCGAAAATCGGGAAACCTGCAGTCAAGGGCAGGCATAGACCTGCAATTGCAGCAGTCTCTCATGTAGCCTGCTGCCACTAAGACTGCTGGGGCTGATGAACATCATTTCGGCCGCTTACTTCTCACCTCCCTTTCATTGGAGTGCAGTGCTCCCTTTTGTGCCCCAGTCACTGTAGCTGCACTCCCAATGCAGCCACAGTCAAGGCTGCCTTCCTCCCTCACATGCCTGATTGGGCCTTCTGCCTCCTTAGCCCACCTGCCGTCCCTAATTGGACGGAAAACACAGAGGCAGCCTGTTAATTGGCTGCCTCCTGTAAAGTTAAGCCAGTGGGCACGCTACGGAAATGTGCAAGGTTGGGACCCGCAAACGGTCCCAGCTGCCGCAAATTTTTTGTGGAGAAAATTCCGGCTCCAATATGCTGAGAGGTCCCTGGTCATCGCAATTCAGCAGGGGCTACCTGCTGTAGGCCTACAGCCCTAGTGGTGCAAGAAAAGAGACAAAGTAGTCACCGTCAGTCAGGTTTTTAAACCGATTTCTATAAGGACAATCTTTCACCAGGCTCAGAAGTTTAGCATGCAAGAGGGTAGTTAGAAGATACGTTGCTTAAGTGAAGCAAGATGATCCAATAATATGGGAATGTGTAACATATTCATTATTTTGTACTATTATGCAAAGACAAGTTTTATTGATTGAATTAAGTGGGTTTGATGATAACTGTTCAGCTGTATGTCACATTCTGTGATGTAGAGCAGCCTAACAATTTGTTTAGTTTAGTTTAGTTTAGAGATACAGCACTGAAACAGGCCCTTCGGCCCACCGAGTCTGTGCCGACCATCAACCACCCATTTATACTAATCCTACACTTATCCCATATTCCTACCACATCCCCACCTGTCCCTATATTTCCCTACCACCTACCTCTACTAGTGGCAATTTATAATGGCCAATTTACCTACCAACCTGCAAGTCTTTTGGCTTGTATCAGGCCTCAACTTACCAAGTGTTTACTTTGAGTAGATTCTGCCAGATTATTTATGAATATTGCAAATGACCTGATCCCTGATCCCCAGGGATTCTGCTGATCACAGCTGTTCAAAACATTTGAAGTGCAGTCGCTGTTGTTTTGCAGACATGCACAGTAGCCAAAAATGCATAGCAAGTACCACAAAGAGAAAATGAGACGCATGGCTGGTTAACTTTGTCTTTGATGGAGGAATATTGGCCAGGATACCAGGTCTACTGCCTGAGTCAAGCGGGCTCAACAGCAACCCTGGAGGGTTATTGCGGTAACCATAGTTCGCCATAACCATGGTCACCACACTACCAGAAGGACGTGGAGGCTTTGGAGAGGGTACAGAAGAGGTTTACCAGGATGTTGCCTGGTCTGGAGGGCATTAGCTATGAGGAGACGTTGGATAAACTCGGATTGTTTTCACTGGAACGACGGAGTTGGAGGGCCGAATGGCCTGTTCCTGTGCTGTACTGTTCTTTGTTCTTTGTTCATAGCAATGGTGGGAAAGGGGCAGGAAGTAATTCCCCACCAGTTTTGGACCCATTTCTGCTGGTCAGGTTTACATACTGGCAATGTTTGACCTACTTGACTTTTCCATTAACAGCTGTGACTGATTTGAATTCAGAAATACTATGGGAGAGAAATCTGTTTGCAGAAGCGGAGTTACACAGACCACGTCAATTCCACGGGGACAGGCAGCACCGCGAGCCCTGTGCAGCTTTCTCCAATTATATCAAATGAACTCATATGTTTTACTTATCTGAATGTGGAGCCGAGGAGTAGGAGTGCAGGCCTCTGCTGGCCCTGCTCGCACCAATGCCTGATTTCCTCCTGTCGTCGCCCGCCCCCGCCCCCCCTGTCCCATCACAGATTCACCATGAGTCCAGTGCTGGGCTTCCTGCCAGCTGACTTTCATCCAAATCATTGCCTCATGGGGTGCTACTTCTGGGGAAGGTGGGACCTGTACAGCCCGGATGGGTTGCATTTCAACAGGGCCAGGACCAATGTCCTTGTGGGGCAGTTTGCTAGTGCTATTGGGGGGGGGTTTAAACTAACTTAGCAGGGGGATGGGATGTAACATTAAAAAGGGGGGAAAAAAGTGCACGGAGGATTGGGAGAAACAAATAGCACTAGAGTAAGAAATAGTAAGGTATTAGGTGGGGTCAGAGTAAGAAGGAATGCAATAACATCTAAATTAGATTTACAGTGCATGTAAGTAAACACATGGAGCATGGTAAATAAGGTTAGTGAGCTGCAGGTGCAGATAACCATGTGAAAATATGATGTCCTGGCAATAATGGAGAGCTGGCTCAAAAATGGCAGGACTGGGTACTAAATATTCCTGGATAAAAGGTGTTCAGAAAAGATAGGGAAGAAAAGAAAGGAGGAGGGGTGGCAGTATTGATTAAGGATAATATTACAGTACTGGAGAGAGTATGCCCTAGAGGGGTCAAGGACAGAATCTATTTGGTTATAGCTAAGAAACAATTGAGGCACATTCACACCACTGGGTGTATTCCATAGGCCACCAACTTGTGGGAAAAGTAAAGAAGAACAAATTTGCAGAGAAATTACAGAGAGCTGCAAACTATAGAGTAGTTATAATGGGGGACTTTAATTATCCTAATATAGACTGGAATAGTAATAGTGTAAAGGGCAGAGAGGGAGAAGAGTTTCTGAAGTGTGTTCAGGACAATTTTCCAGATCAGTATGTTTACAACCTGAGGAAGGAGGCATTGCTGGATCGGGTTTTGGGGAATAAGGTCAAGTGTCGGTAGGGGAACATTTAGGGGACAGTGTCCATTGTATCATAAGGTTTAGGTTAGCTATGGAAAAAGGATAAACAGGAATCCAGAGTAAAAAATAATCAATTGGAGGAGGGCCAATTTCAATGGGGTGAAAACACAACTGGCCCAAGTAAACTGAATCAAAGATTGGCAGGCAAAACTATAATGGAACAATGGGCTGCCTTGAAAGAGTAGGTGGTTTGGGTGCAGTAGAGAAACATTCCCATGAAGGGGAAAGGAAAGTGGACAGAGCTCTCTGGATGACAAAAGAGATAGAAAGTAAGATGAAACAGAAAGAGGGTACGTATGACAAATGTCAGGTTGATATAAGTGAGAACCAGGCTGAATATAGAGGAGAAATGAAAAAAGAAGTAAGGGCAGCAAAGAGGGAGAATGAGAAGATACTGGCAGCTGACAGAGAATCTAAAAGTTTTCTATAGGCATATAAATAGTAAAAGGGTAGTAAAAGATGGGGTGGATCCAGTTAGGGACTGAAAAGGGGATTTATGCATAGAGGTAGCGGGCACGGCTGAGGCACTAAATGAGTACTTCGCATCTGTCTTTACCAAGAAAGAAGATGTGGTAAAAGTCAAAGTGAAAGAGGAGGTAGTTGAGATACTAGATAGGCTAACAATTGATAAAAGAGGAGATATTAGAAAGGTTGGTTGTACTTAAAGTTGATAAGTCACCAGGACCGAATGAAATGCTGTAGTAGGAACTTTGACGAGTTGCTGCAGTTTATCGTGCACCATCTACAGAATGCATCGCAGGAACTCACCAAGGCTCCTTTCAGAGCACCTTCCAAACCTGCGACCACTTTCACCTGGAAGGACAAGGACAGCAGACGCATGGAAACACTGCCACCTGCAAGTTCCCTTCCAAGATACACATTGTACTGATTTGGAACTATATCACTGTTGCTGGTTCAAAATCCTGGAACTCCCTCCCTATCAGCACTGTGGATGTACCTACACCACATGGACTGCAGTGGTTCAAGAAGGCAGCTCACCACCACCTTCTCTAGGGCAATTAGGGATGGGCAATAAATGCTGGCCTAGCCAGCAATACTCATTTCCCAAGAACAAATATTTTTTCTAAATGCATTCGAGGATACTGAGGGAAGTTTGGTTGGAAATTGCAGAGGCACTGCCCGTAACCTTTCAATTCTCCTTAGATACAGGGGTGGCGCCAGAGGACTGGAGAATTGCAAATGTTACACCCTTGTTCAAAACAGGGTGTTAGATAAGCCCAGCAACTACAGGCCAGCCAGTTTAACCTTGGTGGTGGACAAGCTTTTAGAAACGTTAATCCCGGACAAAATTAACAAGTACTTGGACAAGTGTGGATTTATTAGGGAAAGGTAGCATGGATTTGTGAAAAGCAAATCATGATTAACTAACTTGATTGAGTTTTTTGATGAGGGTTGATGGGTTGATGAGGGTAATCTTAGGCAGTCCCTCAGGAACGAGGATGATGTTCTTCCATTCCAGGGTTGTGGGTCCTTAGGTGACAGAATAGGTCAATTCTGGATCTGCACACTCTGCCACATGTGGGGCAGGTGGTGTTTGGCGAAGTGAGTGAATGGGATGCTTGAATTTCCGAACACTCCTTCCGCTGTTTGCTCTTGGTTGCTGCCTGGGCATGTTGACGTTGTTCGAACTGGCTGGCACCTTTGCGGATGCTTCTTCTCCATTTTGGGCGGTCTCGGGCAAGAGATTCCCACGAATCAGTGGAGATGTCACATTTTGTCAGGGAGAATTTAAAGACATCCTTGTCGCGTTTCCTCTGTCCTCCTGGTAGCCTCTTGCTGTGATGGAGCTCAGAGCAGAAAGCTTGTTTTGGGAGTCTCGTGTCAGGCATGTGGACGATGTGGCCCACCCAGCAGGTAATGCTAGGGATGTTGATCTAAGAGAGGACACTGATATTGGAGTGCCTGTCCTGCCACTGAATTTGCAGGATCTTGCGGAGGCATCGCTGGTGATATCTCTCCAGGGCTTTGAGATGTCTGCTGTTTCTATGCTTCCGATGCATACAGGAGGGCAGGTAACACTGCGGGCCTGTAGACCATGAGCTTGATGCCAGCTTTGAGGTCTTTGTCGTCAAACACACTTTTCTTCAGATGACCGAAGGCTGCGCTGGCACACTGAAGATGATGCTGAGTTTCATCGTCGATGTCTGCCCTGGCTGAGAGGCGGCTCCCAAGGTATGAGAAGTGATCCAAATTGTCCAGTGGTTCACCATGGATCTTGATAGTCGGGGGGCAGTGTTGCGCTGCGGGAGCAGGCTGGTAGAGGACCTTTGTCTTCAGGAACTTTAGCTTAAGGCCCATTCTTTCATACACCTCCATGAATGCATCGACGAGGGTTTAAAGTCCGGCCTCCGAGTGTGCGCATACACAAGCATCGTCAGCATACTGCAGCTCGATGACAGAGGTTGGAGTGGCCTTGGTTCTGGACTGGAGGCGACGTAGGTTAAATATTTGAGGGTAATGCAGTTGATGTGGCGTACAAGCACTTCCAAAAGGCGTTTGATAAAGTGTCACATAACAGGCTTGTCAGCAAAATTAAAGCCCATGGAATAAAAGGGACAGTGGCAGCTTGGATACAAAGTTGGCTGAATGACAGAAAACAGAAAGTAATGGTGAACAGTTGTTTTTCAGACTGGAGAAGGGTATACACAGGGGTGCACCGGGGGTCAGTACTAGGACCACTGCTTTTCTTGACGTTAACTTGGGTGTACAGGACACAATTTAAAATTTGCAGATGACACGAAACTTCAAAGTATTGTGAACTGTGAGGAAGATAGTGATAGACTTCAAGAGGACATAGACAGGCCAGTGGAATGAACGGACACGTGGCAAATGAAATTTAATACAGAGAAGTGTGAAGTGACACATTTTGATAGGAAGAATGAGGAAAGGCAATATAAAATAATTGATACAATTCTAAAGGGGGTGCAGGAACAGAGGGACCTAGGGGGTTATATATGCACAAATCATTGAGGTGACAGGGCAAGTTGAGAAAGTGGTTAATAAGGCATATGGGATCCTGAGCTTTATAAATAGGGGCAAGAGTACAAAAGCAAGGAAATTGTGGTGAACCTTTACAAAATACTGTTTCAGCCTCAAATGGAGTATTGTGTCCAATTCTGGGCACCACATGTTAGGAAGGATGTGAAGGCAATACAGAGGGTCAGAAAAGATTCATAAGGGATGAGGGACTTCAGTTATGTGGGTAGATTGGAGAAGTTGGGGCTGTTCTCCTTAGAGAAGAGAAGGTGAGAGGAGATTTGATAGAGGTGTTCAAAATCATAAGGGGTCTGGACAGAGTAGATAGGGAGAAACTGTTCCGGTTGGCAGAAGGGGTGAGAACCAGTGGACACCAATTTAAGGTGACTGGCAAAAAAGCCAAAGGCGACATGAGGAAAAACTTTCTCATGCAGCGTGTAGTTAGAATTTGGAATGCACTGCCTGAGAGTGTGGTAGTGGCAGATTCAATTGGATAATTATCTGAACAGAAAAAACATAGCAGGGCTATGGGCAGAGGGTGGGGGAGTAGGGCTAACTGATTTTCTCTTAGAGAACAAGCACTGACTCACATATCCAGCATACCAGCCATGTCCTGATGGCACAACAGGATTAATTTCATGGCATCTGCTTGTGCAGTGGTTCTGACACAGCAGCTCAGGTCTACCATTGGGTTTGTGCCCAAAGTCAGGTGCCAACCAATTTCTAGACCACTAATCTGTATTTGCTGGTGGAAAATTCTGCTGGATTGTCTTTACTGCTGAATAAGTGAGACCGTTGCATATGTATAGTCAAACACAAATAATTTTCAGACATTTATGTGACAGTGATTATAGAAATGCAACCAAAGGAGCTATGGGCTAATAGAAAGCATAGTTACCTTTTGCTTACAAGTAAGATGTTGCCACACCATGTCCTTGACCCAGATGTCAAGTGATCCAGGACATTGTAACCATCAAAATAACCTTGGACATTGTGCACTCAAAAACCCAACTATAGCATGTAGAACTTCAAACATTCCTTGTACTTTTTTTTATTTGCATTTCTATGCCTTATGCCAAGACCAGTTGTTTTCGAGTGTATTGAGTTTATTGTACTAAATTGTAATACTTTTAAACAAACTTAAGCAAATATTATCAAACAATGACGATATGGAATGGCACTTTTCTTGGTGCAATATTACAGTAATATTGCACTAAAACAGAAGGTTTTTAAGTCTTTCAGTGTGATAGGTAATATCCATGCACATGCAAATCAAATGTGTTTACACCAGAAGTGTAAGCTGCAACAGTTGGAATTGTTTTCCACATTTTCACCAGCATGAACTCAGGTCAAACAGCTGAACAAATTTCTAGGCTCCCCCTGTGCTTTATGAGTAAATGTAGCCTAGTGTTAGATTTGGCAGTGGAGTCTGATAGACCAACAATTGAAGACATTGGTACAGTATCTGTGATATGCAAAGGTCAAAATACAGGACTGATCCAATTAAACCACAATCACACCAAGAGCAGGAGTAGCAGCACTCAAATACCTGTGTAATAATCAGCAGCCGCAGACTGTATCTTATCATTAGCCATCTCTCTATGAAGGACAAGAGTGCGAAGATGGTTTAGCATAAACTATTCTCACTTTGGTGGCTTGAAGGTGTGAAGTCCTAAAGTGAAATTTTAGTGGCGGATCAATAAATGTTGTGCCACCGATAATCATAGCTGGGAACACAAACGCAGGACCCTGGTTGCTCAATATTGGAAAGAGCAGTGCCATTCTGTTACATCATGGATAACTGAGCAGTCCAAGTCAGGATTGCACTGCTTATTCGCTACAGGATGGGGGCTAAATAAAGGCCTCAAATATTGTTTGCTCCCATTAGTTGGACCAGCATACCACCGCTGGTAAATTATTCACAATTATAGTTGCCAGCCATAGAGATGGAACATTTATCTGCTGTGTGTGACATAAGCACATTTCAGGATCATCCAGGTGACTTTTGCCCTGAGGATAGGATGGTGATGAATGGCATACTCTGTTGGGGACTTTGGTGCACTAAGTAATAATGTTGCGAATGAGGGACAACCGACATGTTGGAGCTAGAAATGGCACTCCCTGGCATTGGAAATCTACTGAAATGTGACTGCTATTACAGGGCAAAGGGCTTAGCTACTATTGTGTACGCACAAACTATGATCAGTGATATGATAAACTAACAACTCTGTACTTAGCTTGACAATACAGTAGCTAAAGGTCTTTGAGCAGACAAGCTTATGGATGATTTCAACAAGTGATTTGCCATCACCTTTGTGAAGCAATTGGTACCGACAAGACCAAATACAATGAACGTTGTGACAGATCAGAATCTATCCTATGTACTGTCATAGAACTTGATATGATACAACTTTATATATAATGGAAAAATACACTCAGTTTTCAACATTTTTATATGTTAATTGTAAATGGAATATACATCTAAACACTAAATGGAAAGTAGGTCACTTCATTCTGAAACTAGTCAAGTAAGGTATTTGGTCAGCAAAGAAGAAGGCTTAAGAGTGTATCCAGGTGTTAAAAATAGTTGGCTTTGTTTTTTTTTTAGATTAGAGATACAGCACTGAAACAGGCCCTTCGGCCCACCGAGTCTGTGCCGAACATCAACCACCCATTTATACTAATCCTACACTAATCCCATATTCCTACCAAACATCCCCACCTGTCCCTATATTTCCCTACCACCTACCTATACTAGTGACAATTTATAATGGCCAATTTACCTATCAACCTATCTGCTAGCTCACGAGAATGAGGGCGTTCAGAAGAGCAGGTAAACTAAGACTTGAATCCTATAGATAAGTGACAGCTTTATTTAATTGTGAAAGAGGCTTTTTTGATTTCCTTTGTCCAAGATTTAATTTCCAATGGGATGCCAAGGAAGTTATGGTGAATCTTTATAGAACACTGGTACGGCCTCAATCGGTGTATAGTGTCCAATTCTGGGTACCACACTTTAGAAAGGATGTGAAGGCATCGGAGAGGGTGCATAAAAGATATACAGAATGGTTTGGGGATTAGAGACTTCAGTTACCTAGATAGATTGGCAAAGATGGGGCTGTTCTCCTTAAAGAAAAGGTTGAGAGGAGATTTGATAGAGGTGTTCAAAATCATAAGGGCTCTGAACAGAGAAGATAGGGAGCAACTGTTCCCATTGGCAGAAGGGTTGAAAACCAGAGGACACTGATTTAAGGCAAAAGACAAAAGAACCAGAGGCAGCATAAAGAAAAACGTTTTTATACAGCGAGTGGTTAGGATCTGGAATGCATTGCCTGAGAGTGTGGTGGAGGCAGATTCAATCGTGGCTTTCAAAAGGAATTCAATAATTATCTGAAGAGAAAATTTGCAGGGCTATGGGGAAAAGGCAGGGGAATGGGACCAGCTGAGTTGCTCTTAAAGAAAGCTGGCATGAACCCAATGTGCTGAATGTCCTCCTTCTGTGCTGTAACCATTCTAGGATTCTATGGAATCTACATCTAATGTCAGATTGCACCAGAGTTCTTTAGTTATGTTACATCACAACCCACATAGAGTTGTGTACATGAAAGCCCTGACGTTAACCTAACCTGACTGGTCAGATGTCTAATTTACACTCTGTCCGATTAGGCTCCATTGACTCGAATGAACATGCCTGGGCTCCTGGGGTAGATTAGGTTAAAATTGGGGCTAAAGTCTCTGTGAGGGTAGACTAAATCTCACAAAAGCTTTTGTGTTTTCCCTCTTCCAGTTCCTACTCTTACCTTCTCATTGTATTCTGATCTTCCTGTATTAAATCCTTCTTTGTTTTGGTCGTCAGTGTGCTCTTTCCCAGGTGGACCTCATGCCACCACCGTCCAGTGGTTGTGTAGCACTCATGACATGCCCAGTATAATAATCTTCCTCCCCTTTTGTTTTGCTTAACGACATCATGAGGGTGGACTCCAAGGATTTTGCAGTCATGTGAGGTACTAACATTGTCAAAGGAATTACTTCAAGAACCATTAAGAGAGGAATGGCCAGGCCTCAAGCATCATGACCAGGTCAGGATTTTCCAAAGGGGCTTATCAAAAAATAATTTACCAAGATCTTTTACAAACTTCCAAATTACATGAAATTATTAAGAAGACTGAATAGATGTAGTTCAGAACAATAGAGTTTTTCACTTTTGGTACACACATCTCTCTGTCAAAAAATAGTAACCAATAATGCTAACCAACAAGAAGGGAAGCTTAAATTTTGTCTTTAGACAAAATCCACCCTTTATTGTCACATCCACACTTTATGCTTTCAAAGTGTTTTCAAAATCACAGACAATCTTTCAACCCTAACTCAAGATATAGTGTTATTGATTTATTTATTGGCTGCTACCCTGTCATAGTTGACAACATCAGACAAGAAGTTCCTTCATCAGCACCCACTGGCCTTAATCAATTTAGTCTATCAAAATACTATACTTTCCAGCTATGATTAAATGGATATTAGGCAGGCATAGCCAGAAACGGTTGCAAACCAGACTGCAAAATGTAACCATATATATTTCATAATAATGTGCAAATTAAAGCATTTAATGACAGATTATTAAATTAGATCGCCAGGAAATGCTAGAAATTGCTGCCTCAGTCGATGCACATGTGAAATTGTGATCCTGTGGTGGGAGGGCTGGAGATTGTGATTTCATTATTATCAGGTATTCCGTATATAATAAGGGGCTGCGTTTGCTGACAACGCAACCACTAGGTGGCGCAGTACTTGCACATGTGCAAATGCAGGCTCTTCAACTGGAACGTCAGTGTCTGCGACATTCAGGCATCTGCCAGGATTAAAGATGGTGCTGCTCAATTTATCACAGGAAATGTCCTTGCCAAGGAGGGGCTTTTGTTATTGTCATGAATACCTAATAAGTTTTCATTTCCTAGGATTAGAATGGATCTGAAGTAGTTAAAAAAGACTTGCATTTATATAGTGTTTTTTATGGCAACTGGACGTCTCAAAGTGCTTTACAGCCAATGAAGTAGGTTTGAAATGCAATCACTGTTGTAATGTAGAAACGCAGCAGCCAATTTGCGCACAGCAAGCTCCCACATAGTATCTTGATATCATTCAGTGTGTCTATCTTTTTCATAGAAGAGATTAGCCACCATCATTTTATTAAGTTTAATTGGTAATTTATTGGATTTAAAGAGTAGACACACTTTGGTTGGAGGCTTGTTCCTCCACATTTCAATATGGAATAAGCAGTGAGGATCTAACCGGATTAACTTTGAGGATCTAACTTTGTATCTAACCGCTACGAAGTCAATAAAAAGGAATGAAAGCGGACAGACCACCCGGCATCGACCTAGGCACCGGAAACGACAATGGCAAACCCAGCCCTGTCGTCCCTGCGAAGTCCTCCTTACTAACATCTGGGGGCTTGTGCCAAAGTTGGGAGAGCTGTCCCACAAATTAGTCAAGCAACAGCCTGACATAGTCCTACTCACGGACAATGTCCCAGATACTGCCATCACCATCCCCGGGTATGTCCTGTCCCACCGGAAGGACAGACCCAGCAGAGGTGGTGGCACAGTGCTATACAGTAGGGAGGGAGTTGCCCTGGGAGTCCTCAACATCGACTCTGGACCCCATGAACTCTCATGGCATCAGGTCAAACATGGACGAGGAAACCTCCTGCTGATTACCACCTACTGCCCTCCCTCAGCTGATGCGTCAGTACTCCTCCATGTTGAACAGCACTTGGAGGAAGCACTGAGGGTGGAAAGGTAACAGAATGTACTCTGGGTGGGGGACTTCAATGTCCATCACCAAGAGTGGCTCGGTAGCACCACTACTGACCGAGCTGGCCGAGTCCTAAAGGACATATCTGCTAGACTGTGTTTGGGGGAGGTGGTGAGGGAACCACAAGAGGGGAAAACATACTTGGCCTCATCCTCACCAATCTGCCTGCTGCAGATGCATCTGTCCGTGACAGTATTGATAGGAGTGACCACCGCATAGTCATTGTGGAGACGAAGTCCCGCCTTCACATTGAGGATACCCTCCTTCGTGTTGTGTGGCACTATCACCGTGCTAAATGGGATAGATTTTGAACAGATCTGGCAATGCAAAACTGGGCATCCATGAGGCGCTGTGGGCCAACAACAGCAGCAGAAATGTACTCAACCAATATCTGTAACCTCATGGCCCAGCAAATCCCCCACTCTACCATTACCATCAAACCAGGAGACCAACCCTGGTTCAATGAAGAGTGCAAGAGGGCATGCCAAGAGCAGCACCAGGCATACCTCAAAGTGAGGTGTCAACCTGGTGAAGCTACAACACAGGACTATCTGCATGCCAAACTGCGTAATCAGCATGCGATAGACAGAGCTAAGCGATCCCATAAAGAATGAATCTGATCTAAGCTCTGCAGTCCTGCCACATCCAGCCGTGAATGGTGATGGACAATTAAACAACTAACTGGAGGAGGTGGCTCCACAAATATCTGCATCCTCAATGATGGGGGAGCCCAGCACATCAGTGCAAAAGATAAGGTTGAAGCATTTGCAACAATCTTCAGCCACGAGTGCCAAGTTGATGATCCATCTCGGCCTCCTCCTGAAGTCCCCAGCATCACAGATACCAGACTTCAGCCAATTCGATTGACTCCGCGTGATATCAAGAAATGACTGAAGGCACTGGATACTGCAAAGGCTATGGGCCCTAACAATATTCCAGCAATAGTACTGAAGACCTGTGCTCCAGAACTTGCCACGCCCCTAGCCAAGCTGTTCCAGTACAGCTACAACACTGGCATCTACCTTGCAGTGTGGAAAATTGCCCAGGTATGTCCTGTCAAACAAAAAGCAGGTCAAGTCCAACCCGGCCAATTACCGCCCCATCAGCCTACTCTCAATCTTCAGTAAAGTATTTGAAGGTGTCATCAATAATGCCATCAAGCAGCACTTGCTTAGCAATACCCTGCTCAGTAATGCTCAGTTTGGGTTCTGCCAGGGCCACTCAGCTCCTGACCTCATTACAGCCTTGGTTCAAACATAGACAAAAGGGCTGAACTCAAGAGGCAAGGTGAGAGTGACTGCCCTTGACATCAAGGCAGCATTTGACCGAGTATGGCATCAAGGAACCCGAGCAAAATTGAGGTCAATGGAAATCGGGGGAAAACCCTCTGCTGGCTGCAGTCATATTTAGCGCAAAGGAAGATGGTTGTGGTTGTTGGAGGTCAATCATCTGAGCTCCAGGACATCGCTGCAGGAGTTCCTCAGGGTAGTGTCCTAGGCCCAACCATCTTCAGCTGCTTAATCAATTACCTTCCTTCAATCATAAGGTCAGAAGTGGGGATGTTCGCTGATGATTGCACAATGTTCAGCACCATTCGTGACTCCTCAGATACTGAAGCAGTCCGTGTAGAAATGCAGCAAGACCTGGACAATATCCAGGCTTGGGCTGATAAATGGCAAATAACATTCGTGCCACACAAGTGCCAGGCAATAACCATCCCCAACAAAAGAGAATCTAACCATCTTCCCTTGACATTCAATGGCATTACCATCGCCGAATCCCCCACTATCAACATCCTAGGGGCTACCATTGACCAGAAACTGAACTGGAGTAGCCATATAAATACCATGGCTACAAGAGCAGGTCAGAGGCTAGGAATCCTGTGGTGAGTAACTCACCTCCTGACTCCCCAAATCCTGTCCACCATCTACAAGGCAGAAGTCAGGAGTGTGATGGAATACTCTCCACTTGCCTGGATGGGTGCAGCTTCAACAACACTCAAGAAGTTCGACACCATCCAGGACAAAGCAGCCCGCTTGATTGGCACCCCACCTGCAAACATTCACTCCCTCCACCACCGATTCACAGTGGCAGCAGTGTGTACCATCTACAAGATGCACTACAGCAATGCACCAAGGCTCCTTAGACAGCACCTTCCAAACCCATGACCTCTACCAACTAGATGGACAAGGGCAGCAAATGCGTGGGAACACCACCACCTGCAAGTTCCCATCCAAGTCACACACCATCCTGACTTGGAACTCTATTCCTGTTCCTTCACTGTTGCTGGGTCAAAATCCTGGAACTCCCTTCCTAACAGCTGTATGGGTGTACCTACCCCACATGGACTGCAGTGGCTCAAGAAGGCAGCTCAACACCACCTTCTCAAGGGCAATTAGGGATGGGCAATAAATGCTGGCCTGGCCGGCGACGCCCACATCTCATGAATGAATTTTTAAAAAAGGAGCTGTGGCAATGAAGGTTAGTGTTGCATGTGCAAGTCTTAGCACTCACCATCTTAACACAAGATCACACTAGCAGACATGGAAGCAACCTAGGGGAATAGATGTTTGATCTGAAGATAGCCACAACAGCAAGTAATGAATATTAACATCGCTAACAAAAACATGGCATACTATGCTTCTGGACAAATGAAGCTGCTTTATTTGTTCAGCATCTCAGTGAAAGTTCTTGTATACAAGAGAATAAGTCAACTGCTCAAATGAGAACAGAAAGGAATTTAACTATAAAGATTGTGTTGATGTGGGACTGCACTCCTATACAAGCACACAGCTAACCAAAAGCTGCGGTTGTAAAATCAGGCAGGCAATCCACAGCTGACAGTCATTGTATTCCATAATGTTTAGTATGTGATGCTAGCATGGAAATGCTAATCTAC
Source organism: Heterodontus francisci (assembly GCF_036365525.1). NCBI lineage: Eukaryota > Metazoa > Chordata > Chondrichthyes > Heterodontiformes > Heterodontidae > Heterodontus > Heterodontus francisci. The sequence continues at coordinate 25,978,810 of NC_090408.1, read as the reverse complement.
CTCCACTACTATATACAATGTTTGAGGGACTCAGTAATGCACTTACATTGTCAATGCAACGTGCCCTGTTAAAAATGGACACTGTACTCTTTCTCTTTTGTTCTTTTGCTCTTTTCCTAAATTGCAACAGTGGCTAAACTTCAAAAGTACTTAATTGGCAGTAAAATACTTTGGGATATCCTCAGGTCATGAAGGGCATAAATGTAAAAATATAAATGTAAAAATTTCTTTCTTTCTCTTGGTGGAGCTGGCATTCTGCAACTGTGATATGGACAAGCTAAACTTAGAAACAAAACTACTTCAAGGATGACATCATAGGCTGGCAGACATGGAGGGAATGTTGAAGCAAGAGGAGTTGTTACCAAGTCAAGGTTTGTGCTACAATGCTCAGCTTGTGCAACATTTCCAGTAAGTGGAACATTACTCAGGGCACGCACAGTAATAGCACAATATGACAGGGAATGGTATGTTCTGCCTGTGCTGCAATAGGGATTTGCTGAGCCCACGTACTCAAAAGGCGAAGCCTGAAGCCAGACGCTCCCCATCTACCACCCACAGCACAACAACCTGTGTCTCACTGACACTCATTCCAGGGCCGACACAGAGACACACACACACAACTGTCATAGTTCTCATGTAGAGCAGAGAACATACAAAATGAGACATGGAGTAAAAGGTGAGAAAGGGGAAGTGTTATTGGCACCAGAAAGTCAAACCGATGTTGTATCGAGCTGCAGCAGATTTGCTGGTCAAGCTGCATTGACTCAAATTTCAGATCTAAGCCTGCTCAGAAAAGGAGGATGTTGTCAGTCTTTTGTGTCAATGGAAAACACCAGCAATATCTAGAGGTGGCTGCAGAGGACTCCACTATCAGAGTCATTTGTAGAATCATTAATAAACAGTTTGGCGCACTGCAAGCCTAGCATGGATCATGGTCTAGCACAGCCATTGCAGTTGTGGCCAGTGGGGAGAATCTCTTATAAATGTTAAAACTACTGACATAGGGTTAAAACCCTTTAGGAAGCAGTCATGGCTGACTTCCTGTCTCTCCAGGAATGACTTTGAGCATCCACAAGGGCAGCTGCTCGAAGGACTTTGTCTTAGTGCTGACATGCACCCTACATCCCAGCAACAGACGGTTGGCTCTCATGCTGGTATTACATCCGGGTTATTTCATAACCACTGCATATGTGACAGCTGGTCTATCTCCTCAAAGACAATACCAGAGAGAGAGAGCTGTGTTCCCTATGCAGCATTGAACAGTAAACTGGCTGATGCTAGGCAGGTGACCAACTGCAGTCTGGGATAATGCTGCTTAATAAATCTTGAGGTCACTTTAACTGCCACTGGTATTACTCTGCGACTATCAGTTTGCTTCAGGCAGATGGCACACATTAACAACTTCCTCTCTGATCAGCTGTAGCTGCCTCAGATGCTGATCCTTGGTGAGGTCCAGGAAGCTGTGCCTGGTTGATAGTCACTGCTTTGGACACTGCTGAGACGTCTCTGTCTTCCTCTACGAGCTCCGACTTGCCAGTATATACTTTTCCTGCTCCTCCTCAAAATAACCCAGTAGCAAGATACTTTATGCAGCACCCATTCTGGCAGTCAGGTATAATAATGAAGATCTGGGGAATTGGCGTAGGCTGTTAATATCCCGGAGCCCAGCACCAAATACAAAAGCTTCACACTGACGTTGATTTAGTCATGTTGGGGAAGGTGATCGTCCACGGACGGCAAAATCAGAGACCCATGAAAAATTAAACATGTTTTTGAAATCCTTGCAGTTATTAGGTTGCAAACTTAATTGTGACTGAGGGACATTATCACTCATCTACTTGAAGGCACATTGCGGTCAATTATAGCGTCTGAAATACACACACATCTAAACAAAACCCTTCCATAGAAGCAAAAACTCACTACCGTGCTTTCCAAAAATAACAATGAACGCTTGTGACTACAATGAAATCATCTCAGTTCAGGATTGAGACGACATTAAATGGCTCACACTGTTTACAAACTCTTTGATGAGATTATTTCTCCTAATCTTTATTTAATTCCTCTCTAAATACTTGAGAGCTGCTACCTTCAGAAATAGTCTTTTCAGACAAATGTTATCAGTGTCGACCAGCGTACAACTTTCTAATTAATTTATTCATGGCTCTTCCCAACTTCCGGTACAAATTGAACAAGGCGAACAAAACGGAAACAGATATCCTTACTACTAATTTGTAAAGTTGCACATGAAGTTCTCGGCTTCACTCAGTACAAATAGTTTCAATGTGTAGATATGCAACCCTGCCTGCAGTCTGGTCAATTATTCACGGCCTTGCCCCTCCCTATCTCCTGTAATCTGCTCCAGTCCTCCAAAATTCTGATATCTCTGCATTCCTCCAACACTGGCCTCCTGTGCATCCCTTACTTCCTTCGACCCATCACTGGCAGCCTTACCTTCAGCTGTCTAGGCGTAAGCTCTGGAATTCCCTCCCCATACCTCCACCTCCCTTACCATTCTTTCCTCTTTTAAGACACTCCTTAAAGCCTACTCTTTGTCCAAACTTTTGGTCACTTCTCCTGGGACTGGATTTTCAAAGTGGGATGAGGAACCCGACACCCAGATGATTTTCGGGTCCTGACCCTTCGCCTCAGCTGCATTGCCAACGTGACGCAATCTTCAAATGGTAATGCCCTAATTGGGCAAGAAGTGAGCTTGGTGCCCAATTAGTGGCGCTGAGCATCTGCAGGAGGTGGGAGCTGCCTGCCTGGTGCCAAGGCGAAGGCAAGCGACAGTCACGATGTGGCCGGCTGCTGCTTCGACGAAGAGAGCAGACAGTTCCTCAGAGGACCAGCAGAATGAACAGGTGAGGCAGCATTTACAAACCGAAAAAAAAATGTCCTGTCCTGGGCCTGGTACAAGATCCCCTTGGACCGAAAACATTTCTTCTTCAAACAACAAAGTTAGCACCCCCGTCTGCCCTGAGCTTGACAGCTGTACAGTATCGTGCACCAGACTGGTCAGGCTGGCCGGATTCCTTTTTGAAAATCGCAGTGCGATTCCGACCCCCCTCCCTCATCCCCTTAACGAACTCCTCCTAAAGGAGATTAATGGCTCCTTAATTGGAAGTTAGCAGCTTCCCCATTCCCTCTCCCCCCGCCCTCACATTAAAAATTGCGGACTGTCCTGGAGGTGTCGGGTTTTGGAGACAGCCTCCGGGATCGCGATTTTTACATTGTGTCTGCACCAGCTCCCGACCCCACGGCCCTTTCAAAATCCAGCCCCTAAGGCTTGGTGTCAAGCTTTGTTTGATAATGCTCCAATGGAGTGCTATGGGTTTTTTACTCCCTTAAAGGCGTTATATAAATACAAGTTGTTGTTAATTCCGTTTCAACAAGGTGCTTATTATCTCAATGCTCAGCAGTCCTGTTCAATGCCACTCAAATAAACCACAAGGCGATGCATGGAGAGAAATTCAACTCACTGCTGGCTGATTAGGCCTGAAAAATAGGAAGCTGGCAGTTGAAAATTACACAGGAATGCTGTGGACTGCAGCTGCAGATACAGACACTTAGAAAAAAGGCGACATGTTTAGATAGAGGATATGGATCGGCGCACGCTTGGAGGGCCGAAGGGCCTGTTCCTGTGCTGTAATTTTCTTTGTTCTTTGTTCTTTGTTCTTTGCCCTGGATCTCCCTACCCCCTCCCCCACCATTGGCACTGGGCCTACCTTCCAGTTGGCTGGTCTGGCCTCCAGATTGCCTGATTTTGGGCTGGTGAGTTGCATCAAGGTGTCCGTTTGGCACGTACAGTTTACCAGCGCCATTTAAATGAACCTTGATCCCAAATTTGGATCAGGCATCATGGTAGTGGTGGGGGAAGGGGGAACGGAGCATCTGCACAACAAACTTTGTGCCCATTATGGGCGGAAGTCAACTTTCTCCCCCATTCTGTCTCAAAACCCAGCAGTCTGCCAGGCCCAGTCATGTACTTTGGTGGGCTTTAATATAGAGAAACATCCCAAAGGTCTTCACAAAACAGTAATCAGGCAAAAAATGACAGTGAGCTGGAGGAGATAATAAGAGGGTGACGAAAAGCTTGATCAAAGAAGTATATTTTAAGAAGGCTCTTAACAAAGGAGAGAGAGAGGCGGAGAGGTAGAGGTATTGGAGGGAATTTCAGAACTTAGGGCCTAGAGTGCCGAAGGCACAGCTGCCAATAGTTGGGGCGAGGGGCGTGCAGGGTACACAAGAGCCCAGAGTCGGAAAAATGCAGAGCTCTTGGAGTAGTGCAGGGCAGGAGGGGGGTACAGAAATAGCAAAGGGTGATGCCACGTTGGTGTCAGGAGGTAGTTTATTTCTTTGTTATCACTTTATTGCTTATTTGATTTATGTTTTAATAGTGCGAGTTTAGTGCCGTTTTCAAAAGAATAAAGCAACTCTCCTATTTGGGACAAACGTTATTAGGCAGCTGGAGAGCTAGAACATGAGAGCAACAAAGGCCTAATTTCTGACTAAAATAACCTCCTCTGCTTCTGAGAATTCAAAAGAATGATCGGGGAGCAATATCATGTGATGGACTGGGTCAGAACAGCAGCGATAGTGGGAGAGGCTCAGGCTGGCAGAGACAGAGCCCAATTGGGGAGGAAAATAGTAAAAAAAGGAAAACAATATTGGGAAAATGGAACAAGTTGGCAAGCAAAGAGGTAAAGGGACACAATTGAGAATGTCTAGTCACAGCCGAGGATGGATAAGCAGAGGTAGATTGAGAGATAGTAGTTGAAAAGAAGGCTAGACTGGAGAGATAAACATGCTAGTTGCATGTGGATAAGATGTAAACAGACAGATTGCAATCAGGGAGTTCAAGGGAGACTCTTGGAAGTACACAGACACTGTTATAGTGGGAGGCTCATACCAAGATAATTAACTTTACGATGCATGCATAGATGATATATGACAGGGTCCAAAGGCTTGCCAGAATATAAACCACTGAGCAATTCATGAACCTGAAGGTCTGATTTACTGAGAGTTTATTTTTTTCATAAATCACTGGGTCTCATCATGCCCTCTTGTTTCCCGTTACCATGCAGTTGTTCAGTCCAAGAATTTAATTCAGCTTATTTCAAAAAATTAATTAGCATAGGATTTATTTTGCAGGGATTTGAACATCACAGAATGCCTATGTGTTCTGTGTGGTATGGTCACATGGCAATCAGTGAGTTGGCTGTTGAAGCAGGTTGGCTGTCTGTGTGTTGTGGAACAGGGTGAAATTACCAGGGGACAGTTTTAATGAAACAGATGGAACTTGGTGACTGAGGATTTGTTGGAAAGGTGGCAGAAATAGACTGATGGAGGTGATACAGAGGAAATTGATAGCAAAAGGGAGGGAAGGACTGCAAGATATAAGAAGAGGGGGAAGAAAGATGTTTGATGTTGGTGTCCATTATTTATAGCAGGTGTGTTGATGGATGGCTTGAGGTTCTGTTGTCAGTGGGTATGCACGTGCATCATGTGATGTGTTGCTCCACTCTAGGAGCCAAACAGTACACTGCAAGTACATTTTTCTTCAAGCATCTGGTTTGGATGTGCCTAACATAGCCTTCATTATTTACCTTCACTATTGATAATTATTTATAGATTTACCAATGGGTGGGCCTCGAACTGTCAGTCCCCCCATACTGTGCTATGCACCACTGTGCCTCCTCTGTGGCCATGACAACAAACTGCTAAACCTGAATTACCAGAGACCCTAATGGTATCACACATTGGGCTTGCGGTACAGCAATATCTGAGATTTGAGTCTACCCAGTGTACATGCGGTGCTGCTCAGCCAGTTTTCACTGAGATTATTTAGCTTTCTGCTATGTCAAGAGGAAACTCATGTCAGAAAAATAATTTGAATCCTTCTCCTAACTGTCCTGTTGAGTGGAATAGGAATCCTGGAGGGCTCATAGAGGAGTCAATGGTTGGTTCTCCTGGAGGTCTACACAAGGCAGTTGATGGTCGGCTGTCTTGCTTTCCCTGATGAAGGAAAGATTTAATACCCATGATCTGGAGAGAAATAACCTAAACAAAATGAGGAGGGAAAATAAATGTAAAGAAGAGGAAAGATCTCACACAAAGAACTATTCCGTTGCTTAAGTGGAAAAACAGCAGCAACCATGCTGGTATAATTCTAAGGTTCCAGTTATTCTCCCAATTCAGAGAAATGAGTAATATCTATAAACAGAAACTGTGGAAAGTGGAGTTAGCCACATCTTGGAGCACCAGCACTATGTGCATCCCACCATAATCACAGCACTCCCTGATCATGTGGCTGTCTCAATGTGCAGTTGTGTCCGAGACACACAATTACACAATTATCCATCCCAAAATTCATTTCTGACTTCCATCAGCACTTTTTTTTTAAATGAAAGAAGTTGCTTATTTTGCAACATTTTGTTGGCTTTTCTGCCTGAACACATAATTTGAAAATCATTTTGCATACAGCTGAGCCAAAGGGAATTAGCTAAACCTCCTGACCCCTCTGTGTTGACAAGACTGTCCAAATATTTTCTGATAGCTGTTTGTGTCTGATCCAGGTGACTGACAGTAACTCCAGAAAGTACATGACTGTCGAGCTGCACTGACGTCCAGTTTGTTTCATTTGCTCTTCACATGTTAATTTATTCAGATTGACTTATCTCCTGAATACTTGGAGGGTTGATCACCTTAAAACAGATTTTGATCTTTGTTCTGACATTTCTCTGAAATGTACGATAGCTATAACATGGGTGCCAACTGGTCATTCTGCTGCCATTGTGGGTGTACTCTTCATTTCAACAAGTTCCAACAAAAATGTCAATATAAAACTATGTGGCCTCAATTCTCGTGCACTGACCCTAATTTGCTGCATTTGGTCTGTCACTTAGATCAGTGATTTTATAAAGTAAAATATTTTCCAATGCAAATAGTAACTCTTACTATCTTTGCTGGAATGTGTCAACTTTCATTATTCTGAATTATATTTTACACTAGAATTGGAGACTTTTTGATCAACAATGATCCAATTGGCTTAGGGAGTCCCCTGTGTTTCAGAGGAGATGAAAGGGATCAGGATACACTTTGTTCCTGAAATCTTGCATCCTTCAGTGAATGTCCATTCCTGAAGTCAACTCATTGTGATGGTGGAAATGGAACAATCATAAATAAAAAGGAAGTTAGGATCCTCTAGTCCTAAAAAGAGCAAACGTGATAAGCACATGTGCATGTCGATGAGAAATATTAATGCCAATCATTCATTTGATACATGTTGTAATTTTGTCCCTATTGGGCAGGTGGTTCAGGGTTAAGCACCTGGTTTCAGTTTGTGAGATTTAAAAACTTGGATATTTGTAAAACTCACAAGAAAGGTTGATCTGGATAAGCCAGGTAGACTGGAGATTATCATTCCCTAATGAGACATGCAAGTAACAAGCACAGAGCTAGCAGTACTCTTAGACCATGGAGGGGTTTGAATGGAACAATGGCTGGAACATCCATTGCCACCACGACACTATGGGGCCCGAATGGAATCAGAATAGAAGTCTGTACCAGGGGTACGTCCCAAACATAAAGTTTGTATGCTCACAATTTCCTGATATGCAAAGCCAGCTGGCAGTAAAACCACACTGCGGACTGAAGTTTTTGATGGCCATGTAGGTGGATTGGAGGCGGACGGGCCTGCAATTTCCCGCCACTGGCCAGTGGGCTGGTCTCCAAACATGGTCCCACCTCCAGACCATTTGCGTTCCCCGAGGATTGGGTGTGAAGGTGGGGTTGACGGCTTCCCCCCCGCAGGTGGCTGGTAGCCTATTAGGCCAATCTCCAAAGGCCAACTGGAATCTTCCGGTCTGGATGCAGGTCCCCCACAGGCTGATACACAGCGAAGGGATGGAGGCAGCCTCCCAGCAGCATACTGGGGTGGGAGAGCCAGAGCTCCATCCTGCTAGCAAACCTCCCCGCACCTCCCATAGCCTTTGGGCTATGGCTGCAGCCACTGGCCATCCAGTGGAGGAGCTGCCTGGCAGTTGTGGCCATTTTTACTGTGAACAATTTTTTAAATCACTTCAGACGGTGCCGCCATCTTGAGGCGCCCTCTCTCTCTCCTACCTACATGTGGCAGCGCCAACCTCTGACAGTGGGGCTGCAGATCTGTCAGTGCCGGAGGGCCTGCTACTGGTCATCCAGCCTTGGGAGCCCACCCACTGTTCTTAATTAGATGGTGAGTGCACACCCTGGCCACTAATAGATTGTCAAAAATTGTGCCAGTCGTCGACGGGACGCGGGGGTGGAACCCAGAAATGCACCCGACATCGGGGTCCCAACCCCAGAACAAACATTCGACCCTGCGCATCTGGAAAATTGGCCCTTGCGTGTTTGTTGTGTGATGAGTTCATTGTGAAGTGCCTCGGCATGCTTTGCAATGTTAAAGGCTATATAAATGCAAGTTTTTTTTGTTGTTGTTTATGTGTCGATGTAACCTGGAGGTTGTGTGGGAGAATGGGGGAGTTGAAGCTGCATTACAGCAACCCGCAGTGACTGCTGATGTCCCTTCCATCATTCTACATGAGAAAAGGCAGGAACACCACCTGACCTTGGTGGCATAATTGAGATTGAAGACTCACTACCAAGGGGACTGTGGCTGCAAACTAGAACCCATCAGACATGCTGTAGCACCATTATCTCATGGTATGAGGCATAAAATGAGTTTGTAAACCGCTACATTCTATATCCAAGGCTGGTGAAGGTTCAAAGGACTTTTATCTGCTCCCTGTCAGCACTGATAAACACCGATATTCCTGCCAAAAATTTGCTGTGCATCCTAAAATCTATTTACTGCTTTCCCCAACATCAGTCTGCAGTATTATGATTGAATCGTAGAAGGACTGTCCATGCTGTGAAGAGTTTGAAAAAGCTGCACTTCCTTTGCCCAGATTGCCAAATATAGCTGCAACACCCTCTAACTGGGAGAATCTCTTCTAAATATGGTGTGTTTGAGATGAAGCTCATGCGAGACAGCTGCTTATTGATCTCTGATTTCAATGAAACTGCAGGGTTATTAATCAGATCTCAGGTGATTTTATCCTTAATTTGAGCAGCCATTGGGTTAAAACTGGAATTCACCTTACTGCCCATAACTTTGTGAAGTATGCTTATTGATCGGTGGGTGGGAATGTCACTGCCACCTAGTTTGAGCTTCCCAGTAGTTAGTGTGTGCAGAGCTCTGATTTTTGTTTTGTAAACCAAGTGGCGTGACAGTGTTTGCTGTATCAAAGGTTATTATCCTGCTCAGTACTTGGATACCCAGTCATTGAGGTTACAATGAACAGGGACTGACTTTTATGCAAAGTGCCTGAAGCCCAATGAAAATGTCTAATTCAAACCAGGTGTTGCCTAACCATGGTTGGGTCGTTGGCTATTTGTTTGCCTTGACTTTGATGTTTTGCTCTGTCCCCGATCCCAATTGTGGCAGCAAAGCTTTCAAATGGGAACAAAATCTCCTCAGAATAGTTAGTCACTTGGATACTCCATCAGCTGACACTGGCAAATACTCCCAAACTAGTTTAAAACATTAGAGAAGAACTGCTCCTTCCAGCTCACTGACTAAACTTCAAAATAGCTTCTCATGAGGGAAACTGATCCTGCTGGCTTGTGATGGGCAGCTGTGTTAATACTGACCGTACACTTGAGAGCACAGCCTCCTCTTCTTAAACACTAGTAAGATTTACTAAATATCATTATGGTCTTAGCAGGAATTCATATCTGCATAATTAATGCTGAACTATAAATTAGTGCAAGCTCTGCCAAGATGGGAGCATCCTGTAGTATATAAGGAAGGAAATCTGCCATTCTACGGGTCACTGTTTAAAAATAAGGGGTCACCCAATTAAGACAGAGATGAGGAGAATTTTTTTCTCTCAGTGGGTCGTGAGTCTTTGGAACTCTTCCTCAAAAGGTGGTGAAAGCAGAGCCTTTGAATATTTTTACGGCAGAGGTAGATAGATTTTTGATAAGAAAGGGGGTGAAAGGTTATTGGGGGTCAGTGGGAATGTGGAGTTGAGGTTACAATCAGATCAGCCATGATCTTATTGAATGGCGGAGCAGGCGCGAAGGGCTGAGTGGCCTAATCCTGCTCCTACGTCCTTATGCTCCTTACCTGGCCTGGCCTACATGTGACTCCAAATCCACAACAAATTGGTTGACTCTTAACTGCCCACTGAAATGGCCTAGCAAATTGTTAAGGGCAATTAGGGATAGGCAAGCTGGTCTTGCCAGTGACACCCACATCCCATGTAAGAATAAAAAAAATCATGCACCCTTAGTATATGCATGACCCATGACTCAATTTCAATCTCAGTCTCACCTACATCCTTTGATAGGATAATAAAAATTTAGTTTCTTTCAAATCTTCAAAGATACAGACATAGATTCAGCCGTACATTTTTCTAGTGCTATATTGCCCCCTAAATCTCCAATATGGTGGACAGGAAGTGACACTTATTATTAGCTGTAAGTTTGTTACCAGCCATATTGGTATAGGCCAGAAAATTGGCGTGCAATGTCCAGGCCTGAAAAGGGCAGGATTTTCCCTGCAGGCTTCAAGACTCCGCAGTCAGGCTCAAATGGAGGTGGCACTGGTGGGGAGCAGTCACTCATCTGTGATGTTCCCCGAATTGGCCAATTAGTGGCAAGAAGACGGGGTCGCATCCAATTAAGGACAGCCCTCTTGAAGCTAGAGGGTCAATAGGAGGTTCTCCAGCTTGGAAGCAGCAGCTGGCTGCCATGACAGATAAGTGAGGGAGAGGGCTCTTCAATATGGAGGCGCCCTCTCTCTAACATTTTAAAATTTAAAATAAAAAATGGTCTCAGTGGCAGGGCCACCATTGGGGGTTGGCCTGGGGTTGTAGCTGAAGCCAGGCAGGCAGGGAGGGCCCCTAAGCCTGCATGGAGTGCTGGCCCCCTTGTCTTCCACCTGGAGGCTGCGTCCAGGCAGCCACACTGTTCCCCAACATCTCCAGGGACCTTCGCCCCTTTCTCTATTTCCCTCAGAAATACCCGTTTACTGATGAACAAAGGCCCTTACCATCACTACCCCATTGTGAACAATTGCATGACATCCTGGTTTTGAGGGAAACCCGGCTCAAGGGTAGCTCCAACATTTCTCCTCCAGTTCCTCCAGGGTTGCCCTCGCTTTGCGTGGGTGTAGAATTAATTTTAAGGGTTACATTGTATGGGTAGGAAAAGAGGATAAAGGACTATTGGAAAATGGCAGGTAAATGTGATTAGGACTATTTGCTTGTGTGGATCATAAATAATAACATGGACTGATTGGGTCAAATGGCCTGTGTCCATGCTGTAACATTGATGTATTCCTATCTATTGGGCATCTTCCTACTCCATTCATCCCACCACTGGTGGCCCCATGATTTGGAATTCCATCTCTAAATCCGTTTGCTTCTCCATTTCACTCTCATCCTTTGAGACCTTTCTTAAAACCCACCTCTTTGACACTGGTGAGCTGTGGGTGCAAAACGAGTGTCTGGGGACAGTTCACCAGCTCTAGGTTGCTACAACATCAGGTTGTCTTGCCAGTCCCAAACCTAGCAAAATGTGGGTGTGTGGGACTTTTACTATTGCTGGGGAGATGGCCTGGTGCGGCAGTGACTCAGGTCGTTTTTGTGGACGCCGGAAAGCACTCCTGCTCCTCCTGGGCCCGCCAAAATAAATAAGAACTTACCTTTGGGCCCCTCTTTAGCTGGACTGCCATCTTATACTAGGCAGAGTGTGTGCTGCCCGTGCTCTGTCCAGTTGTTGCCTGAAAGCTGTGTGCTTGCTTTAGGCGGCTGGCTAGGCAGCCTATTCTGAGGACACTGGCAAAATGGTGATGACCTCAGCGACGGTGTAAATGAGGCAGTAAATTCCTACCGCAATTTTTGAGACACTACTGTCTGCGTCTGCTGGCGGGGAAGCTTCAAAGTCTACCCGTATATTACAGGGATGTTACAAATGAAAGGAAACTTTATTACAGTTAAGAATTATACACTTCACACACCAGAGCTAAGAACCTTAGATTTCTGGAATATAGTGTAGCGAATATAAAACATTAAAGGCTAACAGTTTGTTACACCAGAAAAATGAAATAGGGGGGAGTGGGTGAAATCAGACCCTAGGCCTTAAAAGAAACTCAGTCTTATTATTTGTGTGCCCAAATACAGTATCCTGTAATCATGTGCAATCATTTCAATACCTCATAAACTGCTGTTCTCACAGGATCCTAATATGTGCTGTTAATAACTTTTATAAATCAAAAGTTATTGGTTTCCAGTGCTCTCAGGACTCATGGTCTTCCACACAAACCTCCCAAATGCACTAATGAGAAAAATGTGATAAATAGAAGACATGCCATGGGATAGCCTTGAGATACGATAAATAACTCCACAAGTGAGGCTAAGAGTTCATATCACAAGTAATAAATTCGAGAAAGAATTATTGTTAGTCTCGTAAACGGGAATACTCTTCATATCTCACCACTGGCAAAGACATCTTGTTGATGCCAAATGGTTAAAATATAATTTGGAGAGAAATCAATGTTTTCCTGGCTTGCAAACATGTCAATATAAAACTTGTCTAACAGCTACCAGACCATAGTGTGGTATAAGCAGTAAGTTACTTGAATTTCAGAAATGGTGCTGTGTTACAGAGCTATATATGTGTACAATAGGCCCAGGTTTTGTGGTCAGTGATGAAGGGGCTCGCCATTCACCTCACTGGCAGCTGCCCACAAAGATTTCGCCAGCTTCAGAGCAGAAACTCTGGGCTGAATTTTCCCGGTTGAGTTATGATCCTGACATCGGCCTCAATTCCGGGCAGGACACGATCTCTCCGGAGGTGGCCAATTAAGAAAGCTGCCTCCAGGATCCTCGTCCAATTAGGGACGAGACCGGGTTCCAGCATCAGGAGGTCTGTTCATTGTGGCCTGTGGGTTGGGTTGGGTTGGGCTGCCGGCCTCCTTCGCAGTGTGGGCGCAGCTGAGGGGCCAGCAGTAGGTGCGTCAGTGGAGCCATTGCAGCGGGTACAACATTAGCGGAGACTTCAGTCACCTTGATGTGGCTGCAATGGCATGCCTTCTGCTTGGGGAGACCTGAGCATTGCGATTTACTGCTGGCAAATTACCAAAAGGACTCAAGTGTTGCACATCTTGAACCTCCTCTGCATTGCTGGGCTCTGATACAGTGGGAGGGGCCTGTGTGCCATTGGGAATATTTCAAACCATTGCTGGAATAGGGATTGATTGCTCTTTTAAGTACCCTAGTTGTCTACCCACTGCTGCCAAGTAGGTAGTTGTCACTGCTGGGAACCTGCCTCTGAGAATAGCACATGGAGGTGGGAACATATAGCAGAGTTGGCCCAACATGATTCCATATACATTTCTATCCCCGTTCCCCCCCACCACCACCCCCCCCCCCCCCCCACCCCCCCACAAATCTAGCTCCGTGAGGCTGGGAAAATTCAGCCCTACCTGTTATCGGGTGTGTTTTCCAGCACACCGCCCTCTAGAGGGGATCAGTGGGAGTCTGTGAACAGGGCAAGCAACAGCGAGGCTCTTCAACCAATCAAATTATGCAGAGTCCAAACCGAGGAGTATAAAGAAGGAAATATAAATTAGATTGAAATGATGTATAGGAAGCAAAAGAAAGACTAGGAAATACAGATGGGATTAAAGGAGAGAGATATAACAGATACACAAAAAAGTTTTTAAAAAAAATCTTTTTTACAAGTCTCCAACACTAATTTTCATCTAAGGGAATGAGACGTCACCCTTGCAAAATTAATTTTTCAGGGTCAGAGAGGTCGTTCACCAATAATTACCATTTAATCACACAGTTAATATCTCATTTACTCCAGAATGCATCAACCCTAACTTTTCCAGCCATTTTTAGTGCAGAGCTAGTGAGTAAGTACAGCAAGTTCACACTGTTCCAGTCATTTCAGTGCCAAGTCTGTCAGTGAGGACTGCAAGAGTGCAACTAGTGGAGGAGCTGGGTATCTCTGACAACAGTTTAACTGTGCATGTGTGAATGTCAGAAGTTGCTATTTGATTTACCCCATAATAACAGTGAGTGCTAATAGCCTCAGCAATAACAGTGATAATAATAATTATGGTACTGTTGTCAATCGCTCCTCTGAGTCACAAGGTTGTGGGTTCAAGTTGACTGCCTGAGAACTGAGCACAAAATTCTAAGCTGTCACTCCAGTGCTGTGAGAATGCTGCACTGTCAGAGATGCTGTCTTTTGGATGAGACATTAAACCAAGGCCCGCCTGCTTTCTAAAGTGGACATCAAAGATCCCATGGCACTAATTTGAAGAAGAGCAGGGGAGTTATCTCCAATGGCCTGGTCCATATGTATCCCTCAATCAACATCACAAAAAGCAGATTATCTGGTCATTATCATACTGCTGTTTGTGGGAGCTTGCTGTGTGCAAATTAGCTGCTGTATTTCTTACATTACAACAGCGATGACACTTCAAAAAGTGCTTCACTGGCTGTAAGCCACTTTGGAATGTCCTAAGGCTCTATATAAATGAAGTTTTTCTTTTTATTTCTCATGTCCAAGTATTTGTACAATGGGATATTCCTGAAATTTCTAAATCTGCTGACTCCAACAGTGTAAAATATTCAAAAGGTATTGGACAGAAATAAAGAAAATGTTATTCATAATTCCCTGTAGCTATTGAAAAGCACCCTGCTGTTGAGATGCCTTCTTATATTAAATGCGCTCAAATTATTTGGCATAACTTTTATTTGCAAGAACGTTTACTTGCTACAAACTAGTGCAAGAGTGAGGTTGGAGCTCAGAACATCATTTAGTAAATAGAATCTTCCTTGCCTAAAATCAAAGGACATACTGCATTGAAGAATGAAGAAAGTAACCTAGTAATAAATATATACATACATAATCGAAAATAATGAATTGCAAATTAGGTGCAGTGAAGGTATTTCAGATATGAGATGGATGTTTTTCACTTTGAAGAACAAATGCCTAAGGGAGCAATGCATAACTTGAGTGTGCATGCCAGAATCTAATTTAGATTTTAGGGGTTAGAAATAATGAGGTGTAGGAGAGATGGATAGAGTATAGGAAACTATGGCCTGGATTTTTCTGTAATAATGAATAATTATCATATTGACTGGTGCCATTCAGATGTACAGCTGTAAATAGTCACTCCAGAAATTCTGGAAAGAACTTATTTATATTGTTCCTTTCCCAGCCTCAGGATGTCCCAAAATACTTTTGAACTGTGGTGATTGAGAGAAACTGGATTATCTTTGCAATCAGTATTAAAAAAATCATTGATCCCAATGTATTATTCAATGTTGCTGCAAACTGGATGCTGCTATCATATACCATGAGTATATACCAGCAGAAGCCACTTCAATCATTCTTAAAACAACAAGTTAAAAAAATTATGTTTGCAATATTAGCATACAGATACTTCAAGCTTTCAGGTGACGTTCCTTCGTGCACTATTTCAACTGAGGTACCAACCCATTTTATTTTAAATGAGTTGATGTTTCTGTTAAAACAGCAGAGAGAAGAATGTCATATAAAGTTGTTAAGTGTCTCAATGTTAAAATTGCAAACAGTTGTTTCTAGATTGCTTTGTTTTAAGTGATTTAAAACTGTACTTTCCAAATAATAAACTATCCTCTCCAAATCTTTCGTTAAGACATGGAATCATTTCAGGATATTGGGAAGGAAATAGGTGACAAGAATGGAGAAATAGGAAATAATACAACTGAAGGTGTGTGGGGAGTGAGAGACAGTGATTTTTAATATTGCCCTTTTGCTTCTGAGATTTAAGTTTGAATCTGGCCCAAAGTGATGAAGGTTTATTTTCTTTCTATCAAGTGCAATGATTCTAAACAGCCTGGTTCCCATTGAGCACTGACCCACAGCAGAAAGCCTTTCTATAAAGTGAGACAAACTGGCAACTTCACTCAGAAAGCCATGATTAGCATAAAATGGAAATGTGTGGCTGCAGACAATACAGTTCTTGGAGAGACCACACACTATTGGTGCCCTACAGAGGGAAGATAACACTGTCAATGCAATACCTCAACTTGCTTAATACAGAGGGAGATTGTATCTCTGATCCCTGACATGAAGTCCTTTAACAGGATAGGAAATTAGGCATTTCAACACATGGAAGAGAGGAAAACCAGAGGAGTTGCCTGCGGCCACTCCCACATACATCTCTTTGTGACTCTGCTAAAAGTTTAGAAGCATCTACGATATTGCAAGAAAGAACAAACATAGGGAAATCTTCCCACTATCTTTACAATGTTGCTAACACAAAGAGACTAGGGGAAATCTTCATCCAGTCCGTCCACAATACATCACATTACCCTGACTCGCATGTTCATTACTGGATTAAGTAAATTTGGTGATCATTCCCATTCCCCGCCAGTTCAGGTAACTGATGTTTTGTCAATATCGTCATTACTGAAAACCTGCTGAGGAAAGTCGCTCAATACTCCTTTCTCTCAGGTCCTAATAGGATTAATCATTAAGCCCAAAGTATTTCAGGAAACTTAATTTCACAGAGGTGAACAGTATCACTTCACAATGGGACCTTGTACCATTTACCAATTATCGTCAGTCACTAGGTACTGTTTAGGGGCAGGGGAATGATGTTCCTCCACAAGAATAAACTCACAGAAGAACACACATTAGGTTGTCTTTTTAATGTTGGATCATTTCTAGAGCAGCCTGCTCTTCCTCCTTTGGATGCGTTTAAACTACAAGTTTAGTATCAGTGTGAACCAGTTTTGGCTTCACACTAACACGAAATTTGTATAATGTAATTTGCTTGTTAATGGGTTGACCTACCTTTGAAACAACTTGGAGTGAGACTTCTTCCTGGTGACAAGTCAGGCTCTGACTCATGCAGTATTTACACAAGACATTCAGTGAAGCTGCAGTGCACTGGAATTACCGTTATAATGCAAGTGAACCTTTAGAGTCCCTTCACTTCAATAACTTCTGCTTTTATTTCAGTTAGGCTCTCAGACTACACCCACTTTATTTTGAAGTTGAGGTATTTTATGTCACGGAGAGGTAAGATGTGGGTTTAGGTCTTAGACGTCGGTGTACTGAGATTCTAGTATAGTCATGCTTTCACAGAGAGATGTTAAGCAGAAAAAAGCATTTCGGTACAAGATGGTGAAAGAAAGCTAGAGAAAGAGTCATGTCCTGTCTCTTTGCAACCGGTCATAGAATAGGGGGGTTGGGAGTGTTTGTCCTCTGCTATAAGCCTTGCATGATGCAGAAGGATCAAAAGAAGGAGGAATGGGAAGAAAACACCTTAAAATAAGGGGAACTCTTAAGCTTTGATGAAAAAAAAAGTTGAAAAGTTTCTAATAAAAGAATGGAATAGAAGTAACACTGATCAGCTGATAACAGCAAGTGGCCCTCCATATTAATAATTGGCAGTAAAGCATTTATATGCAAAGTAGATTTGCAGCCTAGATAACGCTTCACTTTAACCAGACACGGTTACATTCCACTGGGATAAGTTTTTTTTTAGATTAGAGATACAGCACTGAAACAGGCCCTTCGGCCCACCGAGTCTGTGCCGACCATCAACCACCCATTTATACTAATCCTACACTAATCCCATATTCCTACCAAACATCCCCACCTGTCCCTATCTTTCCCTACCACCTACTTATACTAGTGACAATTTATAATGGCCAATTTACCTACCAACCTGCAAGTCTTTTGGCTTGTGGGAGGAAACCGGAGCACCCGGAGAAAACCCACGCAGACACAGGCAGAACTTGCAAACTCCACACAGGCAGTACCCAGAATCGAACCCGGGTCCCTGGAGCTGTGAGGCTGCAGTGCTAACCACTGCACCACTGTGCCGCCCGAACATGGAGTGAACATGAGTGTTTAATTCAATAAAGAAGCAGATTGGCGTATATACCAGCTAACATGCTGATCATACCTTTTCAAGTATTTCTGCTCAAATACAGTCATTACAGATGTTAAGGTACCACAACTTGCTAGTTAAGCAGAACATTATTTGTAATGTATTCTGACTGACAGGCATCAAAAAGGAAATTTTAAGAGTATTTTGAAAGATAGTTTCAGCAAGGCAGTTAAAACCAGTTCTGGTGATCCAGCCTGTCTTGAAATTATTTCTTGTTATTCCTATTTGAATGGCCAATTTATATTGAAGACATCTAACAGGCCATCTCTCCCATGTTCACATAACCTTGTGCCGTTATTGGTAAGGCACAATATCATTCTACATCTGCATGTTTTAAATCACTGATGATTTGCTAACATTCTGGGACACAAACATCGCAATCCCAATTCTAGTCTTGTTTACATTACAGTTCCCATGGAGCTTACTCTCAGCTGCATGAAACCTACGCTCTTCACACTAAGAGTTCAGGGCAGTTTATATCGTGTGCTGAATCTAGATGTAAAATGCAAGCAGCATAGCACGGTTGTCAACATTAATTACTTTGTAGGCTGTTTGAATGCAAGAGATACCTTAGCATTAGACTTCTGAGTATCACTGCGATCCTTACCAACTGAGTTAATAACAAGGGAGGAAGATTTCATCTCAGTACAAATTATAGAATGTAATGGTTAGTAACAGTGGAAATCAGAGAGTAAATACCCAGCAAAGTGTTCATTTTTACCACTGTTCCAATGTGTTTAAATGGTGCTAGTGATGCTTTATAAGAAAACAGTGTCAGGCAACTTTACTTCCTGTTTAACCTTAACTATGTTCCTTCTGCAACTGAAGCAGTAGCAACATGAACTGCTGCTACTGAGATCTAAGCGAGTCTGGTCATAATGCCAGGTGAGTAATTGCCGAGTGTGGCTACAGGGTGAGGGTATCATAACTCAGGAGTTAGTACCATTCCTGGAATGTGGTTTCCGGAGCAACAGGAGGAAGAGAGGGATGCTGTTGAGGGTTAAAAGTATAGAAGGTGTGCCAGACTGATTAGAAGATCACCTGGAGAAGCTGTCTGGTCCTGACAGCACTGCATCGGCAACCTCTCATTGAGATATGCCTGCCTGACAAGATTCTACACAGCTTCATCTGTGGCAGTAAAGATACCAACAATTCAGAATTCTTTTGTGACTGGTAGATTCCTGGCACTCACAGGCCGGTTACAATGATGTCCAGAGATAATGTGCAATTTTGGACATTTATTTACATTGACATAATCCAATTACAGCTGAGGAAAAGCTATTTGGATCAAGTTACTGACTTCCCCAGGGTTTAGGCTCTCATAGACTACACACATGTTGCTATTTGTACATCCATGATAGGTCCAATGGCCAACACAAGCAGGAAAGGATATTATTTCCTTTGCTGTATTATGCCCACAGAAAGGCGACTCCACGACAGATTGTTATTTACTGATGTTCCCCCGCCCACCCATCCACCATCCCCACTTTGTTCTCTGAGCCTCAGGATCTTCTGCCTGCTGCTCTCCAGCCTCATAGGTTTGCAGCTAGACTCTTGTTTCCAAATTGCACCCTCCATCCCAGCATAAAGCAGGCCGGGTGTGTAATGGGAGTTTACCAGGGCCATGCAAATCGCCTGGGCCAAGACTATTGAGGCTCTCCTTTCCTCACAGGTACAGTGCCCCCATCAGCAATCTGAGAGGAAAATCATCTCCAGCATTTACATTCATTTCAAACTTACACTAATCTCTTCAGAATATCAAAACATTCCCTGCGCAAACCCTCAGCATCAGACAGCCACTCACAACATGCTTGCTTACTTCTAACATGGATACTCACAACCACAGAGTGGTCTAATTAGGCTGACAAGCTTCAGATTGAATCGTGCAGGGAACCAACTATAAACCTGAAAGCTGCAGCTTCTGAGGTCAAAGGGTCTGCGAGGAATCTGGACCCCACTCATCTCTCAAACCTACTTCAGTACAGATGTAGCTGTCAATCAAACCAATTATTTTTGATAAGGATTTGGAAAGATTGTACTGAAAGGTAATTCCAACCACTTTGACCAGGTCCCCATCCATGGGCAACAGCGACAATCAACTGACTTATATCAAGGGCTTGTTCTGAGGTGTATACGTCAGCCAGAGAGTAACGTATATTCAAAGATTAGCTGAAAGTAACTGACTTTCATCCTGTATGTGCTATTACCAGCAGGAAAGAACCTATTAAACAAATTAGAGCCAGGGCATTCAGAGAAAAATCAGCAAGCATTTTTTTCACACACAGGGTAGTAGAAATCTGGATCTCTCAAAAGGCAATGGATGCTGGGTCAATTGAAATTTTCAAGACTAAGATTGAAAGATTTAGTTAAGGGTATCAAGGGCAGTTATATGGAGACAAGGTACAGATCGGGCATTTCTAGTGTCAGCTGTGTCTCAGTTGGTAGCTCCTTTGTCTCTGAGTCAGAAGGTTCCCACTCTGACCTGAGCACAAAAATCTAGGCTGACACTCCAGTGCAGTGCTGCATTGTCAGAGGTATCGTCTATTGGATGAGATGTTAAATCGAGGCCCTGTCTATTTTTTCAGGTGGGCGTAAAAGATTCCATGGCACGATTTTGAAGGAGAAGGGGAATTATCCCCGGCGTCCTGGCCAACATTTATCCCTCAAACAACATCACTATACAGATTATCTGGTCATTATCATTGCTGTTTGTGGGAGCTTGCTGTGCACATACTGGCTGCTGCATTTCCCCCATTACGACAGTAACTACACTTCAAAAGTACTTTATTTGCTGTCGAGACTTTAGGACATCTTGATGCCCTGAAAGATGTTATAGGAATGCAAGTCTAGGGGGAGAATGTGGCAAAGTGGTAATGTCACTCCGCTAATAATACAGAGGCCCAGGCTAATGCCCTGGGGACGTGGGTTCAAATTTCACCATAAAAAATCTGGAATTGAAAGCTAGTCTCATTAATGATGCCATGAAGCTATCATCAATTGTCATAAAAACCCATCTGGTTCACTAATGTCCTTTAGGGAAGGAAATCTGCCATCCTTACCTGGTCTGGCCTTCATGTGACTCCAGACCCACAGCAATGTGGTTGACTCTTAATTGCCCTCTGAAATGGCCTAGCTAGCCACTCAATTTCCAAGGGCAATTAGGGTTGGGCAACAAATGCTGGCCTTGCCAGTGATGCCCACATCCCATGAAAGAATACAAAAATGGTCAAACAGGTTTGAGGGGCTGAAGGACCTGTTCCTGTTCCTTTGTTCTTAGAATTTAATGCGATGATGCAGATGTGGGGGTAGTAAGTTCGTATTTTGGTCCTCATGGACCATGCTAGCTGTCCAATTATAAACAATCTTCATGCATAACTGTAGCATTGCTGCTGGAATGCGCCACAATTGACACTTTCTGAAGCACTTGTGCTGGCCATCTTTCAGAGCATCCCATCTTTTCCCTCCTGCTGACAGTTGGCAATTGTAATCGTTGGTGTATGTACATTTAGATTATTTACATATTACACTGGTGGGGTCAGACTTATTTTTGACCTTTTTTAAAAAGAGATCACAACCCTCTCTTCAGGCATCTTTGCAAATCTGGGAGGTTATGGGCAGAGTTGCCATTTATCAGCGACCCTGCAGCCCACATTCCCCCACCCCCACTGGCCCCACTTGCTCCCTGCCTCCTTACCATCATTGGTGAATTGACGATGAGAAAGTGCCATTTGACCATGATGCTGCCCATGAGAGACTTCAGGACCTCATGAGTGAAGCAGATGCAGCGTCTTGGACCTAAAGCCGCTACAGGATTTTGCATGATGCAGAATTGAATTAAAGATGTTTTTGCCTAGTCAGCGGCTAAAACAAATGCTCATGCCCATAGCTACTTAGTTGCTCATTGGTTGAGTCCTGACCATCTATTGGAATGAATTTGCTATGTTCAAACCTCCCCATTTCCCAACAGCGCGCACCCACCATATTGACAGTGGGCCACTATCGGCTATTCCTCCACCCTGGACAATCAAAGGAAATCCTCCCCCCAAAGCTGATTCACTTCTAGATGAAAAACTGAACGGGTTCAAGAAATTATCTGAAAAATAGCCTGAAAGACTATACTTGTTGATTGCAACTTTTATTAATCTTACTCCAGCTTTCAATGGCATTTGGAGAATAATTTTGGATGATGTCATGAGACTATCAACTTGGTCAGAAAATAATCAAAACAATTCTGGTGGGTACGCAAAACCTTCCACATGAATAGTGACCTAGCCAATCATTTTAAAATAGTCGATTGAGATAAGGGCTGCATTCTTTCAAGAATACTCTCCAGTGTAATGCAAGATTCAAATATCAAGGCCTTCCTGGATGATACTAACATGGACAGCAAATTAAAAGATATTCAATAAGCAATACGAGATTCACTAATGGTGTTAATATTATTAATGAATGTAAGAAGTGAACAGCCACAATTCATGAAGCAGGCAAACACAATGGCTTAAATATCGATGCACACAGGAAATCCGTTTTAGTCTAATGGACTGAAAGATCCCAATAATTGGCAAAGAGAAATGGTAAATGGACAAAATAATCTCTGGTTATGTATCACTCCACTATTAATTTTGTTTCTGTATCACTAAATAATGTAATCAGTACATTTATACAAAAACTGCAAAGATAACTGAGTTTAACTGTCTTGTTGTATTATGCTGAAACTCGATTAAAAATCCAATAGTAAAATGTCTTGCAAGACCCTTTATCAGAACCAATGGTCCTGTGAGCTAAAGAATGCAGAGAGTGCTTCAATTATCACTCTAGAAATCCACTATCTATGCCCTCCGTACCAAATAGTACAATAGAAAATGCGCCCAGAAATAGTTGTATTTTTACCGAAATTTCACCCAAAGGAATCAATCCTTTGGTTATTCTTCTTGCAATCCAGCTGCTCAATGCCTTTGCAAACGCTCAAATTACTGTGAATAGAAGCATGGCTCTGTGTCCTTACCTTTTTCCTTGGTTCTACCACTTCGGGCATTAAGGGTGACACAAATGAAGAGGAGGAGAGATACTTTTGCCCAGTTGTTCATTTTCAGCATAAGGCCTTTACCCTTTACAGACTGCAAGTTGTACCCCTTGAACCGGCTGCAAAATAAAATAAAAGCAAATCAACTCCCCTTACTTTACTGATTAATAACTTAAAACATGGCTGCAAAGAAAGGGCTTTTATACAAATAAATTGGACTGGTCTTTTGCACGAAGCTCTGTCTGTGGTGATTGTCTGAGACTAAGGGATGCCAGTGATACTGGATGCTGGTTAGGTTTTTTTATTGATACCTGAAGGTCGTGAACAAACTGCTCAGGCGTCTGTGATTCGCTCTGGCTGGAGTAGGAACACATTGCGAAAGGATTGCAAAAGATATGGAGAGCTGGAACATGACAAGAGCTTAACGCCAGGGAACAGAGTCAATCAAAATCATTTTGCTGTTGAAAAAAACGTTGATCTGAAATTGCTTGGAACCTCAATTTGTGGCAACAGAGTCAATTACTCAAAAATATAAATGGCCGGTTTTAGCAATGCGCTGTTGCACGGTCGATTTTGTTTGTGATTTAAAAATAAAGCTTGAAACGTTTCTTGTGGGTCAAAAGAAATAGGAGTGCTCCTTCTCGCCTCATAAAGATACCCTAAGCTTCCCTTGCCCTGGGTTTCGTCCCCTCCCGATTGCAGACTTTCCCACAGCCCCAAATACCCCACTTCACATGCTTACTTACTTTGCCAGCGATCATTCCTCTGGGTCCCCTATGGCACCTGGCCCTCTTCCATTGTCAATTTTAACTCCCACCCACTGGCAGTGACATAATTCCTGCCAGTATCAGGCAGCAGTCAGAGTTGGGAAATGCTAATGAGGCCAGGGAGGGTTGACAGATGGTTTACCCCAATTTTGGCCCACGGACTCCTGAATCCCGCCCCGTGTTAAAATTGGCCTTCATGAGAGTGCAAACCTGCCTTTATCTGTCACCGACTCCTTACAGTTAATGGGAACTGACTGCATCCTAATAAACTCACCACTGCTAACAGAATGAGGAAGGATGGACCGTTAGGGGCAGAAATTGGTCTGCATGGTTTTTTAAAGCAAGGGGATTGCGATTCACGACCTGCCAATACCTGTTGCCATGGTGGTAGGCAGCACACAAATTTCCTGCTGCCTCCTCATTTAAATGATTGTAACATCAGCCAGAGTAGGGCTTGTGCTGCAGGCTGCCCTGAGTGCTCAGCAGGGGACAGAGCAGAGGTTGCAAAGAGCACATGGTAGAGATGGCCTACTCGTCTTAAAGGCAGTCTGTCCCTCCCAAAGGGAAGCCAACCTGAATCACAGGACTTTGCTACTGAATGTTATTGCTGCCATTCTAAACAAGGAAAATGGAGCATAAGGGCAGAGAAAGGGCTCCCAGGTTCATGAATGAAGTGCTGGAGGCCTTAGTGGTGGAGGTGGGCAGGAGGAGAGAGGCCATGTTTCTGTGGGTGGCCAGAAGGTCCTCAAGGACCAACCTCAGAAGGGAAAAGGAGCAGGTAACCAGGGAGGTCAGTTACCAGAGTTTGGCCCCAAGGACCTGGAAGCAGTGTCACAAGAAGTAATAACCTTACACAGGTCAAGGTCAGTGAATTCATCTTCACATCACATCTCCTACCCTCTGCACCACCGACCTCTCATGCTGCTCAATGCTCCACACCACCATCACTCACCCATCAGCAGTCTCTGAACTCAGGACTCAGGCTTAATATCCAGATACTCCACCTCACCCTCACACACATTCCAGTGATGCCAGTCTCACACAACAGCTTCCACTGCTTCCACCTACCTCCATCTATTCAGCTGTGGAAGGTGCACCACCCAAACACAGTGCAACACAAGCATTGACATTCTTCCCTCTTTCTTTCAGGACAAGATGTCCCATAATAGAATGCAGTAGAGCAGAACCAGTTGGGGACAGGGACGTATGCATCTCCTGAGCCCTACAGAGGGGTTGGTTCCCCCTGTCATGGTGCTGGCTGTGCCAGAGCCCGTGGCATCCGGTGTCGCTGTGAACATTGAGGATGATGGTTTGTTACTCCCAGCTCACGCTCATCCTGCTATTTGGCATGATGAGCAAGCTGCAGACAATGTGACCATGGACCTCCTGCTTTCCAGCCCAGCCCTCTTCCCTCACCCCAACCTTCCCCTTTCTAACTTCCTGCTCTCAGTCACTCAACAACTGCCACATGCTCAACCACAGAAACCACAGGAAGAGGCGAGAGAGAGCAATAGCACAGCACTGATGAAGAGCTGCTGTCACGTGATCCAACACTTGCAGCCACCAGCTCACTTGGATCAGTAGCTCTGCTGGAGGCAGCACTATGGAAGCTGGGAGCTCTCCAAGTAAAGGACACTCTGCCTCCAGCTACCTCCAAGCCACTACACATACCTTAGAGCCAAGTATAGAGTTTCGATCTGCACGTGTTGAATCACCAGGCATGAGTGGCTTGCAGCCAGGCCAGGGAGAAAGGATAGATTGTGACCTGCTCACCAGAGGGTGAGGTCACAGATGGGTTCTGCTACAGGGGACTCGGATGAGGACCTCAATGGAGCAGCATACATGAGAGCGCTGATGAGGATGAGCACCGAGATGCTGGGTGCATTGGTTGGTCTGTCAGACAGCCGCCTGCCACTGTCAAGATGCATTGAGGAGTCCAGATCCAACTTAGCAGAGGGCATCATTCAGAGCTTGCCCTTTCTGCAGCTTCTACTCCATCTCCCTGCCGTGCTACAGACTCAGACGCACTGCAACACGCCGGTTGCAGCCTTTGTGTGGACAGGTCACCAGATCTTCTGCCCTCCCTGTGAAAATGCAGCCACACTCCTTGCCAAATCCAGCACATCATCACAAAACTTCCAAAAACACTGCACAGTACTTCCTGAGATTTTGAAATAGCAGAAGTTTTTGTAAATTGTCTCCTCCAGCGGTGCTACAGATCCAAACTTCACCTCCTTAATTTCCAACGCCAACTAATTCTTCACCGTACAATTCATGACTGCGAATTGTATAGTGCCATAAATCACCAAGTTATAGTTTGGGGTTTCATTTGATGCCAGCTTAAGACCCTGCAGTACTTCTCTGGAGCTGATTACTTCGAGCTTTTATTTAATCATTTTTCAATTGGGAACAGAAATAAAAACACTGAAATTAGTTTTGTTTACCACAAAAGGAGCCAATAGTTGATGGGTGCAGCTCCAACAACAGTCATGAGGCTCGACACCATCCAGGACAAAGCAGCCCACTTGATTGGCACACCATCTACAAACATTCACTCCCTCCACCACCGACGCACAGTGGCAGCAGTGTGTACCGTTTACAAGATGCACTGCAGCAACGTACCAAGGCTCCTTAGACAACACCTTCCAAACCTGCAACCTCTACCAACTAGAAGGACAAGGGCAGCAAATGCATGGGAACACCACAACCTGCAAGTTCCCCTCCAAGTCACACACCATCCTGACTTGGAACTATATCACTGTTCCTTCACTGTCGCTGGGTCAAAATCCTGGAACTCCCTTCCTAACAGCACTGTGGGTGTACCTACCTCACATGGACTGCAGTGGTTCAAGAAGGCAGCTCATCACAAGGGCAATTAGGGATGAACAATAAATACTGGCCTAGCCAGCGACACCCACATCCCACGAATGAATTTTTAAAAAATCCCCTCACAAAAAAAACACACCTCCTCTGGCTGACTGTGAGCAACGCCACGGGAGGTCCGTATCTATTGCGCGGTAAGTTTTGAGATCTGCTCATTGTACTTCACTTTTTGCACTTTTGTCCCATATTCTACTCACACATTTATAAAAGAAAAGGCTTCAAAAAGGCATCATAAGAAAAGTCAAGAATGAGAAAAGGTCCCATGAAAATGCATCTTGCGAGTGAACTACATTCCCATCAAACCATCAAACAGAAAGTTGCTGGAAACACTCAGCAGGCCAGTCAGCTTCTGTGAAGAGAACAAACAGGTTAATGTTTCAGCTTTGATTTTTTTTTGCAAAATGTGTTTGAAAGCGAGGTCTGCACCCAAACCTGTAACCTGCCTGATACCATCCCAGAGACTGCCTGATTCGCTGAGTGTTTCCTGCATTTGCTGCAAAAGCAAAATACTGTGGATGCTGGAAATCTGAAATAAAAACAGATAATGCTGAAAATACTCAGCAGAACTGTTCTGATGAAAGGTCATCAACCTTTAACATTAATTCTGTTTCTCTCGCCACAGATGCTGCCAGACCTGGTGAGTATTTCTAGCCTGATGATTGAAATTTACTCTTCACTCGTAAAATATATATTATTAAACCCTACTTTCCTAGCTTACTTTGAAGTAGTTCTTAATTTTTTGGAGGGAAATACAAGGATCAGTTGTATTCAGGCATTTTACTAGTTTGTTTCTGTCAGTGTTGTTCCAAGAACACGAGGCTCAGACATACACACAGACACACACATGAAGTTCATCCAACTGTTTTCTTACCTTTCAGTTAAAACAAACACTCCTTCAGGAATCATAGTCATTTCCTGTTGGTTTCAGAGATATTTCTGTAGGAAGAGAAAATACGCTCTAATTTGCCACAGGATATGCGTAAGAGTATGTGCCTAATATACCTCAGGATGTCCTTATTTATAGCTACAAGACTTTGTTGCCAGAAAGAGACAAGCCACAGTATGCTGATCTCAAAATCAAGACTTTAAAATAGTAAGGCTATCAGAGAAGGGAGTGGGATAAAGGCCTGCTCGGGTCTGTAAAAAAAAACCTGACCCAAACCCGACCCGGCCCAAGTCCTTCCATTTTTTTCCTGCACCCGACACGATCATCAGTTAACTTACCTTCCATTTTTCACTTTGTTGCTGAGCTGCACAAGCTTAAAATAACTGTAACGAAACCACCTCTCTAGTCCAAAAATTAAATTAACATTGGAGCCATTTACATGTGATAGAGCGTGTCCGGCCTGAGCCCAAATGCCGGATCCGGGAGCGCGACCCAACCCGAGCCGAGCCCGACACATGTCATCGGGTCCCGTTGGGCTCGGGTCGGGTAGCAGGCCTTTACAGTGGGATGCTATGACCAACACAGGTACAATGGGCTGAATCCTTTTGTATTGTAGACTTCTATGGTCCTCTGCTTTTTAAACAGAATCGCAGTATTGTTACAGCACAGAAACAGGCCATTCGGCCCATCGTGTCCACACTGGCTCTCTGAAAGAGCAACACCCTCAGTTCCATTTCCCTGCCTTCTCCCCACAGCCCTGCACATTCTTCCTTTTCATATAATTGTCTAATTCTCTTTTGAATGCTTCAATTGAACCTGCCTCCACCACGTTCTCAGGCAGCGCACTCCAGCTCTTAACGACTCGCTGCGTGAAAAAGTTTTTCCTCATGTCACTTTTGCTTCTCTTACCAAATACTTTAAATCTGTGCCCTCTCGTTCTCGATCCTTTCACAAGTGGGAACAGTTTCTCTCGATCTACTCTGTCCAGACCCCTCATGATTTTGAATACCTCTATCAAATCACCTCTCAACTTTCTCTTCTCCAAGGAAAACAGTCCTAACTTCTCCAATCTATCTTCATAACTGAAATTCCTCATCCCTGGATTCTCGTGAATCTTTTCTGTACTCTCTCCAATGCCCTCATGTCTTTCCTAAAGTGCGGTGCCCGGAATTGGACGCAATGCTCCAGCTGAGGCTGAACTAGTATCTTATACAAGTTCAACATAACTTCTTGCTCTTGTACTTTATGCCCCTATTAATAAAGCCCAGGATACTGTATGCTATATTAACCACCTGTCCTGTCACATTCAATGACTAATGCACATATACACCCAGGTTCCTCTTCTCCTGCACCCCCTTTAGAATTATACCCTTTATTTTATATTATCTCTCCATGTTATGTCCACCTGAGAGGGCAGATGAAGCCTCAGTTTCACATCTCATCTGAAAGATGTCGCCTCCGACAGTGCAGCACTCCCTCAGTACTGCACTGGAGTGCCAACCTTGATTTTTTCACTCAAGCCCTGGAGTGGGACTTAAACTTGGAACCTGCTGACTGGTAGGTGAAAGTGCTACCAGCTGAGCTATGACTGACATTGTGTTGCTGGTACCATATAGCCATGTAAGCACTGTTTGAAGGGGTAGCTTGAAACCATCATTACAACATATGCTTCTCTTCTGTTTCTATAAACAGTCTGCAAGAACCATTCCAACTGGGTAACTACTCAATGCCTTACAGCATCATGTGTCAGTGCTCCAACTGTCACAACCACTAGTCCAGGAAATTCAGGTTGTTAGTTCGGGGAGAATGCTCTGAATAAATCACTGAGCTCAAAGGAGCACATGCATGCGGTAATGGCAAAGGGGGAGCTGGAAACTGCTGGCTGTTGTCTCAGCTCCAGAGCTCTGGGATTTAGGCCTGGGTTCTGAGCTGTAACATTTTATGCAGCCATTTGAGAAAGTTGTCAAACACCCTATGGTGAGTGTGAAGGAAATCACTACCCCCATATGCATGACTGCTTCCCTGAACTGCACCCACTGTGGATTGTGTGGTGACTTGAAGGGCTTCTATTGTAAAGCCTCAAGTGATAGAGGTCATTCAGACAGTGGCATCCTCTCTTGGGAACGTTCTCATTGTTTTCGTGGAGGTCTTGGGCTTCAAACTCTGGTTTCAAGATGATAGGGGATCAGATGGAGATTCAGGACTTTGCCCCCATAACTGCCCAGAGGTCTGCTCCATTACAAATTATTGGACAAGTCGAGGGAGTCCTCAGCAGCAGAAATATAACTGGGGTCGACTCAGACTAAACGGAGGTCTTTTGGGCTGATGTTATATGTGAATCAACCAGCTCCCTCCCTGCAGCTCAAATCGCTGTACCTTTGCCAGAAAGCAGATAGGCCCAGGCGTTCAGTGGAAGCAGCTACAGAGCTATCTCATGGCACAGTACAAGGAGGAACAGGCCTATCACAATCCCAAGAGGCTCCCACTGAGAAACTAGCCACTTCACATATTTGCTGTGGGGCCAGAATGTCTCTGGAGCTCATCACCCATTTTTAAAAGGTGGTTGAGGGGCACAGTGCATTCCCTGTATGAAAACCAGGGAGTCGGGGAAGGACTCATCAGCATGTACATGAATCCATAGGAAAGATTAAAATGAAATTTTCGCACATTTTGGACAACAGCAGTTTCCGATCGCCTAAATGGCCAGCTGGGAGATGGTAAGCTGTGCAAATCTGGCAGGGTTCTGGCAAAAATGATTCTTCGTGTGATTCCCCGTGCCCACAAGCATTCTACACTGGTACTGCTGAACCCAGCTATAAATACCATGGGGAGAATTTTCAGGAACAGAGGTGGATGAGGCCCGAACATACTAGCCTAAAACCCGCTCAAAGATAGAATCAATCCCTGAGTGTTAGCTGCAAGGGTTGAGGAAGCAGACAGTGTGATGGGAGCTGATTTAACATACCTAGTCAGTAATGAAGTACCTTTGGTTTAATGACTAAGTCTGAGGAACTGTTTCATCAGTGCCCACTCTTTAAACAAGAGCATTCAAAAAGATTAACTCTTCTTTTTCAAAAGAAACCTTTATTCATAAAATTTGTAAAGTACGTGACATAACAGTTCAAATTTGACATTACATAAAGTGCAATACAGTTCAATTTCTTTCAACACAAGATGCACCACTCTGAGGTGCCTCACTACATTTACAATTACTGGTTATACTTACAGTATACATTTCATGTCAAACCTTCTCTGGTATATACAGCCCGAGGGGTTTTACACAGGTTCCAGCCCCTCAGTTCAGCTTGGTGGGGGACCTTATACTGCGATCTTTCCCCATTGAGCCTTTGCGGCGGCTGCCCCAAGCTTTAGTGCGTCCCTCAGCACATAGTCCTGGACCTTGGAATGTGCCAGTCTGCAACACTCGGTCATGGACAACTCTTTGCACTGGAAGACCAGCAAGTTTTGGGCAGACCGAAGAGCGTCTTTCAGCGATTTGATGGTCTTCCAGCAGCAGTTGATGTTTATCTCGGTATGCATCCCTGGGAACAGCTCGTAGAGCACAGAGTCCTGTGGAGCTGCTCGGGATGAACCTCGACAAAAACCACTGGATCTTTTTCCGGACCCTCTTTGCAAAGGCGCATTCCAAAAGGAGGCCAACGACGGTCTCTTCCCCATTGCACCTGCCTTAGAACTAAACAAAAGAATGTTAAAATTTCATGTGTTGATTCTCAAATAGAATCCTGATGGTCAGATACTTCCTTATGACAAATGTGCCCCAGGCTTATTTAATATAATTTCTAATTGCATTTATATTTAAAACACCATTGACCTGAAATTTTTTATTCAATCTTACCCAACAAGGATCGGTAACAATTCATTTCTCAAGAGCCAATGGCAAATTACTATTTAAATCATAGCTTTGTAATGTTACAAATCCGCAGTGTGTCAGGTACATGCCGTATGTATCACAACAGTTGAAACAATCACCTAGAGACATGCAGATTTCCAGGAATCTCCTAAGAATGGTCATGCTATGGTATCTTGAAAGAGATGTTCTGAATCAAAACCACTACCTGGTGACCGCAGGTAGTGGAAGCAGGTACTGCAGCTTAATCCAGGCTAAATCAACTGCAATAAATAAGCATAAGGAAGTGGGAAAGATGAAACTGGGAGTCAAACATGGATCTTGCTGTTAACGGAGGACAGCAAGAATTAATTTCCATTAAACTACAGGTTTCTACCTTTGATAGAAACATAATATCCTGTGGAAGCCAAGCTGTTGAATGCTTTGATCCGTAGATGTGGCTGATGGGAAATGCAGCACAGACCATGTACCAGAGGACACACCTGTGCTGAATGAACAGCCTCTGCTCCTTATGGTGCTTTAATGGAGAGTCTTGCTTTTATCTTTTGCTCTCTTCCTGTTTCTTTTACAGCTTTTTTTCTGTTCTATTTTTTCTTTGCTATCTGTCCGACTCTGCTTTTATCTCCGCTCTCAGTCTTTATGAAGTGATGTTATTTTATGAACACTTGTTTACTTGTATTAAATTCCTCTCTCCACTACCCTAGCAGAAACATTAAATCATTTAGATTCCTAGGTTCATGCCACTGTTAAAAGGGCAGACATTTGATATGAGCAATTTTTTTTAAAGAAGAGTCAAGGCAATTTACTTTCATCATACTTGGGGGAAATGGTGGTGTAGTGTAATATCATTGAGCTAGTAACCCAGTGATCTAGCTAATGCCTTGGGGACATGAGTTTAAATCCCACCATGGCAGCAGCTGGTGGAATTTAAATTCAATTAATTAATACAATTCTAAAATTCTCTGTAATGGTGCCATGAAGATTGTCATTTAAAAACCCATCTGGTTCACTAATGCTGTTTATGGAAGGAAATCTGCTGTCCTTACCTGGTCTGGCCTACATGTGACACCAGACCCACAGAAATGTGGTTGACTCTTAAATGGCCTAGCAAACCATTCAGTTGTCAATGGAAATTAGGGATGAGCAACAAATGCTGGCCTTGCTAGTGGTGCCCACATTCCATGAAAGAATAAAAAAAACTGTCAGTGGTAATGGTAGTTATTAATAGGCTAATTTAGACTAATGATAGACTCCAGGTAAAATGGATCTTCCTGTCTGCCGGACTAATAAAGATAGAAGTTTGACCTTCATTTGGCATCCAGCTGTGGGGAAACCAGAGCTACAGCATCTACAGAATGTATAAAAACTGCTTATGGCATCCATTTTCCTTCCAATGTACAATACTTCACACTTATCCCTATTGCATTTCATCTACCATTGATTTGTCCAATTACCTACTTTATAGTTTCTTGGTGACTTTCAAGGTTCAGATGTTCCCCTCCTTTCCCCACCTCACTTCCTCCTCCCAACTTTGGCATCACTGTGAATTTGGCCAGTTTGCAGGTTGTTATTGTAACTCGACTCGGCAGAAGATCAGTACACTCTCCTCCCAAGTACCCACCGCTTCCTACCTCGCAGATAATCCAGCATTCAGTCTCAGATTCTTTTAAAAATTCCTGTCACTTTAAGCTTAAAGAATATAATTACTTCTTCTTTTAGCTCTCAGTTTTCCATTTCATTTTCTTTCCATGTTGAACTCTCTCTTGCCAACTAGAGAACAGGCCATGTGTAATGAGAGAGGAATAATTGACAATCTAGTGGTACGAGACTCCTTGGGGATGAGCGACCATAATATGATAGAATTCTTCATCAAGATGGAGTGACGTAGTTGATTCTGAGATTAGGGTCCTGAATTTTAGTAAAGGAAACTACAAAGGTATGAGGCGCGAGTTGGCTATGACGGATTGGGAAATGTTACTTAAAGGGATGACAGTGGATAGGCAATGGCAAACATTTAAAGAGTGCATGGATGAACTGCAACAATTGTTTATCCCCGTCTGGCGCAAAAGTAAAATCGGAAAGGTAGCCAAACCATGACTTACAAGGGAAATTAGAGATAGCATTAGATCCAAGGAAGAGGCATATAAATTCGCCAGAAAAAACAACAGACCTGAGGATTGGGAGCAGTTTAGAATTCAGCAAAGGAGGACCAAGGGATTGATTAAGAAGGTGAAAATAGAGTATGAGAGCAAGCTTGCGGGGAACATAAAAACTGACTGTAAAAGTTTCTATAGGTATGTGAAGGTATTGGTCAAGACAAATGTAGGTCCCTTACAGTCAGAAACAGGGGCATTTATTATGGGGAACAAAGAAATGGCTGAACAATGCATACTTTGGTTCTGTCTTCACAAAGGAGGACACAAATATCATACCAGAAATGTTGGGGAACACAGGGCTTAGTGAGAGAGAGGAACTGAAGAAAATCAGTATTAGTAGAGAAATCGTGTTGGGGAAATTGATGGGATTGAAGGCCGATAAATCCCCAGGGCCCGATGGTATGCATCTCAGAGAACGTGAGGAAGTGGCCCTAGAAATAGTGGATGCATTGGTGGTCATCTTTCAAGATTCTATAGACTCTGGAATAGTTCCTACAGATTGGAGGGTAGCTAATGTAACCCCACTATTCAAAAAGGGAGGTAGAGAGAAAGCAGGGAATTATAGACCAGTCAGCCTGACATCGGTAGTGGGGAAAATTCTAGAATCCATTATCAAAGATTTTATAGCAGAGCACTTGGAGAACAGTGGTAGAATCGGACAGAGTCAGCGTGGATTTATGAAAGGGAAATCATGCTTGACAAATCTACTAGAATTCTTCGAGGATGTAACTAGTAGAGTTGATGAGGGGGAGCCAGTGGATGTGGTTTATTTGGACTTTCAGAAGGCTTTCGACAAAGTCCCACATAAGAGATTAGCATGTAAAATTAAAGCGCATGGGATTGGGGGTAGTGTATTGTGATGGATAGAAAATTGGTTGGCAGACAGGAAAGAAGGAGTAGGGATAAATGTTTTTTTTTCCCGAATGGCAGGCAGTGACTAATGGGTATCGCAAGGATTGATGCTAGGACCCCAGCTATTCACAATATACATTAATGATATAGATGAGGGAACTAAATGTAATATCTCCAAATTTGCAGATGACACAAAACTGGATGGGAGGGTGAGTTGTGAGGAGGATGCAGAGAGGCTTCAGGGTGATTTGGACAAGTTGAGTGCGTGGGCAAATGCATGGCAGATGCAGTATAATGTGGATAAATGTGAGGTTATCCACTTTGGTAGCAAAGACAGGAAGGCAGATTATTATCTGAATGGCTATAAACTGAGAGAGGGGAATATGCAGCAAGACCTGGGTGTTCTCGTACACCAGTCGCTGAAGGTAAGCATGCAGATCCAACAGGTGGTAAAAAAGGCAAATGGTATGTTGGCCTTCATAGTGAGAGGATTCGAGTACAGGAGCAGGGATGTCTTGCTGCAATTATACAGGGCCTTGGTGAGGCCACACCTGGAATATTGTGTGCAGTTTTGGTCTCCTTATCTGAGGAAGGATGTTCTTGCTATAGAGGGAGTGCAGCAAAGGTTTACCAGACTGATTCCTGGGATGGCGGGACTAACGTATGAGGAGAGATTGAGTCGGTTAGGATTATATTCGCTGGAGTTCAGAAGAGTGAGGGAGATCACATAGAAACCTATAAAATTTTAACAGGACTTGACAGGGTAGATGTAGGAAGGGTGTTCCCGATGGTGGGGAAGTCCAGAACCAGGGGTCATAGTCTAAGGATACGGGGTAAACCTTTCAGGACTGTGATGAGGAGAAATTTCTTCACCCAGAGAGTGGTGAGCCTGTGGAATTCACTACCACAGAAAGCAGTTGAGGCCAAAACATTGTATGTTTTCAAGAAGGAGTTAGATCTAGTTCTTGGGTCTAAAGGGATCAAGGGGTATGGGGCAAAAACGGGAACAGGTTACTGAGTTGGATGATCAGCCATGATCATAATGAATGGCGGAGCAGGCTCAAAGGGCCGAATGGCCTATTCCTGC
The DNA here is from genome assembly GCF_036365525.1 of Heterodontus francisci. Lineage (NCBI taxonomy): Eukaryota > Metazoa > Chordata > Chondrichthyes > Heterodontiformes > Heterodontidae > Heterodontus > Heterodontus francisci. The sequence goes on along the minus strand of NC_090408.1, from coordinate 25,943,275 downwards.
TCCTATTTTCTATGTTTCTATGTTTGCCAGCCACATGGCTCCACATAATTTTTTTCCAACTTATATTGATCAATGATAAGGAAAGCGATGGGCTGATGTATGTTAATATTCCCTATGCTATGAGATCTAGAGGGGCTCCTTTTTTCCAATGATGCTTTTCATGGGAATTTTGAAGATGTGCAGGAAACAGTTATACAGATGGGGTTAGGTACTTGAAGAGAAAGAAATCAATTGAAAAAGTGAGGTACAGATAAAGTAACGGGGGCGTACAAGAGAAGAATTGGCAAGACTAATGCCTAGAAATTTGGGAATGCCCATTTTTGGTTCAGTCCCTGAGCCTGAATGGTGAGGCCTGAGGCACCCCTGATTTGAGCACTACACCTAATTTCCATGAAGAGACAGCTCACCCAATGAAGCATCACTGAAGATTAGGCCACAGCTAGCATTGCAATGGCCCTCAGATAAGTGAGGAAGGTTTCGCTAGCTGGGGTAGTGATTGTTGGCCGTCGGCTGGCTGTGGGGTGGGTGATTGATTGTTGGTCAGGGAGAAGATGGGTGATTGGTAGTCTGGAGTGAGTGATTGGGCTTTGGGTTGAAGGGGAGAGGCATCGATGGCAGGATCGGTGGGGGACTGGTGGCCACGATGGGTGGGGGAGGGGGTGCAGTATTGTGGGAGAGGCCTGTGTTTTTTTAATCACAGAATCACAGAATTGTTACAGTACAGAAGGAGGCCATTTGGCCCATCATGTCTATGCTGGCTCTCCGAAAGAGCAATTCACTCAGTGCCATTCCCCCGCCTTCTCCCCATAGCCCTGCGCATTCTTTCTTTTCAGATAACAGTCTAATTCCCTCTTGAATGCCTCGACTGAACCTGCCTCCACCACACTCTCAGGCAATGCATTCCAGATCCTAACCACATGCTGTGTGAAAATGTTTTTCCTCATGTTGCTATTACTTCTTTTGCCAATTACCTTAAATCTGTGCCCTCTTGTTCTTCATCCCTCCACCAATGGAAACAGTTTTTCCCTATCTACCCTGTCCAGAACCCTCATGATTTTGAACACTTCTATTAAATTTCCTTTCAACCTTCTCCTCACCAAGGAAAACAGTCCCAACTTCTCCAATCTATCCACATAACTGAAGTTCCTCATCCCTGGAACCACTCTCATGAATCTTTTCTGCACTGTCCTCAAAGCCTTCACATCTTTCCTAAAGTTTGGTTCCCAGAACTGGACACAAAACTCCAGTTGAGACGAATCAGTGTTCTATATAAGTTTAACATAACTTCCTTGCTTTGTACTCTATGCCCCTATTAATGAAACCTAGAATGCTAGGATCCTAAGATATGGGGTTGCGAAGAATATTCCTGCTTCTTCCGACTCCACACTCAGGAAAGTATGTCAAGTCCACATTGTGCTGGGCTTGCTCATGTCAAGTGCTGTGGCTTCAAGAATGAATCATGCAAGAAGCACAAGACCCTAACTGAAATAAAATATTGCCACCTTTGAATGTTCCCGAACTTCGCTCCTGATGTCAGCCCCACTACCTTATCCAATATGGCGGAAGGAGCAGTCCCACTAGAAATGTGCATATGCTTCCTGCCCACCATATTAGAAGTTTAGTAGGCCATATAGTGCCTGAAAAATGGATGCTGCACAACCAAATTTCTAAGAGTTGGAGAATGATAGGCTTAGATGGAATAACCAGTGATGGCAGAAAATAATAAAGTTAGGGAGGAAGCACATAATGGCAATTTGCAACCAGTCATTCTACTACTACAGATCACCTACTCCACCAATGGGAGCGAGGAAGTGCTTTTGCAATATTTTGTCTGTATTGTGTGGCCACCCCACCACCCACCCCACAGCCAGCCGACGGCCAACAATCACTACCATGCAGTGGCGAAGCTAAAGGGGAGCTATTTTAGGACCTCAGTGACTGCATGGGTCCAAGTGGATCTTGGTCAGATTTGAAGTCAATCCCAATCTGGAGGGACCTTAACTGGGCTACCTGCAGGGCTTTACACCACACCAACGTTCACATCTGGCTGATCCATATGGATGGATGTTTTCAGAGAGTGTGACTTCTGATCTCCACGTTCCTCAGATGGTTCTATGAGAAGATTTCAAGTATTCCTTGCGACACCTTTGGTCAAAGGCATCCAGTTTTGATTGGTGACAAACTGTAGGAGCCCATGAGTCTGCTCCACATGTCAGGATTACATTACATTAATAAGGGGACTACACTTTAAAAGTATTTCATTGGCTGTAAAATACTTTGAGATATCCTGAGATCATGAAAGACACCATATAAATACATGTCTTTTTCTTTTATACATCAGAATTGAGTGAGAATGAGTTTGGTTGTTAGTTGGAATCTTGACATTGTCAAGAGATTGCAGAACACATCCAGTGATCTTTATTCATCAAGCTATCTCTACTTCAGAGACGCTGGAGCTCTCAAGGAGCACAATACACTAACTATCTCTATCGTTTTGTCATTCACAGTGGTGGAAATTGGAGGATTTGTGACTCTGGAGTGCTGCACTTTGGTTTTCCAGTACCTCAGTTTATTCAAAATGTGCACTCAACTAAGGTTGAAAGTTAAAATCAAAGTTAAAAATCATGTACTTTTTACACAATGTTAAGCCAATATTTCTTCCAATATATAGCTGAATTTTTCAGGGCTATGGGGAAGGAGCAGGGTTATAATTGAATAGCTCTTTCAAAGAACCATCAGAGGCATGATGGGCCAAATGGCTTCCTTCAGCGCTGTGTGATAAGCTGCAGTGTTTTGTCCTCTCTTGTGACTTTGATATTGGTGCCCTCTACTTGCAGAGAGACACATCTCACATTAATGCTTGGTCACCATCAACTGAAGTAAGACGGGGGCCTATAGAATAATAGAATCTCCACTGCATTTAGTGCACAGAGGAACCCACTCATATTGGTCCAAATTTTGCAGTCAGCAGCGAAGTAAGGGCTCTTGTGCCAACCTCGAAGAAAGCAATGGCCCACCAAGATCTAATGATCCCTGTGATGTGGTTTTCTCTTTCCCGATGGTGATTTAAACCTGGCCTCAAGTCAAAGGGAGAGCTTGGTGTGCAGTACTAGTGATGTCTGCAAGCAGGTAAGCAGCCAATCATGTTGAAGTATTCACATACAGCAAACCTGGAACTTAAAAGCATTTAATCTGCTCTTAATATAAATGTTCAGATAGCAAAATAAATGATTGTGATTGGTTTTAATATAAAAACTAAAATAAAGATAAACAAACATTCAAAAAAAGTTCTAAAAATATGTGGATTTTTGTATCATAATGGAGAAATTTGACATCCACAAATATAAAATTAGCTTTTCAGGGCTAGTGAGGGTGTTCAACAGTAATTGCGCAGTTAGTATGCAGTTAAAATCCCTGTTACACTTCGTTCAACAAGGTGTAACTTTTTCAAGGGTTTTTGCAGTGAGACAAATATTGTAAGCATGGAGGTTCCCATCAATTCAATTAATTTCCATTGTTTGCAATCTCGGGGGATTTCAACAGCACACACTATGTGGAAGCTTAGAATCACTGACAGCAACATCTGCAATTCTGCGTTATTCTGCGCATGTGCAAACTTCAGAAGTTGCTGTTGGTTTCAATGGAGTTAATGGCAGCGAACACTGACAGTTTCGCCAGCGTTACTGCCACAACATCCAGGCCAATTAATCTTCCATTCCTGTTCTATCTCAAGCCAGTCAGTTCAAGGGCTGAGCACATGGTGACCTTCATTCAATTATGCGAACAATTAATTGGAGTCTGTAACTAGGTGCTTATCATGTGGCTGTGGTTGACCATATTCCTGGATGTGAATGTCTGAACATTCATAAATAATTATCTTTTCAGACAGTGAAATAATGATTTATTATATCACAAAATGGCGATTAAAATGTATCCTTTCATTTGTTAAAGCTATAGCCCATTTTTTGTCAGCTACATGTATCTTTTACAGTAAATGAATTACATTACACACACTGCCATCAGCCCATCTTTTTGCAACGAGTGGTTAAGTGGAATGCACTGCCTGAGAGTGCAGATTCAATTGAGGCTTTCAAAAGAGAATTGGATAACTACCTGAAGAGAAAAAATTTGCAAGGCTAGGGGAAAAGGAAGGGGGGAGTGGAACTAGGTGAGTTGCTCTTGCAGAGAGCGGCACAGACACGATGGGCCGAATAGCCTCCTCCTATGCTGTAGCCATTCTATGATTCTACAACACGAATCCATTATCCTAATGATTGCAATCTCTCTCATTTACATATTATTACATTGCCAGAGGAATACAATGCAGACCAAGCAATGCAAATAGTGTTGGAGTTTGATGGCAGTGAGCTCGATCATTATTTGGGTAGTTAGAATAATAATGCTATTGTTCATTTAATCTCTCAACAATGATATAAAACCTCCACCTTTATTACTGAACACAAGGTAGTCATTCTTCCAACACATCTCTTCAATAGTATTTGTGCTCAATTTTATTGTTAACTATTTTCAAAATGTAATAGTTTAAAACTAAATATAGTTATTTTAAACAGTATTAAGAATTGTACAAATATGCTTAATTTTACAAGGGTTTAAAAAATTATTTTTATTCCTACTCTTCACCTTGTTGACTTTCCACAGGCACCGGTGTTCCTTGAGACTTCATTCATTGGTATATGAGCCTAGATTGTGAGTCTCAGTAGGACCATTTGACTTTAATGGCCTCTCCAGCTGAGCCTGATGTTGTTCACACCTGCCATCTACATATATACCATAAGCAGGTCAAGAGCCTGAATTCTGGCTGAATTTCCCCTCCCAGACTAGGAGCACTGAGGCAAGTGTAGTACCCTGCTGCTGCTTCCTGTAACATCCACTAACTCAGCACAGGCCAGGAGTTGAACTTTAACCTTTCCTCATCTACTCACTGGTTCAGCAGTGATGCCTGGATACTGTGTCTTAGATAGGGGAGAAATATTAGCAATCATGTGAGCTTCCTACAAGCCATGAAGTTAGTTGTGTCACAGGCCATCCAGTCCTCCGAGATAAAAGAAGAGGCCTTTCATTAATTATTTAAACTATTCGTTGGCATGGATAAAGAATAGGAATGAAATAACATTTTTGTAAAGTCAAGCAACAGTTTCTAAATGATATAAAGCAAACCCCAATCTGTGCTCATTGCACAGCACGATCAGAAAGTATTTAGACATGATTCCCCTGAAATTACATTACAGCATATCAACATATGAACTCTCACACATCAAGTCTTCTCTCTGATTTTTAGGTGAGGCACTAACCTGTTCAGCTGTTGCCACCTCACTGCAAAATTTCAGATTCAGGATTAATAATCTCGGGCCATCAGACATCATTTATAAGTAATATGTTTCTATGTCAGCGTGACTTGGTGGTGGGAAACAGGCTTTATTAAACCATAACAAGGCTTCCAAATTTTCTGTTGCCAAATCATGACGATTCTACAAATCTTGTTTCAATGTAAATCTTTGGAGCAAAGGGAAACCACCCTTGTGAGAAAGATTTATGACTCAGCGAGGGTATGTGCGAGCCTGGAACTATTTAGGGGTCTCCCCATGCTGGTTTCAAGCTTGGCAACTACAGCTCACTTGAGATAGAATCAAGCTGACACTTTCTGTCAGAATTGTGTTTGAGAATGGTGCACTGGCACGGTGGTATTCATGCACCAACAAGGCAAAGTGAGCAGAAGGTGGGGCAGATAAGGGAATTGCCATCCTATTTCCAGAGGAATTGCGAATGTCTTTTTCTCCAACTCTCAGATTGCTCATTTGCATTAAAATAATCTGTAAATGGAAGGGGAGGGCAGGCACTTAACCCATCAGATTTGCAGGGCCGCTGAGAAATCACAAATGGGTGAGTGCTTCTGGTTAACATAGATCCACATCTGTGAATTCTGCAGGTGGTGAGTTCAGGATTGTGGCTAGACTCTTCCTGTCACCTGCTATTCAACTCAAGCTCACACGAGCTGCATCCATAATGCAGTAATATCTTGACAAAAATGGGACACAGATCAATTTCAGAAACTTAAAGATTGGTGTAAAATAACCTTGAGTGCTGAGATAATCAATACACTTTAATATTTGTTCAAAGTTAAACATTACTCCTTTCTTCACAGTCACCCAAACTTTAGACCCTGTGCTTTCAAAGAGGCACAAACCTGTCCAAAGGCTGATTACTCATAGCCTCCTGTGCTTTTTAAAAATCCGTTCATGGGATGTGGGCATTGCTGGCAAGGCCAGCACTTACTGCCCATCCCTAATTGCCCTTGAGAAGATGGTGTTGAGCTGCCTTCTTGAACTGCTGCAGTCCTTGGGGTGTGGGTATACCAATAGTGCTGTTAGGAAGGCAGTTCCAGGATTTTGACCCAGTGACAGTGAAGGAATGGCGATATAGTTCCAAGTCAGGATGGTGTGTGGCTTGGAGGAGAACTTGCAGGTGGTGGTGTTCCCATGCATCTGCTGCCCTTGTCCTTCTAGATCATAGAGATCGTTGGTTTGGAAGGTGCTGTCGAAGGAGCCTTGGTGCATCTTGCAGATGGTACACACTGCTGCCACTGTGTGTTGGTGGTGTAAGGAATGAATGTTGAAGGTGGTGGAAGAGGTGCCAATGAAGTGGGCTGCTTTGTCCTGGATGGTGTCGAGCGTCTTGAGTGTTGTTGGAGCTGCACTCATCCAGGCAAGTGGAGAGTATTCCATCACACTCCTGACTTGTGTCTTGTAGATGGTGGACAGGCATTGGGGAGTCAGGAGGTGAGTTACTTGCCGCAGAATTCCTAGCCTCTGACCTGCTCTTGTAGCCACAGTATTTATGTGGCTGGTCCAGTTCGGTTTCTGGTCAATGGTAAACCCCCAGGATGTTGATCATGGGGTATTCAGTGATGATAATGCCATTGAACATCAAGGGGAGATGGTTAGATTCTCTCTTGTTTGAGATGATCATTGCTTGGCACTTTTGTGGCACAAATGTTACTTGCCACTTATCAGCCCAAGCCCGGATGTTGTCCAGGTCTTGCTGTATCTGGACACAGACTGCTTCATTATCTGAGGAGTCGCGAATGGTGCTGAACATTGTGCAATCACCACTTCTGACCTTATGATGGAGGGAAGGTCATTGATGAAGCAGCTGAAGATGGTTGGGCCCGGGACACTTCCCTGGTCAACTCCTGCAGTGATGTCCTGAGACTGAGATGATTGACCTCCAACAACCACAACCATCTTCCTTAGTGCTAGGTATGACTCCAACCAGCGGAGAGTTTTCCCCCTGACTCCCATTGACTTCAGTTTTACTAGGGCTCCATGATGCCATACTCGGTCAAATGCTGCCTTGATGTCAAGGGCAGTCACTCTCACCTCACCTCTGGAATTCAGCTCTTTTGTCCATGTTTGGACCAAGGCTATAATGAGGTCAGGAGCTGAGTGACCCTGGCAGAACCCAAACTGAGCATCAGTGAGCAGGTGTTTGCTGAGTGAGTGCCTCTTGATATCACTGTCGACAACTTCTTCCATCATTTTACTGATGACCGAAAGTAGACTAATCGGGCGGTCATTGGCCGTGTTGGATTTGTCCTGCTTTTTGTGTACAGGACATACCCGGGCAATTTTCCACATTTCTGGGTAGATGCCAGTGTTGTAGCTGTACTGGACCAGCTTGGCTAGAGGTGCAGCAAGTTCTGGAGCACAGGTCTTCAGTACTGTTGCCAGAATATTGTCAGGGCCCATTGTCTTTGCAGTATCCAGTGCCTTCAACTGTTTTTGATATCATGTGGATTGAATCGGATTGGCTGAAGACTGTCATCTTAATAAATGAAAACAGTGTTGAGTTAGCTACAGTTATCCTCAAAGGGCAATGTTCATCACACAAATCTTCAAGGTGGTATTTTGTTTATAACCCTTGTTTCTCATGAGGGTGCAAGCTATGCAGCGGTTTCTTGAGATCTTGTGAATATGGAAATAAGTGGCTTTGTTTCCACAGTTCTGGGACCTTGAAGACTTGAGGAAAGTGAAGAGTGTCCTTTACTTCACCACTTCAGGGAACATAATGCACAGATGCCTGCTGGAGTGAGCTGGGCACAGAGAACTAACCCAATATTGGTCCTTGGCCCTCTTTCACATCAAGCTGCAAATACCTCCTGGGAATCCTGGCAAAGACAATTTGAGTTTTGAGCTGTTGCATTGCGAGCAGAAAGGAAGGGAGGAGAGCACAAGGCACATTGGAAAATCCACAGATATTGGATTCTCGGGGAGAAAATGTAATTTACAACAACTGGCACACAAGCCCTGTGAGAGACTAAGGGAAAGAAAACCAATGAAGAATTGGTGAAAATATACTTGACTTTATATTATCGCCTCCTTTCCATGATCACCAGGATACTTACACCTGCCCAGCAAATCTGGATATTCATTTCACAGGGTAGTCATTTACACTGGACATTCTGCAAATTATGATGACGAGAAATGGTAAACAGGCCATTCGTGCCCCAAAATACATATGTAAATGGAGAGCTTGCCTGTTGAGTTGGGCACGTCCATTATCCCTGATCCTGTGTGCATTGGTGCAGACAGTAGGTGCATCTTTGTGAGGGTGGGGGAATTTCAGACCATTCTCGCTCTTGGCCACTCAATTACTGCCCAGGACTCTATGTGTAAGTAATGGAAATCTGTGTTTACAAATGGTGCCAGACAGCAATGTTTGCAAATATTTGAGCACTCGGGACCCAATGTTTTATCCCACAAAGGTACAGTACAGGTGAGACTCTCCTTTGCTGTGACTTTTGTTTAAAGCGTGCAATTTTGCTAATCTCTTGTAATATCCATTTTGCAAAAGACTTTTCGACGTGAAACAGATGATGGCCTAAGTGCTGTGAGAGCATAATATTTACAATCTGTCCCTCTCCCCATTGGTATGTTGCACAGGGAGTTCTGCCAAGTTGACAGGTCGCAGCAGCCTCAACTCACTGAGCTTGGATGGTGGACCTTTACCAGAGACTTCCCAAAATTGCCTTGTACTGGCTTCAGGAACAGCACTACCACCCATCAGAGGCCTCTCGCCAACAAAGCCGAGGGAGTTAGACTGGCAGCAGGCAATGTGCCTCTGTGCCTGTCTGTAAAATGTCACAGGTCTCTGATATTGGTGCAGCCATGCCTTTTGAAAATGGGACTGAAATCGGAGCATTATCGCAAGATTAAAGTGGGGCGATGGGTCATTTTAACCTAATTCGGCGGGTGGATTCGGCTTTTCTGCCCGTTTTACACCCCTTGCGATTTTCCGCTGGGTTGTAGTCCATAGAGCAGTGAGACCAGGCAGGGTGTAAAAATGGAGGCCAAGCCAATCCTGTCAGATTTACTGCTGAATAAAATGGCAGTGCCCACCTCTCCACTCCCAAATCCACCACAAAACGCAAGTTGGCTTTGACTTTGTGATATTTGGAAATATGCTCTACAATCTTCTTCAGCAAGGTTTTACAAACTAATATATGAAGAGATAGATTTGGATGTACTGGATCAACACAGTGCAGTGAATACAGGGAAATTAGATAGGGAGGGAACAGCACATTCCCCTAACGCAGCCCATCAAGTTTCCGTCCATTTAAATTAACAATGGAAAGCTGTGTGGGCTCCATTAGGAGTCTGCAATCCTCCCTGCTCAATTCTTTATATTCATTACATGGAGGCAACTCAGTGCAGCAACTGGAAAATATACCCCTTCACACATCAACTTTTATTTAGACGGATACAGGGCAATCTGACTGGCTGGCTGTGTGATTGCTGTAAACCTGCTAATTCCATAACACTCACAACCTCTTTTCATTTGTATACAATGCTAGAGAGGTTGGTTAGATTTAGATTCTGAACAGTAAATCTGCTTTTCAGCTGTGAGCACTGTGCAATGGCTTGAGGTCATTAAGGGTGCTATATAAATGTAAGTCTGAAGAGTTTCTGCCATACTTGGCCTTTGAACTAAGAAAATAAATGGCGTGTTTGATTGTAGTCTCTGGGCTGTGCCGTATAGAACAGGAAAGCACTGTAATCTGGTTAGGAAGCTGAAAAAGATCTAAGGAAGACTTGCACTGATAGACTCTTCAGATAAATGCAGGGCCTGAGGTTGTTACTGCCCTGCAGCTTTGAATCAAAGGATCCACTGAAGGAGAGGAGCAAGAGTTGAAAGCAGAAGCGACACTCTGTAATCGAGCATGTCTGTACCTCACAGTGGAAAGAGGGAGTGGGGAATTTAACTCTTCAATCTCTCAAGATCAGCTCTGGTAGCTGAAGTGACACCTTGTGGTTGTTCAAAGTGTGACAGCCAATGCGTCAAGCAACATCTAAGAAGAGAAATGCAAGCTGGTGGAAGAGCTCACTAGCTTACTGCCACTAATGTGCACGTTTCCTGACCTGACTGTCCACTGCTGGAACTCCCACTTTCACAGAGAGAATGTGAGCACTTTATTAACCTGCTAGAGTTTATTCATATCAGAGCATAATAAGGGAGCTTAGAATTTCAGTGATTATCACGCAGTGTTCATTTTATTTCAAACTCTCCTTAAATCACTTGAAATTTGGTTTTGATCAGGAACGTTTAAAAAACATGGAAAAGGCAAGGTCATTTGGGCGACTTTTGCTCCACAAAACAGTTGCATTTCACTCTTAACATACTTAACCCATTTAATATTTGAGAAGGGCGGCACAGTGGCGCAGTGGTTAGCACCGCAGCCTCACAGCTCCAGGGACCCGGGTTCGATTCCGGGTACTGCCTGTGTGGAGTTTGCAAGTTCTCCCTGTGTCTGCGTGGGTTTTCTCCGGGTGCTCCGGTTTCCTCCCACAAGACTTGCAGGTTGATAGGTAAATTGGCTATTATAAATTGTCACTAGTATAGGTAGGTGGTAGGGCATTATAGGGACAGGTGGGGATGTTTGGTAGGAATATAGGATTAGTATAAATGGGTGGTTGATGTTCGGCACAGACTCGGTGGGCCGAAGGGCCTGTTTCAGTGCTGTATCTCTAATCTAAAACATCTCCTCTGTTCTCCTCCACAGAATAAATCCAGCAACCTTGCAGATTAGGTGTCAGCCTTGGCTCAGTAGTCAGAGTCAGAGATTGTGGGTTCAAGCCCCCGCTCCAGAGCTGACACTTCAGTGCAGTACTGAGGGAGCACTGCACTGCTGGAGCTGCCCCCCACTCTTGGATGAGACATTAATCAATGTCTTCCCTCTCAGGTAGATGTAAGCAATCTGACTCCTCTATTTGACTAAGAACAGGGGTACAGATGCAATAGTAACCTTCAAAAGAGAATTGGATAAATACTTGAAGGTGAAAAAAACTGCAGATTTGGGGGAAAGAGCATGGGACTAATTGGATTGTTCTTCAAAAGAGCTGGTGCAGACTAGATGGGTCGAATGGCCTCCTTCTGTGCTGCACTGTTCTATGATTCTATAATTTCATTGGAGTGGACGCAGAGAAAATTTACCAAAATTATACCAGGGATGAGCAATATTCTGTGCAGAGATCAGAGAATCTGGAATTGGTCTCCATAGAGCAGAGAAGGTTAAGGGAAGATTTAATAAAGTTATTCAAAACGATGATGGAGTAAGCAAGGAGAAACTGTTTCTACTAGCTGGTGGGTTGGTAATCAGATGACACAGATTCAAGACAGTTGGCAAAAGAATCAGAAGGGCGATGAGAGCATTTTTTACACAGCGAGTTGTTAGGATTTGGACAAGTATTGCTGGCATGTATTCTAGTTCAGCTATGGGCTGTTTCATGGACACACCCCTGCAACCATGGGAGCAGCACGGTTTTAGATTTATTGGATCAGAATGCTCTCTAGAGTTGGCTCTCCAAAGATGGAGGTTGCCCAGCACAAAGAGGTACCTAATTGTGAACCAATTATGTACAGTACCATTTGCAACTCCTCAAATACTGAAGCAGTCTGTGTTGGCATGCAGCAAGATCTGGACAACATTCAGGTTTGGGCATGATAAGTGGCAAGTAACATTCACGTCACACAAGTGCCAGGCAATGGCCATCTCCAACAAGAGAGAATCTAACCATTGCCCCTTATTCAATGGCAGTACCATCGTTGAATCTTCCACTATCAACATCCTAGTGGTTGCCATTTACCATAAACTTAACTGGACCAGCCATATAAATACTGTGGCTACAAGAGCAGGTCAGAGGCTGGGAATTCTGCATTGAGTAACTTATTTCCTAAATCCCCAAAGCCTGTCCACCATCTACAAGGCACAAGTCAGAAGTGTGATGGAATACTCTCCACTTTCTTGGATGAGTTCAAATCCAACAACACTCAAGAAGCTCCACACCATTCAGAACAAAGCAGTCCGCTTGATCGGCATCCCACCCACCACCTTAGACATTTACTCCATCCACCACAGACAACACACAGTGGCAGCAATGTGTGCCATCTACAAGATGCATTGCAGCAACTCGTCAAGGCTTTTTTGACAGCACCTTCCAAACCCATGACCTCGAACCATCTAGAAGGAGAAGGGCAGCAGGCGCAAGGGGACACCACCACCTGCAAGTTCCCCTCCAAGTCACACACCATCTGGACTTGGAAATTTATCGCTGTTCCTTCACTGGCATTGGGTTAAAATCCTGGAACTCTCTTCCTAACAGCACTGTTGGTGTACATACACCACATGGACTGCAGCGGTTCAAGAATGTGGCTCACCACCATCTTCTCAAGAGCAATTAGGGATGAGTAATAAATGCTGGTCTTGTTAGCGATGCTCATATACCAGGAATGAATAAAAAAAATCAGGCACTTAAGTGGACAGCAGTGAGGCTTCTGCAGCAACAAGGACCCCATTGCCAGAAGTCCCGCCCTTGGAGAGCTGCCAGCCAATCAGAGGTATATATAACATTCAAATACATGTAGTGCTTCTCCCACATTAACAGCATTGTTGTGACAGTCAATTCATTCAACTATGTAGGCTATTGGTTACTTTTCCTTTGTGCTCTCTCTGCAGAAGTAAGTAGTGTCTCAATGCCACAGTGAGGTGGGATGGGAGAGTTTAACACTTCTGCTGAATCACTGTTACCCCAAAGTCTAGGATGGCTTCTTGATGAGTCAGAGGTTTGAAAATTGGATTCACTTCCATTTCAGGTTTGTTCCCTTTTATTAATATGACCCCTCGACCTGGAAACAGAAAGTAATATTGAGGTGCTGCATCTTTACTGAGCGTCTAATAGGACCTATTCCTTGACTGGACTCTTGATTAATGTGAGAAGCAGCACTGGTAGGGAGGACTGAAAGAATAAAGAAAGTTTTATATTGCACCTTTACATCTTCCCAACATCCCAAAGAGCTTTACAGCCAAAGAATGATGAGCAAAATGTAGACACTGTTGTAATGTAGATAAACATTGGAGGCAATTTACGCACAAGCAGCAATGAGATAATTACCCGGGTAGATTGTTTTAGTGACATTGGTCAAGGGATAAAGTTGGAATCGTTTATGCTCAACTTGACAGGCAATTGGCAACTTGGTTTGATGTCTCAACAAAAGGACAACGCTGTGCTCCGCAGACGTATCAGCCTAGATTTCGTGCTCAAATTTCTGGACTGGGCCTTGTTCCTGTGATCTGACTTAAGAGACGCAAGTGCCACCAGTGAGCTGGCACTAGTCAAGAAATTGTGAACCCAGGTGCCCTGATTCTCCACACGTTTAAATTAGTAGATGGAAAACTGTGGGGCTGCTCAGCTCAGCCATCTTCTTCCACATTTGCAGCTTGAACTCTTGGTTGTTGTAGAGAGTAATTATCCTGTCAGCTATGTCCTGCCAGAGCATTTTTGATGATCCTTCCCTGGTCCGGGTGCCCTTGAATGCAAACCAGGCTAATCCTTCTTTGTCTCATCTCTAAGTGTGCCTGTATGCAATGTTGTCTCTAAGCTGTGCGGGTGTGCGGCGATCAGTAATATACCTCACAGGGAACAAACAGGCTTGCACACAAACTAAATTCCTTTAAGATGAGTGAATGCACGGCCACATGCCAATTTAAAAGGGACCGTGCAGAGCAACGAGCAGGCTGCGCACTGCAAACTGAGGTTAGAGGGAACATTGCCTGTGTGGGATTTGGGAGTCTCCATTGCACTGCAATTGTGTGCTGCTTTAATCCGCATTTTAAAAAAGCCTTCACGTGACTGCTGCATTTTACACTTCCTGTTTACTTCCTGCCCCAGGCAACCCTCTGTGGGGAAGAAAGTGAGCACGCCTGGAATATATATATATTTAAAAAATCATTCATAATGAATTTCAAGCGGGGATGGCCATGTGAAAGAAGTGTGCAGCATGTGCTACATCACATTCCTCCCCCCTCCAAATTACATCCTGCCAGGAATCCTCGAACCACTGCCACGCAAATTTCCCATTACAGAGAACTCCGAGAATTCACACTCAGTCTATTATCTGCAAAAGGATGTTATAAATTGCTTCATTTTCCAAAATGGACCTGTATGGATCTTTTGTTTGAATCCATTCAAATTGAGACAGTACATTGACGTACAATGGATTTAGTGTCACAAGCCTTTCAGCAGAAAAGATGATGAAAGAGGTGAGGAAATGTGCAGCAAATATTGAAGTGTCAGCCGAGATTTTATGCTGAAATCTCTGGAGTGTGTCTCAAAGCCGCAACCTTCTGACTCAGGCAAGCGCTACCAACAGAGCCACAGCCGACACTTAGGAAAATTCTCCTCAAACGGTGCTCCCGCACTGGCCTAGCTTTGTCGAAATGGCAATCAATCTCACTTGGATGACTTGCTGATTGGGTACGACATTTTGAGGCCCAGAGATGACACTATATGACTAATGAGATGTCGGTGTACTTGCAGCTGGTCTTACAGGAAAGGGGAACTGGGAATTAGGGCAGCTCAGGATCCTCTCTGTACCACCCCAAAAGTGATGTCACAATGGAGGGGATGGGCAACAGAAGCACCTGCCTCCCTAAAAAAAAAGCCAGGAAGAGGTGGAAACGCAACCGAGAAGGCCTTACATTTCTACCCTTCGGCCTACTTGAGTTGGATTTTGGCTCACCAAAGCCACAGAATTTCTACCCAAGGGCTTTCCCTGCTAGGATCAACCTGGAATGATGGGATGGAAATCAGATGGTTGTAAGGTTTCTGTGTGAAGTGAGGGTTGGCAGTCTCAATTCAGATTTTAGTAATCCCGCAGTGCAGAACTGCCTCTAATTTGACACAAAATAGTCAATTTTACTCAGTGAGGAATGGAGTTGGGAAAATGAAAATAAAAATTACACTGGTCCTTTTCGAAGGTTGGGGTTGATGCATGTTGTTGGAGCAAAGCAAAGGAAGGTTACTTTAGCATCTACATATTTCAATATACCCAACCTGAGAAACTAAAGTAAGAAGGATGTGTATTTGTATAATGCCTTTCATAACTACAAGACATCTCCAATTGCTTTACAGCCAATGAAATACTTTTGAAGCATAGCCACTGTTGTAATATAGGAAACCAGGGAGCCAATTTGCTCATAGCAAGCTCCCACAAATAGCAATTTAATAACGCCCAGATAATCTGTTTTTAGTGATGTTGGTTGAAGGGTAAATATTAGCTCGGAGACTGGAGATAACTGCCCCTGCTCTTCAAATTCGTGCCATGGAATCTTTTGCATCCGCCTAACAGCACCGACAGGGCCTCAGTTTAGTGTTTGATCCGAAAGATGAGATCCAAAAGATGGGAGTGCTTGGTGATAACTGGCAGTCATAAATGTCATGCATTCCGTTGCCATTGAGGTATCAACCCTCCCTTTGATTGATATTTTTTATGTGGAATGAAATATTATTGCCATTTCAGGAAACTGAAGGCGAAAAAAGCCGATAAATGTAAAGAGTTATGTCTTTAAATGCTGAGGTTGTCAGATATGAAAATCTTTTTAAATCGCTGATGTATTTTGTGTGACCAAAAGCATGGCTAGAAACTTTTAGAACTTCTGAACATTATTTCATCCTATTTTATTATTTTAAATGATAGTCTCCATTATGTAATTTTCTGGAGATTACTGAACATAATGTGGAGAAACATGGAATATGCGCCAATACATCCAGATGTACTTGAACAAAATACCAAAAAGTGCTGCAAAAAAGGTCCTCGAGACCCTGAAGGATTCAATTTGAAAGAAAATATGTAGTTCGTGCCATAGCGACAAACAATAGCTGACAAAAACGTTTCCTCCACTGAGCTCCTGTTACTTAGCAACCGAAGAGATAACAAGACTGTTGTCTATTGAGTGCAATAAGTAGCAAGGCACAAGAATATTAAAGAAAAATAGAAGTTTTTAACTTACGATGTGATAATTACAAGGCACGTGTTAAGTGTCTGACAGAAAGTCTGTTTAAGCTTTGTTGTCGTGTACTGTAAACGTGACAGGTATTTAAAGAGGGGTTACCACATCCTGAAGTTTCTACATGGGTTCTCCATGCATTGGTCGCCTAGGGAAGGTCTACACACAGCAAATAGTATCTGCTACCTGCAAAGTATGGAAGCATTACAAAAATGAAATGTTTACATAGGCCATTTGCATTATAAATGTGAACATAGGAAATTGTATCTGCTACCTGCAAAGTATGGAAGCATTACAAAAATGAAATGTTTACATAGGCCATTTGCATTATAAATGTGAACATAGGAAATTGTATCTGCTACCTGCAAAGTATGGAAGCATTACAAAAATGAAATGTTTACATAGGCCATTTGCATTATAAATGTGAACATAGGAAATTGTAATGGAAATGGAAAAATAAGGCCAGAATGTGCGACTTTAAAATGGGGACTGAATTCCATGTGCGCCTTGGTTCAAATCTCCCCAGTCTCTACCATCATTTCAGCAAATGTTGTATGAAGTTTTCTTTCCATTTCAATATTATGGGTAATTAACCAGTATCTGTTAAAGCTTGTGCTTGTTTTGAACCAGCTATTAATCAATAGTAATATTATGACTGCGGTGTTGCTTCCTAATGAGTATAAACTAGGAGTTTCCTCAAAATTGCCATTGAAACTTCATTAAAAGTGTGGCAGAAATCCCTTTAAACTGGTAAACAGTGTTTCCACTGCACACAGTCAAGTTAGTGAGGGGACTGGAAGCAGTTCTGAGAAAATTTCCAGTCATAGTGTTAGCTTCCAGAAATCTCATTGGTCAGCTGTAATCAAGTGGTAGTTCTGATTGCTCCTTGCTTGATTGACAGGGTTCTGGATCAAAGCTGGTCAAAGTGGGTTTCAGTTCATACAGTTCAGTAATGGCCACAACCTCAACAATTGGTCATAAGTCCAAAACACTGTATCTGTTGCACTTAGCTCTTAAGTGAGCATCAGTGCTAAAGCCCTCTACAAAGCCCTAGTTAGACCACACCTGGGGTACTGTGTTCAGGACTGGGCACCAAACCTTATATTGACCATGGAGGGAATGCAGCGTACATTTACCGGAATGATACCTGGACTCCAAGAGTTAAATTACAAGGAAAGATGACACAAACTAGGCCTGTAACAAACTGGAATTTAGAAGGTTAAGGGGTAATTTGGTCAAAGTTTGCAAGATATTAAAGGGAACTGATAGGGTAGATAGGCAGAAACTATTTCTGCTGGTTGGGAAGACGCGGACTAGGGGACATAGCCTAAAAATTAGAGCTGGGGCTTTCAGGAGTGAAGTTTGAAAACACTTCTACACGCAAAGGGTGGTAGAAGTTTGGAACTCTCTTCCACAAATGGCGGTTGATGCTGGGTCAATTGTTAATTTTAAATCTGAGATCGATAGTTTATTGTTATCCAAAGGTATTAATGGATATCGGACAAAGGTGGGTATCTGGAATTAGGTCGCAGATCAGCTAGAATCTCATTGGTGGAACAGGCTTGAGGGGCTGGACGGACTCCTCCTGTTCTTATATTCCAAAATTGTAAGCCCGATTTCCCCTTGTCAGGAATCTATACCACTTGGAGCCAACTTCTCTGCTTGTTCCTGAGTGTTTCTAGGGAAATAACTGTTGCTTCTGCATTATGATTGATCATACTATAACATCACTGACTCTCCAAGTGTGATGTAGAACATGTGTTGGTGATTTTTAATAGCTGCAGTGACATTTGGAGAATGTGAATAGACGCAGAGGCTGGTTTGGAGCATAGCCGAGCAAAAGAGTGCAATGTAACAGCCTTGGACCTGAGAACGAGAGTGTGGGCAATGCTTGATATTTAAAAAAAAAAATAATTGTTTGCTTTCTGCTTAACCACAGCACATTGAAAAATACAAATGAAGGAAATCAAAAGGGAATGGATGATTTAAAAAAAACCTTTCACAGATGTGTTATTTTGTACAAGTGTACTACACATACATTGTTCTGGCAGCAGTCGATTGATATAGCATTTATATTTTAAATAAATAGAGGGTATGTGGTGCAAAGCCATTTTTATCTCATAAATAAGCAGGACTGTTAATCACAAGCGCTAAAAATTACAGGTGAGTAATGATTTGTGCCAAGATAGTTCCTCATCACGTATTGTGTTTCTATCCCGTATCAGTAATCCATAATTTCCAGCATTTTCTGTTTTTATTTCAGTAATTAAAGATGAGGGTTAAAATTAATTAGAAATACTGATGCAGATCTTCTTGTTCTTGGTCAGTGACTAGAGGAAATCGAACGGGGCAGAGGAACCCAATCCAGCTTGTTTGACCATCCATTTAACTGAAGGTATGGAATATAAGGCCCTGTTGGGGGTGGTTGCTGCTCCCCATTTGGGACATGTGCCCCTCTTCATCTGATCGTCCCGTATTTGCTGTGCTCAGGCCATCCCATAACTTTAGGAGCAGGGAAAGGAAACTCCACCCTAATCATTTTAACCACGACATATGTTGACATGTAGGTTGTGGACTGGATGAGGGGGAGGGGTTCAGAAAGGGATGAAGTAACATAGTGCCTTACTACATCTCTCAGAAACATCCCAAAAGACTTCTAATACTATCAAGTACGTTGAAATGCTGTAAGATGTTGTTGGCAAATGTGTCTTTTCACATTGTCTTGTGTTCACAATTGCACCATCATCTCCATGGAACATGAGAGGATAATTAATAGAAAGGGCATCATTATACATTCATACATGCAGCTTAATGCAGACTTATGCCGAACGGATCATGGCCGTGACTCATTCCTGATCTTGGTCATTTCTGACCAATTAGGTCAGCACAAATAATATCTCCAGACCGCGGATGTGATTTTTTTCCCCCTCAGTGTTGCCACAGCTGAAGGTCACCAGTGTTTCATTTGACACTTCGCTGTGTTTCATTGCCATTGGCAATATATTTTTTAATGTTCACTGGTGACTGTAAAAGAAAAACAGCTGCACTGCATCTTAGCAGCAGCAGAGGAGGGCTGACGAGGCTTTTATTAAACATGACAAATTTCAAGTAATCACGGAGAATCAGCACAGTGACCAATCTTCTCAAGCAATAAGACGGCAGTGGGGCAATCCAATTTCTATCCATACAAAATTAATTCCAGCAGCGAATATTTTCCATGTCATAATTACATGCCATCAATTAGAAAACCCATTGGGATGTAGTGCCTCGCCCAAATGCTTCCCGCTACTACACTGCATTCTATTATTCTGCCCCACACCACCCGATTTTACACTACACATGCATCGTACATTTGCAGTTTACTGTATCGCACTGTCTAAAACTGCAGGCAAAATTCTACTTTAAAATTGAGTTGTAGATCTTAATTTTGTGAGAGCGACAAAAATGGAATTGAGCTGGCTTAATTGCACAGGCGCCGTCAAGCGTTATGTAAAGTTTTGAACTTAGGCTGATACTATGGAGAGAGTTGGGTGATGAATCACAGAGGGAATGGCCAATGGCAAGATCAGGAACCATTGAGTTATTACAGTTGTTTGATGCATTCTCCACCCGGGGTGACCCTAGATGTCTTTGTACCAGGAACTTAGTCTTTGCTCAGGATCTCAGTGAGGTTCTAAGCTTTGATCTTTGCAGAGTTTTGACTGCCCTTCTATCTTTGGAGCACTGCCAATAAAAGCATTAACCATTTATTTCAGATGGGTTAAAATAACAGAGAGAGGAACTTGATACAATGATATCATTCAGAGTAACTTCCAGGCTTATGTTAAAATATTTAGCATGAATAATGATGGATAATTATGAACGAGAAGATATGTTTTCATTTATTTTTGTATACACTAATATTGAAGACTTTAAATTAATTATTGGGATTTTGTAACAGGTTTACAGTCATTTCATATAAAATTTAACCTCATAGCGCCTTGAAATTCCAGGTTAAATATCTGATTGAAATAAACATTCCGGGCTGGATTTTGCGGTGGTCATGAAGGTGTTACGATCCACTTTGGGATCAACCAAACAAAACAATAGCTTTCGCCAAACACCCACAATGAAAAGTTGACAAGCAATGTTTCATCTTAGTATTGTATTTTAATTTAACGGTCAAATCAAAGTCAATGTGAATTATACATTATACAGTGAATACGACAAAGTTAGACCTTGCTTTATTCCAAGGCTGCCTGTTAGTGCTCCATGGTGAATGTTGACTGTGAGCTCACATATAGGCCAAGTCCAATATGCCCAAAGAACAGGGGAGGAGATGAAACTCCGACTGACCAAAACTCCAAAGACACAAAATGTCGAATGCTGCCACTACTATTCTCCAGGAAAATCTCCAAAATGTCACTCAGCTCCCACCTGAACAACTTTCCCCATTCAGTACTATTGACAGCTGCAGGC
Organism: Heterodontus francisci; assembly: GCF_036365525.1. Lineage (NCBI taxonomy): Eukaryota > Metazoa > Chordata > Chondrichthyes > Heterodontiformes > Heterodontidae > Heterodontus > Heterodontus francisci. The sequence continues at coordinate 25,922,457 of NC_090408.1, read as the reverse complement.
GAATGTCAATGTCCACACTAAAGGCAGGCATCCCAAAACAAACTCACAGCTTCACTAACCGACAACAATTCTGATGTTGATGGCTTTCCTTCAGATGTAACTGACGAAGAGGAAAATCTCCACCATAGCTTCTGAGTTCCGTCAGGATAGTGATTGAACTGAGAGAGAGGCCTTTGCCTTTCTTTTAAAAATGTTGTAACCTTTATTGCAACATTAAAGTACCAGATATTTCAGATGTACCTATTTTCATCTACCCAATGACACAAGACATCAGGAGTAAGGTAGAAGGGCCTCTAGTTACAACCAGAACATGTATCTGTTAATCTCTGTTATACCTATTGAATCTAAATTCCCTGTGTGTGCAGTCACTTATGCATTGACTACATAGCTTTATAGCATACTAACAATACGGAATTTCATCAGAATGGTGAAGCACTCGCCATTGTTACATCAGTGAAAGTGCCAGCAGCTGCAGGAGAGCTGTGCACTGTAGCGCACGCATCCCAAAGTTGTGATGGGCTATTCTGCGCTGCTGTGGAGGGTTCACCCTTTAACTCTGCAAGATTAACATTAACAGGAAAAAATGGTACTGGCGTGAATTAGGGCTAATTGCCCCCTTATAATGAACTTTACTCATCACAACATTTTAGGACTGGTGTTTTGAGATGGAAGGAGCTTTCTCGGTCAGTTTGTGAGTATTTAATGAGGACATTGATACCAGAAGGATGATTTAATTTTCATAACGGCTGTGCAATGAAATGATTCAACTTTCCTTAAATTTATTTATCTTCCTGACATGATTCTGAATATTTCTATGACTTTTTAAATGATTAAATGTACAAGGCCTTTCAACATAATTTTGATATCATTTATCTGCCTATTAAAATTACAGTTATATGACTTGCTAACATGATCCTGAATATTTATCTGACTTTTTAAGACTTAGCAGTTGGCAGGAAAAAAGACAGAGGCGCAAGGGGAGAGCCAACTGTGTAACAGCCCCGACAAACAAATTTTATCTGCAGCACCTGTGGAAGAGTCTGTCACTCTAGAATTGGCCTTTATAGCCACTCCAGGCGCTGCTTCACAAACCACTGACCACCTCCAGGCGCTTATCCATTGTCTCTCGAGATAAGGAGGCCAAAGGAAAAAAAAAGAAAAAAAACATATATTACTTTTTAGCATGATTCTGATATAATTTATCTGACTTTTAAAAATTTAATGTTAAACTTCTGACTTTTTAAAATGATTCTACTCATTTATCTGGCTTTTAAAAAATTTTTGTTCAAATTTCTATTCTGTTCACATTTATGTGACTTTAAAATCTTGTTTCCATGCATTTGACACTGTAAAAATGATTTTATTAATTTTTTAAAAACATTTTTGACAGGTTCTGTGGCCACGGTTTCCATTCAATGCATCATGTGCTCTGTCCTTTCCACCTGCATTATAGTACACTGCTGAACTATGCTGCGGCACATGTCATAAGGGAATCGTTCTGCCTTCCTGGTGAATTCTTATCAAGAGCATCATGTTAACTAAGTGGGCACTGCTGACCCTGAAATATGGGCTTCTGGTGAGCTAGTAAGGGTCGGAGTATCTCACACAGATAAATAGCAAAATGGGAAAAGCAAACAAAAGACATCTCAGACATTGGCGGGATTTTACAATGGAACAAACTTTTTTTTTTAACTTTTTCTTTCGGTCTCTTATCTCTCTTAATCCCATCTTTCTTTCCTTCCCTTTAATTTGCTTTCTATACATGATTTGTCATTGAATTAATTATTCTAACTGACACTTCCTGGTTCAGACTCTGCGTGTCTCAGTAAGGATTCTTCAACCTGATTGGTTGAGGAGATACAGTTGCTTGCCCTGATCACTCAGATCCTAGATCCACTGTAGAGGGGGCTGCACTGAAAGGACTCTCTAATCGCAGCAAATTCCAGTGTAGCTGTAAGGAACAGTGCAGCTGGGTGCAACATCTGGCCCATTGTTGTAATAGTTGCAGTTGGACATCATGACAAGTATTGGCTACTCCAGTCACAGCCAAACACTTAATATTTTCGTTTCAAATTTATTTTAAACATACAGAATGATTTTATTTTTAACATTTTGCTTCATTTTTACTCTATAGGATATTTGGCTCTTATCGCGGGAGACAATCCATATCAATGCACATGCAATTAATCTCTGTGCAAACCATGTTTTAGTTCCATCCCTTCCATGCATATGAATTGAGGATGCCCATGTCTCTGAGTTTCCCCTGTGGAACCCGACATTGGTCGCTGGCTTTTTCTGCTGCCTTGTAGCTCAGTCGGTCTAGCAGTTGCTTCAGCCTTTCTGGGCTGAGTGCCTTGTGCTTTTGTGCTGATTCTGCTTTGATCAACCTGTTGTGCTGCTGGTATCCACAGGGTGGTGCTCTAGCTCCTCTGCCACTGTGCAGCCGCTCCACTGCTTGCTGAATCTCATGACTTGTCATTCTCTGGTGACCAAGGGGGAAAGGGGGAGCAGTGATTGTACCCCAAGGTTTTTTTGACATCCTGGCAAAAACAATGGAAACTATGAAACTTCTGGTCGATCATGACTTCAGTATTTAGATTTTTTTGAATGGATAATCTTTCTGGAAGGCTATCTGTGGTGAAACTATGTTCACATGACTACAGAGACCCATCATAGTTGTCCATTATTAACAGGCTTCACTCTTATAATAGGGCCACTGTTTTAATGATGCAGTCGAATAGATGACAAAAGTTAGTGACCAGCATAGACATTCCCATCTGCTTTGTTTGGAATTATCAGAGATCCTCAGGATATTATTAGACAATAAAACATGTATAACTTACTCATCAGCCTGCTCACTTGGTAACCCTCTCACATCTGAGTCAGTAGCTGTGGGTTCAAGCCCCACTAATTACAATGATAATCTAGTAGCGTACTGAAGGAGTATTGCATTGTCAGGGCTGCTCTTCTTTAGAGAAGGAATTAAAATGAGGCGCCATCCGTCTGTTTCTGATAGTTTGGTTGCAAAGGCGTGTAAGGGGAAATAATTGTGTCCAGTTGTAGAGCTTATTAGTAGAACTAGGCTCATGCGACTGTCTCTGTGCCTGCAATGGCTGGTCTGCTGTTGGTTCTGGCTGGGGTGTAGGTAGGAGGCTATGTAGAAACTCTAGAAAACTAAAGCTTCTTATTAAAGTCACTGCTAGAGTGTACTCGGTCTACCTTGCAATATACCTAAAATATTCCCAGTTTACTTTGCAAAGTAACTAACGTGTACCCAATCTAGTTTACTCTGTACCTAGAATACATTTCTAGGCATATTTCTACATTTCTAGAATAGCATTTCAGCTATGAAGAGAGACTGAAAAGGCTAGGGTTGTTTTCCTTGGAGCAGAGAAGGCTGAGGGGAGATATGATTGAGGTATCCAAAATTATGAGGGGCATTGATAGTTTAGATAGGAAGAAACTTTTTCCCTTAGCGGAGGGGTCAATAAACAGGGGGCATAGATTTAAGGAAAGGGACAGGAGGTTTAGAGGGGATTTGAGGAGAAATGTTTTCACCCAGAGGGTGGTTGGAATCTGGCACGCACTGCCTGAAGAGATGGTAGAGGCAGGAACCCTCACAACATTTAAAGAAGTATTTAGATGAGCACTTGAAACGCCATAGCATACAAGGCTATGGGCCAAGTGCTGGAAAATGGGATTAGAATAGTTAGGTGCTTGATGGCCAGCATAGACACGATGGGCCGAAGGGCCTGTTTCTGTGCTTATGACTCTATGACAATGAGTCCCAGCCCAAAACTGCTTCTTTCCCTCCACCTTTGAATCCACACTGTTACTGTATCTTCTGACTACCTATTTGACACTGAATCCTGAATGAGCCAGAATGTTTTTCAGTTCAACATCATCAAGACAGACGCCCGAAACGTTAACTCTGCTTCTCTTTCCACAGATGCTGCCAGACCTGCTGAGTGATTCCAGCATTTCTTGTTTTTGTTTCAGATTTCCAGCATCCGCAGTATTTTGCTTTTACCATTCTGATTAGCTCCTGTTAGAAACTCTGTACCTCAGCTTCCAAAAATTCATCTTTCTCCTTGCCTGCTTGCTCAGACTGAACCCAATGATGTAATATCTCTGTGTTCCGTTGGACCTTTAGTTGAATTTCAAATTCTACATCTAGTTCAATGCCAAGACTGCTTATATCCTGTTCCCAGACATGGCCGACCTATGTCGCTACTGAAACCTCATTGCTGATGAAATCCCCATTCATGCCCTCATCATGTCAAGCCATCATTTTTCCAGTGGTCTCCTTACCAGCCTCCCTAACTCACCTCACACAAACTCCAACTCAAGAATCCTGAAGCCCATATCTTACGCTGCATAAATCCTGTGCACCAATCCCCTCCCCCACCCTTGTAGATCTCAACTTGTTCCATGTTCTCCAGTGCATCAAGTTTCAATTTTTTGCCTTCACCTTCAAATCCTGTTTTGGCTACTTCCATCCAACTCCTATAGTCTTCTCCAAACCTAGATCCGACCACACACCCTCTGCTCTTCCCCTTTGCCTGAGCTCCACCACTGTTGGCAGAGCCCTCAGTCTCCATAGCTTTGGACTCTGGATTCTCTTCCTTAACTTCTTCATCTTGCTGCCTCTCTTCCTACTCCTTTGACCATTCTTGAATACCTCCCCTGATTTTGACCCGGACAAAAGGTGCAGTGTGTTTTCAACACATGATATAAATGCAAGCTGTTACTCTAAGCCTAGACTGCTTCCAATCTCATTTAATATAGAATACTCCTGATCTAGTTTGTTATGCGCTTAAAACAATGCCAGTTTCTCCAGTGTGTTATTGATAGGTTACCATGCAAAGTGACATTCTCTCACCTGCTTGGAGTTTCAATGTGATCTAAGTGCCGTTGTGTTCGAGAACTACAATCAGCTCTGACAACTCTCCTGACTTCTTTCCCATTTGGACTGTTCAGATATTACATTGCAGTCGAATGGTTGGAATTGAACTTGCTATTTCCTGTCCTCTTCCTCATAAGGTCCAGATGTCTGATTTTTAAGCTAATCATTGTGTATGTGCAAATATCCCACTAAGGTGTCATTAAAGTAAACTAAACACAACCAAAGCAGTTTAGACTGAAAATGCAATGAAACTTAACCAATGTATTGAGATGAAAGGTAAGCGCATTTTTGTATAATTATAACTCACCCAAGTGGTTCTGCTGGTTGCTAAGTTACACCTAATACAATTGTGCTGGGTAGATAAACACAGATCTGTGAGCTGCACAAGTGTTCGTAGGTGGAGCCATGCCAGTGTCAGGTTACCAGGCAACAAGATAGTAAACAAACCAGCAGCAGAACTTGGCAATACAAACTTTTTAGGAAAAGAACCTCAGAACATGTCTATTCCAGACATGGAAGAGCAGCAAAAACTGAACAATATTTACTATAAAAGTAAATGTTCCCAAAGCCAGTGTGCAGGGACAGCTGTAAAACAGTCCATGTGGCTCAGTTGATAGCACTGTCACCTTTGAGTCACTATGGACTTGAGTACACAATTGAGGCTGATACTTCAGCACCGTGCTGAGGGAGTGCTGTATTATCAGACATCTGGCCCCAGTCTTTACTGGGGTGGGATTTCCAAATTGTGGGGAGGCCCTCTGGTCATTTAGGTTTCCCCAAATGCTATGGAAGTTTGACTCTACCGTATTTTTTTTTTAACAGCGGGATCCCCACCAGAAGCCAGCCTGATTGGGCAGGCTTGGCTCCCTTTCAACTGGGGAAAACTGTAGCAGAGGCCACAGCCCAGGAACGGGTAGGTTCATGCTTCTAGGCTTGAGATCATGAGGGGCTTGTAGGGTTAGGGGATGACTGTGGGGGCAGTGGGGCGGTGGTGGAGACAGATCAAGAGCAGAGATGGCGGGGGTGTCGATGATAGTGGAGGGGGTTGTTGGTAATCACAAGGATGTCAGTGATATTGTGTGGTGGTGGGGGGGGGGGGGGAGGTGGTGGGGGGAGGTCTGATTGTGGGGTGGGTCCGATTGCAGGGAGGGAGGCAGTTAGCTTGGAGGCTAGGAGAAAGCATTGCTCCTCCTCCTGGCCCACAAACACTGCTGGAAAATCTCAAACCTCTGCTGGGTTAAAACTGGAAGATAACATCTGAGGCACACAGCTTCATCAAATGCATTGCTCCACAGAGAGCTGGCATGGACTTGATGGGCCGACAGGCCTCCTTCTGTGCTGTATGTGACTCTATGAACAACCCGCCTCCTGGGAGCAGGTTGGTTGCCTGCCCATCCGTCCTGCCTCTGTTAAAGCCAGAAGTGGGCAGCTTTGAGGCACGTTGGGCTTGGTTTGAGATTTCTAAACACTTTTACATCCCATCGAGCCCAAACCCATCAGTACTTGGGCGGTTAAAATTCCTCTTGCTATTTATTGGGTGAGATGTTAAACTGGGATCCAATCTGTGTATAAATCTCCAACTCTTTAAATTGATGGTAGAAAAATCATTTCAAAGCAGAGTCAATTTCTGATATTGCTCTCCTACTGGGTAAAGTTCACCACAAGGAGTGCAAAGTTGAAAGGTTAGCCCGAGCACCTTGCCATGTCTCTCAGGATGACCATGTCTTTGTTAAGTGACAAATGCTCAGCCATTTTGTGCATAGCAGAGTTTTACAAACAACGGTGAATGGGTGGATGGGTAATCTGTGTTTGGTGGTATTACTTTTATCAGAATTGCTTCTAAGTGCAGCAGTCAGCATCTCCACTTCACATTCCATGTTAAATTGTCCAATTATTTGCAAGTAAATTTATAAGTGCATTTATAAGTAAAGCAGACATTCTGTTGTAAGCGGGAATAGATGTGACAGTGAAGAGTAAACAAGGCCTTGGCAATGACATCATTAGGATCTTCCAGACTATACTGCTGATTGGTAAAATATGTATTAGCAAAAACACAGCACTGTATTGAGTTACAAAACATAATCACATAAGCAGATGTAAGGTTGCAATAATTTTAACTATTTATTGATATAAAATTTATTCAAGTATATGTTTTAGTTATTCTGTGAAGTAACGTAAAGAAACACTTTGGCATGGACCTGTGGAAATAAAAGTATCAAACACAAATATGTATTGGCGAGGAGATTTGTATAAACTGATATATGACACCATTAACACTTCTAATGTAAATTCATCTTTCTGATGCACGATATAGCTTGAAAATACCTTTTTATTTCACAAATATCTGTAGTCTGATTGGCATGCCATTCTCTTGGACAGTGATTGCGCCTTCCAGAACAGTGTTAATCGACATTGTGACACCACTCTACGTGGAAGTTGTATACAGAAATGTATAAATAAATGTATATGTGTGATATCAGCAGAATACACAGCAGGTCAAGGTGATTTAGGAAACATTAACCACTTGCAAAGCAGCTGAAGTAACTCATTTATATCTATGAGTTGAGTCATTACGTCTGTGAGTTACATGACATTGCCCCCGACAGGTATTCTCTAAGTAATTTATTCATGACTTTGTGACTCATGAGTTGCCAGGTTTTCCTCACTGAATATTGCACTGGTCTCAATTCTGTCCCTTCGCTACTTGGGTGCCAAATAGCCTTTCAAGGTATAATTACATAACATTAGATTGGCTGAATAATAGTTTGAGTGATTGATGACTGTGTTCCCGATCAATAAAATTAGAACCATATTCCTGTGACTCATTTTTCTGGAGAATAATGAAACTCTCTGAAATTAATCCATTTCTCTTCACAGGCCCAGATCCCAAACCTGGTAGATGGCACTCCTCTCAATGTTCAGCATTATTTGTTACACTGTACTGAAATCATTTCATATTTTGCCTTCCCTTCACTTTGCGGTTCTGAAGTACAGCGGCTCTCCTTTGGCGTTATGTCTTTATGGTGCAGCTCAATAATCAGAACGTAAATGGCCGTCCCAAGAACTCCGCCAATCATTGGTGCGATGACAGGAACCCACCACCATCCATCGCCAGCCCTGTGTGGACAAACAGCAGGTAAATATTAAACACAGTGTCGGAGTGTTTCACTCATCATTGTCACAATACCAGACTAATTTCATGGCCTGTTAGAATCTGACCATTACTGTACGTTATATTCACACAGCTATTGAGGTTCAGTGATATTCAGAAGAGTGAAGTTTGAGTGGTTTATAAACACTGTGCAAATCCTCAATATTAGGTTACACCACTGGCTCATTTCGTGGTATCTATAATTTCATATCTCCTGATCTCTGGACCTGTGTTGGATGCACGTTTATAAAGAACACATTTGCTCTTTTGCTACACCAACGCACAGGAATTCTTACCCCAGTATTTTTACAAAACAGCTTACAACTCAATTAGAAAACCCTGGAGTGTGTCATCGGAAACTAATGACTAACAATCTCTAATTTTGACAAAGTTCCAAGCTCACCGATGTTCAATTTATATCTAAAAAATATTCCATCATTTCTGCTACCTATGTCTCTTTCTCCAGCCTGGTCAAGTCTCCCTTCCCAGGCTCACTTCCTGACCCTGAACTCTCTTACACTAGTGTCTCTGGCCAGTCCAGACAAACCATGGCAACGCCTGTACCAATCAGAGTCCACTTGCCAACCAATCAGCACTCTCTTCTCATATAGTATAAATTTGTTGCTTCCCTTACATTGGTATTCTTGTGAATTGTCCTGATGAGTGCAAGATGAAAAGCTTGGACAAAATGTCTCTGTTTTCAGCAATACTTAAACCTATGTTCTTGATTCAGATGAACGACCCTCTCTGATGCAGGGAAGCTTTTCAAACTTGTATCCAAACCTATTTTTTATGGCTCACAGCAGCCTCCACAAGCTGGAATTTCCTCATGTCACTCATTTAGTAGAAAGGATATGAAGCAGGGAACACCAGTTTTGTACACATATTCCTTTTGCTAAAATCAATGAGCAGAAGAAAATGTATCTTCCAGGACAGGGTTTACAACACTCTGCAAACTGTACATATTTGTATAACACAGCCTAACCAAATGGCATCACATGACATCTCCCACTCACCTGCCCTGTAGCTTTCTCTGCATTAAATTGGCTCACCAAAGCAGCCAGAACTATGGGATAAACAGAAAAATAGGATCCCACTCTGTACAAATCTGTGCAGCTCATTACCACACTACAATCCGCTAGTGGCATTGTTACTCATGTTATTTTGTTGTGTTGGTGAGCTCAATCAATATAAATTTCAGCAGGTTCCTCCATCAACATATACTGCTGAGCAATCTTACTGTTCCAATATTGCTCTTTATATGGATGTTCAGATTTCTTGCTGTTTTCAGCTGTGTTTCAGTCTCCTGGGGTAGATCCTGTATGTAGGCCGTAGTTGCCCTTATTGCTATAGAACAAGCATAGGCTGCACGTGAGCGATGAAATGCAGCAACCAATTTATGCATAGCAAGATGCCGCAAACAACAATGTGATAATGACCAAATTATCTGCTTTAGGTCTTGGTCGAGGGATAGAACTTAACCAGGACACCGGGGAGAACTCCCCTGACCTTCAAATGCTGTCATGGGAACTTTTATGTCCAACTGAGAGGGCAGAGGAGGCCTTGGTTTAAGCTTTCATCCAAAGAATGGCACCTCTGACACTGCAGCACTCCGTCAGTACTGCGTTGAAGTACAATAGCAATTCAGTGAACAGCACGGTTTCCAAGACAATAGTTATTAAATTAGGTTTCTTTTTAATAAAAACGCAATTTTCTGGTAAAATTACAAATTTGCATTGTTGCACATACTGTGGCAGCAAGTCACTGTGAATTGATACTTAGCATCCTTGTTAGAGTAATCTGGGCAATGCGCCTGAGATGTATTGAAAAAAAAAACACACATCACTAGCAATGCTGGTTTTTGTGGTCTGAACGCAAATGAGCGTTCTGGCTTTCTCTGAAGCTCAGGACATCACCACGCTTGCATGGTCACAGTACATAGTGCCTCGTTCTGTTATGCATCAAGTATAACCTGGCATGCACACATTCTGTTTATCGACCAGCACATCAGGTATCGAAGAATAGATATAATCAGTGCGTGCGTTGCCAGGTTAAACAAGCCTGAGGAGCGGAGCTTATGTCAGTTGTGGCTGTGGTGCAGCTCATGCTATCATCACTTGCAGTATATTCTGGAGCATAGGCTGTCACCAGTCTCCCTATGCCAACATAGCAGATGGCACCATATGGTATCCTTTAATCAGAAACTTCCTCAGTATTAAATGTATAATTAATCATTTGTCCTCATCCCTCCTATGGTCAGCTGGGAATTCATTTTGATTCCAAGGTTAGTGACAGGATGCCACGTTCTGCTCCAGCCCATACTAAAATTCTGAATGGGAGGGTGAGGGAGAGTCACACAACTGATGAAAGTCGGAAAAGGAAGGTTGGTATAGGGGCATCTGCACAGTGATTCTGAAGTTGATCGGGAGAGGGCTGAACCGATTGTATTTTTCTCAGTTGACTAATTTTAGGGAAAAACTAGGCAGGTATAAAGCTGGAATTCCCAGGATTCTACTCATATTTGCTCTTTGACTCAAATTAGAAATCAGAGGAAAACATATTCCCAAGAGGATGTTCCCAGTCATGAGAGAGGACTTCTTGGGGTAGGTGGCAGGGGGAGGGGTGGAAAACTTACTAAACTCTTCTGGATCAGGAAGCACAATTGATGTGAGTCAGTGACTTATCAGATCTGGTTCTGTGCAGTGAGAAGCCCTGGAAAGTAGAATTAAAGCATAGAGTTCGATCTGTAGATCCCTGGACGATAGCTCAGGCTAAAATACTGAAATCTTAGAAAGACTTTATCACTTGCCAGGGTACTAATTAAATAAGGAAGGAATTTGTTTTGTTTCTAAATGTAAAACATGGTTAGCTGCAGGATTGATATATTGTAGAAGTGGAGAAAGGGAAGTCCAGAGTAGGGGCACTTACACAGTTGGGTTCTGAAGCTTTTAGGAAGAAGGTGGAACCACTTGCGCCCTGGGGACATATTTTGCTTTGTTAATTTTAGGGATTTTAGCTGGAAGCTGGCTCTGCCCAAAAACCTGGCCAAGCGCCATGACAAAGTAATGAACACTTCAAGTTTCTGCCAATTACACCTGTTTTTGACTGTTCGAGGTGGCTCTTCAAATTAGGCTTTTTTTTGTAGGCGCAACGTTACTACTGGAATTCTCAATTGTCACATACCTGAAAACCTCAAATCCCCATCCAGCCACAGCTGTAAAGAGCCTGGGTCCGAGATCACGAGCTGGGTTTATAGGACCACCACAGTTGAAGCCCATTGCAAAACTGATAACCATGAGGATCAGGCCAATCACCACTGGCTCCAAACCTTTGGGTACACAATCATTCTTCGAGTCCAGAATGGCCAGGATAGAGAAGAGCAATGCAGCAGCGCCCACAATCTGTTCAAGACAGAAAGCAAGTTTCATTAGTTTTATTGATATTTGTCACTTGCTTAACATCATTTACATTTTCATTTTTTTTCAAGACATTATCAATTCACATGGAAAAATATATATTCTACAAATTGAATTTCCTGTTTTTTTTCTCATGATTTTAAAACATGATGCAAGCTGTTTTGGTTCCTTTGAGGAGATGTAATTAATTTGACAATATAGGTTGCAATGAATGTTCATATTTTCAATTGTACCTTTGAGAAGTGTAAAGCTTTGACTGACAGATGGAAGTTGATAGAACTGGTTTTGGGAAATCATTGGAGAGTTCTGTCAGGGAGAACAAAGCTCGAGTCCGGAGAATAAAATGGGTTACAGGAATTTTTGCACCACAGGTTAAATTTATTTCATGATCCCACTGGCTCTGTGTTGATAACATGTACTCGAATTTAATGTTAGTATATACTTTACTTAAGTGCGAGAGACACCATAATCAGGTGACAACATCAGACTTATAAAATAACTAATTGAAAATAAGACATTGCATCTCAAAGCGGGCATGGTACAAGTGAAAACATCTGTGTTTGGTAGTGGTAAATTCATTCTCGTAGTTTTTAGGTGCTTGGCCTTTGTGTTGAGGAGTTTCTTTAATCAGTGATTCTCTTTGTTTAGCTTATCCTTGTGTTGGTATGTTTCTTATTTCCTCTTGTTACATAGCTCCCAGCTTTGTTGGAAAATTCAAGGGCAACTTAAGGTTTTTCATTGAATTTCTCACATCTCACTAGGCTCTGCTGTGTTTAAGAGGGTAGTTGACCAACTCTAAGGCTTCCAGCTTAGTAACACTTCACCTAGTTACTAGGAAATGTGCAGTTAAGGTCATTCCTGTAACCCAAATTGCAATAGTTTACATAAAGCTGAAAGCGGCAGGAGATGTGGGATTAGGCTGGGTTTTTTTCCTCTGGCTGGTGCAGACATGATGGCCTCTTTCTGTGCTGTAACCTTTCCATGATTCTATGTGCAGCAATGGCCCAGTGCAGACACTCTGGGGTTAATTCTCGTCTTCACCATTGGGCAGGAGCAGGGCAGTAGTGCGATGAAAATTCACCCAATTCCCACTGCCAAGCTGGCCGGTACCATTTTGAAGGGGTTTTGAAATGGGCGGCCTAGGGACACACTGGAAACAGGAGAGCACTTCATTAGCCATCCATAGATATGAACTACCAATGGGGTACTATGTGCTGCGTATGCTGCACCAATTGCAAATAGGCAGCCTAACTAGCGGTTGTTAAAGCGAGTGCTGCAGGGCAACCAGAAACGTTTGACAGTTTGTAAATCATTTTTGTAGGTTTGGGAAGAGCATTAATGCTCCTCCTAATCCCCACCACTGTAAGGGCTTCTTAGCAGTGGGTATGAGCACACCCTGCTATTCCATTATCAAGGAGGAGGAAGAGGAACTGGACAGGCTGAAGCAAAAGAGAGTCTGGAAACATTCAAGGAGGCTACAGCCCACCAAATGTTACATCTCCCCTCGGAAAATACAGGCAGCACAAGCCATATGTGAGCTTTTATTAAGCAGACGTTTATAAGAAGAGTGCACTTCATTCAAGAGGCAATAGAGCAGCTCTGTCACGTACTGAATGATGAATTGCAGCCGCACTTATCTTCCTGTACTGCTCTCTGGCTATGAATGTAATCACTGCATTCAATCTTATTTCATGCAGCCGTGGATGCACTCGACAGTATGGGCTTGCATTCCTCTGGCCACTGATGCCCTTTACAGCTGCACTGGCAAACTGACACTTGATGTCACTGCAAGACAGCAAAAATGCAGGGTCATCGACTTTTATAAAGGTGCCGACTTCTCCAAGGTCCAGGTTGCAATCTATGGCACCAATGTTGTTTTGTGGGCTCCTACAGTAAACATCCTCAGCTACTTCAACAGGAAGATCCTCCACTTGGCCAATGTACAGACTGAATGTGACAACATGCAAAGTATGTTACATGTCAATCTCCAATAAGTTGGAAGGTGTCAGGATACCCTCATCCTTCACAATTAAACCCTCCCTGACCGTTTCAAGGAAGAATATTACAACAGATGGCTTCTGATTACAAATCCTCACCCCCTGCTCTCATGGAAAAGGACCACACTAGGAGTAGCCCTAGTAGTAGCTGGGGAGCACTATAATGAGGAATATCATCAAGAGATCCATTGAGTCTTAAAGAAATGCTATCACTCCCTCAACAGGTCAGGAGGCTCTCTGCAGTATCTCCAGATCATGTCGCATGAATAGTAATTGGCTGCTGCGTCCCTCACAACTTCATCTTTCAAGAAAAGCTGTCATTTGATATTGCTGGTCAGGAGGTCGTGCCTCTGTTGGAGCCTGAACGACGTGCCGGAGACCATCATAATAGCCTGCTCTCAGAGGACTCCTCAGTGACTACTGCAAAGGGCATCAGAGCACATCTCATCACTGCAATCTTCTCTTCTGTGTAACACAGTCTATCTTTGACACCACTGCCTTTCATCCTTCTCTTCAATTTTCCAATAAAGGACCATTCCTTCAATTGACTACCCATCCTACACCATGGCAGCACATCAGCCCTCTTTGTCCTTACGTAAATGTGCCAATATTCATCACCTGGGTGAATGAGCCAGTGCCACATAAATGCATCTTTTCCTGTAAGGCTCCAACATATGTGAATAGCAAAGTACACATTCTATTTTAGTACAACAACTGGACACAGACCAACCTATTCTTTCCTAACACCATGCTTCCCCATGGATCTTTCTCTCACCTATTCTAGTACTTCTTCTGGATGCAACTTGAGGGCCAGGATTGCGGGAGGTGGTTGGTTTCTCATGCTCTAGAAAAGGGTAATGGACTGAAATGACCCTTGTCTCTGCTGGAGGGACGCTGCTGCTGCCTGAATTTCTGGTGCTTGCTCTGGGCTGCCTAGTACTGTCTCCCATAGTGCACCGGCATTTCAGTCTGAGGGGGAAGGCTAGAGGTGCTTGCAGCTGTCCCGAGAGACACAGAATCAAGCAGGTGGGCTCGAGTCATTACCATTTTTTTGGGCTCTGGAAATGAGGCCTCACTGATCAGGGGAATGCTTGGTCTAAAGGTTGCTGAGACACAGTTAATCATGATCTGGAAGCCACAACGCAGGGTGCTCTGTATTCTCTCTGCTATTACCACCAGAGCTGTGGTCTGTGCTATAGTGAAGGTAGAGGCACCCATAGGTCGCTGGTCATTTCTTAGCTGAGGGTCTGCTGCAGATTCCAGCGAAGCTGCCTCACCGTCCACTCATTCCTGAAACGAAGACAGAGCTTTTGAGACGTTTGCGGCAAAGTGCCGTAGACTTTAGCGCAACGCTTGTCAGTTGCCGCACATCCTCCGAGACTGGTCTCAGTCCCTGCATGTAGGCAAGATGTTTCTTGAACGTCCCTCTTTTCAGGTGAGTACCTGAGAGTTCTGGATCCCACAACTCTGAAGACTTTGGCAGCCTTCACCTCAGCCTCCACTGGGAAGGTGGCACTTCCTCGCCCACTCTCAGTCCTCCAGCTCCCTCATGCTGTGTGCTGCACCCACACTAATACTATATAACTGCCCCCGGATGGAAGTAACTGAACTGGTGCTTGGGTGTGAGTAAGCATGTGCCTCAAAAGATAACATTGAAAGAGTTGGGGCAAATGAACATGGTGCAGGATCATGTTCCAGGGACTTCCGTGGCCGAGTACTCATCATTCCCCTCTTTATCTTCACCATTATAATCGATGAAGAAGAAATGCCTTCCCTGGTGCTCTTCCTCTTCATCATCTTACACCCTGTTATCATCTTTTGTTCTCGTGGTGGTGATGGATCTGCAGGAAATGAGGGCACAATTTAAGAATGCTAGGGTGACTGTGTATCTGTTCGGTCACTAACCTAGCTCCAGTGGTTTGCCATCGGCCATGGCAAAAGCAGAGTGCGTCCTCTCAAACTCCATTTTTTCCTCCTCTAGGGTGTGAGGGGATTAAGGATGGGGATGTCCCTCTTTATGGCCCACCTCTGATGAGCATTGGCTCCCTTTTCCCCTGCAATAAGATAGAGTAACTGAGGGGAAGACCAGCAGCTGAGAAGTGTGTACTAAGTGACATGGAATTGCTGAAGGGAGAGATATGGATAAAGGGGTTTTAGGGCTGTACACATAAGAAATTGCTGTCAGGGGAGATGGGTGGACAAAGTGCAAGATACCGAGTTCAGGCCTCCCTTAACCAGAGTGCATCGTGAAGGGTTAGTAATGCATGTGTGCTTTAAAAGGTGTGCAGGGTGGGCAAGGAAGAAAAGGAGGAGTATCCAATCTGTTACCATGTCTGCCCTGGCGAGGTTGTTGAACTTCTTGCAGCACTGCTCTGCAGTCCTGGAGGTGAGGGCTCGTTGCCAGTGCCACCTCCCTTCAGATGGAACAAGTGATATACCCGGCTTGCTGGCACACACAGGAATTTGTCCCTTCTGATTTCAGTTTCTTCGATGTAGGCTTCGAGTTTTGAGTTGGTAAAGTTCCATCCTCATCTTCACAAGACTTAGTTCTTGAAAAGTATGATGAAAAGATTGATGAAAGTTCCAGCAAAGTTCTGAGAACTTAGTGAGCCAAGCTCTGTTCCTTCCTGTCTTTGAGGCTCCCTCCACCACTTAGCCCCCCCCAGTCCCGGTGCTGTAGTGTACAGGCTGAACTGTCCTTTTAAAAGCTACATCCCAGTTTCCATGCACTGCAACCGAGTTACCCCATTTTATATACCAATGACTACTCCAATAGGTATTCATATCAGCTCATTCAGGAAACTTTTGTGTAGCTTCCTGTCCAAGTCAACAGTGTGTGTAAATCTCTTTTTTCATTGGCTTAACATTGGCACAAGTTACTGTGAGGAAATTTACCCCCCCCCCCCCCCCCACCATGTGTCACCTCCTCAGAAATTTGTTGGTAAATGCATCACTTGGGGGTGGGGGTGGGGGTAACTAAGCCACACAGATGGAGAAGGTCCCTGATTTTATCCTTGGTGAATAATCACAGCAAAGAGCTTGGTGGAAAGAAACCCCTTACCATAAAAGGTGGGCATGAGTTGCTCACAATCATCTTCCCTCTATTCAAAATGTGAGCAGCTTGTGCCTGATTGTGTGTTAAGGGCTTCCATCCCAACAAACTCTTGCACTCCAGCACTGAAGAAGAAATTCTACCCCAGGAGACTGAGGCTAAAGAAGCATGGAAAGAGGATCTTTGAAAAATGCAGTTGAAATTTATAATCCAAACCACATGCCACATTAATATTAAGTGAAAGCAGGACCTAGAGCAAACATAAGACCATATGGGACAGAAAAATTCTTCAATAACTGCACACAAGCTGGAATTCATGTAGAACTTTTATAAAATGTGAATAAAAACCATCATCGTTCAATCAAACATAAGGCACAGGACAAAGAAAAGATAAAATAAGCTTCTTATTTAAGAGAATATTAAAATGATTTGCAACAATTATGAAAAATGATAGTTAGAGTGTAAAATATTTAAAAGTTAAATTAAGTAGTTATTACCATACAGCATATAAATATGAATAAGAAACATACGATAGCCCAATGAAAATACGCTGAATTATGTAATAAATAGGCATTGTGGCACATTCCTGGAGCTGCAATTGATTGAATTCCTTCCAAAGTGAATATTGGTCAATTGGACAAGGTACTTGAAGACCTTGTGTTAGTTTTAGTTTTAGTGATACAGCACTGAAACAGGCCCTTCGGCCCACCGAGTCTGTGCCGACCATCAACCACCCATTTATACTAATCCTACACTAATTCCATATTCCTACCACATCCCCACCTGTCCCTATATTTCCCTACCACCTACCTATACTAGGGGCAATTGCTAATGGCCAATTAACCTATCAACCTGCAAGTCTTTTGGCTTGTGGGAGGAAACCGGAGCACCCGGAGGAAACCCACGCAGACACAGGGAGAACTTGCAAACTCCACACAGGCAGTACCCAGAATTGAACCCGGGTTGCTGGAGCTGTGAGGCTGCGGTGCTAACCACTGCGCCACTGTGCCGCTTTTCAGTACAAGTTGAGATTGATGCTGAGTCATCTGCTATTATTTTAAAAAATGATACTGGAAAATTGGATGAATCAGATTTGGATGATCATTTTGAAGGATGGTTGCATGATTGATGTATCCTTGAAGAAGTTTCCCTTCACATCCAAAACTATGGAAAATGGAATAAAAACAAGAAATGCTGGAAATACTCAGCTGGTCTGGCAGCATCTGTGGAGAGAGAAGCAGAGTTAACGTTTCGGGTCAGTGACCCTTCTTCGGAAAAGGGAAGATCTGTTCCTCCAAGTTTTTGTACTTTTGTGACTTTGCTGATTGCATCTGGATGAGGAGAAGTAGGAAGGTTGTGTGTACTCTCTTTCTCTTCTGTTATCTTTTTGCACACCCTCGACATTCTGTATCCTCTCTGTGACAGCTGGTGTTCTAGTGACTGACAATGCTGTATCAGAGCAATGCTACATGTGGCCGGACTCTCATTATTAATTTTGCACCATAGTGCAAAACTCATTTACGTAATTCGCACACGCACTGTGCTTGGCATAAGATGCTCTGGGAGGACCCAAAGTTTCGGATATGGTTTATCAGATACCAGCAACTTTTAAAAAGTAGTTACGTTGTTTGACGACCAAAAATGGCCTGGACATAATGTTCCCACTGGCGGATTGACCTGTCTACACTAAGCATCGGGGGTCCAGGAACAAATACTCGTCTTATTTGGAGGAAGCGGACAACAGGAGTAAATCGGTTCAATTTACTTATGAGGCTCCCTCATTTAAGAATGGGCATAAAGAGATTGGATCATTTATTCGGCACTCCAATCACATTATTGGACGTTTATTTATTTCAATAAATTTTTCAGCCTTGCTGGGGTTCTTTATGCTCAAAGCCTAACTATGAGGTACTGTGAAATTGGGCACCGAGTAGGCCTCAGACCTCAGTGCCTGATAGTATGGAGTTGCAGCACTTTTGCTGTCAGCGATTGTAATATTGTCTCACTGCTTTTGATGGTTTCTCACTATGCGGTTTTCTTTGATCTTCCATTCAGCACAAGTAGGAATGTTGGGGTATATTTCTGGGTTCACACCAGTGATGGGGAAACTTGCCAATGGATACAAAATCAAAGACAATGCAGCCATAATTTTCTGATAGGTTTTTCTGGTGGGTAAGGTCCCCTGCTGCCAGTACGTACTCAAAATCATCCCATTTTATTGTACTCCTTTTCTCTTTCACACTTTTGATGTGTGAATTGAACAGATGTCCTTTACTCTGGACAATTGATTGCACTGTATTGTTTTATATATATATATATATATATATATATAAATGTCCTATATTTTAAAAAAAACTTTAATGAGTTTTTTTTATTGTGGCTTTCTTTTATGAGTCAGGTTTCCTGAAATAAGAAGTTGATATTTGCCGAATGAAATGAGTGTGATTCAATCCAGTCAAAAAAGCGAGTTATCATTTAGTAACTGAATTTTGTTTAAAAAAAAGAACATTCAGTCAGGAGTATTACTGAATATACTTCAGTGAGATACCTATGGAAGAAGCATCCATGAAGTATCTTGCATTTATATAGCTCCTTTCACATGTCAAAGCACTTCCCAGCCAATGAGTTACATTGAAGTACACTCCACTTTTGCTATGTAGGAAATGTGACAGCTAATTTGTGCACAGCAAGGTCTCACAAAATAAATAAACAGCTCACCTGTTGTTGAGGGATAAATATTGACCATGTCATCAGAAGCACTCCAAGGGATTTTTTTCCACCTACTGGGCAGCACCTCTGATAGTTCAGTGTAGTACTGAGGGAGTGCTGTACTGTCAGCCTAGATGTTGTACCCAAGTCCTGGAATGGGATTTGAACCCACAACCTTCTGATTAAGAGATGAGTGCTGTCACTGAGCCAAACTGACACAGTACATGTGTCAGGGAGTAGCACAAAAATCTCGGCTGACAATCCAGTACAGAACTAAGGGAGTGCTACACTGTTGGGGGTGCAGTCTTTCAGATAAGCTGTTAAATCCGAGGCTCTGTCTGCTCTCTCAGGTGGATGTAAAAGATCCCATGGCACTAATTTGAAGAAGAGCAGTGGAGTCCCAGTGCCCTGGCCAATATTTGTTCCTCAATCAACATCACTAAAAAACAAGATTATCTAGTCATTATCACATTGTTTGTGGGAGCATACTGTGCGCAAATTGGCTGCTGTGTTTCCTACATTACAACAGTGATTTCAGCTTAAAAATACTTCATTGGCCATCCCGAGGTCATGAAAGATGCATATAAATGCGAGTCTTCTTTTCAAATTTTTCAGGTAGATAATGTAAGTTTGCACTTGTAATCCCTTCTAAGGTCTTCTCAGTATACCATCTGCCATTGGGAAAAGCCCTCCTGCTCAGGAAATGAGGGAAATATCAATGGATGAGATACCATTACCACTCTTATGCACCTCTTCATGGTCAACTCCAGAACAACAATGGCAACAAACCTGACCGTTGGCCATCTTATTTTGACTGGTACAGGACAGAATATGGAACAAGGGGAGGGGAAAATAGATCACAGGCTGCTGCAATGTGGTGGAGCTTCAACCCAGAGTCACAGATTGATAGGAGTTCCACATCTCCGATGCAATACAGCGGAGGCAATAAAGGACATGTGCTTCACATGGGGAGCATGGGGAAATCAGAAAGATACATCACCCCAGGCTGCATTTGTGCAATTTCTGATGGCTGTCCACAAAGTGCTCGAGGACTGGAAGCAATTCAATGACAGCAAATACAGGGTCCTTTTAAAATCTATTGGCATGGATCAAAAAGAGTGAGAAATGAAACACATCAGAACCACTCCACAAGCACTATGCTGTAAAATTAGTTTGGAAGGATTTGTGTTTACCTGGTCTGCAAAGCCATTCGCAAAAGACAAATGTGGAGCTGGATAAGAGGAGAAGATGTGCGCGGTTGCATTTTGACCAGTTATTGCCAAGTTCCCACCATCAAAAGCCATGAATGCATCTAAAAAGTACATAAGGGTTATTGAAGTAGTCATCAATTTCCATTACTTAAATGCAAATGTAAAAATGACAAACTTACCATAATAAAGCCCAAAAACTGCTGCTGAACCAACAAAGGCCCCGACAAACTGAGCAACACAGTAGATGGGAAGTTTCAACCATTGAAGCCGACCCAGCACACACATAGAGAGGGAAATAGCAGGATTCAGATGCGCCCCTGGAACAATATTAGACATATTTAGTTTGGTGGAAAAAAAGTCAAATGTTCTGTCACATTTTTCCAGTTACAGTCATCACAATCCATGTATTAACCACATGGCAATTATACAGGAGCAGGTTAATTGTTAGACTCAATATTGAAGTATCACTCAAAAAGTATTTAAACCCACTGGCAGCCTTGGGCATGGCTACAGCAAGGGAAGACTAAGAAATGACAGGTTTAAATATGATTGAGCATCTTACAAGCACCAGTGTCAGATATTTCATGAAGGACATTCCTCCGACCCAAGTTCAAATTTATACCAGTGGAAGGGGAACCAAGGAATTTCTTCTGGTTACTTCTTGAACAGGTGTCACTGTCAACTGTTCAACTTCAAAATCAGAGACTAGCAGCAACATTTTAACAAAAGGCATTAATGGCTGGGACTTCCCTCGGTGCTGTTCCCATTACACCAATCGTATCTTCACCAGAAGTGTATTTTTAAAAGTTTGTTTCATGGGATGTGGGCATTGCTGGCAAGGTCAGCATTTGTTGCCCATCCCAAATTGCCCTTGAGAAAGTGGTGGTGAGCTGCCTTCTTGAGCCACTGCAATCCTTTTGGTGTGGGAACACCCACAGTGCTGTTCGGGAGGGAGTTCCAGGATTTGATCCAGTGACAGTGAAGGAACGATGATATATTTCCAAGTCAGGATGGCATGTGGCTTGGAGGGGAACTTGCAGATAGTGGTGTTCCCACGTGTCTGCTGCCCTTGTCCTTCTAGGTGGTAGAGGTCGTGGGTTTGGAAGATGCTGTCTGAGGAGGCGTGGTGCGTTGCTGCAGTGTATCTTGTAGATGGTACACTCTGCTGCCACTGTGCATCAGTGGTGGAGGGAGTGAACGATTAAGGTAGTGCATCTGTTGATCAAGCGGGTTACTTTGTCCTGGATGGTGTTGAGCTTCCTAGTGTTGTTGGAGCTGCACTCATCCAGACAAATGGAGAGTATTCCATCACACTCCTGACTGATGACTTGTAGATGATGGACAGGTTTTGGGGAGTCAGGAGGTGAGTTATTCACTGCAGAATTCCCAGCCTCTGACCTGCTTTTGAAGCCACAGTATTTAAGTGGCTTCTTCATGTTCAGTTTCTGGTCAACAGTAAACCCCCAGGATGTTGATAGTGGGAGATTCAGTGATGGTAATGCAGTTGAATGTAAAGGGAAGATGGTTAGATTCTCTCTTGTTGGAGATGGTCATTGCCTGGTACTTAGCTGGCATGAATGTTACTTGCCACTTATCAGCCCAAGCCTGGATATTGTCCAGGTCTTGCTACATCTGGACATGGACTGCTTCAGTGTCTGAGGAATTCCAGATGGTACTGAACATCATACAGTTTTCAGTGAACATCCTCACTTCTGGCCTTATGATGGAGGGAAGGTCATTGATGAAGCAGCTGAAGATGGTTGGGCCTAGGACACTACCCTGAGGAACTCCTGCAGTGATGTCCTGGGACTGAGATGATTGACCTCCAACAACCACAACCATCTTCCTTTGTGCTAGGTATGACTTCAACCAGTAGAGAGTTTTCCCCGATTCCCCTCAATTTGACTAGGGCTCCTTGATGCCACACTCAGTCAAATGCTGCCTTGATATCAAGGGCAATCACTCTCACATCACTTCTTGAGTTCAGCTCTTTTGTTCATGTTTGGACCACGGCTGTAATGAGGTTAGGAGCTGAGTGGCCCTGGCAGAACCCAAACTGAGTGTCACTGAGCAACTTTTTGCTGTTTAAGTGGCGCTTCATAGTACTGTCGATGACACCTTCCATCACTTTGCTGATGATCGAGAGTAGACTGGTGGGGTGGTAAGTGGCTGGGTTAGATTTATCCTGCTTTTTGCGGATAGGATATACTTGGGCAATTTTCCACATTGTCGGGTAGATGCCTCTGTTGTAGCTGTACTGGAACGGCTTGGATAGGGGCACAGTTAATTCTGCAGCACAATTCTTCAGTACTACTGCTGGGATGTTGTCAGGGCCCATAGCCGTTGCAGCATCCAGCGCCTTCAGTGATTTCTTGGTATCACGTGGAGTGAATCAAATTGGCTGAAGTCCGATATCTGTGATGCTGGGGACCTCAGGAGGAGGCCGAGGTGAATCATCCACTTGGCACTTCTGGCTGCAGATGGTTGCAAATGCTTCAGCCTTGTCTTTTGCACTGATGTGCTGGGCTCCCCCATCATTGAGGATGGGGATATTTGTGGAGCTTCTTCCTCCTGTTAGCTATTTAATTGTCCACCACCATTCACGACTGGATGTGGCCTAGGAAACACTCCAAGGAAATTCCCAGTTGATGTTTTTTTGAACTCATGCTCTTTTAACAAGTGCTCGACATGTTTTTATACAAGAATGCCTGGCAAACCTATGTGAGTGGATACCAACAGCACCAGGCCATGGAGTGTGGGACGCCGGCTTAACCCCTATTCCACTGAGTTTTCAATTCCAATTGTGCTGCATTGAAAGGTGTCCATATTTCCTCAGGGTTAGGAACAGTAAGATAAAAAAAGAAAGGATGTTCACTTATATAGCACCTTTCACAACCTCAGGATTTCCCAAAGTGCTTTACAGCCAACAAAGTACTTTTGAAATATAGTCACTGTAAGGATTGTAGGGAAATGTGGGAGTCAATTTGCACACAGCAAGGTCCCACAAGTAGCAATGATGTAATGATCAGATAATCTGCTTCTTCTTAGTGATGTCGGTGGAGGGAAACATATTGGCCACGACACCAGAACTCCACTATTTTCCTTCAAGTAATGCCTTGGGATCTTGCACATCCATTTGAGGGGGCAGATAGGACCTCGGTTTAACATCTCATTTAAAAGACGGCATCTCTGACAGTGCAGAGTTGAGGGAAGTGTTGCACTAACGTTTCAGCATAGATTATGTGCTCCAGTCTCTGGAGTGAGATGTTTCCACCAAAACATTCTTACTTGCCTCCTCTAAGTCACTAGAGGTGTTTGAATTGGGGAAAGGGAGAGACCACAGAGAAAAGGTTAGGGCTCACAATTATTGAAGAGTAATAAATCTTCAGTAAAAAAAATGTGAACACTACCGTACACTGCTAAATTTTACCAAGGAATTAAATCCCAATATTTCAACACATTATTACTACACTACCCTCAAGCTGTGTTGTATCTCTTAACTGTTGCAGAGCTAGGAAGGGAAATTTGGGTCCCCAACTTACAGTAGATGGGCAATGACCATAGCAGATCATTTATATTCCAAATCATTTAAAAGAATTAAAACCCAAATATTGTACATTAAATAGTGCCCTTGTAGATCTATTTAACATCTTTAAGTACAGACAGAAAGTTCAAAATTAGAGATCAGACAAGAACATCAAGTCTAAAATTAAAACGCTGCGGGTCTATTTAAAATATCACCAATGATTTTCATTCACTGTCTTGAATGTTTCTCATGCAGTGATATTTTGTCTATAAATTTTACTCAGCTACTTGAGGGGAAAAATAAGTCTCGCACGCAAGATGAATATGGAATCTCTGGCAAATCAAGTTAATGATCGCACACGACTGTGGAGAGGTGGTAAGTGTTTAGCTGAGCTGGTTTGAATCGTGGGAACGAGGATCCCGACTCTCTGACTGGGGTCTGCTCATCTATTCCCGGCCCTGACAGCACCAATAATACACTCCACCTGAATGATGGCGAGAGCTGCTAATTAAATTAGTCCAAAGTTGGGATTTTGAGCTCAATTTAGCCAAACAGTGCAATTAAACAGCATGGCATTGTCTGGGAGAGTCCAGGACTGAATTTTAACCGTAGGATATAATTCATTTAGAGGCTTAGATTCAATTGAATGTACTACTGACTTCTCATTCAGGTTAAGCACAAGCCTGCAACCAACCCCCTGGGGGCTTCATTATATCCAGAAAGAAATATATTTTCCCCTCCCCCACCACACATACCCATTACTTCTCTTGTTCATTCTCTTTTCATTTCTCACTTTACTGTTTCCATTTATTCTCTCTCTATCACACTCACTTTTGCATTCCTGCACTCTCCTGCCCACGTCTGTGCTGTAACCACTGAATTCCCTCCATGCTGTTCAGACCAGGGTGATACCACCTGCTGTATTAGTCATCGGCTGTGGCGGAGGATTCAACACTGTCCACCAGTGCCATCAGCTGCCGGGTATAAAGGCGATGGAATAAAGCAGGGATGCAAGATGTTGCTCCTGATCTCGGGAGTCTGTCCACATCACTCAATGTGGCAGCAGATCCTATCAACAGACTAAGCACCTCCAGCTTCCTAGCTTATCTCTTTGTATTCTCCTACCTATGCATCATCTCTTCATTAATTTGGATCTCACTTAACTGACTGTTACGACCCGGTGAGAAAGGGGTCTAGGGTTCCCTCTCAGCCTTCACCTGGCCTTACTGTAATGGGGTTTAATTTTAAACAATCTGTGTTTTTAGCTCTCCCTTGGTGAATCCAATTCACTGCTTTCCAATTATAAGGCAAAGAAACCAGAACAAACAGGCTTTCTTCAGTTTAAAGAAGATTGAAATTTATTAAACTTAAACTTTAATTTGGTTAACACCTACGGATGCACTATGCGTCCATGCTAGCATGCATATGCAATACACACATGCAGATAGAGACAGAAAAGAGCAGAAGAAAATAAAGTGGAAAAGTTTGAGGCAATATCTGAAGAGGGTTTTTGTTATGGTTCTTCGAGCTCACTGTAGAATGCTTGGTTGTAGGTAGATCTTGCTCATTCATTGGGACCCAGTATTTTTCTTAACCCTTGTTCGTTGTAGGAGACCTTTCTCTCTTGGGGTTCACATGTCTTCTGTGGATTTGGAGTTCTGTGAGAAAGAGAGAGAGAGCCAGACAGGAGAGGTCTTTTCAGTCCAGGAGCAAACAGACCATGAGTTCAAACTGTTTGTACAATTCAGAAAAACCCAGGTTGCCAAGCAGGTTAGTCATGTGACTAGCTGGTCTGACCACATCTGTTTGTGGATTCTCTGGTTTTAGCCGACCCTGGAATGTCTCTTCTTACACACAATACCTGGTGCTCAAAGTCCATTGTGGGTTAAATTGGAGCAGGGAATATCCCCTTTGTCCTTCAGCCCAAACACTGGCTGTTAGTATGCAAAAAATGTTTTTCCAACCAAGGGCCTGGTGATTTTTTAAACAAGTCCTTTCTTCACCTCAGCAACAGTTTGAAATTTATGGCAAAATTAATATGCCTCATTCTTGGCAGTTGGGGGTCTAGCATGACACTGGTAAACAAAAAAAAGCTATATTTAACCTTGCCCACCTTGCCTGGCATTTCCTGGTGCATTCCCAGTGCACATCACCAACAGTCCTGATATTAGTGCCATAAAATGCAATAGTCACAGGCACAGAACTCATTAAAATGTTAAAGTTGCAGTTTGATGACATAATTTGGACCCCAATGTGATTTTAACCCTGGATGCACAAGTCCCGCAGAGCCCGAGATCTGACAGTGATAGCCTTGGGGCCCACATGGAAATCTTGGCCCTCCCTTCCCCCAACCAAACACCCTCTGGCCCTCTCCCCCAACCACTTAGTGCTGGGGAATGTTCCCCTAGAAGCTACACTGCACTACACAAAATCCCATGCTCACCTGTTGGCCACCTAGTAGATGAAAGTCCATCCCCCATCTGTGGTAACATGGCCTGGGAGTTGAAATGGCAAAGGAGCTCCTCATCTACCATGGTTCCCACATGTTGCACTCACTTCCCAAGATAGAATCAGTGCTAAAGTTTCTGAGCAAATTTAACCCAAATGGGGTATCTGTGGGCAACAGGTGAGGCCAGCTTCTCCACAGATTTGGATGGGCCTAGGTGCTAATGGGGTAGGCTGTGGCCCATCTGAAGGAATCCCAATTTGGAAGAGGAGTCCTAAAACAGGTGCTAGTTTCCTCAATAATATATCTTAGTGCTTGTTTCAGGGATTCCTGAAAAAAAGGCCCTGAACCCAATATGGGATGGAAGCTATTTTAGGTGTCACTGGGGCATGGGACATAACTCCACAAAATTGGTACTTTCTGCCCCCGTTTTCCATCTAGAAAACAGACACAACATTTCTATCCAGTTATATCTAGACTGTATTGCACCTGCAGTGGGCAATATAGGCTGCAGAAAGGAAAGGTAGAAAAAGCACAGTTCCTTAAAATCTTATTCTTTGTATTATAGGTACACATTAAATGTCTCACTCCTAAATTGCGCTTCCTGCTTTTCCGTCTCTGGCCTACTGTGTGTTACTCCAACTCTGATATTGGTAGGAGTACTTTCAGCAATCAAAGCCCAACCCTCTTCACATTCAGCTGTAAAATCTCTCCCTACCGTCAAATCCCTTGCCAAAAGCAATACCATTCGACATTGCTCTTAGTTAGCTCACCTAACTCAATTTCTACTGTCTATTTGACATCAATTCTGCCTTCCTTTATGTGAAGTGCCTTGGGACAGTTTGTCATGTGAAAGGCAGTTTGTAAGTGCAAGGTATTGCACCTATGTAAGCATTTTGGACTGTGGGATCCAAAGGACTTTGTTGTGCAATATGTTAAGAGCATTGGCCTTGTCCTCTGTGACTGAAGGTCTTCACATTGGAAATGAACCAGGGATGTGGGTAAAGCTTTTTTGGCTGCTGTAAAAGATCTTATTGGGAATAAAACTGATCATTCTCGGTGTTCTAATTGGACTTGAATCCATAAACTAGCAGTGATGTGGTGGGGTAGGATATTGTTTTGGGTGTTATGACAACCTCTGTGTCTGATAATTGATCACAACATAAGACATCAAAACATATACAACTTTCTATTCCAAAAGGAAACCAATATGGTTTCTGCTCCACAGTGGAACAAGTAATATATAGTCATTAAAACAATATCAGGCAAATGTATGCAAGGTACCTCTCCCACCAAGGGTTTACCGTAGCTCAACAATAATAACTTGCATTTATATAGCACCTTTAACATAGTAAAATGTTCCAGGTTACTTCAGAACAGCGTTATCAAAAAAAATTAGCTTTGACCCTCATGAGGAGATATTGGGACAGAAGGAGATAGGTTTTAAGAAGAGTCTTAAAGGAGGAGAGAGCGCGACGTAGAGAGGCAGTGAGACTTGGGGGATTCCGGCACCAAGGATCCAGACTGTTATCAATGGTGGAGCTATACAAGAGCCAGAATTAGAGGAGCACAGAGAACTCAGAGGATTAAAGGGCTGGAGGAGGTCACAGAGATAGAGAGAGACGAGGCCATGGAGTGATTTGAAAATAAGAATGTGACCCTGAAATGGCAGGGGTTCTGCCTTTAGTCTCTGATGCTCATCTCCAGGGAACTTCAGAGCAGGAAAATATACTGACAGTGCTTTTTTTCCTGCTTAAGTTCAAGTTACCTGAGTCCCATGATCCAAAGTCTGCAGTACTATAGTTTCTGCAAACCTTGACCTACAGTGGCAGTACCAGGAGAATATTGCACCAGAGTCCTTTAAAATCGAAATATAAAATGACACAATGAACAGGCCAATTATATATAGAAATACGCCTTTTCACTGGAGAAACAGCTTAAGGAACTATTGGTTAGTTGCATTAACCTGCAAATTGCTGTCAGCAATAAAATAACCAAGTAAATGGTTCTGTTGAATGAGTGGCAAGAAGAATTTGGGGACTGACTCTATGTTCTCATACTGTCTGTGAGAATGGTACACACAGGGAACACAAGAGGTTTCAGATGCACAGCCCGTGATGCTCCATTCATAGTGGAAGAAAATCAAGGGCCTATCATTTCTCACAATGCGCTGTCCATAACAGCCAGTCCCTGCTGGGAGAGTAGGAATGGCCTTTTAATACAAACATGTTAAAAACTGGTGCAATGTCATTTCCCATACAAGTGATTCCAAAGTTATTGACTAACACAGATTGTACCTGCTGCAGGGGAAGATGATTCCGGTGAAGTGCTCAAAGGAGAATTGGATTGATTCCTGATTTTTTTTAAAATTGTTTTTTCATGTGGGCATCAATGGCAAGGCCAGCATTTGATACCCATCCCTAATTGCCCCCTTGACGATTGAGTGGCTTGCTAGGCCATTTCAGAGAGAAGTTAAGAGTCAACCACTTTGCTGTGGGTCTGGAGTTTCATAGCACCAGTACTGGGACTAGGTTTTTTTTTTAATTCCAATTTTTAAAATTAATTAATTGAACTTAATTTCCATCAGCTGCCATTGTGTGATTTGAACCTGTGTCCCCAGGACTTTAGCCTGGGCCTCTAGATTACTAGTTCAGTGACATCACCATGACGCCACTGTCTTCCCCAGCCAGGAGCACAGGGCTGGTCCAGAAGCCTCTGCAGGAGGTACATTGACTACAATAGGACAGGGAATACTGGAACCATAATACAAAAGCAAAATACTGCGGATGCTGGAAATCTGCAATAAAAACAGAAAATGCTGGAAGTACTCAGCAGGTCTGGCAGCATCTGTGGAGAGAGAGATACAGAGTTAACATTTCAGGTTTGTGACCTTCAATGACTCATGTTCTGATGAAAGGTCATCGACATGAAACATTTGCTCTGTTTCTCTCTCCACAGCTGCTGTCAGACCTGCTGAGTATTTCAGAATCACTGAATTGTTATCGTGCAGAAGGAGGCCATCTGGCCCATCGTGCCTGCACTGGCTCTCTAAAAGAGCAATTCACTCAGTTCCATTCCCTCACCTTCTCACCATAACCCTGCACATTCTTCCTTTTCATATAACTGTCTAATTCCCTTGTGAATGCTTCAGTTGAACCTGCCTCCACCAGACTCTCAGGCAGCACATTCCAGACCTTAACCACTCGCTGCATGAAACAGTTTTTCCTCATGTCACTTTTGCTTCTCTTACCAAATGCTTTAAATCTGTGCCCTCTCGTTCTCGATCCTTTCAGGAGTGGGAACAGTTTCTCTCGATCTACTCTGTCCAGACCCCTCATGATTTTGAATACCTCTATCAAATCACCTCTCAGCCTTCTCTTCTCCAAGGAAAACTGTCCTAACTTCTCCAATCTATCTTCCAGCATTTTCTGTTTTTATTTACTACTGGGTCCATGACTGGGTGATGCCAGAGGGATGGACCACAGTGGAGAAGTGAGGAAGGATGGAGTGATGGGCTGTGTCAAAAGCTGTCGAGTGACTGAGGAGGGAGAGCAGATTGCAGTCATATAACTTCACTGAATTTAACTAGGTGCTGTGGGGACTGGAAACAAGACATAGTAAAACAGGTTAGCAGTGCAGTAAGAGTACATGAAACCCCTACTCGTAATTTCACTAGTGTTGGTTTAAAGTGCGTCAACTTACAGCCAGTGAAATGCCTGGTACAGGTTTACTCCAACATTTTATTATCCTCGTAAATGCTGCCAAATACTTCAGTGACACTTTCTTTTTTTAAATCAATTGCTATGCCTAGATGTCTTCCTGATGAACTTCACTTCATGATCTCACCTTTGTTTTGCAATCATATTACTATTTTCAGTGCAAATACCTGCAGTCCCTTATCTTTCTCTATAATAAAGTTGCATCCCAGGATCACTCCCTATAATTACCTTATTTAGTATGCATGGAAAAGATGTCTTCCCTTTATATTCAAAATTCACAAAAAAAATTTATCTTGTCTCCATATTATTCTCTGTTCTCCTGAAAGCACTGGTTCAGGAAGTTTCCCAGGAATCGAATATGTGACCAAAAGACCCTTATTCATCTGATAGTCTTGACAGTGTATTGGCAAATTTCAAGGCCATGAAGGACATCATGTCTGCATTGAATCCTGGCCTCACTTTATATATACACGCATGCTTTTTCCAGAAGGAGTCACAGGACAGTGGTCAGGAATGGGAACACTGGATGACTTTTTGCGCACCCTCCCGTTTCACCCCTCCCACCTTCTCCAGTCAACAAATGCTGAGGCCAATAGTGGAACCCCTACTGCTGCCCCTGTGAGATTAGCCAACTGCTGCAGACTGTTAATTGAATCTGCAGCTTTCCTGTTCTGAATGGCCCAGGACTATACTGGATGGAGCATTTACCTGCTATATGACAGAAAGCGAGCAATATATTTCCAGGTTTAAAAAAAAAGGTCTTAAAAACTAACCACATGTTGGCTGCTGTCATGATTGGGCCAATAACCTTTGCTTTGGCCGGAAACAAAAACACAATGGACTATTTTCAAGTGGGTGATGGGAGATTTTGGTGATCTGGTCTTGTTATTTAGCTCTGGTTGCTAAACATTGTGATTCATATTAGTTAACTTTGATTTTAATCATATATTCATCGATACAATTACTAAATCCATCTCTTCATGTTAGTTTTATTACTGCCCAATATAAATCTTCGCACAAAATGGGGAATATTGTACCCTCGCCCTAAATCCAGTCAGTTGTGTTTTTTGGGGAGGGGTTCCAAATGTATCCAAATGCTCCTTCATACTACAAGACCTCCCAGTATTGCAGGTTTATCTAAACAGTCGACAGTGGCATTGATCAGCCCATTGGTCTTCAAGATACTAAATCTTAGATGTTACAATCTTTGTTCAAATAGATACTCTGGGATCCTGATCAATCAGGAGAAAATGTAACTCCATCCATAGAGCAAACCAAAAGATACTTTGTGACATACATTCTATCATATCACCTTTAAATCTAAGCAAAATAGAAATAAAGGTTGTAACTGGGAAGGTTCAGATGTGAATTTCAATTTTTAATCTCTTAAGAAGCAATATACTAGGTTATTACAGAAGACCAGAAGTACAGTGAAGAAACCAAGGATCTGGGAGGATCATCTGCACAACACAAGGTCACAGACCTGAAACGTTAACTCTGTTTCTCTCTCCACAGATGCTGCCAAACCTGCTGAGTATTTCCAGCACTTTAGGTTTTTATTTCAGATTTCCAGAATCCACAGTATTTTGCTTTTATTATACAAGATAGTCCAAGCATTTTCCCAGCTTTGACTGCTGCTTTCCACCTTAATAGCCACAGATTTGGCAACTTTTGCTGCATGCGTACTGGATATTTGCACAATTGAGCTGTTGACATTTTAAAAATTCTTTCATGGGATGTGAGCATTGCTGGCAAGGCCAGACCTGCAAGGCCAGCATTTATTGCCCATCCCTAATTGCCCTTTAGAAGGTGAGTCGCCTTCTTGAACTGTTGCAGTCCATGTAGTGTGGTACACCCACAGTTCTGTTAGGGAGGGCGTTCCAGGATTTTGACCCAGCGACAGTGAAGGAACAGTGATATATTCGATGTCAGGATGATGTGCGACTTGGAGGGGAACTTGCAGGTGGTGGTGTTCCCTTGCACCTGCTGCCCTTGTCCTAAGTGGTAGAAGTCGCAGGTTTGAAAGGTGCTATCAAAGGAGCTGTGGTATGTTGCTGCAGTGCATCTTGTAGATAATACCCACTGCTGTTTATTTTCACTTGTAGTTTACAAGCTCTAGTAAAAAGAGTGCATCCAAACCAGTTCTGGATTCAGAGAGGTCCAAAGGTGTCAGTTACATCACTGGAGTTTGTCCTTTAATCACAGCCACTAACCTCAGCAACTCCCAGGTGCATTGTAACAGGAAGGTCATGCCCGTTCCATAAGTGGGCTGGTACACTAGGGATAAAAAGTTGAAAGGAAAAGGCTTTTAACAGAGCACACTAATTAAAGGAATAAGTTAAACTGAAGGGAATGA
The DNA here is from genome assembly GCF_036365525.1 of Heterodontus francisci. Lineage (NCBI taxonomy): Eukaryota > Metazoa > Chordata > Chondrichthyes > Heterodontiformes > Heterodontidae > Heterodontus > Heterodontus francisci. The sequence goes on along the minus strand of NC_090408.1, from coordinate 25,889,968 downwards.
AATTGGCCACAGATCAGATTCCCCTTTGTAACAGCTTTATCATTCACCCTACACTGCGTACCCCACCTGGCTGCTACTTTGTAGATGATGGTGTTGATGGAGCAGATGCTAGGCTCAGTGCCCCCAGAAATGCTGGCAATGCGGGGGTCATTATACCCATTCTGTACTCAGAATATTACCAGGACAAATCAAACTCACGTGGCTTTACTGCGTGTGTCGCTCAAACTGTCATCGGGCCATTCCACCTCGCTGTGGACTTGCATGCCAATCATTGGCTGTGTACAGTAACTTCTGGGATTAACATGCTAAAGAAATTAAGTCGGCAAAAGAGATTAATGCATTAATCACAGAAATTAATGCCGATTAATTGACAGCTCTACTTTAAACACTTTATAAGAAACTTATCTCCTATCTCCCCTCATGCTCTCTCCAAGTTTATCTTTCCCATGTGACCTACCTCCTGCTCTCTTAAGCCTATTCCTGTTAAAATGCTGACCTCTCAACATCCCTTCCCAGACCCCATGTTAGCTGATATTGTAAATGGTTCCCTCTCCTCGGCTGCTGCCCACTCTCCTTCAAATCTGCTATCATTCCCCATCCTTGCCTCCTTGCTTGTCCTTGCAAAGTACCGCCTATCTCCAAATCCCTTTCCTTTCCAAAGTCCTTGAACATGTTGTCAACTCCCAAATCCGTGCTCACATTTCCCTCTTCAATGCCTGAAACTGTCCAATCTGATTTCCACCCTGTCACTGCACTGCAACAACCTAATCAAAGTCACAAATCTTTTGTGACTGTGATCATGGTGAACTATCCCTCCTCATCCTTCTTGACCTGTCTGCAGAACTTTGACAAAATTGAACATACCATCCTCCTTCAATGCCTCTCCTCTGTTGCCCTGGTGAATGGATTTGCCCTTGCCTAGTTCCACTCTATCCAGTTGTAGCTAGAAAATCTCCTGCAAAGACATCCCTTCCCACTCCCTTACCATTACATCTCGAGTTCCCCAAATATATATTCTTGGCCCCCTCTTATTTATCATTTACTCACTGCCCCTCAACAACATCCGCTCGCAGAGGTATGCTGAAGATACCCTCCAGCTCTACCTCACCACCACCTCTCCCAATCACTCTACTGCTTCAGTATTGTCAGACTGCTGGTCTGACATTCAGTTTTGGATGAACTGAAATTTTTCCCAATTACGTATTGGAAAGACTGAAGCCATTGGCTACGGCCCCTGTCACAAACCCTGTTGCTCAGTCAGCAACTTCCAAAGCCCACACTGTCCACTGTCTCAACCTGAACCAGATTGTTTACAAGTTCGTTGTCCCACTTGATCCTAAGCTGAATTTTGCACTCCATGTTCTCTCCATCACAAAGACCGCCTACTTCCATCTCCATAATATCACTCATCCCCACCCCTGGCTCAGCCCATCTGCTGCTGAAACTGTTATCCATGCTTTTGTTGCCTCCAGATTCAAAAATTCCAATCCTTTTCTGGCTGGCCTTCCATCTTTCGCTGTTCATAAACGTCAACTCATTCAGAACTCTGCTGCCTGTATGCGAACTCACACAAAGTCCAGTTTACCCATCACCTCTCTGCTCAACGAACGACATCTAGATTTTACAATTCTCATCCGCAGGTTCAAATCCCTCCATGGCCTTGCTCCTCCATATCTCTAACCTCCTCCAGCCACACAACCCTCTGAGCACTTTGTATTCCTCCAACACTGGCGTCTTGTCTAAACCCCACTTCCTTTACCCCACCGTGGAGGCCATGTCCAGAGCAGTCTAGACCCTGAGCTCTAGAATTCCATCTCCAAATCTCTTCTCCTCTCACTCCTCTTTTAAGATGCTGCTTAAAATCAACCTCTTTGACCAAGTGTTTGGTCACCTGTTCTAGATTAGATTAGATTAGATTAGAGATACAGCACTGAAACAGGCCCTTCGGCCCACCGAGCCCGTGCCGAACATCAACCACCCATTTATACTAATCCTACACTAATCCCATATTCCTACCAAACATCCACACCTGTCCCTATATTTCGCTACCACCTACCTATACTAGTGACAATTTACAATGGCCAATTTACCTATCAACCTGCAAGTCTTTTGGCTTGTGGGAGGAAACCGGAGCACCCGGAGAAAACCCACGCAGACACAGGGAGAACTTGCAAACTCCACACAGGCAGTACCCAGAATTGAACCCGGGTCCCTGGAGCTGTGAGGCTGCGGTGCTAACCACTGCGCCACCGTGCCGCCCTAAATGTTTCCTTCTTTGGCTTGGAGTCTGTTTGTCTGGTTAAGCTCTTCTGAAGCATCTTGGGATGTTTTATTACGTTAAAGGCACTATACAAATGCAAGTTGTTTTTGGTATAACTGTAAGGAACTATTGCTTTTGCAAAAAGCTTTTGTTTTCTCTTCTCCTTTACTGTTTTGATTCTATTCAAAAACATTTTCCTTCTCTTATGTATTCTTTGCTTAGATTTATTGGTCTCCAATCTACCAACAAGCTATAAAAAGACATTCTTGACTACAATCCTTTCAAATTACCTTGTAAATGCTCAATTCAGTGTGACCTTCTGATAGCAACTTCGGTGAATGGATGCTATTGAGCTATCACCCAGCCATAAAATGCATGCTTAAGATTAGTTTCAATAACCTTTAGCCCGCACAAAATCTAAAAATCCATTTAAGTGCACAGCTGAAACCTCTCTGTAGCAGTCCAAGGTTTATATATCACTTAGAAAGTCTGATAGCCATACGCTTTACACATAAACATATCAGTTCGCAATCTGAAAACAGAACAAAAAGGAATTTTCCTCTTATTGCACTTGGGTATAAACGATGGGTGCAGGACATGGAGGAAAATTGGGTAGGTGGATGACACATGTGTCACAGAACCCACTTCATTTTCCTCTATGTGTCACCCTTCATGCCCAAGTGCAGTATGAGGAAACCTTGCCCCAGTACATGCTTAGCGTGGTTTTAATTCAATATTTCTTTTGGAGGGATGCAAAATTAAGTAAGTCCTCATTCTACACACTTGTAACAGGTTTTAAAATACAAATGTTTAGCATTTTATTATTGCGGTGAGAGTAGTTAGTTCTCCCTGAGCTGACAAAAAAAGGCAAAGGGTGAGGGTTTAACACTGTCGTGAAGCAGTTTGAAAAACGGATTCAGGCCGCAGGGGCTTCCTGTCTGCTCACCATCTCCCTGCCCCCACTCCCACCCCTCCAATGAAAAATAGAAGCTCTGGAAGTGGCAGAAGTATTAGTCAACACTTTCCTTTTTTTTTTAAATGCACGTACTTGTTTCTTCCCTCCACTTCTGTGGTATCTGAACATAGAAGACAAGTGTTGGCAAGTAATTCAACCATGGGGTGCGGTGGGGTTCCAGAGAGAATGTCTTAATCAAACTCAATCATCAACACTCAGGCTTTTCCAACATGGGTCACGGAATAGCAAATCAGGAGCTGGATCTGTGTGGTGCTTTTAGAATTATTTTGTGAGGACATATTCCACATAGGAAAATAGACTCTTGTACGGGCAGCCTAACTTCTAAAATTGTTTAATCACAAAGACTACACAATAAAGGCACGAAACCAGCCACCAATAGAGGCCACATACAAAACTGAAGCTGCGTTCACTGTCCCCTCTGGAACCAGTGCATAAAACTTAGCTAAACATCCTTTAAAACTATAATATGTTCTCCCTGCTCAATTTTCATTACCCCAAACCGATTTAGTTACCTCAAGACCAAGACCAAAAGACTTGCACAACCGCCTCACAACAGTTAAATGCTTACTTCCCTAAAAATACAGTAGAGTCATGTCATCAGTATCAGGTATAGCACAGCATACATGCTGGATAATATATGTCTAGAGACATTCAATGAGTCTCTCAGGTTTAAATATTCGTCACTAAGGACTTTGCCCTTTTAGATCTTTAAGGGAGTTCACTTCAGACCCAATTGCTAATGAGCACAGCTTTTTTACATGCCTCTGTTGGTGGTTTCACTATTACAAAGTATTTGCAGCACAGAGAGACCATTTAGCCCAACAGATTCATGCCAGTGTCTATCCTCCACACAAGCCTCCTCCCACCCTTCTTCATCTAACCCCATTAATATATCCTTCTCTTCCTTTTTCCCTCATTTCCTTACCTAGGTTCCCCTTAAATGCATCTGTGCTATTCACTTCAACTACTCCCTGAGATGGTGAGTTCCACATTCTAACCACTCTCTGGGGAAATACATTTCTGCTGAATTTCCTATTTGATTTATTAGTGAATATCTTATATCTATGGCGTTTAATTCTTCAGCTAATTCTTCACCTGGATTTGTAGTGCCATAGATTTTTTTTTGTTCCAATAATGACCTTAATTGGATAAGAAGGAAACACCCCTCAGTAACCCATAAGCCTTGTTCTGACTGAAACAAGATCTGATCTATGTGTCTTTTCCAAATTAAGTGGCCAACTTGGATGTAGTAAAGTCACAGGTCATAATCAAAACTAGTCTTCCAATTTCCAGACAATGTTTTCTTTGACACCTGATTTTGAATTGTACTACTCAGATTGTCCACCATTGTAATTTAACTAGGAATGGAGCTGTCTATCCATCAACAGTTCAGTGAGCATGTACTTGGTCATTTTTCATAGCATGATAACAGATAGGAGGATAGCCTTTGGCTCAATAAGGGGTGAAATTGTTCTTCAGCATTGAAGTCAATGGAAAAGCAAATTGGGCTTGGTACAAAATGAGCTGCTGATTCACTATGAGTTCATTTTCCTCTCCTGACTTCGACCAGTTTCACCCCCAGTGTATTGAAGTCTAATTTCATCAATTGCATTGCCTATTTGGAAATTCCAACAAATTTTCCTGCTATTTCACTCAAACTGAGATAATAATGTTTGAATAAGCTCGGTTGTGTTCCAGTAAACATTTGCAAATTCTTGGACTGTAATCTGAGAACCATTTCCTGAAATTAGTTTGATTAGTAAACGGTGATGAAAATCAATGGTGATTATGGATGGTGTACAATGACTTCAGACCAATTGTATTTAATATCCAACAAATAAGAAAAATCCACTCATAAGTGGACCAGCAAAGTTAATAGGCCAATTGCTATGATCGAAAAGGCCAAATTCGGAAGGGGTTCGCTGGACATGTAATAGGAATACATTGATTGTTATGATGAGAGGGGCAAACTCATTTCACCTGGTCGACATCAGAATTCAACCTTAGTCACTAAACATGTATTTCCGCCAAAGCTTTTGTGCATATCATAAAGGGGTGGAATTTATGTAAATATGTAAGGGTTCAGCACTGATACCAAACTGGCAGCTAAGACAAATAACCCATAGTAGACGGCACTTTGCCCATATCTGTTTTCTTCTCTGTCAAATTATTCGATTTTCACAGAGTTGAGCCCTTAATTGAAATGGAGACAGGTCCCCTGTCCAGTTGGAGCCCGTGGGGGTGGGAATGGGAATGGAGGCGGGTCAGATGAAGCGGGGGACTGATTTAGACTCCCCACACAGCAGCCATCACTGAGGCTGCTGATTGCCTTAAGGGAGAAATCTGTTGATTGTACCGGAGGGAAGCGAAATGCCACAGGACAGCTGGAGACCCAGCACCCGGGGCAGGGCAGCCCCTCAATTCATTGATGCCAACCTGGATGTAATGTTGGAGGTCATGAAGGAGGGGAGGGAGATCCTCTTCCCAGAGGGTGGCAGGAGGAGGCCACCAGCTGAAATGAAAGAGGACTGGGTGCAGATTGCTGCCATCATCAGCGGCAGAAGCGAGACTAGAAGAACCTAGATTCAGTGCCGTAAAAGGTTCAATGACCTCATATGTTCTGGGAAGGTGAGTACAACCCCCAATCCTCTGGACAGTTCTCGAGGCTTGCACCCTTCAGCCTGAGGAGCCTCCGGGCACTTGCTGCTCCTGAACATGGGAGGGGGTGTGTGCCCAGGCCACTTACTGACCCCCTCAGAATGGCTCATGGCCAGAGTACTGTTGAGGATCTGTCACCACTGAGACATGCAGCTCCTCATGGATAGGGGTAGATGACATTGGCCAGAGGACAACAGTGCCTTATCTCACTCTCTTGTCCTTGCAGGAGAATCAGGCACAAAATGTCCAGAAGCGGGCCCAGGAAAGGAAATGCTGTTCTTCTACCTCATCACCCCAATGGAGCAGGCAGTGATGGAGATAACCAGTGTAGTGGAAGAGGAGGCAATTGGGCCTGGTGAGTCAGGAGCTCATGGTGGGCCATGCGATTGTAGATGATCCGACAGTGTGTTGCACACTGAGTAACATTGGGCAGCCTCAGCACTGCAGCAGCTTCTACTCTCTTAAGTTAGCTTTTATCATCTCTGTGTCTCCCACAGGTGCAGATGACCAATCCATGGCACCCTCTCTCCCTCCGTCTGCTGGCCCAGAGGACCAAGGACGGGATGAAGAAGCACTGTCACTCCTTACAAGTGCATCATCCACCAGAGAGGATACACTCATCTCTGTGCGTCCTCATGCGCGTGTAGATAGGGTGGCACAGGGCAGGGGTCGGCAACACGTCCGTGTCGTGGGAAAAATGTTGAGGTCTGTGGTAATTTTAAATGTCTTGCACCAAGCCTTTAAACTTGCACTTTTAAAACACAAGTTTAAAGGCTTGGAGCAAGACATTTCAAATTATCAGGAGCGAAAGTAATTACAAAGGATGGGGGCAGTAGGCTAGTTCCTACAGCCCGCCAAAGTTTTGTATCCGCCCTGCCAATCAAAAGCGCGAATGGTTTGCCATCGAATCGGAAGATGGGGAAGTGGGACTCACTGGGAAGACTGGAGCCATCAATCAAGTGCTCCCTGTCCATGTCCAGCCTGCGGAATCAGCCCTGGAGAGTGTTGGTGTGATTAGAACTGATAGGATAGCGCACAGGAAAGCAATGCTAGAACTGCAAAGACAAAACTTCTTTGAGCCAGAGCAAGCTTTTTTTTATAGGCAGACAGTCCACTTTCTCAACTCTCCAGACGCACTGGTTTCTCTGAGTGTGGGGCTGGTGCCGAGCAGTAGTGTGTTTCCACTCCTGGTGCGTGTGGTGGGGAGCGTGGGGGAGGGAGGTAGAGGGAAGGGGAGGAGGGGAGCGTCGGAGAGAGGGGGAAAAGAGAGAGGGGGGAGAGGGAGATAGAGAGGGGAGAGAGAGCTGGTGAGGAGGGGGGTAGAGGGAGGGGGACAGGGGGGTAGAGGGAGTGTTGCAGGGGGAGAGGGAGGGGGCAGCAGGAGATAGAGAGGGGGAAGGACACTGTGAGACGGGCACACGGGAGAGAAGAGGGAGAGAGAGCAGGACTTGGAGGGGTTGGGGGGGGGGGCACATCGACAGAGAGAGAGAGAGATCAGGATCACTCCTGACAGATGGACATTTGTCCAAATTCTCTGCATCATTCATCAAGTGTGCAGGCAGACATTGACTACTCGTGCAGCAAAAACAATGCCCGGTATCTCACCAAGTAGGGAGAAACGTGATTTAAATCAGACTGTGGTTTGACAGCATTAGGGTCGCTATACACTTTATATACAGATTAATTGCGCCCATATTGAGTCAATAATTTTGTCAAATGTCTGTGGTGCCACATGACGGTGCCTATCCCTGACACAGGATGATGATCACAGCACTAGTGGACAGGAGGAGATGCCAGAGGCCGAGGGAGCTGTGGTCTGTTCAACTTGGAGGGAGGACAGACCCAGTCCTGCTTAGCTAGACCCAGATGTAGGTCCTCAGGAATCAGTAAAAAGGAGGTTATACCTTGAACAGCTGCAGGAAATGTGTTCCCACATGTTTAAGTTTCCTGAGGCAGTCCAGGGTCTTGGGAAGAGGATGGAGGAGTCCATCCAGCTCATGTACGCTAAAATGGGTCAGGCTTCGAGCACACGAACTCCTCCAGAGAGAGAGTGACCAGCTTCATGGCAAGCCATGTGTGGCATCACTCGAAATGCATGCAGGAACTGCGCCCTGATGTCCACAGGATGCATGAGATGCAGTGTAATGTGGACTGGTCAGTGGCATTAGTGGTGCAGAGATCTTGGGAGGGGATGCCAGCTGTGCCCCATCTGGAATGCCTGGCAAGAGCTGAGGATGCTTCAGAGGAGGATGAGGGTGCCACCCCTCACAAGGTGTCCTCATCATCCTCGGCCTCCTTGGCCCCTCTGACTGAGGACAGGGTCAAGTGACAGAGGCTGCTCCTACAATGATGCAGATGCAGCAGCCTCTGGAGATGGCCCCATGGGCACCTCCACGATGGGCATGACCGCCGCATGCATCTCAGCCGCAAACCGAGATGAGTGGGCAGGCTGCCTCCATTTCCTCCGAGGCCACAAGTGTAGGAGCAGCCAAGCACAGAGGCCACTGTGTCACTTGGAGCACTAAGTGTGCCACTGTGGTGTGTTTTTAACTTCTCTGTCTACTGTTTTCCTCTCCTTGCACTGCATAAATGATGACACTTCAAGCCACATGTCTGGGACTCCTTTTATTGCTGCCATAACAGGAAAAGAGTGAGATGGTGAAAGAGATAATGAAATCCTCCATGGTGAGGGCAAAGCCTCTAGGCCGATGTGCTTCCTTCATTGGCCGTAAGTGATTAGATGATCCAGACTGCGTCTTCCATGCATGTGTTAGCACAGGTATCTCAGACACACTCCATACCATGCCCCACAACCTGGGCAGGAGGGGATCAGTTGAAATGTTCCTTAATCAGCAGATCCCTGACATTCATGACATCCTCATGAGCCCTTTGCACCCCAATCCATGACCAGTCACCTCTTTGTGCAGCAGGGCACCTTTCTGCTCAGCAGCTCTCTCCACCTCCACTTCCTCTTCCTTTCTCACCTCCTGCTCCTACTCTTCCCCCCAAATGAGCTGTCTCCTTCCAAAACCTCATCATCTTCAAGGTCCATAACTTTCTGGAGGGCCATGTTATGGAGAATGCAACAGACCACCACAATGACAGAAAGCCTTGCTGGAGGGTATTGGAGGGCACCGCCCGACCTGTCCAGGCACCAGAATCACATCTTCAGG